>NC_049207.1:1894330-2544330 GCF_013347855.1 Anguilla anguilla
ATGGGAGTAGATCATAAAAATTAAAAATTATAATTTTAAGTACTTCATGTAGCTGTTCTATGTTGCAGTTTATTTATGCATTATGACTTCCATACTGAAAGGAACTTCCTTATGATTATTCTCTCGCTTGAATAAAATTTTTGCATTTGTGTCAATATTTCAGCCCAACTGTGAAACATGGACTGGAAAAAACTTGCTTTTGCTTCAGGTTTATTTTATGATAGTGTTACATTTTAAAATGTTATGTCAACTGTACAAAAGTTTAACATTTTTAATAAAAACAGATCAGCTGACGAAGGAAAGGCCAAAGTCTGTCTGGCTGAAAAGATTTCACCTTTAACCGAAAACAGATATTCACTATCTAATTAGCCGATACTATTTTTATAATTTTGTGAAATAATAATTAAGTTGGAAAAAATATCAGGCTTTTATCATCTTCTACCAAGGGGGTTCAGTGGAACCTTAATTTTAAAATTGTTAAATAATCATTCAGTTCTTTAAAGCTCCGTTTCTAAAAAACTATGGGTCCCAACATGGTATGGGTGTGTGAATGCTATGTGTGTGTGTGTGTGTGTGTGTGTCTGTGTGTGTGTATGTGTGATGGACTGGCGATCTGTCCAGGGTGTACTCCTGCCTCTTGCCCAATGCATGCTGGCATAGGCTCCAGCATCTATTAGCTCCCTATCTATCATTAATATTCAAAGTGCAAGTCAATAATTTCTGTTATATTTAATAATATAATATGCGTTTAGAAAGCAGAAATGATGCACAAATGCGTGCGCCCTGGGTTCAGATATTGTAGTATGTAATTATGCTGCGTTATCAGATGCAGCTGGGCTTCACTGGTGGTCTCCAGGTCAGGTAATAATTCCGCGAAGCGTCTTGGCTGATTTCAGCCTGTAGAACACGAGCCTCCCCATCTGGAGCCTCACAATGCACACATTAACCCTTTGAGGCTTGAGGCTGCAAAACATGTGATTGGAATGTTGTTAACCGGACATTCTAATGCTGATGTCACAATCACTGCTGGCGATCGAAAGCGATCTGGAGTTCTAGAACACTGACTTGGAATTTTGCGGAGGGGGAAAAAAAAAAAACAAAAAAAAAAACCTTCCAATAAAAAAAGAGAAACCCAGCTCATGAAAGGGTTAAGAAGGAGCCAGAGTGGAGGGCACTGGAGATCAGCAGGGCTCTGATTGTTGTTCCAGGTTGTAATTACAGCACAGCTTCTGACTGAAAGGACTCTTGTGCTGCATTTCATCCGACACTCTCCACAGCAGAACGCGCGCTATTCCACCCACTGGAGTAGCTTTCGCACCCTCCTGTCCATACCGTGTTAATGGGGTAAATAAACATGCCAGTCCTAATTTATATGTAGAAGAATTTCAGATGAGACTGCTCTTTTTTGAAAAAAAAAAAAAAAAAACACAAAATAAAAATGGTTTATGATGCTCTTAGAAGGCGGTAGGGAATAAAATAGCTGCTGTGTGGCTCATCCAGTTTAGGCGTAGTTCAGATACTGGTGACTGCGCCAAGGCAAAGCCTGGTATCGAATCAGCAACATGCCATTGCCAACTGGCTGGCAGCTCCACAAGGCCACGCCCAGTTAGCTCCAGCACTGTATAAGAAAGGCCTTCCTCTGACTCATGTCTGTGCAAGCCTGCCCTGTGAACTGCAGCTATAGTATTCTCTCAGCTATACATTTTCATCCAATAATCCACTATCCACATCTGGCAACTTACAGCAACTCACCCACATATTCATTTCAAATATCAAAGAGCAAACAACACGCTGTGACTTTAATCATGTTATTAAAACTGTAAAAATAGCGAAATGCCCGTTCTCATTGTTGCCTGTCTAATTTAGCAGCTAGAACTCTGAGTTCCTTCCAAGTTGGATTCTCACTCCTCGCCATTTCCTCTTAGTGCCCTCTAGTGTTCAGGACTTGTAACAGCAACATCTTCTTGCCAAAAATTGAACACGTAAAATCATCACTTGTGATCCAATTGTGTACTAGATAATAATAATCCCAATCAATTGTGTTTTGTGCACAAGAGCACAAGAATAAATGCCACATTTGTACACCAATGCAGTCGAAAAACAAAACAAAATCCAGAGCATTCAGAAGCTCAAAATGCAGACGAGATACATTATGTGGGATTGGTCAGGATAAATGATTCTCCAGAATACGTCTGGGGCTTATTGAACAGAGGATTCAGTGAATAATGTGCACGCAACGTTTAAGACAGGGAAAGGATGGCAGGATATCAATATAAGTGACAGAATTTACTGCAGGAAATTATGGAAAATTATGGACATATAGCAGCATCATCATGTAGTTTTTTAAATATTGTAAAATAATTGCTTGTGTGAGCAGACTACTGTGCTTTGGTCTGGCTAGTTGAACACTCGAGCACTAGAAACGCCAGGTTCAGTTTCTCTCTGGGTCTTGACATTGCGCGGTACGGGTTGTCTAGTGGGGTTCAGGCCTGGTGTTCACTCTGTTCGCTCTGTTTGCTCTGTGTCTTGCCTTGCTACTCTGTAAAGCATCTTTGTGACAGTTCTCTGTAAAAAGCGCTACACAAATATAATTATTTGTTATGTTGTATTGTGTTATATATTATATCCGGTGCTGAGGTCGACTGTTGAAAGCTGGTATATTGGGCAGAACACCGGTAGTCAGTATTAGGCCACCTGCCAGATACTGTGGTAACGAACCGACAGCGCGGTGATGAAGGAACTCCAGAGGTCCTGAGGTGTAATACAGCGACTGTTTATTTCTGCCGTTATACAGACTGATGTAGCGGCACGGTCGATTGAGGACAAAGCCAGTGTGCTGCGCTCAGACTGACTCTCTCTCCTCGCGTCTCCGTCTGCGTCTCCTTTGAAGTTTGAGTCGCCGGCTGTCTTCACGGCACCACACGACGACAGCCAGAACGCTCTGTGGAAGACGGACGTTTTGAAAGGAAAGGACACGGAAATGAAAATTTTCCTTGAGAACAGCACTTCAGCTGGATACAGGTGAATGTTTTGATCCTTCAGAAATGTCAAATCTGTGATCCAGACATACACAAGCGTTGCCCTGTCACTGAGACTCAAAACACAGAGTTGGAGACCTTCTTTACCGCCAAACAGAGAGACAGCAATGTCACAATGGAAGTACTCTCCATAAAAGAGAAAAAGACCAAACTTTATGTGACAACTAGACACAAGAGATTACTTTGTTTTGAAGCTATAGCATTAAGGGTTTGTCTTCGGAGATAGTTAGAGTCTCCAGGAAAGGAGACCCCATGATACCTCAGATTTGTATACACAGGTAAGCCCCTCAGCTTGGCTTTTAATTCCCTAAATTTTGTTTATGCCTGTGGACGGGGAGAGCGAGAGAAACAGGCAGCATTCCTGCAGTTCAGTCAGAGCAGGCTGCTTGATAACAGTGAATATATATTATGTGGTCCATGAGCAAGTTTGCCATATTAAATTAAATTGTCTGTCTCAAACGCAATAATCTAAAAATATGGTATCTGAGAGGAACTTCACTTTTAGTCCCCACAATGTTACTGGAACAAAAATAACGTTGCAACGACACGCCAGCAATGATTTGTGTGCTGGGCGGTTAGGAGTCAATAAGTGGGAATGTCTGTGTGCTGGAAGGTTGGCATTTAATAAGTGGGAATGTTTGTGAGCTGGAATGTTGCAGTGAGGGAAATGTATTAAGAGGGAATGTAGAAAGGAAGGTAAGCAGTAGCATGCGATAAACTGTGAGCAGAGAGTTAGTATTACTGAGGGAATCCTGTTTATATTAAGCTGGAATATTAAGATTGGAAGTAAACAAGATGAAAGCTACATATATATTTAGTTTGTTTAAGCCAATACCCTCAGCCCAACCAAACAGATTGCAATACAGCGTCTTCAGCATTTTGCATCAAGTTAATAGATTCTTCTATTCTATTTAAAGTGTTAGGCATTGAAGCATTTTCCGTGCTTTGGACAAGGGCTGGCGAAGGTGTTATTTTATGTTAAATTTCGAATAATGCCCTCAAACATCAGGCCGATGCAGACAACATGGGGAAGAACGACCTCCTCCTCGCGTCGTGACAGTAAGGAGGACAGGAGAAGAACGCATCGCCTGTGGCCACCCCGGTCTTCTCCTGTCTCTCTGGATATTTATAACACCAGACCCAGACAAATAAAAGCCCACAGAGCCGGTTCCGTGGAACTGACATGAAATTTAATTGAGGAAACACAAGGTACGCGGCTTAGCGCTCGGGAACAGACTGTTCCTGACGCGTTCCTATGGTGATGGCGGCGGCGTAGCGCAGGTTAGCTTGGTCTTTGTTGCCCGGTAAACGCAGGCGAGCTCCCGGTCCAGTGACAACCGTCGACCGTCCGCTTCCTCGTTTTGCACTGTGAGAAGGCGCTAATGAGACACTTGTCTTTCTCTGTTACTGAAAACGTCTCTGCGCTTACGACCCGTGCGTAGCCCATCCGCCCACACGCGTTATGTAGTCCGCTGCGCGCATTGTGTGCTGCGCTGTACACAATATATAATTTACAACCATAGGAGGTAAATTAACCAGGCCATAAAAACGAATTAAAGAAATCTACAAATGCATAAGAAAACAATAACAAACAAACAAAAAATGAAGCATTTCACTTTGGTTTCTGTCTAACTGCTGTATATTAGATGTAAAATATCGGCTCTGTAATAAGATGTACAGTACCTGATACTGGGGGTGGCCAGCAGGTGTTTGACTGAAAAAGCTGAGAGTTGGGAAAAGGAAATTAGAGTCGCAGATGAAAGCTGAGTCCACAAGGTGAAATGTAACATAAAATAAACATGTTCAAAAGTTGCTGGGGGGCGGGGGGGGGGGACACGTTCCTCCTCACTGTTGCCATCAGAAATTGAAAGTAAAGTTACTATCGTCTCATTCATCCTGTAAAACTACGGTTAGCTCCTATTCATCCTTATAATGATGATACATTTGCAAATATGCAAATTACCACTATGCTGCTAATGTTTGGGCACCTTGTCATTGTTTATTTGGCTAGTAACAGCATTTTTATTGGGTTTTTTAAAAAACTTTTCACTGTTTACACATTTTGGTCGACATAAGACATAAGTCGCCCCCAGCACGTTGAAACATGGACATTTCTACCTACGTTAGTCGCTCTCAGCACCTTAGAACTTTGGTATTTTGTTGACTTATGTCACCCGCGGCATAAGATTGTACCCATTTCTCCATCGATGCCTCCTCTGGACCTGAAGTCCTTTCACAGCATCAACACGCAGGTGCACACTGAGGGCCGCAGTAGTCCACATTACCTGGAAGCAAAGGTGTGAGATGGCTGAAAATATAAGTATGTGGGTAAGTATTTGGGTGATCTGAGTCTTGTGTCTGGGTCTGCATGCATGCGTGCATGCGTGTGTGCATGTGTGTGTGTGTGTGTGTGCATGTGAGTGTGTGTGTGCATGTGTGTGTGTGTGTGTGTGTGTGTGTGTTTGGGCTGGAATGTGGTCTGACAGTTGTGATCTTACAGCTCATCTGACATTTTACATTTCATCCATGGCTTCTTGGAATATTTTTGCTGTTCTTTGGTTTTGAACTTTGGGATTGGTTTTCTTGGGATTAACTTCGGAGAAAAATGCTGTGGTTTTGTAACCTTCTTTTATGTCTTTTACTGACTGTAATGTGTCCATGTCTGTCACGTTCTTTGGCTAAGGCAGTTGAAACTTCATCTTTAGATGTCTGCACAGACAACTAAAGCCTATTTATTAAAATGATAATTTTCCTTTTCCTAACGCTAATGTTTTATACTAACTTCAGAAATATCAACACACAATGACAATATTTTGCTTTGTACGATTTTTGTGACTGATACTGTAAATGTTATGTTCTCAGATATACATAGAAGAGTTTGTTTTAGGTTAAAATATTTCAATTACTCCAAACTGCCACAAGATGTCAATATAAGAACAAATACAAATGACAAAGTACTTACACCTATTGCTTGCAGATGTGTGAAGTCCAGAGGTCAGAAAGCAGAAGTTTTTCCATGTGTTTCTTCTACTTATTCCACATCAGTTCTACCTCCTGGCTGAAGAATTGCGGTAATTAGCAAATCCAGAGTTTTTGGGGATGAGTTTTAGTAAATGAACCTGGATTTTCCACATCTGGCTGTTTGTGATTATCAGTACAAGATATTAATTCTAATTTTCTGTGTTCAGCTTGAAAATGAACAAATCTATATAGCATGATTCCAATATGTACTCATAGACAGTGTAGTCCATAAATGCACCTCCTTTGCACTCAATGACTGCCTGAAGTCTGCAACCCATAGACATCACCAGACGCTGGGTATCTTCCCTGGTGATGCTCTGCCAGGCATGTACTGCAGCCATTATAGTAAAGAGATGTATTTTATTATTATCACAATTAAATCACTGAAAATGAACTTTTTATGGCCACCAGTGCCTGAGATTTGGGGTCATCAGTCCCAGTCACAGATTTTACTCGTAGAATATGAATGATTGTCCGTACAGACTCTCTTACTTTGGAATGTTAAAATAATGTGATTTAGCCTCACAACCGTTTCCTGCCGTCCGAAACACTTTTCAGGAGAATCCCTCATTTCCAAAACAATCCGGTAGGAAGTGGGGGCGTGGCGAGCCATCGGCGACGTCTCCCTTCCCCCCCCCCCCCCCCTTCTCTCTCTGCATGGCTTGGGAGAGGGGTCTGGGGGCATCCAGAGGGAAATACTGAGTTAGCTGGAGGGAAACGGATAGTACATTTGACCTCGAAGGATCTATGAAACAGAAACGCTTTATCGCCGTTTAAGGAAAGTTTTGGTGAGTGTGTCCATTTCACACCGGCGACAAAAATCTAACTCTTACTTAATCAGTTTCTCTTATCATAGACTACCCCGGCAAATTAATGGTGTGGATCGAACGAGGTGTAATAGTTCTGAACTGACGATGTCTGAACGTAATTCCAAGTTGGGTGGGGCAACCATACTTGCAAAATTAATTAATGGAAATCAAACCAGGCGGAGTTTAATTTTTCACATCAGCTGGATCTCATACCTTTTTTCTGTAAAGAATGGGTCAAGACATATTAATAGCACTGTGAATTGTTATTGAACTTGGGTGGTTACGTATTATTGTATTTGGCGACTTTATTGTCAATAGCCTACTTTCCTTAACCCTGCATTTGAATTAACACTATAATCTACTGGACGTGTAGCTACCACTAACTTTTAAAAGTACTGCGGGCATTTTGACGGCTGTAAGCGCAAGTGGTCGAAAGAAACTTGTTTGCATTAAAGCGCTCTTTAAAGTAGGCTATTTCGTGACTAACGTAGTTCATACTTCGTCCACAAGGATGCGCTGTAGGACTGAACGAATGCGTTGTTGTGTTGGGAAGTGGACATCGAATTTTGCGGGTATTTATTAGCAATTTATGAAGATAAGCTTGATCGAAAAAAATGCGCTAGGTAGTCTAAGTAGGCTATAGAGACCTCAGCCTGTTATTTTGCCTAGTAGTTACTGTTAGAAAACTTTCCATAGTTTGGCACTATGCAATATGATGCTTTGTGTAAAAATGACCAAGCTTAATCTGGGGGGAAATTATTATTATTATTTTTATTATTTTAAGTTGTACACTGTTACTGCATTTTACTGTTATATCATGGGCCTTTGCTTAAAATGGAATTAATTTTTGCTATCTTGCTATCTAAAGGAAGGGACATGGTGAACTAAACTTTTTATAGTAGCCAATTTACGTACTACGTGCACGTATTCCATTCTAATTCTTAGTGGAGTTGAATCCGCCATTGTGCACTTAGTGTCAACTAATGATTTTTCCAGTGCATCACTGGGTATATGGAAACTAGTATATTAGTATGCATACATGTTTATGTTTAAAAACATTTTAATCAAGGGTACATTTTTATTAACTCATAACAGGCCAAAGAAAACGATGCAACATCATAAAACAAAGGGGAAAACAGGCAGGTGGTGATAAAGCATGTGTGACCACTGCAGAGGTTTCAGTGTGCTTGCACTGTGCAGAGCAGTGGTGCAATGACAAATATTATTTTACCGACTATTAAAGTACGGTCGGGCAGGAATGTATTCTTGGGGTACTTCTGAAGGCGAGATCCTTAGAATTTACATTGCGTCCTTGTGTACAGCTGGATATATACTGATTCACTGCTGGTTACAACGGCAGTGTCCAGCCCCCAGGAATCTAAGCTATGACCTTTAGGTTAGAAGACCAGTTCCTTACTCATTATACTACACTGAAGCCCATTATACTGTATATCTATAATACTGATACCAGCTTAAGCAGTTTCCATTCTACGCAGTCTGTTTACGGGCAGCCATGTGCCCTATAGTTATGCCGATGGCATGCCTGGTATTTACTCGACTGAACGGGCTGAAGTTCCTCAGCCCAGCTTCCCTCTGCGGCATGAACACGTGATCAGTCACAAGGAGACAGCCTTCCCTGCCCACCGCTGCCTAATTCAGTGTGCAGCCTGTAGGCTAAAACAGAGTGCCTTACAGGTTACAATAAAGTGTTCTCGAAACCCCTGAAGTGGTGGTATCTGCAGTAGCCTGCCACCAGTTCAAGGGGTTTGGGCACCCCAAAGATTCAAGGTCTTTTCAAAATGTCCTTCTCAGTTTATTGAAAATACTCAAAGAATCAAAAATACAGTTTGGTGAGTTCTACGATTGCTAAAACTTTATTTGCCGAACTTAGCTAGTGCAAGAAATTGCGTCTTTTAAAACATTTGTGCTCTAAAAAGTTCTAAGGTAGTGAGGTACCAATGTGCTAAGTGTTGATAATATTTCAGTGAACACTCTCCAATTCCATTTCATCCTTTCAAGAGTAGGTTTTTTTTTTTTTGGAAAATCAGTGATGAAAAGTCAGTGTTCTAGAACTCCCATTACAGTTATCAGTAGTGCCTGTTACATCAGCATTAGTAGAATGCTCAGTTAAGAACATTCTAATCACATATTTGATCTTGCACCTTAAAGGGCCAAAGGATTTTGGCTGAGAATGAGACACATCAGAGGGCTCATTTTTCTCTGCGGAACTTGCTGCCCCCACCCCCCACCCCCCGCAGGAAAAGCCCCCCAGTTCTGGGCTTCCCTCAGACATGGGCCAGCTGTTCAAATAAAGCTTTCCCTTCCTGCTGTGTGACTGCATTTTTCTTTTCTTTTTTTTTTTGGGTGAAGGAAAGTTTCCACTAAACGGAGATAATAGCTGTGAGTGCAGCTTTATGCTCTGATCCAAAGGCATTTGAGAATTTTAGCTTGCCGTGCTTTCTGCAATTATGAAGTGTGATGGTTCTTGTCAAAGTCTAGAATAGAATGGAGTGAGAGGTGTTCTACATCCAGACTGCAAACTTGTTTTGGGTCAAGAATCCTGACAGATGCATACATTTGTGAGCTGGTTTGACAGAACTATTTTTTGTTTTCCTTTTCAATTAATCATACTTTAATTAATCCTGTAAGGGATTTTCTGTTATGGTAAATGGACTGCATTTTTATAGCACTTTTATCCAAAGCACTTTACAATTGATGCCTCTCATTCACCCATTCACACACACAGTCACACACCAACAGTAATTGCAAGGTACCAATCAGCTCATTGGGAGCAGTTAGGGGTTAGGTGTCTTGCTCAGGGACACTTCAACACGCCCAGGGTGGCGGATCAAACCGGCAACCCTCCGACTGCCAGACAACCGCTCTTACCTCCTGAGCTATGTCACCCCAATACTTTCACTTTGTTACTTTCTTGAATTTATTTTATTGACCATTCTTTCTTGAATTTTTGCAGGGGATTGTGGGAATGATGTCAGGCGCAAGTGAGATGTTGGCAGCGGCGTTGGAGAGGATGGACGGCATCATCGCAGGTAGAGACGCCACTTCCTGTCTGCACACTCGCCACTTCCTGTCCGCAGACTCACGCAGTAACCAAAATAGGGTTTACCAACCTTTTTACTTCCACAGCGCACTTTCCAAATTTAGACAGTCTCGTGGCACACCACTCTCAAAAGCGAGCAACATTCTGATGTTGATGTGGCATGTCAAGAGCAGGCCTACAGTACATGTCCTTTGGGGGTTTTAATTAAGCAATATGCATTTTAATGACATTTATTTTGGCTTTTTCTGAGTGGAATTTGTTGATTTTAAGCTTTTTCACAGCCCATCTAAGTCATAGAACTGTACCTGGTTAAATCTAACTGTTCGCGCGAAGCTTTGTGTAGAATAAAGTGTGCTAAGCAGCGTTAAACCCGTATGTTCCTACCACATAACTGACATTCTTTAAAAAAACGTAGCTGGGCAGAGAGCGGTATCACAGCAGGACCACTGTCTAACAGTCGCTGGATGATCTGCCACAGATAATAGCAGCTGCTTTGAAAATGATCCTGATTTACTGACGGCAATTTGACATAAACCCGTGACCCTGCTCAGGATAAGCGGGTATACAGATATAATGGATGGATGGTATTTTAATTTGTGCAGTGGCCTGGCCTCATTAGTCTGTGTGAAAGATGTACATCAGACGAGTGTTTTTCATAACAACAAGATAACAGGGTCTGTGTCAAATTCTTTGAAGGTGAATAACAGTCTGAATTAAAAGTAATGAATTTCTCAGACAATGAATTGTCCTGGGCACTAAAAATATGAATTGGCCTAATGATCACAGAGAAGTAATGTCTAAAGCAGGGTTTACATTGGCCAGAAACTGCCAGGTCTTGGTAAAAATGATCAAAGCCTGGTCTTCTGGACATTCTGGCTATTAAATATAAATATCTATAGACTAGAAGCTAAATAATGGCTCTTAAAATTTCAAATATACTTTTTACTTATTTCATGAAAGCACAGCCACTTCTCGTTATGGCCATCCAGAAAAAAGCACTGAATTCTGTGGGAATAAAACCTGACCAGCGTGGCCTGCAGGAGGGGGTTAAGCTGTTGATGTGAATTTGAAGATGTACTAAAACTTCAGTCAGCTTTTAGTTCATGGCATTTTACAGAAACAGCTGTTTTTTTGTATTGAGTCCCCCACATTTTCAGCTGTGGAAAGTGAGGTGCATGGATGACGGACAGGTGCTAGCTGTTGCTCAGCTGTTTCCTTCTGCATGGATTGTTCACTTACAAAAGAGCAGTGAGTGTCTAGTCTCGGGTTTAGCCTTTGATTTCATCCGTGGAGACAGCGTTCGGAGTCAGAGGCATACTCAATCAAGAAGACCAGAGGACTCACTCTGACTGAGAAACACCCAATCTGTGAGCTGAGAGAACAGAATGACTCATTAAGAAGGACAGCACGGAAACTGGGATCTATAAAGTATATCCGTCTGGAAAGACTTGAGAAAGAAATAAAGCAGAGGTGGACTCAGAAATAGACAGTTGTCGGCCGCGGAAGACAATGGCGGCTGATGGCAGACTGACCGTAAGAGCAGAAAAACCCTAAATCAATGGGCAGTGACATCACCAGCGGTCTCCAGAGGGCAGTGGTGAATATATCACAAGCCACTGTACGCAGCAGGCTCTGGGAACAGAATTATAGCAGAGGCTACACTGCGAGGGGCAAACATCTCTTCAGCGGCAAGACTCGAAAGGCCAGCTTGGAATTCGCCAAAAATAGAAACAAGCCAGGAGGGTTCTGGAACAACGTTTTGTAGATGGATGAGACCAAAACAAAACCAGTCGTGGAACACTGTAAATGTGGGGAAAGGAAGGAACAGCCCATGATCCAAAAGCACCCACCCCCCCTCCTCTGCGCAATATGGAGGGAGTAGTGTCATGGCTGGGACATGCATGGCTGCTTATAGAACAGGCTCACTCATCTTTATTGATGATTTAACAGAGAATGGCAGCAGTAGGATGAATTTAGAAGTGTGCACATGGATTTTATCGGGCTATGTACAAAGAAACTCCTCCAAACTCATTGGCTGGAACTTCATCCTGTAGCAGGGCAATGACCCCAAAACACACTGCCTACACAACCAATTCATTATTGGGGAAAAGCTATTGCATTTAAGCAACCAAATATTGACTTTATTGCTTTGATTTACTTACTGTAAGTTCATCTGTTGACATAATTTTGCATTGCTGAAAATAGGGGGACCCCACAAAAAACTGTTGTTTTTGCAAAATGATAAAACATGTACGCATGTAAATACCTTGAAATAAAAGTTGACTATATGTACATATTCATCTTTTGATATCAAATCCAAATGCCTTACGTATGTAGCATAAATAACAAATTTCACTCTAACATTACCATAATTTTAAATCACCTCTGCCTATCATGCAAATCTATTATAAATAAAAATGTATATAATAAAATATTTTATTAACCAACAGCTCCATAAATTCTGCCTGAGAACTGCCACAATTGAGATTTCCAAATTTGGGAATTCAAAGGAAAAACCTCTCTGCTTCTCTCTCTCATTCTCTCTCTCTGTCCCTCTTCCCCCCCCTCCCCCTCTCTCTGTCTGTCTCTCTTTCTCTCTCCCTCCCTCTCGCTCTCCCAGGCTCCAAGGCGATGGAATACTCTAACAGCCTGTTTGGGTTCCAGTCCCCAACGTCCCCGCTCGTGAGCGGGCTGCACACTCTGCACCTCCTGGAGGAGCTGAGGGGGAGTCTGGAGCTCCTGGACCCGGAGGAGCGGGAGGAGCTTCGCTGCCAAGTCCCAGAATCCACTGCAGAAAGCCTGGCAGAGTGGTTGCAAGGGCCCCTGGTGCATCCAGTCTCCTCCTTAACCGTTATTTTTATACCCGTGTCTCATTAGAAACGTGTCCTCATCCGGTTACAACTGCTCGTGCTTGGGGAGGGAAATTGCTAATCCAAGAAATTGTTGTCAGTTGGCTTGACGAGTAACAGGCTTAACTGTAAGCGTGGCTTTTGGGCGGCAGGTGGCATTTGTAACTGGAAACTAAGTAAACTCGTTATCACCATCAAACTTTTTCAATAGCCAGACAGTAGACAGGCAAGTTGAAATGATAATTTATCATTTTTGTATTCCATATTTTTTCAAATCGCATCTCAGGGATCGGTGCTTTGATTGGGCTAGAATAGAAAGGTTACAGAAGGAGGCAGTTAAACAGTACGGCTACAGAGAGTGTGCGGTCCCTCGTACGCTAGTGGAGTTTTCACCACAGAGCAGTCTCACACGGAGACGCACGGAAAGGTCTAGAGCACCCTGCGGAGTATTTCCTGTGCGGAGAGGAGCAGTCTTGGTCGAGCTGTTATCCGTGATTTAGAGGCCTTCTCCGGTTTCACAGAAGAAGAGAACTCTCGGAGGCAGGGAGGAATGTTCCGGAATGTTCTCCTCTGCCTGATAGCAGGGAGTCATACACACGCCTGCTATGATTCACCTTTCTGTAACTGTGCCCTTGGTCCTTTCACCATTTGAAGCATTGTTTCCTGAACTCAATTTTATACTGGACAGTAGGGGAAAACGTATTTATTTTCCAGGTTTTATCTTCTGTGATTTACGGTACTGAGACAATTTTAGTCTGTCTTTCCATTGTTTTGGTAATATGGAAAACATTTTTGGGAACCTGATCTGGGGTGTAGCCAAAAAGCCCACATCAGCCGTGGAAAAATCTCGAGAAGCAGATTTTCATTTCTTTTTTTTTTTCTTTACTCCACAGTGAAATACCTTCCATGAGAATTATTTACAATGAAATACCTTCCATAAGAATTATTTACGATGTATAAGTATCGCTTTACACGTTTGTAAAATTTCCAGCATTAATACGTATGCTCATTCCTTGCAGTGATGAGACCTCTAAGCAGCAAAGCCTAAATAAGTCTAATAAGTAGTCGGGAACTTTAGCATTAGTAATTCTACAATTCTACTGAAAACACCTACTGTATAGTGTATATCCTAAGGACACAGTGAACCTGGTTTTGCGAGTATATTCAATATAACACAGGATGTGGATGAAATCGTTAATGTTCCATATTTGAACTAAATGTTTATTATTTCGTTCAAACGGGTTGACTATACAAAGCCTGACCCAAGTCCGTTTCCCAGATTCGGCCTGGATATTTGGACAGAATTATTTTTGCTATCTGGGGGGGGGGTTCATTTGTATGTCTCTGAAAATATACTGTGTGTCTGGCTTAGAAGAGGGCTTATTCATATGAATCAATAAAACATTGTAATATGCATGTAATTGTCTCTAACATTTCTGTTTTTATATTTCAGGAGAATGGCCACCTCCCTCTCGGCAGTGTTGAGCAGTACCAGGATAGGCTCCTTCGACTGGAGAGCGACAGGGAGTCTCTGGTACTGCAGGTAGGTTACACCTGTTTCTGTCTCCTTTTATGTATTATAAACAGGTACAAGAGCAGCCTCTTGGAGATTTCACATTTTGTTGGGTAAGGGATGTGTGTGGAATCTTGTCTGTAGGTGAGTGTGCTGACAGACCAGGTTGAGGTGCAGGGTGAAAAGATAAGGGACCTGGATCTGTGCCTTGAGGAACACAGAGAGAAGCTGAACTCCACAGAGGACCTCCTGCAGCAGGTGAGTGTTCACGTCGGGGGTCACCTGAATGTCTGGCTCCTCAGGGTTCCAGTGTTTCACTCCCTTACATTAAATAGTGTCTGTCTGTTAAGCTGTCTTTCCAGCAATCTCTGCCTCTTTCAATCGTACGGCTGCAAAACCTTTAGTTTGTCCTTCGGTCGGAAGGAGACCAAACCCAGCTATGCGCCTATCATTTTAAAGATCATACATATTACATGCATTGTGCAAGAAATACTCATGTTAGGATTTTTTTAAAAATGTAAATGTAAAAAATATATGAAAATGTATTTTTGACACATTTTTAGAGCAAATTAAAGCATTGAGTCTCAGTCAACCTTATGACAAAATGAAATCGCAGTCTTAAAATATAATGGTTCTTAAGATCATGACACATAGGAGATTCTGTTTTTCTTTGGGTATGAAATGCTTAATTTCATCTTATACACTCAAAGCACATATTTTATGAAATCACTCTAAAGGGTGATCGTGCCTTCGCTATGGCTGCTCCGAAGCTGTGTAATATTTAACCTCTTTATGCTCGGTCTGCCCCCTCTATTTACACCTTTAAAAACTTGGGTTGAAAGCCCATCTCTTTACCATGGTGTAATGTGTAATGTTTTGTGTTATCCCTGTGTCTTTTTCGTTGTAGTTTTTTTTTTGGGGAGTTGAACAGAACTTTGGTCAGCGTGAGTTGTCGTTCCTTGTGCGGCGTTTGGGGCATTGTTGCTGACTGTCAGCGTCGCCATGGCGTCTTGCAGGAGCTGCTCAGCCGGACGGCCCTGGAGAAGCAGAAGCTGGAGCTGCTGGCTGAGGTGTCGAGCCTGAAGCTCCAGCTGACCGTCCGGGAGAAGCAGGGCTGGGACTACGAGCAGAAGTCCAGGGACAGTGAGGTAGGGGCAGCGTGAAACGGACCACCGCACTGCGTCTAATCAAATCGGTTTTTGTTTGCATAGCGCTTTTTACAGAGAACTGTCATAAAGACGTTTTACAGAGTTACCGAAGGGCAAAAAGGCAACAAAAACCAGGCCTGAACCCCCCCAAAAAAATCCCCCAAAAAAATCCCCAGTGGGGAGAAAAACCCTCAGATGGTGGCGAGAAAGAATTTCCAGATGGGAAGAAACCTGGCTAGAGAGAGGGAGCCCATCCCCCACTGGCCGGCCTGGTGTAAAGTAGCAGTAGAATGGATGTAACAAAAGTGTAATAAGCGATCTACCACAGCTAATAAAATGGGTTGAGCAGGTTACAGATGAGGTAATAAACTAGTTGGAAAAGTAGGAAGTCCAAATAAGGGGAAGTGAAGTGTGCAATTTAGAGGGGCGGGGCGATGCATCTGGAGCTCCAGGCTGCGTCAAGGCGTGGGCATGAACCTGCCTGCTACAGGGTATGGTTTGGGCTTTGGTCAACCATCTTACCCAGGGTATGTTTTGGGCCTTGGTCAGCCATCTTACGCAGGGTATGTTTTGGGCCTTGGTCAGCCATCTTACGCAGGGTATGTTTTGGGCCTTGGTCAGCCATCTTACGCAGGGTATGGTTTGGGCCTTGGTCAGCCATCTTACGCAGGGTATGTTTGGGCCTTGGTCAGCCATCTTACGCAGGGTATGCCTTGGGCCTTGTTCAGGCCGGGCTCCTCAAAATACCACTGAATTAGCTCCTCCCAGTGATGTACCAGCTGCACATGGGCTACTAGTTTCTGTGATAGATGAGCTCCTGATTTATATAAAATGTGTGTACCCTAAAGAATTATGCTGGTACCCTAAATAGTTAGTTTTTTTACACATAAAGGTAACATATAAAGAACACACAGTAAAGCATTTTAAGTAAGTGTAAAAAATATTTTCTCAACATTTTACAAACCCCAACTGGCACTGCTTTCAAAGGAAGATAAAACCGACGTTTGCCGAACAGTGCCAGTCCAGCCACTTGAAAGATCACCCTTTAGCTCCGACTGTTGGTCGTATTCCCTAATCCTACCTCGGGGTGCTGAGCGACGCGGCCCTTTCCCACCTCAGGGGCTGTTCCAAGAGCTCCTTCACCTGAGGAAGCGAGTGACAGAGATGGAGCGTGAAAGAGAAAAATGTGAAGACAAGCTGAAATTCACCCAGGTGAGCATTTGTGGGAGGTGATGCTCACTATTCTTCTGAGTATGAGCTTCTGAAATGCAGTATAATCCCACATCTGGATGTCAGGGAAATTTTCCTACGGCTCAAATTGCAATGTCTGTGCAGGTATTACTTGCATATTACAGAACGGTACTTTTATAAATCCCCTCAAGCCCCATTTTGAATCCACATTGTCTGTAAAAAAACACCTGGAGGGTCTTTTTGGAGGACGGCCAGAGGTGAGTACAGTATGTTGGGGTTCTGCCACAGGATTGGCCGTTTAAGACTAAGATTTTAGGAAAATGTGTAGCCTATCGCTGGGTATGACGTGACATGTGATCTGTCTTAGAGTACACAAGGTTCAGGCTCGCTCTATGCGACTGTAAAACATGTGGTCTTACTCTGTGTGACCTGTGGTGTTTCTGCGTTTTGTGGCCTTACTGCGTGTGACCTGTGGTGTTTCTGCGTTTTGTGGCCTTACTCTGTGTGACCTGTGGTGTTTCTGCGTTTTGTGGCCTTACTGTGTAACCTGTGGTGTTTCTGCGTTTTGTGGCCTTACTGTGTGACCTGTGGTGTTTCTGCGTTTTGTGGCCTTGCTGTGTGTGACCTGTGGTGTTTCTGCGTTTTGTGGCCTTACTGTGTGTGACGCGTGGTGTTTCTGCATTTTGTGTTTTGTATTCGTCAGGACGAGCTAGCTGCGCTGAACAGGCAGCTGGAGAACAGCGGCAGGGAGGGAAAGAGGCCAATCAGAGAAGTCCGCTCGGAGGGTACGAATGAGGAAGACTACGCAGAGGGCAGAGACGAAGGTGAACCTGTCAGTCCCTTTGTCTCTGTTTTGAATCTACAGGACAGTGGTTATTAACGTCCTCCAGTTCAACAGCTCTCTTAATAAACGATAACGCCGGTGATTTTCATTTTTTCAGTATCGTCAACGTATCCTCTGAAAATACCAAAACCGAAAGTGTTTCTGTCCGACTCTCGGTACGTTTTTTTGACGGTTTCCCGTTTGGTGCTGAACCAGGAAAGCTTTCTGTTGAGCTCTGAGGTCATTAAATACAACTCAGACATACTTTCATTTTCAGAAAGTGTATCCTATTATCACAAAAAAAATATGGCCAGTGTAGGTTTTAATAAATTTACTATAAAGAGGAGCAAGTTGTTCATCTCGATGGCGACTATTTTCAGTGTTTTGGCGCCGTGCCAGACTGCTTTCCATATGGGAAAAGCAGTAAAAATCAGGGTCTTTGTGATAGTGAATGGTGCTGAACAAATCAACAGCATGTCTCTTGACACTCGTTTTTTTGGCCTACGTTGGAGTTTATGACTTTTGGGATAAAGTAATTGAGAACCGGACAGAAACATTATCGGTTTTTATCTTTTACATATATGTAAAATATTATGAATATTATGACGATGCTGCAAAAATGAAACTGACCGGTGTGTTGCCCTCTAACCCTCGATGTTTATACACCACTGAGAGGTAAGGTTGGGGTTTTCCCACGTCACAGCACAGGTGGTAGAACAGTATACCTTTCTTGGGATTCTCTGCATACAGGTGTGCCTGCAGGTGTGTTCTCTGCGCCTCGGGGTCAGAGTGGTGAGTGTCATCCTCCACCCCCCCCCCCCCCCCCCAAATGAATCTGCAGAGATGGGATTTTCCCTGGGAATGCGTCAAGTTGAACTGTCCTTCCTGCATTCACACGCTAAGCCTTGGTGCCGTTGTCCAGGATTAACGTTTTTTTTGTTTTGTTTTTTTTTGGCCGAAATGTATTCTGTGGCTCAGAAGGAGTGCCTGCTCAGAAGAAGGGGAGGGAGATGGAGTCTCTGATGGCAGAGGGAGAAGAGAAGGTCAGTTCACTGCGTGTCCCTGAGCATCTGCTTCGTGTGGGGATTAGTCACCACTCTGGGTTTGATGCTGTCGACGTGTCTGCCCGCAGGATCATAGGATCAAGGAGCTGCTGGTGGAGATCCAGCATTGCGAGGAACAGGAAACAGAGCCTGTGCTGCAGAAGACAGGTGAACCCACATTCAGAGACCACTAGAGGGCACTGGTCGAACACCAGTGAACAGAAGCTGCACAAACGGGTGTTTTTGTAAATAAAGAGGCAAAGAAGAACCCCAGTGCTGGAGTGTTCTGCCTCAATACCTGACCTAAAATCATTTTTATTATAATCATTGATCAATATTGAAGGGCACAGAATTAAACTCTGTAATGGTACCAGGGAAGACATTTGGCAGATTCCTATTATGTATTGGAATCCAGTGTACAGGGGTCAGCTATTTTACAATCTACTGAGAAGTTACTTTGATGAAATTAATCTTAATTGAAATGTGAAAGAATTCAAAATTTATTGGTTGCAGCCCCACTTGTGTAATTTAACTCTTGACAAGAGCATGATGGGATATCAAATGAGATCCTTTTTTTCCCCTGCAAAGCCAAAGATGACAACAGTGATGAGGGCTGCCATGGTTATCCAGTCACAGCACCGACTGCTGCTCCTGTCGGCGTGGAAATGGAGGAATCCGCCCCACCCAATGCGGAGACCACACAGGTGAACCAGGAGGGGGCGCTGCGCTCCTCAGCCCCACGGTTTTACGGACAGGAAGTGGGCGGTGACCTGAAGATTGTGGGCAGGAGCGTAACCGGGACCTAAAAAACACAGAGGTCAAAGAGACTCCTAAATTAACTGAATGTTCTCACTAAAGAATGAAATGAAATATAGGCTTTAGAAACGTACACGGGGGGAAAAAATACAGAGGTATCCACGGTCCTTGTTGTGGGTTCAGCTAAACTTCACCTGTGAAGTAACCGTCTGTACAAATGGATATATAAGAAGTTTAGAGCACTCTGTTTAACAAGGAGTTATTTGTCATTACTTTGATGTTGGTATGGACAATTCATCCACACCTGTCATATATCGGAAAACAACAACCCATCGTGTACATATGTACACTTCAGATATAGATATATAATTTTACCTTTTTCTGAATGGGCTGTATGTGATTTGCTCTCTTTGGAATGAACTGCAGCAACCAGAGCAGCTGCTACAAGCATCTGGTCCTGTAGCCACCCCCAGATCAGAAGACACCCCCAAATCAGGAGACACCCCCAAAGTAGACCAGGCAGAAACATCAGAGCGAGCAACATTACACAGGTAAGAGCAACATTACACAGGTAAGAGCAACATTACACAGGAGAGAGCAACATTACACAGGTAAGAGCAACATTACACAGGAGAGAGCAACATTACACAGGTAAGAGCAACATTACACAGGTAAGAGCAACATTACACAGGAGAGAGCAACATTACACAGGTAAGAGCAACATTACACAGGAGAGAGCAACATTACACAGGTAAGAGCAACATTACACAGGTAAGAGCAACATTACACAGGAGAGAGCAACATTACACAGGTAAGAGCAACATTACACAGGTGAGAGCAACATTACACAGGAAAGAGCAACATTACACAGATGAGAGAAACTTGCTCTAACACAAAATGTGTCAAGTGTGGCTCATTTATGTTCAAATAAAATGTGCCTACACTAGTCAAGTCTCTCGCTGAATTGGTTTGCCCTCTTCTGGACATAATTTGCAACATCCTGAAAATTGGTCAAATTCTACCACGTAGAATTCAGCATTTAAAATTGTAATATACTGTGCGATTATGTTCAAACTTACATGTTTTTTGAGGAGGAATATTCAAATGCGTACTGTATGCCAGTATTGATTCGTTGTTGCATTTACGTTGATACCATTGAGACTCATTGATACCACTGAAGCGTGGTACCCGTGGGAGTGGCATTGCCCAGCGCGGTCTGGAGGTGGGCAGTGATGGGTGATCTCCTTTCAGCGCTTCTCACCGTCCGGAGGCAGAGGTGCCAGGTGAGGTGCAGAAGGGAAGCTCTCAGGAGGTAAGGAGGTCACACGCTTAACGTACCTGGGGAGGGGTGTAGTTTTATTGGGGGGGGGGGCGGATCTGTGTGCAAAAACAAGGGAGGCAGTTCATTATGGTTGGCTGCAAAATTATGGTGGATGTTTTGGACAAAATTGTGGTTTAGTGGTATGGTTAGTTACCATTTCCCGTGTGTTGGTTTAGATTAGAACAGTACTGTTTGTCCTGTAGACTCACGTTTTACGCGACCGTTCCATGTTGCTTTTGCATGGTGCAGTTTTTCGGATGCTGCAGACCTTTTTATTGCTCCTCATTGCCTAAATGTATGTGACTGTGTTTTAATTGAACTGCTAAATGTGTTTAACTCTTAAATCTGTTTGCTGGGCTTTGATGTATTTTGGGCAACGTATGCATGCGTTATTGCTTGAAGTTGTCCTCATTTATTGATTGCTTGTAGCTAGTGGTTGCCTGGTGCATCCTTGTACAGAATAATGCAGACTGTAGGCTAACCGGATCCTCTGTTTAAACTGTAGTGTGGTTTGTCCTGACTATGTTTGACTGTCCAAGGCTGAAAATAATCATTTTCTCCAGAGGGAGGAGGGTGAAATTACCCAGGAGCACAGTCTTCTGCCCCAGCCCACTGCCCCCGCCCCCGCCCCCGCCCCCGCCCCCGCTCCCCAAGGCCCTGCGGAGGACAGCTTCGGCACCAGGAAGGTGCGGTCTTCATTTGGGCGGGGATTCTTCAAGATCCGGAGGGGCAAGAGGACTGCCAGTGCCCCTAACCTAGGTGGGGGGGGGGGGGCAGGGGGGAGTAGCAGGGGGAAACTTCACAGGGACAGGGCTGTGTTGTTTTTGTAATGTTTATATTACACAGAAATCCTTTGGTCAGTTGCAGTGTGCTTTGCTTTTATTTTTTATTAAACCTTCATTTAAACAGGAATACCCCAATGAGATCTAAATCTCTTTTGCAAGGGGTACCTGTCGTAAAACACAACAAGATGGTTGACAATCAAATTGCAGACATCAAATGGGGAATGAGACAGCAGTGTGACAGTAATTAAACAGCAGAGCAGAGGTTAAAAGCAGGAGCATACTTCAGTCGCAGAGTCACAAATTACATGTTTAAAATTGACAGTTGAAATTAATTTCTTGAGATTTTAAAGATTTTTTTTTTGTTCTGCAGAGAGGGAGGGGGAAGGCACGGCCCCACTGGACCTGGCGGGGGCACCATGCCCGTCGCCAAGCAACAGCGCCCAAACCTTGCCCTGGAAGAAATCCTTAGGCATCAGGAAGTTTTTTGGGAGGTGAGGTCATACAGGCTTTTCCTGAACTGGCAAATATTGTTTGTTATTGATCCAGACAGGGCAGGTGGTGGAATGTAGGGGACCATGCAAGGAAGGGGTACAGCTAAATCAGCCATTCAAAATGTGTCCAGAGCCCTGAAGCGCTTGCTGAATGAGTAAATCTCATTTTCCAGCCTCTTGCCAGAAGAAAGACTTTATTATTACTGCTCGTTGATCTGTGGGATCAACGAGGAACGGTGCAGTCGTCTTTCCGGGTGTGTCAACTGTGATTTCATGTTGCAAGATTAAATACGTTGAGGCTTGTAGCTGGCCTGTCGCAGAGCTGGTTTGAGATCAAGGATATGTTGCGCTGGTAAAATATTTGGACAAACTTTAAAAAGATTGTTTTAAGGAATATGAAATCTCAGGAAATCTCTCACGTGAATTATTTGATCACAAATGTAAAATTGTAGAGTGCAGGGCCAAGCCAAGAAAAAAATGTGTCTTTGCAGAGCACTGTGTGCCTCCTATCACGTGGGACACACGTAGCCCGAGGATCAGTGTTCCATCCTACTGGATTCGACACAGTTTTGAAAGGCTTTTTTCAAACACATCAGAAACATCATCTCCTCTGTGACCATCTGATGTGTTAGCCAGGATAAAAGGGAAATAAACTCCACATACACAAGAGCTGGGACTTGTATGATTGAAAAGGGACATAGAGTATTTCAACCTGTTTTGTTCTTTATCATTGTTTATTTGCAGTTAATGCCTGGAAATGTATTTCTAAGCACTTTTAAACCTGGACGCATCAGAACAGATGTCTGCGTAATAGGACAGTCTTAGGTTGCTGCATTTTACCTACAAAGTAAATGTCACCACATATTGAGAAAAGCTATTAACTTAAATGTTAAACGTTTCAATAATATGTCCATGTATGTATTTGTTTGCCCACATTTCTACCCATAAGGCAGTTTGCTTGAGCAGAAACCCTACTTTCTACTCGCAGCTCTAGCTACTGTAAATTTACAGTATATTGATTTATTTGGCAGATAACCTTATGAGGCCAGTATGGGAGGATAATGCATATCACAAGAGAAACAAGGACAAAATTTTGATATAGGTGTATTCTTGAACTAACTACAAGTCTAACTGAAGATAAAAAATGGATTCCTGCCTCGTACTGTGGATATTGAAATGCATACTTTAATTTATTTAGACTGAAGAGGAGTCAGTCAACCTCTTTTGCGCTGGATGACGAGGTAATGGGGGCCGAATTTAGGAGGGGCGGAGTCAGGGCTACAGCAGGACCCCGCCTGGGTTGGGCTCACGACCTTCAGGGAGCCAACAAGTAAGCAAGGGCACGGATGTGTGTGTGTGTGTGTGTGTGTGTTTGTGTGTGTGTGTGTTTGCGTGTGCGTGCATGTGTGTGTGTGTGTGTGCGTGTTTGTATGTGTGTGTGTGTGTGTGTGCGTGTGTTTGTGTGTGTGTGCGTGCGTGTGTGTGCGTATGTTTGTGTGTGTGTGTGTATGCGTGCGTGCGTGTGTGGGTGTGTGTGTGTGTGTGTGTGTGTGTATGCGTGCGTGCGTGTGTGGGTGTGTGTGTGTGTGCGTGGTAGAGTAATCGCTCTGTGGAATAGCCTGCCAGGTCTTGTAGAAGAGACAGAAACCCTTAGGGTTGTCAAGACCAGGCTTGATACGGTGCTAGGTGTTATCTAGTTTGTTGGAAAAAGATGAGCACTCGATACACTTTAGTTGTAAGAAAATGGCAATTGTTGGGCTGAATGGCCTGTTCTCATCATTATGTTATGTTATGTTATGTTGCGTTAAACGTTGGGCTATTTATATGCTTTGATGTGATGGCTGCTTAAGCAAGCATGTGTATTAAAAAGACCAATAGGGACCTGGCTATGTGTATGTGAGAGAGCAGGATATATTAATGGAGTGCGTGTGTGTGCGTACGCACCTGCGTGAGTGCGCACGTGTGCGTTTGCTGTGTGGAGCTGGAGATGATGGTGTTCCCTGTGTTATATTGGGCTGCAGTGAGCTGGACGCGCCCTTTGCCAGGTGGTCGAGGGAGCAGGTCTGCGATTGGCTGAAGGAGCAAGGCCTGGGCGTGCATGTGGGCGTGGCCAGACAGTGGATCACCTCGGGCCAGACCCTGCTGCAAGCCTCCCAGCAGGACCTTGACAGAGTGAGGAAGACCGCCGTGCGGAAGCTTCCGGAAGGGCCATTCAGTTCTGCAGAATTTACAGAAGTTTCTTCTGCCAGTCATAAAGTGTTTCTCTGCCATGGCACCTTATCCATGTATAAAGCTGGATATTTGTTGAAGAATGTCAGTTACCTGGTTAAAGGGTACAATGTATTTTTTGTGTCTTACATTCGCCATTTTATAAGTGGAAAGTACCTTTAATAACACCATATTATATAATATAATAATAACACCATAATATAATTATTAAAATCTGTAGATTTTTAGTTTTCGTGATGTTTTCCCAGTTTTTAGATGGTGTTTACTTGCGGGTGAGTGCATTTAATCTCCATATGAATTTTATTTGCATGCATGCTCAGTAAACCTAGCCTGTGTAGATAAGGGTTAAATAAAAAATAATAATAATGAAATTGTGTGTCCCTCTGCAGGAGCTGGGGATTAAACATCCCCTGCACAGGAAGAAGCTCCAGCTGGCCCTGCAAGCGCTCGGCTCTGAGGAGGAGGACAACCAGGGCAAACTGCACTATGGCTGGGTGACCAGTGAGTGACCTTCCAACCTGTCTGACATCACTGCACTGGCTGGGTGACCAGTGAGTGACCTTCCAACCTGTCTGACATCACTGCACTGGCTGGGTGACCAGTGAGTAACCTTCCAACCTGTCTGACATCACTGCACTATGGCTGGGTGACCAGTGAGTGACCGTTCAACCTGTCTGACATCACTGCACTGGCTGGGTGACCAGTGAGTGACCGTTCAACCTGTCTGACATCACTGCACTGGCTGGGTGACCAGTGAGTGACCTTTCAACCTTTAATAGTAATGAAGGGCAGCCTAACCTTTGTTAGCTCAGTCTATGTAAAGCTCTCTGGTAATCAATGAAAACAGACTGGTTGGTTGGTTGGTTGGCTTTTCTGTGGACAGATTTTTTTCCAGTTAGATTTGTTAGTTAAACAGACTGAGTGATTGTCCGTCTGGCTGAGTTGCTGATTGCATCGGTCTCTGTGTTCTGCAGCGTGGTTGGATGATATCGGCCTGCCGCAGTATAAGTCCCAGTTTGAGGAGGGGAGAGTGGACGGCCGGATGCTGCATTATATGACTGTAGTGAGTATCAATGCGCTCATCTTATTGCGTTTTATTGACCAGTGGACCAGTGGAAATTCTTTGCTTCAGTTACTGTGCCCCATACACTTACAAATACAAAAAAAACCTTTAATCTAAATTCATTGCTGCTGCTTCACCAGTTCAAATCTGTGATCTCTGGATTGTTCAGATCTGTGAAGTCTGAGTGTAATTGTTTTTCATTTCTGTGAAATAAAATGTTATTTTTTCCTATTTTTAATTTCTATAGCACTTATTAACTTCTAATTATTTTTACACTAAAATTTAAAGTCTGTTTTATCAGACTGTTTTCATATTTGTTGTACTGTTTTAATGTCTATGACTCAACACCATTGTGAATGAGGATTCTTCAACAGCGGTTTTCTCAAGACAAAATGAAGGTTGAAAGAATGGGTTGGAGAAGTTAGAATTTAGAAAGTTCAGTACATCTTCACGAGGAGAAATAATAAATAATAATAAAAATGTAAAATAAGTGCAGTTTATTATTTAAAGCTCGGTTTTCATCACCGGATGGTGAAATAATGATGATTATTTTTTGATTGTATTACATTTTCTCCTCAGGATGACCTGCTCTCCCTGAAGGTCGTCAGCGTGCTGCATCACCTGAGCGTGAAGAGGGCCATTCAGGTCCTGCGGCTGAACGACTACCAGCCCCACTGCCTAAGCAGACGGCCCTCAGAGGAGGTGCAGTTTGTCCATCTCTCCCTTTTCCTCACGCTCTCCCTCTCTCCTTCTGTTTATCCGGTTCTCATTGCCTCCGTTTCACTCTGTGCAGCTCTCGCATTCTATTAAACTGGGCTTGTGTTGTAAAGCATTTGTAAGTAAGTTAAACGAACATTCAAAAATAAGTCGCCTGCCTGTTTTAGGAGGAGTACCTACCTCCGGGCATACATGTTGCCCTTTGTTGAAGATGTCTTTCCTTTTAGAATTCCACTCTGACTTCTCTCCCCCCACCCCTCCCTCCCTCCATCCCTCCCTCCATCCGTCCCTCTCCCCCCCTGTTTTTTCCCAGGCCGATGTCTCCCCAGCGGAGGTGTGCTGCTGGTCCAATCACAGGGTGATGGAGTGGCTGCGTTCTGTGGATCTGGCTGAGTATGCCCCAAATCTGAGGGGCAGTGGTGTGCATGGGGCGCTCATGGTGAGGGGGGGGGGGGGGGAGGGGGGGGTTGGGGGGGGGGGGGTCAGGGGTCAGGGGTTGGGGGACACTTTATTGAAATTCTTAAAATTCTTCATTTGGATTCGCTTCTACCAGTTCTTGATTCAAGTGTCAGCCTTTGCCACATCAAAGGAAAAAAAACCTGCCTTTTGAGTTACGGTCATGGTCACGGTTTATTGGTCTCTTGACTGGTTCTCATCACCAATGGCCTTCTGTTAAGACTGAACTGCAAAAAAATAGTTATGGAGTCTTGTTGAGCCGAGATGCCTCATTAGTTGCACATAGGGTATGAATATTAAAGAATTTACTGTGAAAAAATCTTAAGTCTGCCTTAACAAGTGTTGCAGTCTTGCAATGAGCCTTAAAATCTTTCTTCCTCTTAAGTAGAATATATTAGCTTATTTTAAGTTCCTTTCTGCTTGACAAGTGAAATTGTCTTTCCTCATTGTCAAATCTTGAAATGAATCAAACTGTATCACCTAGTATTTAGCAAAAGAGTCATAGAAATAAGACTTGAAGTCTAAATATATGATTAAAATACTTGTTAAGACTGACTTATTTTTAATGTTTATTTTTTGCGGTGTTTTGGCCTCTCGTGCTTGCTGTAGGTCTTGGAGCCCCGCTTCACGGTCGAGACCCTTGCCCTTCTGCTCAACATTTCCCCCAATAAGACCCTTTTACGGCGCCACCTGGCAACCCACTTCCACCTGCTGGTGGGGACGGAAGCCCAGCGCGAAAAGCAGGAGCACCTGGAGTCTCCGGACTACGCACCCCTCACCGCCACCGCCAAGGTCAAGGTCAGATGGCGCGTCTGGAGCTCAAACACAATCAAAGGCTTGGAGCTACCAGATCTGGTCGATAGTTTGGAAATGTCTGCCTCTGTGTTTTTGTTAATGGTCTGTCTCGTGTGTTCGTGCCTTAGCCCAGGAAGCTGCTGTTCGGGGGTTTTGGGAGTTTGAGGAGGAGAAGACAGGAGGAGGTGGAGGAGTACGTCTGCCCCATGGACATGGAGACGCCCAGGAGCTGCAGTTTCCCGGGCGGCCGACGTCACCTGGACCCGCGGCTGTACGAGGACGAGCTGGACCGGCTCCAGCGGGTGAGACCTCTGCTGTACCACCTGGGCTACGTAAAACAGGTTAACCCAGCCTGTACCACCTGGGGTAGAACACACAGCTGAGACTAGGACAGCGTGGACTGTACCACCTGGGCTAGGTAAAACAGGTTAACCCAGCCGGTACCATCTGAACCAGGACACACAGCTGAGACTTGGACAGCGTGGACTGTACCACCTGGGCTAGGTAAAACAGGTTAACCCAGCCTGTACCACCTGAACCAGGACAAACAGGAGAGCTTGGACTATGTGTATATATCTCTCGGTAGGTTGATTCTTCACTGCTCGGAGTGTCTTTTCCTAAAATGTCCTACCTTGTACAGGTGCTGTTGACAGCTAGGGCGACTGCACACCTGAACCTGCCCAGGTTCCTGATAGGTGTTTCCGTGGATACCTACTGGAGCACTTTCTCCCCCTTTAAATTCCCCAGTTTAGGCTCTAAAATGTAGAATCGTTTCCTCAACTCTGCCACGACAGCCCCAAGGCTGAACTTGTATTATAGCTGTCACTTTCTTTTAGCCAGATACAGTGGTGTACAATGATGGCAGTAATATATACAGTAACAGGTACTTAAAAGCACAGAAGACAAGAGGAGTACAGTAGTGCTGTAGAGTGAAACTCAGAGCTTGTTAGTGGCAGTCGACTCCATTGTGACTTATTGATTATTGATTAGTGATTATTGCTGCTAGTGGTTATTTGGTGATTATTGAGTCCGGCCTTTGGGGTTTGCCCTGTATGGCTTCATCGGCTGGGCTCTGAAACGGAGGCTCACCTTTACCTGTGCAGATGGAGGACTCGGAGGGAACGGTGAGGCAAATCGGAGCGCTCTCCGAGGGAATCAACAACCTGACGGTGAGACACTGGTTATCCCCAAACTGAACCGCCATTTTAAGTCTTTGGCCTCTGTCCTAGTGTGTTAGTCATACCCTGCCGTTGCCCCATGTTTATAATGAACTGGATACAGCCTCTCTGGTCTTTACTGCGAGTGGAATTAAAACACAGGAAGTCTTTCAGTCTTCACACTGCGTACAATCGTGCAGCCTGTTACTGTGACCCCTGCAACCAGCACTGTAGACCAGTGGTCCCCAAACCTCAGGTACCTGGGGGCCACCTCAAACACACCTGCTACAGCGAAGCCCTTCGATGACTGTCAATGTTTTTTGATGGAAAATAACTTCCTGGGAAGGGCATAACTTCTCGTTTCGGTGGTCAATTTGTAAAAATATAAAATACTTTGAGTTTGGAAAAACTGATCAAGGTTATGTTTATTTGACATATCCCAGAGCTTGCTGCAGAAGGATCAGTTCCTGAGAGAGATGGCCGCTGGCTCTCCTGTTGCCAGCCAGACGGAGGACTCCAGTGTGTGAGCGAACTGCTGGTGGAGAGAATGGAACACGGTGACAGCGCAATATACCAGGGCTGCAATACACCAGCGCTGCAATACACCAGGGCTGCAATATACCAGAGCTGCAATATACCTGGGCTGCAATACACCAGGGCTGCAATATACCAGGGCTGCAATACACCAGGGCTGCAATATACCAGGGCTGCAATACACCAGGGCTGCAATATACCAGGCCTGCAATATACCAGCGCTGCAATACACCAGGGCTGCAATATACCAAGGCTGGAATATACCAGGGCTGCAATACACCAGGGCTGCAATATACCAGGCCTGCAATATACCAGGCCTGCAATATACCAGCGCTGCAATACACCAGGGCTGCAATATACCAAGGCTGGAATATACCAGGGCTGCAGTACACCCGGGCTCACCAAAGCTGGCCCTCTGGTCCTCAAATTCAAATCCGGCCCTGGTTTTCTTTCTTCCCAAGCCATTAACTTAACAATCGGTGCTACTGATTGGCCAGACTGCCTTCACACCTGACTCCCAGGCAAAGGGAGGGTGGAAAACCAGCAGCTGTCGGCCCTGAGGGCCGTGATTTGGTGACCCCTGCCGTACACTGTTTTCCTTCAGTATTATTAGTTGTATGAAGGAAAACTACACCTGTGAATAAAGCATTGATAAGGTGTGTCCCATTGCCCTATGGGTAACGCACAGGATTATTGTGCTTTTTTTAAATTTTGTATATCGCATTTTACAGAGAACTGTCGGAAAGACACTTTACATAGTTCATCAGGTCAACAGGCATGACTGTGGTTCAATGTCATTTATTGTGAAAGAATAAAATAACACCATTTTTAAGAGATTCAGTACATCACAATATGTTTTGGTCGATGTTCACATACATTTCTTAAATGTTGCTTTTTATATTTTATGTTATATGAACATATAATTTCAATTTGTTTTACATTTCAGTGGCCAATATGAGTGCTTGGATACAAAATGTACGAAGCATGTGAAATACACATGATAATGAACACTGATCTATTATTTTTCCTATATCTCTAGATTGCTACAAATATCATTTTGTCTTTTATACTGTAAAATATATCCTTTTTTTATTTTTAACATTATATATTTTCAGTATTATAATGACAGTCATCAATATTTTATGATGCAACTCTTGTTTTTTTAATCTCACTAAAGCCAATTTATACTGACAGTTTTTATGTATTGAAAAGAAAATAAAGCACTTTTCAACAGAACCTCTATGTGTGTGTGTGTGCGTGTGTTGATGTGTGCGTATGTGTGTGTATTCGTATGTGTGTGTGCGTGCGCGTGTGTGTGCGTGCGCGTGTGTGTGTGCGTGTGCGTATGTGTGACCCTTAGTTATTTGTCTTCCTTTTGCTCGCTATGGGACCAAACATCTTTCTGCACACAGCCAATCCAGCCAATCCCGCGCACAGGCAAAGGGCGTGTCGACTATGTTGCCCTATACAATTGGACAATATGTGTTTGAGTGACATCAGTTAAATTTCTTCCCGAAAAGAAATTCCTGTAAGACGTCTGACGCCTCGTGGTTGCAGAACTGTGTTTGCTTTTTGGAGTAACAATGGCACGCAGGTATGACATTATTTTTCTCTTTATTTTTACTTCTTAAATGGTAACCTTTCGTATTTCTGTTTTTAACAGTATAAGAGGTGTGTCTATGCATTAAGTTGCACCCGCCTGAAGTTACAGTGCTAATGTACTAGCGGTACGTTTTTTTGTGTTTGATCTGTATGCCAAAAGTTTCCCATTGATATTAGCTACATGTGCGCTAATATCAATGGGATTTTGTGGAAGTGAAATCTACCAATCGTAACGTTAATAGAAGTGTATTTATAAAATATTTATGTCGCAGTATTTTTCAACCTCGGTGGGATTTTTAAGATGTTTTCTATTGTGGACACAAGCTAGCTGTTTATTCATTGAGAATAATCAGCTGTAGATGAAAACGGTAAACGGCAAACAGAATGAGTTTTTAAAAAACGAAGCTGAGGCAGTGGAACTGGTTTTTTGTTTTTTGTTTGTTTTTTCGGTCAGGTTTCTCCGTCCATTAGATGAGCAGTCTATTTCCTGACAAATAATCGAATAATAGCCTAGAGGTGTTTTTTGAATAAATGAAGCATGCATTGATCTCTTAACTTTGTTATTTGCAAATGCAGGTAACGGTGTGCGTTGAACGTCTAAAATAAGAAAACAAGGTTTGGATGCAAGGGATGATCTAATTTCTCTTGACACCGTGCCTAACGGAAAGCCATGGCGTCGAATGATTTGTTTGTTGTCTATTCATGATGCAGGACAGCGTGCAAAGCGTCGAGTTCCTACAAACAACAGTAGCCTATTTCGCAACACTTGTGCCGACGCCTGACCTGACCCGACCGCTGTCTTGCTTGCAGGTGTTCTGGCCGAGACGTTTCACTCCTCCTCCTGTTTTTTACATTGACTTGCACGCTTCTTGATGCATCAAGGTAAGCAGTCACTGCCGTTAATAAATAAATGTCCACGGTGATGCCGATAATAATTGAGGGAGTTCATTTAAAAAAATAAGTAGGCTAATACAATGTCTGATACGTTAGCTTTTCAGGTGAACATTGCACTTCACATATAGTTACACACTGGAATGTTGGACGAAGTGTTATCTGGTAAGAGTTGAATTAACACTGTTGGACTTTAGTTAACCCTGGACATTTCACTATGTGTCTGCAGAATTCCTTTAAAAAAAAAAAAACTCCTTGAAATCATAAATGTTGAACTGTGAATGCTGAGATTGTGAAACAGTCTGGAGAAACACAACACGCTCTGACCCGCCCCAAGAGATCAGCAGGTTTATGAAGCTGCTGGCGACACCAACGCATTTTGCAATTATATTTGAATTTGGGATGGGCGCTGGATTAGGCTGCTGGAGTAGCAGGCTCAGGGGTGTAGCACGAAATTCGGAGCCCTGTGCATGTGCAGTCTCTGTGGGCCCCCTTAGAATTTTAGACCGAAACAAACTTTCTAGTCCAGCCCCCCCCCCCCCCCCCCCCCCCCCGTAACACTCATGACCGGGCCTACATAGTGCTAAAAAAAAAAACAAACTTAAAAACAAATTCAAGTGCGTTTTCGTTTCATCATTTACTTTTGCCGTGCAGCTTTTACCATTCTGCTGTTTTAGGGGTATTACTGCTGAATTCTTGGTCCCCGTTCTTCTGCATTTCAGAAGTTGTGACTTAAAGCGTTGTTTTCAGAGTGTATTTTTCAACATTGTTGGTGTCGTCAAGGATACGGGCAGCCAAGGCAAGTTCAGTTCCACTTGATTCCAGGGCATCCTCCGAATTTCAATCAACATGGTGGCAGCATGACAAGGAGCTACTGTGAAACCTACCGGTTTTTTTATGTGGTAAATTGTCATTCTAGAGTGTCCACACCACTCCTGAAGTCTTTGTTTGAGTGAGCTAATGAACATCTTTACCCTAAGTCTTATACCGTCTTAATTTAACCCCTTAAGTCACACTGGCTCTTACGAATATTCCTACTCCTTACCTGTACAGTACGAGTACTGCAGTCCTCCGTCGAAATTCCTTTGGGCATTCAAGCACTGAAAGTCATCTAAATGTATGTTCCAAAGAAATGCGTAATGTACATCCCTACGCACTGCGGAAAATACATTACTTTGGTCTTTTAAGTAAAGTATTTTTTCAGTAATGATTGAGCCTGTATTTGGGTGGTTTTTTCCCTGTCCACTGTGGAGTGTTCTAACCTCACTGCTTGCTTTTTGGGGGTTCAGGCCTGGTTCTCCTTCTGTTTCTCTGTAAAGTGTCTGTGTGACAGTTTAGTGTACAAAGCGCTATACAAATAAAATTGGTTTGATTTGATTTACTCTTGCGCTGAAGTCCGGTTGTGGACCAAGAGCTCTCCGACATCATCAACGAGCTCTGGAAGTTGGACACAAACCGCCTGAAGCCTGGGACGGACTATACCATCTCCTTGCAGGTGTGATTTTCATGTTCTCCCCCCCCCCCCCCCCCCCCCCCCCCCCCCCGAAGACCCCTGTTCTCTCAATGGTACAGCCCATAATAGCCATTAGTAATGCAAAACAGTGGCCTCTCTTAACAACAAGACTAATAAAAATAACAGGTGTGAATAATGATGCATATCGTTAGGGATGATATTTTAATTACGTAGCAACCAAAGCCTTTTTTTTTCACTGAACAATTGTGTTAGTTTAAAAATGTGTAATTTTCCTGTTTATTTATAAAGAATAGCTCATTGCCTATATTGTTATACAGATTTCATTGCCCATCTTCATCATGCACGGGTGCTTTTGGAGGGCTCTGTACATGCAGTAGGTTGCAAAAATGAAATAGTTTGAAGGCATTGAAAAGTCTGCCAGTAGGCACCCGTTTGAAACATTGTTCATTTCGGCGTAACTGAAGACACAGCCAAGTGAAAATAAGTGGGAACGTGGCATTATTCCAGCTCACACTGAACACAAACGCGCTGTGTTGAGTGTGCTGCCTGTGGGGGGAGGGGAGAGAGTGAATGATGCCAGGAGATGACCGGAAAGCAACTAATTACTATTAGGCTGGCCAAGCATACACAATCCCTGGGTTGCTTCTCTCACTGATTCTTTTGTGATTGCTTCAATTTCTATGTGTATGTATACACCTGTGCATCTGTTTGTATGTGCGTGCGTGCGTGTGTGTGTGTGTGTGTGCATGTTTGTGTGCATGCGTGTGTGTGTGTGTGTGTGTTTGTGCATGTCTGTGCGTGTGTGCTTGTGTGTGTGTGCGTGCGTGTTTGTGTGCATGCGTGTGTGCATGTGTGCATGTGCGTGCGTGTGCATGTGCGTGTGTGTGCGTGCGTGTATGTGTGTGTGTGTGTGTGTGTGTGCATGTGCGTGTGTGTGTTTAGGGGAAGGCGGGCTTCGTCACCCAGGGAACTAACACCGCCAGGGACCACGCCCAGTCTCCGCTTTTCTCCCATGTTAACGAAGCCAAATTAAAGAGCATCAAGACCTACTCCAGTAAGTCATGTGACCGATAATAAAGGACCTGTGTCATGTGACCACTGACATAGCGAGTTAAAGTAAAGTAAAAGTCCAGCCGTGTGTTCCTTCCACCCATGAAGTGAGCCGACCGCGTTCTGGTTTATTGCTGCATGATCCCTCATCAGTGCCAGAGTTTTTACAACTATCACGTACAGCTGTGTGAATGAATGAGTGATGAGCAGAATGAATGTGTGAATGAAATACCGATGGAAGAGCGTATAGAGTTAACCGATCCACAAGGTCGGTGAGCCAGTGAATGCGGCACTCATGCCAGACCCCCCGCCCCCCCCCATTCCTCAGACTTCCTGGACTTGCTGGACAACTATGAGAAGTCGACCGGCGTGACCGAGAAGGTCACCCCCGAGGAGCTGGCCGAGAACTACCGCTTCCTGGACTCCATCCTGCAGACTGAGGTCATGAAGGTACTGGACCTCTTCAGCATCTGTATTAGCATTAGAACTACACTGCAACATCTGTATTAGCATTAGAACTACACTGCCACATCTGTATTACCATCAGAACTACACTGCAACATCTGTATTACCATTAGAACTACACTGCAACATCTGTATTACCATCAGAACTACACTGCAACATCTGTATTACCTTCAGAACTACACTGCAACATCTGTATTACCATCAGAACTATACTCAGCTAAATTATACCTGTAGGTACAGTAGAAAAATGTACTCAGACCTCAGCACAGTTTGCACTTCTCCTTATTTCAGGAGGTTTGAAATCAACTGTTTTAAATAGGAAGAGGCCCATATGAAAATAGAGCCCATTAAATTAAATCCACGTCTTTGAATGGTAACTCATCCGTGAATTCAAAAATGATGACAAGGAAGCTTCCAGAACATCATGGGGATACATTTGTCGACAGTCACAGATTTAAAAGAATTATATTTTAAAAAGCTGGACGCCGGGAACTACTGAATATCCCATCAAGCCAGTCATTAGTACCTGGGTACGGACTAGACACTGCCCAAATCAGGCTGTCTCTCAAACTCAGGAGCTGTTTTTTTTTTTTTTTTGCAGTTAGACAGTTTAGTGTACAAGTGTAGAGCCGAACCTGTCCCTCATTTACAATACTCGGGTGTTTCCGTTTTTTGTTTTACCTGCACCTGGTCATGAAGGTGTGTGTGCATGTGTGCGTGTGTGTGTGCGTGTGTGTGTGTGCGTGTGCGTGTGCGCCTGCACGCATTTGTTTTTCCTTGCAGCGTGCTCACAAGTACCTGGTCAGCAAGGGGAAGTCGAGCACAGACCTGAGGCTGTTTAAGAACCAGCTCTATGACATCTGGTTCCGCCTGTACCACAGAGACAGGAGTGCAGGGTAGGACCCACATTCACACTCTCACATTTTAGCCGTTTGTACAGGCACAGCTTTTCACGTGTATATATTTTTTTTTTATATGGCCAGTGGTAACCTGCCCTGTTCCTGCAGATCTACCATCCTGTAGGCTTTCAACCCAAACAAAGCACACCTCATTCAGCAGCTAGAGATCTTGTTGAGCTGCTAATTAGTAGAATCAGGTGAGCCAAATTACGATTGAAATGAAAACCTATAGGATGGTAGATCTCCAGGAGCAGGGCTGGGCTGCCCTGCTCTAGCTGTTGAGTGAGGTGTGGTTTGTTAGGGTTATAGTAAAAACCTTCAGGAACAAGGTTGGTTACCACTGGGCTAGGTGCATTGCCCAAGGATACACCAGCACGGCTACCTCACCATTATCCTACAGTGAGTCAGTCCTACATACTGTACTGTTTTAGCATTCCTTTCAGTGAACAGTTTATTTATTTATTCTTGAGTATCATTAGTTGGTTACCGGTGTCACACTGTAGAGAAGGTTTGCACCTTTGTCTTTAACTGCTCTAGATTTTCAGCATAAACCAGGTGCGTTGGCCTAATAAAATGATAAAATAACAGGAGTCTTCACTTAACTGCTGGGGCGTTATTTTCACAGAGCTCGAGCCAATGTTCCAGGTGCAACACAGACAGCTATCACACAGTGCAAATGTCAAATATATTCTTAAATTTACTGAGGGATTGTCAGTATTTACACACTTCCCTGATGCGGCCTGGTTTGTTCCCCTCCATTTCCCTTTGCGTAGGGAAGATTCATGCGGATTTGAGCACGTGTTTGTCGGAGAGACGAAGTTCGGGAAGGAGATCGCGGGTTTCCACAACTGGGTCCAGTTCTACATGGAGGAGAAAAATCACCACCTGGACTACAAGGGCTACAAAGCCAGGGACCAGGATGTGGTGAGCACACGCGGGAGGAGGAGGCTGCAGGAGCAGGGCCAGAACTACGTGTTCCTGGCTGGAGTTTCTGCCATTGAAATGGTTACAACGGGTGGTTTTTCATGAGATGTATTATGACTGCCAATCAAAGTCTTTGGATGTTTTTTTGGTTTGGTTATGGTTTAAGCCTGGGTGAACATGTCTGATTTAGTCCTAAATAAAGGAAAGCTGTGGTTTTCCCCCTGCAGCCAGACGATAACGACCACGTGCTGAACGTGCAGTTCAGCTGGAACGGGCTGGTCAAACCGGTGGGCAGCTGCTTCATCGGGGTCAGCCCCGAATTCGAGGTGGCGCTCTTCACCATCGTCTTCCTCAAGTCCACCGTGAGGGTGACCCACACCGTGATCAACGTGGACGAGTACCAGCTGGAGGTGGTGGTGTACCGCCACGGACGCTCCATCGGGACATCCTACCCCAAACTCCTGAGCAGCAACAACAGGCACGTGTAGATGCCTCCACACACCTACCCCGGTCCGGACTCAGCCGTCTGGTCCAAGTAGCTGGGGCCACAGATCTGTTACAGTACGCTATTCACTTATCTCTGTGTCACTATGTCCATGTCACTTATCTCTGTGTCACCATGTCATTATTTACACTATATAACCAAAAGTATCTGGACACCCCCTTGGTCTGGGGCTGTTCTCCATGGTTTGACCTTGGCCCTTTAGCTCTAGTGCAGGCAAATCTTAATGCTACAGCATAAAATTAACATTTGTCTTACAAAGCTCATCCCTCTATCGAGCTCAGTACTGTGTGATCAGTGGCCTGGGTTCAGGATTTGGCTGTCTGGTCCTGGATAAGTGTGTGCAGGCATTCATGTAGATGCGACCTGTGCATTAATACTCACATATATATTTGCATTTGCTTTGCACTAATATTAATATGAGTAAGGCCTGCTGTGACTGCCATATATCTGGTGCACCTTTCTGTCTCTCCTCTTTCTGTGTCTCTTCTCTTTCTGTCTCTCTCCTCTTTATCTCATATCTTGGAGGTGGTCCTTCATGATCAATGGACAGCCCAAATTCGACACTTACGCCAGTGTTAGACTTTTGTGTGTCAGACATGTATTTCACCATTTGGCCGTTCTCAGCCATAGGAGGCTTCAAAGTGCTCGGCCAGCATAGTCTGGAGATAAGACAGTGCAGGAACTGGGGGGTTAGCCATCTGAGAGAGGTAGGGGTGTGTCTGTGTGCAGCTCTTTTTTGGGCAAGTCAGTTTTGGGCAAGTTTTTTAGCAGTTGGACGTGGGCACTGAGTCCTGCATCAATGTCTGATGTTCTTGGTTTAATCTCTGGTTCTTTTGGAATATTCTGCTGCCTTTTGGTTACTGAATTCTGGTCTTTGGGACAAAAGCTGTGGTCTGGTATCTGCTTTCATTCATTTCATGTCTGACTGCCCATGTCTGTAACCTTTAATTGTTTTAAGGTAGTTGAACCTCGTCTTTAGATTAGACGTGATTATTTGTTGTAACTTAATAAATTTCTTCATTTTCATCAGGTTGTGGGTTGCACATTTTGATAAAGGGTGATCCAACAGTTAACTCTGCCCATCAACAAATTCAGCGATTTAATTGATAATCAATATCTTTGATAATTATTACCAAATTAAATCTAATAAATATATTTAAATGTTAGATAAGTGAGGTGTTTTAACTGTTAATGCACTCAAACGAGCGTGTTAACGGTTAAAACTGCTGGGTTCGGAAAATTAAACATATTTCAATTAATCCTCACCTTGCTGACGAGTTACGTACCAAGCAACTTCTATGTACCCAAGACTTAAAACTGAAATCCTGACTGGTATGTGTATTCCAAGAGTAGTGCTTGGTCATCAGTTGCATTTAGTTTGGTATTAATTAGATCAAGGGTTGTGCAAATTAGATGTTTCTGCTTAAACTTTTAAACTATAAGAAATATGCACATGGAATATTTTCAAGAATTTTCATAATTTTATATGTACCTATATTCAAGCTCTATTTTAAGCAAGCATTTTGGATTGCTTCACTAGCTATCCAATGACGACAATTTTACAACCGCAGTCTTCATTTAAAGTCTTCAATTTTAGTGCCCATCCAAGTGAATTATATATTATATTATATATTGCTTTATAAGCATCAATGTTCTGAAAAAGTTTATTATAAATCAGGAGGCAGTTCACAAGAAAATCAAGTGTAACGTCTAAAGTCAGCCTGTATTGTACAATTTTCCATTCAAGTTCATCCAAGTGAACAACACAAACGATCACATTAAAACGATTAATGCACAAATGTTGATGTTGATGAGATTATGAACAGATGCCCATTCCATCGTCACAGCTAGTCAGAATGTTCAGGATTTCAGTTTACAATGAAAATGACATTTAGAATTAATTTTCCCACCTGCAAAAAACTTAAATCTGGCTGCAAGTTAAATTTTTCAAATCACATTTAATATATTTTTATTTTATTTATTTATTTAGTTTATTTAAACAGGGACAGTGTACAAAGAACATTAACCTTATATAAAACAAGGAAAGATGTAATGTACCGGGTTATAGCAATTTGCTAATTTCCACCCGTAGTCCCTGGGCAACTACGGGTGGGCTACATTTTTATTGGATTTTACCACATCAGTTCCCAGTTACAACTGATTTCCTGTTTCAAAACATAATTTCATAATTTAAGACATTTTTCTTCCTGAAAATTCTCTGAAACTCAGCTCCACATAACTTTGTGATGCATCCTGAAAAGGCTTCCTCCACCCCCTAAAATAAATAATTTCCCATTATTATTCTGAAGGGAAACCTAACATTAAATTACTCTCTGATTCTCAATTGATTAAAGCTGATATTAGGTGCCAAAATTAAAAAAAAAAAAAAGTTTCTATTGTGTATTTTTTTAAAGCTTCTTTACTTTTAATGGTGCTGCAACAAATAGATAATTGTGTGCGTGTAGCGCAAGGCAGATTCACTTATGAAGTCTCTGATGTTTATTTAAAGATGATGCCTGCTTAAAGCATTTACTACACTGACTACATTTGTACGTTTTCTCATTTGAGTGAATCCTCTGGTGTTGTTTTAAATTAGACGCCTGATTAAAACTTTTGCCACACTGGACACACCTGTATGGTTTTTCACCCGAATGAATTCTTTGGTGTCGATTTAAACGCGATGCCTCGTTAAACCCCTTCCCACACTGGGTGCAGTTGTACGTTTTCTCATTCGAGTGAATTCTCTGGTGCTGATTTAAATTAGACACGTGATTGAAACACTTCCCGCAGCGGCCACAGCTGTAGGGTTTCTCGCCCGTGTGAATCTTCTGGTGCCGTTTTAAATTCTGAGCTTGGTGGAAGCCCATGCCGCACTGGGAGCACCTGAAGGGCTCTTCGTTGGTGTGAATCCTCTGATGCTGCTTCAAAGTAGCAGCCTGACTGAAGCACTTCCCACACTGGGCACACTCGTGCGGCTTCTCGTTGGAATGAATGATCCGATGCTGGTTTAAGTGAGACGGCTGTTTGAAACTCCTCCCGCAGTGGTCGCACTTAAACTGCTTTCCAGTCGTGTGGCTGCTCTTGTGTTGCTTCAAGCACAGAGCCCGGGTGAACAGCTTTCCACACTGGCCACAGCCGTAGGTTTTGTCACCAGAACTCATTTTCTGACACTGTAGTAAAGTGTAAACGCCCACCAATCCCAGACTGTTCTGCACAAAGCTGCTCCGACTGCCCAATCCCTGCACGTCGCAGTGCCGAGTTTTACTGCTGCAGTGAAGCATTTCGGGGTTATCGATTCCTCCGTCACCTCTGGAGCGTGGACTGACTTCTCCCTCACTCCGCCACGACTCCGTCTGAGCCTCACTACAATCCCTTGCTCCGCTCACCTCATCATTCATGCAAAAGCTCGCTAAACTTTCATCAGATTCACATTTCACCTCATCGAATCCGACGGTCACAAGACGGAAGTCCTGCTCTGCTTTCACGTAGTCTCCTTGGTCAGACTCTGTTTTGATTTGGTCCGGACGCAGACGGGCTACACATTCCAGCTCTGTGCTGCTCGAGCACTCCGTCTCCATAACATCCGCCACACTGGTTTCGGTCTTCACCGGTGCGGTACCAGTGTGGTGCGGAGCGAAGCCGCAGTGTGCCGTGACACACGCCGGCTCATGCGTGCCGAACCCTGACTTGGGTTCTGGCTCGGCCGCGGGGCCAGAGTCCGGTGCACTCAGTTCCTCCTCTTTCATCCTGATGCTGTGCTGCTCAATGCCATCTCAATGCACAGAACAGTCCGGTCTGCATTTTTCTGCAGACCAGATATGTGCAGGAGTGCAACTCCTGGAGGAAACAGAGGGAAAAGAATAGGCTTATAAACACAATGTTTAAAAAGTGTGCAGAACCTTGCAGTTCTGTGATTATTCCTTCTCGCTTTGCTTTGCTCTGCTCATACACACAATTTGATTGTGGCAGACAGCGCAGCCACAACTTCTGAATCGCAAGGCCATGCTGAGTGTTCTTACGACATTGAAACACGCAGTAACGTTTGGTGCATTTACTGCAATCGGCGAGCATTTCTTCTCAAAAGTGTTGACACTGGCTAAAGGATCGGCACGTTGCATCAGAAAAAGGCACGTTCTGTGCAGCTGGCGTTTGAGAGGGATTTAACAAATATTTAGTGAGTAATGGAAAGAAGAGCGAACTCTGCAAAGACACGTCGCATTCAGCTCTACCGAGCGAGGGGAGTCAAGCGGCTAATTATTATCTAGGTATTTAATGTGAGGCAAGGACACAATCTAAGGCCGTAGGTCTGCTAGCCACATTCCAACTGTTTAGTTGTGCAAACCATGAAATATGACTGTTCTATTCGTGGTCGTTGTTTAAAATCGCTGGTCTATTGCCATCTTCTGTTGTCAAAGTCAGATTTGTTTGTCTGCAAGGGGGCGCATTATCTATCATGGCTTTAAAGGCCCCGCGTTCTGACGATATTATAAACGGATGATTGATTTTTGTTTTTGCATCTGGATGCAGCGACAGCATATAGTCTTTTTTTCCCTAAGTAGTAGGCTATTTTTTCTATATAATTGCGCCGCCGTGATAACACACAGCGATATATTCGCTTGCGGTCATATCTGTCCAGAATGTAAACATAGGGGACAGCCAGAAGAAATTTCACGACAACGTTAGTCTACCCTCCGAATCAATGCAGGACAGCGTTAACGCTATGTTAGTTCGTCTTTAAAACAGTCAGACATTTCGTAGAATAATACCTTTGACATAGCCCGGGGATAAACTAATCAACATAACAGTTGAGGAGTTAAAGTTTAAGACAACAGATATGGTAACATAAGCGAACGTAAAACTGGTTATCTTGACTTGAACCAGTATACCAAAGGTCAACTATATGATCTCGAAGAGCTAACATTAAGTTAAGAATGGAAGTATGGTTTATCGGTTGAAAAAGTTTCCCGCTGAAACTTTTAAGGCAACGATTCCGTAAGCTAGCTAGTTAGCTACACATGCCATTGAGAAGAGGCCTGCATAGATGTAGCGCTAGCCATCACGCTAACTTAAAATGGTTAAAAAAAAAAAAAAACTAGATGGATCGCAAGCAGCTATGAAGTCAGACAACAAAAAGTGATTACGGACATACCATAATTTGTTTTGACGGTGTCGTTTTGTTCTGTTTTTATCATTTCAACATTTTCCTTCCCGTAGCTCCCCAATCATATTCTCAACGAACTAGATACCTAACTAGCAACCAAGCACAGCAAATAATTTGTTCTTCTTTACGGATTTCTGGCATCCCGCTGCAAAGCGCATTACTGCCACCTAATGGTCATCGAAAGTCTTCTCAGGGTTTTGTGGTTTGCAACCAACGTTTTGGAGCATCACCGCCACCGACTGGAAAGGAGTGTGGATCGATATTCTATCAGCATATCTTGAAAACGACATCCTGTTTAATAACCCTGTGTTTCTTAAGTACTGAAATATAAAATCAAAATCAAAAATTCTGCTATGCATGCTCACATGTAGTCTAATAGAGGACAAAAAGGCAGTCTATATACATCACTCTGGCCTTCTGCCGGACCCAGGATGGTCCTCAAAGAGAAAGTGGTCACACGATCTCTGCCAACCCCCTAAACAACTCTCTGCCTCAAAGCCCCAGTAAAACTAATGGAAATGCCCTTCAGCAAAGAGACAAAAGAGAGACAGCAAAAATCAACCAAAAAAACGGACAATAGAATATTATTTGAAAGCAAAAAGTGTTTATTATAGAGGTTCCTGACAATTCCATTCAAGAGCACATTGAATGATCAGAACCACAGTTATGAAAGGTTAATAAGACAAGCATCAATTAATTAAGCAAGCGGCATATGTTTTCTCACTGAAAATGGTAAAATGTCTCGAAATTACAAATTGTGTCTTGTAAGCACAGATGAGTTTACAATATGGTGAACCTTTCAGTTACCGACCGGTCAAAATATGGCAATAGTATGACATTCAGAACAGCATGTGGTACTCTATCATGTCTAATAACATTAAGGTTTTGCTGCCCTTAAGTGCTGATCCATGATGATGTTCACTAACCGAAATCTTAATCTTACAATTTACAGTTTAGTAGACACTTTTACAAAGGTGCACTTCACACGCCCAGCACCAGATACCACAGGAGATTGACAAGGGTACTGTCAAAAGTGCCTCTATCAATGTGCTTGCCTCAAGACCTGTGGGTAATAGAAGTGATAGAAAGATTATTCATTTATTTTAAAAACAGAAATTAAATTGGAGCTTTGAGGTGTTAACCATTTTAAGTTCAAAATCAAATCTGATCCTAGGCCAGCACTCAAGGACAACTTACCCATGACACCTAAGTACGTTGTCACTGACACAGAAGTATTACAATAAAATGAGAGAACTTTCACTTTTTAGACAAACATTTTGAAAATGTTCAAAATTATGTATATAAACTCTTACCACTGGTTTGATTATTGGTAGGTTTTAAAGTGGATTGCTAAGACCAGTGTAGGGTGGATTACTTGTAAAATTGAATCTGATACTGAAAACAAACTACATGAAAAAATGGAATTAGTAACATAATCTGTTGGATTCCTTAAAAGGTGTAATTTCATCTGGTTTTGCATTACTTCCAGTTTCATTAGCCAAAAATATTTTAGCATTAATGTGTCAGCAAAATACATTAGTTTGTATGTTTCAAACAAGATTATGGATTCTTATTAATGTATTTGAATGTGTACCCTTATGAAAAAATCACATGAAATTTGCTATTTTCGCGTGTGAATATTATGAAAAGAAAAAGTCACATGAACTGGAAATTGTCTCATGTGACTCGCTTTTTCCAAATGTGAACTACGATTTTTGCATTTTGAAACAAAACGTGATTAGAAATAGCTTAGGTTACCTTTTCTGACTCTCATCTCATCAAGTGGGATTGTTTTTATAGTTCACATGTGTACTCTTCACATGTTCAGTGTTTACATGTTTTTGGACATGTGTTTTTGGAACATGTGGTTTTTTCATAAGGGTAGCAACTATGCATGCACTTACTTCCTGCTCATCCCCCAGTATAGTTGTACATGTGGTGCAAATATATGTGTGATTGCATACCCCTCTGTGTGTGTGTGTTTGTGTGTGATTGCATGCCTGTGTGTGTTTATGTGTGTGTGTGTGTGTGCACATTAATTTTTTAGCAATGAAAAATGCCTCTCCAGACTCAATATTTGATTTGGATAATAGATCATTTTGATGAGATGGAGGGTCCAAGCAAAGAGCAGAATTATTGCAGACAGTGTGGATTTCTTCTTTTAATGGGTCATCCGGTGAGTGGGAGGGGCTCTGACCTAAATAAAAGGAGACAATAAAACATTAATAGCCCTTAAATACACAATTTTAAATAAGCATTGGGCTGGTTGTGCCTATAGTTATAGCACTACTTGCACAGGACTAGTTTTATGCCGGGAGGTTCTGTCAGTGTATGCATTGCCTGTTACTCCTGTGGTTTTAATCCTGTGTCAATAATCCATGTCCTTAATTTTTACCAATCGAGAGAGTAAAAATTCCAGCCAGAATTACCTACTTTTTTCAGACCTACTCAGAGGTCCTCAGATTGTATCTATCTCGTATGAATAGACATCCCCATAAATGTAGTTTGTTCCCTTGAATTTTTGTGCTAATTTCTCCTTTTCTGGACCATGGAGGCTGTTATGGACACTGCCAAAGGCTTTGATAGTTTTTAAGTTCACATGGTCAGCCACCCCAGCACAGATACCAGAGATTTACAGGAGGAAAAAAACGAATTGCAAGTGTAGCTGCACTTGGTAAGACCACTTGCTATGAACAGTATTGGGATCTTCATTAGAAATGAATGGAAACTGTGTGTCCAACAAGCAGGAATTCATGATAAATCATTAAAAATCACATCCCTGCTCTCTATATGATATTATGTTCCATTCACATCTGAGACATGGTCAGTGACTTGGGTGAAAAAGTGAGGATTTTTTAATCCTGTATGAATGGCTTCATTGCAATTACTCCCATAATGAGTAAAAAAATGGAATAAAACTCACCCTGTGAAAATAGGACTTTTCTGAACATTCGAAGGTAGGGGAACGGGAGAGGGAGGAAAATAGTGCATATGTCAAAATATAAATTAATCATAAATTCAGAAAATACATTTTAAACAGCCAAAAGTGTCAATTAAATGAATAACTAAAAGATGGGTCTGATCAATAGAGAAGGGTTTTTATAATAATGAACTTAATAATTCGCTAATAATTAAGCCAAAGCAACTGTTCTTTTTTTTTTTTTTTGGCATTTCACAAACTAACTGAGACACAAAGAAAAGATAATATGGAAAATACAAGATATTTTGATTGGCCAATTCAAGACTGGATATACGATGTATCTACTCACTGCTCTCCCAAGCTGTTCAGGTTGCCATGGCACCATCAAGCATATTGATCATCATCCTCATCATTCTTGGATGCTTTATGAACTGCTTCCTGAATTTCCTTTTTCTTCTCTTCAGACACCGGAGGTAGCACAGCCATCAGCTCACTCTCAATTTTCTCCAGTCTTTGCATGGTCTTCCTTTCAAAGTCCTGCTTATTTTTCTTGACAAGATTTCTTATTCCTTCTTCAGCTTGGTCACAGGACGTTACCATGTTTGCTCGCTCACTGATGAACTCTGGCTTGCTGACGTCCAAAGACATGAGCTTGCTCAGCTTGCTGACTGCGTCCATCAGATACTTGTTAGAAACATCTGTGTAGGTCCCTGCGATCATATTAACCAGGCTGGCAATGTTGGATGCATAGAATGCCTGGTTGTAGATCATGTCTTTCAAAAACATTCGTGAAGTGTACTTGAATGTTTTGTTTGATGCTTTCTCACCAGTTTTAACAAAATCATTCAGGGATGTGCCCAGGCAGGTTTTGATGAGGTTGGAAACCATCTGGAAAAAACGCACCAGCTTCTGCCACTGCTCCTTCACATTTCCCATTGCTTCTAGACCTTGAGCCAGAATTTTTATGGTGGTGTTGAAGTCTATCTCTTTGACTGCACAGTTTCTCAAGGAGACAAGAATTTCGGTCAACTCTTTCTTCTTTTCCTCTATGTTGTTAAAATGCTTCTCATATGATTCCCTCGCATCCTTAAGCTGGGCTCTGCTCTGTTCTACTTTAAAGCGAGCGTTATCCGCGGCTATCTGGCCTGCAGACGTGGAGCCTGAACTATTTTCTTGAGTTTGAGTAATTTGTGGTGGTTTTACATTGAATGCTGAGGTATTAGTTGCAGATTTGCTCTCGGTATCAAAAACCATAACATCTTTTCTCAGACTTTTTATTAGCTCCACAATCTGTTTTGTTATGGCATCATCAGGCTCTTCAGGTTTAACTTTTCCCAGTTCAGAGCAGATAGTGATGGCTTTGGTGCATATTCCCAAAGCTTCCATTTTTGGTTTGCATTCTTTTTCCTTTTTGATTACTTCTTGAATTTTCTCAAATTGTTCCTTAGGCCAATTGGTTTTGGGGAGTTTAGTTTTCTGGTCAACTATTTCAGACCACTTGATTTGGTCTCCATCAAAAAAAACATTGAGGCCTTCGACTAAAGGCAGTATCTGAGGTGATTTGGAATAAATATTGTTTGCCGAGATTTGGTCATTATTTGCAACAGGTTTAACTATGTGTCTAGTGCTAGAGCTGGCTATCATTGCAGGGAGGTTAACTGGTGAAGCGACCATGGAAGCAAGCCCTGAAAGTGCAGTTGTAACACTGCCAGCGAGCCCTTCCACAAAATTCATTCCAATCATGTCCCAGCCACTTGGCATTGAGTCCATTGCTGATTTGAAGCTTTCCTGGGCCTCCTTCAGCTGCTGGTTCATGTTCTTGTAAGCCTGTTCAGCACGTTTGGTGGCCTCCTCTGCAGCCGCCTTCCTCAGCTCATTTTCACTGATTTTCTTTCGGACTTCTTCCAACTCATTCCCATATACCTGTTTTGCACTGGTGCAAGTTTCGAGGAGCTCCTGGATGAGTTCAATGACATCAGTGAACCTTTTCTCTGTCGACTGAGCCAGATTCACACACTCATCAGCTATGTTCGAAATGTTATCCAGCTGGTCTGGGAGCATGGTCTGCACAAGGTTGTCATCATCCTGGAGGAGTATCTTCACTGCCAGATTGATGTACTTTGGTACATTGTTGGTGTAGAGACGAATTTGGTCCATATTCTTGTGTGCATCATTGAACGCACGCCACCCAGAATTACACACTTGCATGAGGCAGGCACGGAATGAGTCTGGGTACTTGATATACTTGAATCCACCCTCTGGGCCACCTTTACGAATGGAAAAATCAGTATTGGAGGAGATGAAGATCAGCTCTGCCAGGATGGCTATGGACATTGGCGCTGGGGTCAGGTATTCCTCCCAGTTAGCGTAAGGCTGCATCAGCAGTTTTGTGTCCTCCCGGCATTCTGCTGCTTTAGTGAGGCCTTTGGTAACTTTAACAATCTGGTTTGAGCTTGCCATAGTTCTTTCTTTTCTAGAGAAACAGAAAACACAATTTGTCTTTGGATGTTATATTAATACAATGCTTGTGTGTATATATATATATATATATGTGGACACAACATTGTGACTTAATCGACACTGCGACTTAACCGCATGTATAAAGCTTGTTGGAGAAAATCCACTCTTGAATGTCGGGAAACCTATTTCAAAAATATGAAAATGGGGTTGCTGGGTGGTGCATTTGATTGGTACCTGGATGAGCCCCATAGTCTTAGACCATGCCAGGCTCACTGTAGCTTGTAGTTCCACAGGACATTACATTACAGGCATTTAGCAGATGCTTTTATCCAGAGCAACTTATACATTGCATCCATTTATACAGCTGGATATATACTGAAGCAATGCAGTGTCCTACCCGGGAATCGAACCTATGACCTTTAGAATGCAAGACCAGTTCCTTAACCATTATACTACACTGCTGCCTACGACAACAGACAATTGGCAACTGCATCGCCAAAGGTATGGGAAGGTTTAGTAGTTTAGGGGTCCACGTTCATTGCTCTCGAGCGACCCCCACTGGTTGATCAGGCAGCTGTGGACTGCATGCTAAGGCCATTTATGAAAATGTCCCCACTCTATACGAGCTTGGCTGTGGTCTGCAGTGTGAAATTTCCATACTTTCTACTTTAATTACTTAGCCATTAAGCCACTACAAAAAAATGGTTTTGTTGTTAGTAGCAGTAAGTAGTAAGGGCCTGTGCAAAATAAAATGGCGTACAGTATAATTCAGGCCCTTGGCATTTCATTTGACAGTCCTCATTATTAAAATCATGAGCGATATGAGTGGGTCACCAGTTAATATAATATAAACCTGTCTTAAAATGTTATCTTTTAATTTATCTCTCCGTTTGACTAACCAGTTTGAATTAACTCACATTTACCTTAAAATCAAAAACTTTGAAAAACATCAGGATGAATAAACTTGAAGAACTATTGAAAAAGATTGCACCTTCATTTTTATCTTGGATTATAAGACCAGGTACATTGGTCCAATAAGAACAACCAAGTAGAAAAGCGTAGAACACCCATGCGCTGTTATATAAAAAATCGAAGAAATCTGAAGAAGAAGCTTCAGCAAAAATATTGATTTATTGTCAGGTGCAAAATGCTCAAAAGTCAAAGCAAATCAACATATCAGTCACGGGCCTTCATCAGCGTCTAGATCCACCAGATAATTTTTTCTTTAACTGGTTAAAATGATGTTAAATTGGGAAAACTCTTTAAATAACCACCATCAATAATCACACAAGTATAGTAATATACTAATAAAAATACAAAATGAGGTCCAACTCATACATTTTGTAACCTGCCTAACCAAACAACAGATGGGCTATTTTAAAAATGTGCATTCATGTGAGCAACAGACCTGCCAATGATTGAAACTGCCATATGGACAAATGCAAGATGAACTAATAAACTAAAATATTCTCTAAATAGACTTTATCGTACATCAGGTAAACTACAAAAGATGAGCCTCATGGCAGAGGCATGTATCCTGAAACTAAAACTATAAAGCCACCAGTCTGCCTGCTGTAGGACTGCAAATATCTTCATCATTTATGGAAGCATACAGCTAAAAAGGTATGGTGCCATTTTCAGCTAGCAATCCTTTTAACAACGATTACATGTGTCCTGGGTTTTTTTCCCCCAAGTTAGAAGCCACTACCGAAACAGAATATATTCCAAATAAAAAAAAAATAAAGAAAAAACCTTTTCAAGGAAAGTAAGTGTTGATAATGCCTAAAACAAAATGAGGAAATGAGGCACTTCCTCTTGCTCTGTGTCATGGCATCGCTTTCCAACACACTGTTTTTTAGAATGGTTCTGTCCCAATGTGGCTTCACCCTGCTGAAAAATCCAGCCAAAGACCGACCGGGATTCTACTCTGGTTTAAGCTGTGCTTTCCATACTTCTAGCTGGTTAAGGCTGGTTAAAGCTGGTCAAAACTGGTCTCTAGAAGCTGGTAAAAGCTGGTCTCTAGCTGGTTAAAGCTGGTCAAAGCTGTTCTCTTGCTGGTTAAAGCTGGTCTCTAGCTGGTTAAAGCTGGTTTCTAGCTGGTTTCTAGCTGGTTAAAGCTGGCCAAAGCTGGTCAAAGCTGGTAGGGTAAGCTGGTGACCAAACAAGTGGACTATGTATGCTGACTATATAGGATGGTCAGCTGGTGTAAAGCTGGCTGACCAGTTAAAAGTATTAAAAACCTTAAACCAAGTTGACTGGTTTAAGGCTGGAATTTTCAGGAGGGCTGAAATAAAATAGGGCTAATTTGCCTACACAACACAAAGGGTCAATTTGAATGTTTATAATGGTGACATTTGGGTGATGCAGAAGCGCATCCAGTGTGTGACACATGCATTCATGATCAGTATGTCAAAAAGGTGAGTGACGTTCACCATCAGGATAGGTAACTAGGTAATTTGCTATCTAGGTTAGAAATAATTGAGATCTGTCGAATTTGTCAAATTTCCTATCAAATTTCAAAATCCAAATTTATGGCTAGCTAGCTAGCTAATTTAATAGCAAGTATGATCTGATAATAAAGTTATACCGTATTGTCTTTTTGAATCTTGGCAACATTAGTTTGCTACTCATCTTGTATTGACACATAGCTTTATGCGGCTAAGTAGGTAAAAAGAAATACATTTAGCTAAATTTTTATGTGATAATGAAGAGTAGGGAAACAAAACCGTATATGCTGTTTAGAGCAAAAGCTATTTCAATTAACAGTATAATTAAGCATTAAAATATTAGAATAGCATTAGGTTAGACCAGGAGTTCCCAAACTTTTTTCTGATGCACCTCCAAATGAATGGTCACAAATTTAAGCGCCCCCAACTCCCCCCACCCACACACATATATCGGGTTCGCGCGCACGCACGCATGCACGCGCACATCTGTTGAAAATAACTAACTGTAATCCCAGAATTTGACTAAATTTGATCACTCCCCAGGTTTAGAGGGACCCATACACTTGCTTGGCGATGCCGTGTGCCTAACAACACCCTTTACCTGTGACTATATCATCCGTATACCACAGCCTCTCAGGCCTGATCGCTCTGTTATAGTTGGGTGCAGGTACTAACCTACATGGTCATATTTTAAAAAGAAAAATAAATTCAAACTTTTTCCCCCCATAATTGTCAAATATTTCAGGCTAACCCATCCAACAGCAAGTTGTTTGTTCTGGCTATATCTGTAAGTAACATGACCTGATTAAACCAGTTTAACACAATTCATTCACCGAATCCTCAATGTTTAAATTATCAGTGCAGTATAAAATCATAATTTCCCCCAGTACCTCTACCCTAGAAACAGATCCAAACCTGTTCATACAGCAGGCAGAACCTTCTGTTGAAAAAAGTTGGATGTCTCACCGACGATTTTGGAGGTCTTCCTCTGTGGTATGGTAGCAGTGGAGCTGTTCTTCTGAGATGAGATGCCTACACAGTGCAGACCCTGTTGTATATATACACATCAGCGAGGGTTGAGCCTGTCCCTTTCTGGGAAAAAACTTGATGATTGATTTCTTCATTTTACAACTGGAGATTTTATCTCATTATCTGTGTGTTCATTCTGATGCTGTTGCAACAGCTGGAATGACTTCTTCATGGCTTCATTCTTTCTTCTTGTTTTGTGGAATCTGATACCGAAGTATTTGGCCACTCAGTGTTAGAATTGTAATTCAGTTAGGGCAGGTGATTATTGGGAAGTTGTTTGTAATTTTATTTTAATATTTTATTATTGCTACATAACATTTATAGAGTATGCAGATTTCACCTCTGGGCCCTCCCCTCCCTCCCCCTCCTCTCACACATGTGATGCTAGAATGCACCTTCCAATAAAATTACAAAAAATAAGTATCTGAAAAATAAAATGGAAAAGTACCTGATAAAATATATATACTAACTAACTGGCGAGTTAGTATCACCTCTTCCAACTGTAGAATTTATTTATAACATAATTTATAATAAAGAATAGAATTTATGTTCTCTTGAAAGCAGAGGTGGGTAACCCGGCTTCAAAGAGTAGAAGTACTAACCATGTATTTCCTCCAACATGCACTAAACCAGCTGACTCTAATTAGCACAACTGTTCAGCCAGGTAGGAGAACTAATTGGTGTAATCAGCTGGTTTGGTGCATGCTGGTGGAGCAAATACATGGTTAGTACTTCTACTCTTTGAAGCCGGGTTACCAACCTCTGCTTGAGAGCATGACTTTGCTGTAATAATAGATAAGTTGAAAAAGTGAAGTTTCGAGAAAAGTCAAAGCTGTGTCATAGTGAATTACAAAATTTTGCAACACCAACTTCTGTGTATGGTGTATTTTATCTCATAAAAAACACGTTTTCAACATACAAAAATGCCAAGTTACTCAAAAGTATTGATATCAAAATGACGCCAAGTTACAGTACTACAAACAATATAGGCTATCTTGCCTCACTGAAATGACATAAGATGTATTTCAAAGCAATGCTACCCAATATTTCCTCAATTCTTTCAAGTCACTTGGCCCTGTGTTTTGTAATGTTACCATTTTACAATGTCATGCAAACTTTGTGTCAGATCAAAGAGTCAGATATTTCGAATTGCCTCATTGAACACATTGAAATTAATGTACAAAACTGCTGCTGAGTAACTACAGGAAGCATATTTCTCCAGAAAACATGTTTATACTTGCTTCTGAACTGAATTTGAGTACATGTGCAAGTTATTGTATATTTGCTACGTACAATAAATACTGCATGTAAAATACATATTGTACGTACATACATAGAGAACTTCTTTATCCCCATGGGGACATTTCCCTCGCAGCATGTTACATTCACATTTACGAACACACACTTATACCAAGAAACATACTATCATTCACGCAACAGAAAGGCTTGGCAGCGAAATGCATACATACCAATACAAATTGGACATATACACGCCTATTCAATCAATCTTGACTGTGAGAGAGCCATCCACACACATGTTTGGCCTGTCCATGTAGTGCATGCTTATACACACAGGGCCAAGTGACTTGAAAGAATTGAGGAAATATTGGGGAGCATTGCTTTGAAATACATCTTATGTCATTTCGGTGAGGCAAGATAGCCTATATTGTTTGTAGTACCGTAACTTGGCGTCATTTTGATATCAATACTTTTGAGTAACTTGGCATTTTTGTACGTTGAAAACGTGTTTTTTATGAGATATCATTTCTTTTTGCAAAGTGTTTTATTATGAGAGTGAGAAATGCGAAGTGACCCTGTAAGAAACGGTTGTGGATTATGGCTATCCATATGTGTGAATTTGTACAGTCTGATGAGCGTGTACTGTTTAGCAGTTTCGGTTTGCTATATATGTAAAACAGTGGCTGTGACAAAGGGTGCGGTGGCGTATAAGTGTAAAACGTATCAGAAACGCATATGAAATATGGCCAGTGTATGTACTCACGGATTTGACGTCCATCCAACGAGCCTTGACTGACTAAAGAATCAGCAAGCCCGTAGAATTAGAGCTCCCTAGGTCGCAACTTGTGTAGCCTTCTGTCCTGCTCCGTTGTCTGTTATTTCGTGGAGATGCACTTTTAGTGTTTGTAAGGTTTATAAGGCATTTTGATAGGCTTATCTGCAGGTAGGAATCCTCTTCGCTGTTTTGCTAAACTAGAACCGGAAAACATGATAGTGGAGAATAGGAGCAGACACATATGTCCCAGCAGGCTTTGCATATGAGAAAATAACAACAGTGTGAGAGAAATTAGGATGAAATTATGAAATTGCGTAGTTGAAACAATATGTTTTTAGTAGAATGGGCATGTAGGTGAAGGTTGACATGATCACGGAGTATAGTGCGAAGTAAATGGAGTGACCATGAGCGAGCTTATATTCCTTATCGAACGGTATATATAACAGTCGCTATAAAGCACTAGCTGTTAAAGTGGAGGGTTAAGTAACGTGTGAAATCTATTGCACTGCTGTGTTTTTTTCATGTTCATTACTAGTAGTTATAATTATGAATGAATCATGTTTTTAAATGTAATGTTTTAATGGGGAGTTGCAGAACGTACATACGTAGTAATTGTTTGTATGTGGCTAGATAGAGAACAGGGCGAGGTAACATGAATGTAGAAACATGGCGTTTGCTGATAAGAAGGTTTTGTACAGTAGCCAAGTGAAGAAATGTAGTTAGTAGAAATGGCACAGCTGTGAACTGGTGTAACTTTTTAATAAAAGGAATACATTTGCCGTCATGAAATGCATATGGGGGGCCATAAGTGAGTTTTGGTAAAGCAAATATAAGCATAAGAGAACGTTAGTGTAAAAGAGGAAATTATCTGCCTGAGGACGAGACGGGATTCAATCGTTCAACCGAAGGTTTACCAGTCTGTCACTTAGTTAGGGCAGCACCATGACATAGATATGCAATGCGTGAAATATCATTAGCAAACCTGTCCGTCGTTTTAAAGAAGAACACAGGCGAGTTAGCACAGAAGAGCTCCCGTTGAATCCATATGGCTTTGCAATATTGTAGCCGGGTTAACAATTGAACGTGCAGACGGTACGTCATAATACAGTTCGGGGAACGGCTGGTAGATATGGTGCAAAAGCAATAATTGAGAAGTAGTAAACAATTATTAGTGAGGGTAAAAGCAGGTTAAAGAAATGCGTTCCTAGCTGGGCTTGAACCTTAGACCCTGTGTTCCCAAGACTGTAACCTTACCCACTAGGCCACAGGCGGACTAGCTGTTTGTACTGAAAATGAGTAAAAAGGTATGGGTATTTTGCGTGTGTATGCGAGTTTTTCATTGGGTCGTGTAGGTGAAGATTTGGCGGGTGTCGGTAAAATGTCCAATGGGGAGACATGTTATTAGTGGGATAGGCGGCAGGAAAAATAAGAATGAGAAGAAGAAGAAGAAAGAGAGAAAGAAGGAGAAAACGCAAAATCCCCTTAGTTTGGGGCTTTATTGTGTGGACATGTGAAGTTGTTTATGAAATCTGTCTGTTGAAATGGGGTCAGAATGTACAGAATTTAATGTTTTTAAGGGCTGAGTGTCAGTGGCTGTTGTGGTTATTTCTGTGGGAACCCTGAAAAGTGCCAAACTCTCGGTGCTGTATAGGTATGGGGCATGCCCCCGCCAAGGCGTAACTTGGCGGGATGGCATACCTGCCATCCCAATTTCAGTGAATTTCATGATCAGTTTTTTCAAACGTGCTCAGATCTTGGAGAGTTCCTTGTGGCCTCCACACTTTGCTCTTGCCATCACTCTGATATCGGTGACCTTTTTCCAGATTTCTGACTGGAGCGTTTAACGCTGTTGTAGTGAGGTTTCCACAAGGTATTACAATGGGTAAAGTGAATGCCATAAGTTACAAGGCACTGCCAGGTACGTGACATGCTGGCTAGCATTAGCCATGGCTGCAGTTTTTTTTTGCTGTAGTGAGAAATTTATGAAGGCGTAATGATTACTGGCAAACCAAGGCTTTCTTTATTTGATTTACATTTAACGATTCATGTAGTAGAAGCAAAAACTTCAAGTCTAGGCTTGATACAGTGTTAGATACTATCTAGTCTAATCAGAGCACTAATTTCCTTAAGAAAATGGCAAGCATCGTTGGGCTGAATGGCCTGTTCTCATCATTATATTATGTTGTGTTATAAAAAAATAAAAATAAAACAGTCATGTCAGTGCCATGAACAATTCTGCTTATGGACTGGACTGGGCTGTGCACACAATGTGTCATGTTGGTTTTATGCGAGTAAAATATTACCAGTATTTTATTGTTTTAAATATTATTATTACAGCTGCATGTATTTGTTCTTACTGTTTCTGGTTCTTTACTGCATGAAAATTATTTTAGTGCCTCTTCTCCAAAGCACTGGGTAGCTAAATGATGATGAACCATTTATACAAAAATATAAATATCTAAAAGCAATTTTAAAAGATGCAATATGTTAAGTTTGTTGTTTTTCCATAAATGGGCTCGTGAGAGTGTGCCTTTGCTGTAAGATGAAATCTAAGATGAAATGGAAAAGAGAAGTTAAGAAATAAAGAAAAAGCAGTATCATAATGATTAACAAAATTTGGCAAAACCACCATGATTATCTATATCAGGGTTTCCTACCTCCTGGGGCTGGGCCTCTCTGTGTATTTGGATCTTTGTTATGTCAAGAATTTCATGCTGTAACGTCCCTCATGTTAATGATAATACTTAACTAAAATAATCTTATATTTACTTTTCCAACTTAATTGCTGCGTGGAGCTGTATTTATTGTTAATATTGCTTGCCTAAAGACATTTTTTTGTTAAATTTACAAAAAAAAAAGAAGAAATAAAATAGAAATAAAATGACGATTGCAACATATCTACATTACCACGATGTTTTTTTTAAGCATTGTGAAAAAAATCATGTTAAGAAACCATGGAAACTATTAAGAAATTCTTTGCACACGATTACAACATGACTAATTATTTTCGTAAATAACACGCTTCTTGTGAAAACATATAGATATCAATCTCAGATTGTTCCAATGGTGCCATGAAGAAACAATGTTGTTGGGTAAGATAAAGTCTTTCTTCTGTGTATTATGTATATAAAGGGCAAAGTCTGAAAATTGTTGATCACATGGCAGAAGACGGACATCGCCAAATTGCCTTATTACAGAAGACGGCCAGATACTAACTGGTAAGTGGGACCTTTTCACATTGTTAAATTTGTCCATGTTTTAAAGTTTTTTCAGAAGTTGTTTTGAAACTACAGATTATTCCTGTAGTTTCTCTTAGTGTTCTACCCTGCAGCATAATTTGAATCCACTCTGAAATGACTCATTACAAACACAAACCTATATAATATGACACAGTATTTAGTTTGAATTTAAACACTTTGCAACGTCCACAAAAATCTGATGAACGATGAATGACAAAATGTTCTTGGAAATGTTCTTATACGTAGTTTACAATCAAATTTGCATATACCTCTGTTACAGTATTTTGAACCAAATCTTTGAATTCTGCCAAAGTAACAAGATGATCAATCTTCATTCACTTTTGCAGAATGTTCAGAGACTGTGGTGCTTTATATCTGGTGGCACAAGTTTATCTTGGGCAGTTTTCTCACTTGCCATTCCGTCGGCCCCAATGATGTTTCACTGTTAAATCAATGAAGGGGAGAGAGCAGAGTTATAAAACATGATGCCTGTTAACCACGCTGTCACTCAATGACTCACATTCCACTGATGTGACAATCTTTGTTGCCGAGGGACAGTTTGCTTCATAAAACTACTCCATAGTTCCAGGGTGAATTTGGAAGTGAACACATAGATTTACTCTGGCCCAGTACACAGAACACAAAGAGATCTGGGTCGTAGGCTTGATGCAGTTATTACATTTAAGGGCTACACAAATAAATATTACACTTCTTTTGCTTTGATTTACTTTTCATCCGTTCATCCATTAATTTTGCACAGGTGAAAATGGGGGGGCAGAACACAAAAAAGAGCTGTTTCTGTGAAGTGGTAAAACACGCATATAAATACCATGACATAGAAAACGGATTGTCTGCACTTTTGTCGTTTATTGATCTTTTGACTTCAAGTATGCAGTAAAAATAATAAATTTCTTATTTACCCATATCACATGTTTGCAGGGCACTGTGATTCACTCCGAAACCTATGGTTGTGTCTTTGCTACCTAGTATGATGTGTTTGTTAGAGGCTGTTTTTTTCTCTACCAATAATTTCAATTAAAGACTCGTCTTGTTTGCAGTTGTACAGCCACAGCTGGCTGTATAAACTGTCCATTGGGTTACCAAGGTTAGTATTTTGCCATTGAAATTGTGTTTAAATCCTGAACCACCTGTTTCCCACAATTCAGTGCTGTTTGCTATTGACATTAAAGCAGGTATTTCAAACTAAAATCCTGGAGGGCCACTGTGTCTGCTGGTTTTTGAAGTGTTCCTGCACTTCAGTGCTTAGTTTAAGTCATTGGTTGGCTAAAGAGTCTGCACACCTTGTTCCCAAGGTCGTGATTGGTTGCTGATTGAAAGGAAATCACAAAAAACCAGCAGAGACTGCAGCCCTCTGGGACTGGAGTTTGAGACCCCTGCTTTAAAGCCTAGATAGATTCAGAGTGAGGTTGCACCAAACAGATAACGCAAATACGTAATGTGACGTGATGCCATTTGAATGTGTTTCTCATCTACAGAGACAATGAGTTACGCACAACTGCAAGGGCCGGATTTCATCAGAACCGTTATTCCGCACCTCAGAAACGGAATTGAGAATTTCAAAGCCCTTGCAGACATTCTCCTCGAGTATGATGAATCAAAAAACCAAGCCATCCAGCAAGTTATTCGTAAGGGAAAAGCAAGCCTGGATCAGGCAGACGCAGCTGCATGTGCTGAACTGTCCAAGGTGAATGAATACACTGAGAGACTGACTTCCCAGAAAGGACAGCTGAGCTATCAGCAGACGAATAAACGGAAAGATCTGGAAAACCTGAAGAGTGAAAGCCAATGCATAGCTGACTGTTTGGAGAGTAACAGGGGGGCTTTAGATACTGCTCAGTGGTCCCTGAATTCTGTTCGGGACACTCTTGCTGAACTTGAAAGAAAACAGAGCGAGAGTGAAACCGTGCGGAATGTAGGAATAGGAATTATGTTCATCCCCATCATTGGCACCATTGCTGGTGAGTTCCTGTAGAAAAATAGAGTGTATTTTTTAAATGCCAGTTTCAGTTACTGTGGAATTTTATTTGTGTGTACAGTGGTCTTTAATGTGACTGGAATATAAATTGAATCTATTTTCACCATTCGCTGTATTTATTAGATGTTGGTAGCGGGCTTAGGCACAGGTTCATAATGTTGATGGTCAATGTATGTATCATTTACAGTAAGTAACTGCATAGAACTGTGGTGACAGAAAAACCGTAGAGCCCAGTAAATCCCACAGTTAAAAAAAGGAACTTGTCTTTCCAGGTGCCATCATGGTTGCGGTGTCGCAGGAAGAGCTGAACCGCGCCCAATGGGCAGCCTCCGAAGCGTGGCAGGAAGTAGAAAACTGCGAAAGGGCCGTCTCTAATTACTCCAGTAGGTTGGAGGAAATGAAGAGGCGTAGGAAAGAGAAGAAGGAGGAGATGGAGGAGTGTTGCAGGACCATAAGGCAGATCGAGCGTAGCCTGGCGCAGGTTTCCGAGCAGCGCAACGGCATGCTTCGAGTTCAGGAGAAGATCAGGATCGCCGTCAACGCGCTGGGCACCCTGGCTGGAAGAGCGGCGGTGGCCAGGACCCTCACCGAACGAGTTGTCTGCCTGCCGCCCATCGTGAACGTACTGGGGGAGATCGTTAAACTCACGATTCAGCTGTACGAAAACAGGAAATATGAGATCTTCCGCGATCCACAGGTCAGAGCTGCCATCCAAAGCCTGCAGGACATCTATAAGAAGGTGTCAGCCATTGATGGCCAGAACACATTGGAAGAAGTTCAGTTTTATTGACGGGGATTTAAACTCATGATCCATTCCAACAGGGTACAGCATACATATATATCAGAAAAAAACATATATAGTATGCATATGTAGTAGAAGAATTTTGCCAACATATATACATTATTATACCTAATTTAGCTTTTTTGTTTCACACGCAATGCATACACCTATTTTTATGTGATGAGAAATTATTGTTATATCAGTATGTGATCCGGATCTGGGCCATGTTACTCTAATCAAAGGAGAGTGCACATTAATGCACTTTCTGCATTTGTTCCTTCATGTTCTTTTATGCTTTAGTTTAAAAATTTCTTTTTGCAATTTGATTAGTTTGTCATACATAATGGCATGCGAGTCATAAGTCATTTTGGCTAGGGATGCTTGATCGGAACAATTCGGAAAGAATTAATCATAAAGCGCCAATAAATGTTTTGCATAATTGATTAAAATTGCTTCAGCATTTTATGGTTTTCTCTTACGTGATATTTGAATTTAAAAAAAAACATTTCTCGAAATAGTGCTACTTTAAAATAATGGTTTTGGGAATGATTTAATCTTAGATGCCTTTGTTGTGTTTCTTCTGGATTCATAACATTTTGTGAACTGTTGCCAGTTTTATCTCACAGCCTTCTGATATTGAGCGTGGCCAGCTAGGGGACATTTGCACAGGAAGCGAGGGACTGAGTTCACGTGGCGGCAGGAGCAGAAGTCCAGGGGAACGCTGGTCCACAGGAATTCTGGTGGGAGAAGTTGAACGCTCAAAACTGAGAGAGTTGGTGAACGAGGCCAAAGGCTGTACCAGTCAGGATGAGGATGATGGTAGTGATCGGGGGTGCAGGGGGAGGGGGAGCAGAGGAAATACAGCGCCCCCCAAAATTATTCTCACACTTGATAAATATGAAAAATACTGTCAAAAATAAATAATACACACACTGACCTGGATTAAACACCGCCAGAGTATACCTCTACTACATTAGCTGATCTAGGTACTCTGGACAGTGAGCACTCTCTGTAAGTACAGAGAGTTCCCATATAGTTGCCTGTAATTAACATTTTGCTGATGTCCACCTATACCTCCTTGTTCTTCCAACAGAACTCAACCTAGGCACATCCATTACAGTATTCTACTTTATTTCTGTTTGTACCGTCGTGCAAAAGGAGTCCCAGCACCCAATAAACCTGTACCCTTCCTCCGTACACCAGCTTCTGCAGCCGCATGCTAAACGTCCAAGTGAAAGTGGGCTTCCCTCTGCCAGCAAGCTGTACTGGCAGATTTAATAACTTGTGCGTTGCTGGAATCCCAGGTCCTTGTTATACATCAGTCCTTTGATTAAAATCATGGACCAAATGGAGGAAAACCTGGTGAAGTGTTCCCTGGGAAGATGGCAACCCGTTTATTTGTGACGCTTCGTTTATGTCTCGTTGGAGGGGAAGGAGGCTTACACACTAATGCATCGCAGTGGATTGGTCACAAGCCAGCTGAGGAAGTCTTGGCAGAATGCACACTCTTTCCACTGATTTCCTCTCTGGAAAATAGAGTCCGTTAAATTAAATCCACGTCTTTGAATGGTAACTCATCCGTGAATTCAAAAATGATGACAAGGAAGCTTCCAGAACATCATGGGGTACATTTGTCGACAGTCACAGATTTAAAAGAACTATATTTTAAAAAGGTGGACGCTGGGAACTACTGAATATCCCATCAAGCCAGTCATTGAAAAAACCATTGAAATGGTTACAACGGGTGGTTTTTCATGAGATGTATTATGACTGCCAATCAAAGTCTTTGGATGTTTTTTTGGTTTGGTTATGGTTTAAGCCTGGGTGAACATGTCTGATTTAGTCCTAAATAAAGGAAAGCTGCAGCCGGACGATAATGACCACGTGCTGAACGTGCAGTTCAGCTGGAACGGGCTGGTCAATTCGAGGTGGCGCTCTTCACCATCGTCTTCCTCAAGTCCACCGTGAGGGTGACCCACACCGTGATCAACGTGGACGAGTACCAGCTGGAGGTGGTGGTGTACCGCCACGGACGCTCCATCGGGACATCCTACCCCAAACTCCTGAGCAGCAACAACAGGCACGTGTAGATGCCTCCACACACCTACCCCAGTCTGGACTCAGCCGTTTGGTCCAAGTAGCTGGGGCCACAGATCTGTTACAGTACGCTATTCACTTATCTCTGTGTCACTATGTCTCTATGTCACTTATCTGTGTCACTATGTCTATGTCACTTATCTCTGTGGTCACTGTCTCCTATATCACTATGCCTCTATGTCACTTATCTCTGTGTCACTATGTCTCTATGTCCATGTCACTTATCTCTGTGGTCACTGTCTCCTATATCACTATGCCTCTGTCACTTATTTCTGTGTCACTATGTCTCCTATATCACTATGCCTCTATGCCACTTATCTCTGTGTCACTATGTCTATGTCACTTATCTCTGTGTCACTATGTCTCCTATATCACTATGCCTCTATGTCACTTATCTCTGTGTCATTATGCCTCTATGTCACTTATCTCTGTGTCACCATGTCATTATTTACACTATATAACCAAAAGTATCTGGACACCCCCTTGGTCTGGGGCTGTTCTCCATGGTTTGACCTTGGCCCTTTAGCTCTAGTGCAGGCAAATCTTAATGCTACAGCATAAAATTAACATTTGTCTTACAAAGCTTATCCCTCCATCGAGCTCAGTACTGTGTGATCAGTGGCCTGGGTTCAGGATTTGGCTGTCTGGTCCTGGATAAGTGTGTGCAGGCATTCATGTAGATGCGACCTGTGCATTAACAACAACAAATTCAGCGATTTAATTGATAATCGATGTCTTTGATAATAATTACCAAATTAAATCTAATAAATAAATATATTTAAATGTTAGTTGAGTGAGGTGTTTTAACTGTTAATGCACTCAAACGAGGGTGTTAACGGTTAAAACCGCTGGGTTCGGAAAATTAAACATATTTCAATTAATCCTCACCTTGCTGACGAGTTATGTACCAAGCAACTTCTATCTACCCAAGACATAAAACTGAAATCCTGACTGGTATGTGTATTCCAAGAGTAGTGCTTGGTCATCAGTTGCATTTAGTTTGGTATTAATTAGATCAAGGGTTGTACAAATTAGATGTTTCTACTTAAACTTTTAAACTATAAGAAATATGCACATGGAATATTTTCAAGAATTTTCATTATTTTACATGTACCTATATTCAAGCTCTATTTTAAGCAAGCATTTTGGATTGCTTCACTAGCTATCCAATGACGTCAATTTTACAACAGCAGTCAAGAATTTAAAGTCTTCAATTTTAGTGCCCATCCAAGTGAATTATATATTATATATTGCTTTATAAGCATTAATGTTCTGAAAAAGTTATTATAAATCAGGAGGCAGTTCACAAGAAAATCAATTTTACAAAGTCAGCCTGTATTGTACAATTTTTTTCATCCAAGTGAACAACACATACTATCACATTAAAACAATTAATGCACAAATGTTGTTGATGTTGATGAGATTATGAACAGATGCCCATGCCATCGTCACAGCTAGTCAGAATGTTCAGGATTTCAGTTTACAATGAAAATTACATTCAGAATTAATTTTCCCGCCTGCAAAAAACTTAAATCTGGCTGCAAGTTAAATTTTTCAAATCACATTTAATATAGGCTACATTTTTATTGGATTTTACCACATCAGTTCCCAGTTACAACTGATTTCCCACAAATTTCCTGTTTCAAAACATAATTTCATAATTTAAGACATTTTTCTTCCTGAAAATTCTCTGAAACTCAGCTCCACATAACTTTGTGATGCATTCTGAAAAGGCTTCCTCCACCCCCTAAAATAAATAATTTCCCATTATGATTCTGAAGGGAAACCTAACATTAAATTACTCTCTGATTCTCAATTGATTAAAGCTGATATTAGGTGCCAAAATTAAAAAAAAAAAAAAAAGTTTCTATTGTGTATTTTTTTTAAAGCTTCTTTACTTTTCATGGTGCTGCAACAAATAGATAATTGTGTGCGTGTTGCGCAAGGCAGATTCACTTATGAAGTCTCTGATGTTTATTTAAAGATGATGCCTGCTTAAAGCATTTACTACACTGACTACATTTGTACGTTTTCTCATTTGAGTGAATCCTCTGGTGTTGTTTTAAATTAGACGCCTGATTAAAACTTTTGCCACACTGGACACACCTGTATGGTTTTTCACCCGAATGAATTCTTTGGTGTCGATTTAAACGCGATGCCTCGTTAAACCCCTTCCCACACTGGGTGCAGTTGTACGTTTTCTCATTCGAGTGAATTCTCTGGTGCTGATTTAAATTAGACACGTGATTGAAACACTTCCCACAGCGGCCACAGCCGTAGGGTTTCTCGCCCGTGTGAATCTTCTGGTGCCGTTTTAAATTCTGAGCTTGGTGGAAGCCCATGCCGCACTGGGAGCACCTGAAGGGCTCTTCGTTGGTGTGAATCCTCTGATGCTGCTTCAAAGTAGCAGCCTGATTGAAGCACTTCCCACACTGGGCACACTCGTGCGGCTTCTCGTTGGAATGAATGATCCGATGCTGGTTTAGGTGAGACGGCTGTTTGAAACTCCTCCCGCAGTGGTCGCACTTAAACTGCTTTCCAGTCGTGTGGCTGCTCTTGTGTTGCTTCAAGCACAGAGCCCGGGTGAACAGCTTTCCACACTGGCCACAGCCGTAGGTTTTGTCACCAGAACTCATTTTCTGACACTGTAGTAAAGTGTAAACGCCCACCAATCCCAGACTGTTCTGCACAAAGCTGCTCCGACTGCCCAATCCCTGCACGTCGCAGTGCCGAGTTTTACTGCTGCAGTGAAGCATTTCGGGGTTATCGATTCCTCCGTCACCTCTGGAGCGTGGACTGACTTCTCCCTCACTCCGCCACGACTCCGTCTGAGCCTCACTACAATCCCTTGCTCCGCTCACCTCATCATTCATGCAATCGCTCGCTAAACTTTCATCAGATTCACATTTCACCTCATCGAATCTGACGGTCACAAGACGGAAGTCCTGCTCTGCTTTCACGTAGTCTCCTTGGTCAGACTCTGTTTTGATTTGGTCCGGACGCAGACGGGCTACACATTCCAGCTCTGTGCTGCTCGAGCACTCCGTCTCCATAACATCCGCCACACTGGTTTCGGTCTTCACCGGTGCGGTACCAGTCTGGGGCGGAGCGAAGCCGCAGTGTGCCGTGACACACGCCGGCTCATGCGTGCCGAACCCTGACTTGGGTTCTGGCTCGGCCGCGGGGCCAGAGTCCGGTGCACTCAGTTCCTCCTCTTTCATCCTGATGCTGTGCTGCTCAGTGCCATCTCAATGCACAGAACAGTCCGGTCTGCATTTTTCTGCAGACCAGATATGTGCAGGAGTGCAACTCCTGGAGGAAACAGAGGGAAAAGAATAGGCTTATAAACACAATGTTTAAAAAGTGTGCAGAACCTTGCAGTTCTGTGATTATTCCTTCTCGCTTTGCTTTGCTCTGCTCATACACACACAATTTGATTGTGGCAGACAGCGCAGCCACAACTTCTGAACCGCAAGGCCATGCCGAGTGTTCTTACGACATTGAAACACGCAGTAACGTTTGGTGCATTTACTGCAATCGGCGAGCATTTCTTCTCAAAAGTGTTGACACTGGCTAAAGGATCGGCACGTTGCATCAGAAAAAGGCACGTTCTGTGCACCTGGCGTTTGAGAGAGATTTAACAAATATTTAGTGAGTAATAGAAAGAAGAGCGAACTCTGCAAAGACACGTCGCATTCAGCTCTACCGAGCGAGGGGAGTCGAGCGGCTAATTATTATCTAGGTATTTAATGTGAGGCAAGGACACAATCTAAGTTGTGCAAACCACGATATATGACTTTGTTCTGTTCGTGGTCGTTGTTTAAAATCGCTGGTCTATTGCCATCTTCTGTTGTCAAAGTAGAATTTGTTTGTCTGCAAGGGGGCGCATTATCTATCATGGCTTTAAAGGCCCCACGTTCTGACGATATTATAAACGGATGATTGATTTTTGTTTTTGCATCTGGATGCAGCGACAGCATATAGTCCTTTTCCCCTAAGCAGTAGGCTATTTTTTTCTATATAATTGCGCCGCCGTGATAACACACACAACGATACATTCGCTCGCGGTCATATCTGTCCAGAATGTAAACAAGAGTAGGGGACAGCCGGAAGAAATTTTACGACAACGTTAGTCTACCCTCTGAATCAATGCAGGACAGCGTTAACGCTAAGTTAGTTCGTCTTTAAAAGTCAGATGTTTCGTAGAATAATAACTTTGACACAACCAGGGGATAAACTCATCAACATAACAGTTGAGGAGTTAAAGGTTAAGACAACAGATATGGTAACACAAGCGAACGTAAAACTGGTTATCTTGACCAAAGCTCAACTATATGATCTCGAAGAGCTAACATTAAGTTAAGAATGGAAGTATGGTTTATCGGTTGAAAAAGAGCAGTTTCCTGCTGAAACTTTTAAGGCAACGATTCCGTAAGCTAGCTGGTTAGCTACACATGCCATTGAGAAGAGGCCTGCATAGATGTAGCGCTAGCCACCACGCTAACTTAAAATGGTAAAAAAAAAAAAAAAAAACTAGATGGATCGCAACCAGCTATGAAGTCAGACAACAAAAAGTGATTACGGACATACCATCATTTGTTTTGACGGTGTCGTTTTGTTCTGTTTTTATTATTTCAACATCTTCCTTCCCGTATCTTCTCAACGAACTAGATACCTAACTAGCAACCAAGCACAGCAAATAATTTGTTCTTCTTGACGGATTTCTGGCATCCTCACCGCTGCAAAGCGCATTACTGCCACCTAATGGTCATCGAAAGTCTTCTCAGGGTTTTGTGGTTTGCAACCGACGTTTTGGAGCATCACCGCCACCGACTGGAAAGGAGTGTGGATCGATATTCAGCATAACTTGAAAACGACATCCTGTTTAATAACCCTGTGTTTCTTAAGTACTGAAATATAAAATAAAAAGCAAAAATTCTGCTATGAATGCTCACATGTAGTCTAATAGAGGACAAAAAGGCAGTCTATATACATCACTCTGGCCTTCTGCCAGACCCAGGATGGTCCTCAAAGAGAAAGTGGTCACACGATCTCTGCCAACCCCCTAAACAACTCTCTGCCTCAAAGCCCCAGTAAAACTAATGGAAATGCCCTTCAGCAAAGAGACAAAAAAGAGACAGCAAAAATCAACCAAAAAAACAGGGACAATAGAATATTATTTGAAAGAAAAAAGTGTTTATTATAGAAGTTCCTGACAATTCAATTCAAGAGCACATTGAATGGTCAGAACCACAGTTATGAAAGGTTAATAAGACAAGCATCAATTAATTAAGCAAGCGGCATATGTTTTCTCACTGAAAATGGTAAAATGTCTCGAAATTACAAATGTCTTGTAAGCACAGATGAGTTTACAATGTGGTGAACCTTTCAGTTACTGACCGGTCAAAATATGGCAATAGTATGACATTCAGAACAGCATGTGGTACTCTATCATGTCTAATAACATTAAGGTTTTGTTGCCCTTAAGTGCTGATCCATGATGATGTTCACTAACCCAAATCTTGATCTTACAATTTACAGTTTAGTAGACACTTTTACAAAGGTGCACTTCACACGCCCAGCACCAGACACCACAGGAGATTGACAAGGGTACTGTGAAAAGTGCCTCTATCAATGTGCTTGCCTCAAGGGTAATAGAAGTGATAAAGATTATTCATTTATTTTAAAAACAGAAATTAAATTGGAGCTTTGAGGTGTTAACCATTTTAAGTTCAAAATCTAATCTAATCCTAGGCCAGCACTCAAGGACAATTTACCCATGACACCTAAGTACGTTGTCACTGACACAGAAGTATTACAATAAAATGAGAGAACTTTCACTTTTTAGACAAACATTTTGAAAATGTTCAAAATTACGTATATAAACTCTTACCACTGGTTGGATTATTGGTAGGTTTTAAAGTGGATTGCTAAGACCAGTGTAGGGTGGATTACTTGTAAAATTGAATCTGATGCTGAAAACAAACGACATGAAAAAATGGAATTAGTAACATAATCTGTTGGATTCCTTAAAAGGTGTAATTTCATCTGGTTTTGCATTACTTCCAGTTTCATTAGCCAAAAATATTTTAGCATAAATGTGTCAGCAAAATACATTAGTTTGTATGTTTCAAACAAGATTGTGGATTCTTATTAATGTATTTGAATGTGTACCCTTATGAAAAAATCACATGAAATTTGCTATTTTCGTGTGTGAAAATCACAATTTCACGTGTGAATATTATGAAAAGAAAAAGTCACATGAACTGGAAATTGTCTCATGTGACTCGCTTTTTCCAAATGTGAACTACGATTTTTGCATTTTGAAACAAAACGTGATTAGAAATAGCTTAGGTTACCTTTTTCGACTCATCTCATCAAGTGGGATTGGTTTTATAGTTCACATGTGTACTCTTCACATGTTCAGTGTTTACATGTTTTTGGACATGTGTTTTTTGGACATGTGGTTTTTTCGTAAGGGTAGCAACTATGCATGCACTTACTTCCTGCTCATCCCCCAGTATAGTTGTACATGTGGTGCAAATATATGTGTGATTGCATACCCCTCTGTGTGTGTGTATTTGTGTGTGATTGCATGCCTGTGTGTGTTTATGTGTGTGTGTGTGTGTGCACATTAATTTTTTAGCAATGAAAAATGCCTCTCCAGACTCAATATTTGATTTGGATAATAGATCATTTTGATGAGATGGAGGGTCCAAGCAAAGAGCAGAATTATTGCAGACAGTGTGGATTTCTTCTTTTAATGGGTCATCCGGTGAGTGGGAGGGGCTCTGACCTAAATAAAAGGAGACAATAAAACATTAATAGCCCTTAAATACACAATTCTAAATAAGCATTGGGCTGGTTGTGCCTATAGTTATAGCACTACTTGCACAGGACTAGTTTTATGCCGGGAGGTTCTGTCAGTGTATGCATTGCCTGTTACTCCTGTGGTTTTAATCCTGTGTCAATAATCCATGTCCTTAATTTTTACCAATCGAGAGAGTAAAAATTCCAGCCAGAATTACCTACTTTTTTCAGACCTACTCAGAGGTCCTCAGATTGTACCTATCTCGTATGAATAGTATTGGAATCTTCATTAGAAATGAATGGAAACTGTGCGTCCAACCAGCAGGAATTCCTGATAAATCATTAAAAATCACATCCCTGCTCTCTATATGATATTATGTTCCATTCACATCTGAGACATGGTCAGTGACTTGGGTGAAAAAGTGAGGATTTTTTAATCCTGTATGAATGGCTTCATTGCAATTACTCTCATAATGAGTAAAAAAATGGAATAAAACTCACCCTGTGAAAATAGGACTTTTCTGAACATTCGGAGGTAGGGGAAAGGGAGAGGGAGAAAAATAGTGCATACGTCAAAATATAAATTCATCATAAATTCTAAAATTCATTTTAAACAGCCAAAAGTGTCAATTAAATGAATAACTAAAAGATGGGTCTGATCAATAGAGAGAGGTTTTTATAATAATGAACGTAATAATTAGCTAATAATGAAGGCAATGCATCAAACTGTTCTTTTTTTTGGCATTTCACAAACTAACTGAGACACAAAGAAAAGATAATATGGAAAATATAAGATATTTTGATTGGCCAATTTAAGACTGGATATACGATGCATCTACTCACTGCTCTCCCAAGCTGTTCAGGTTGGCACCATCAAGCATATTGATCATCATCCTCATCATTCTTGGATGCTTTATGAACTGCTTCCTGAATTTCCTTTTTCTTCTCTTCAGACACCGGAGGTAGCACAGCCATCAGCTCACTCTCAATTTTCTCCAGTCTTTGCATGGTCTTCCTTTCAAAGTCCTGCTTATTTTTCTTGACAAGATTTCTTATTCCTTCTTCAGCTTGGTCACAGGACGTTACCATGTTTGCTCGCTCACTGATGAACTCTGGCTTGCTGATGTCTAAAGACATGAGCTTGCTCAGCTTGCTGACTGCGTCCATCAGATACTTGTTAGAAACATCTGTGTAGGTCCCTGCGATCATATTAACCAGGCTGGTAATGTTGGATGCATAGAATGCCTGGTTGTAGATCACGTCTTTCAAAAACATTCGTGAAGTGTACTTGAATGTTTTGTTTGATGCTTTCTCACCAGTTTTAACAAAATCATTCAGGGATGTGCCCAGGCAGGTTTTGATGAGGTTGGAAACCATCTGGAAAAAACGCACCAGCTTCTGCCACTGCTCCTTCACATTTCCCATTGCTTCTAGACCTTGGGCCAGAAGTTTTATGGTGGTGTTGAAGTCTATCTCTTTGACTGCACAGTTTCTCAAGGAGACAAGAATTTCGGTCAACTCTTTCTTCTTTTCCTCCATGTTGTTAAAATGCTTCTCATATAATTCCCTCGCATCCTTAAGCTGGGCTCTGCTCTGTTCTACTTTAAAGCGAGCGTTATCCGCGGCTATCTGGCCTGCAGACTTGGAGCCTGAACTATTTTCTTGAGTTTGAGTAATTTGTGGTGGTTTTACATTGAATGCTGAGGTATTAGTTGCAGATTTGCTCTCGGTATCAAAAACCATAACATCTTTTCTTAGACTTTTCATTAGCTCCACAATCTGTTTTGTTATGGCATCATCAGGCTCTTCAGGGTTAACTTTTCCCAGTTCAGAGCAGATAGTGATGGCTTTGGTGCATATTCCCAAAGCTTCCATTTTTGGTTTGCATTCTTTTTCCTTTTTCATTACTTCTTGAATTTTCACAAATTGTTCCTTAGTCCAATTGGTTTTGGGGAGTTTAGTTTTCTGGTCAACTATTTCAGACCACTTGATTTGGTCTCCATCAAAAAAAACATTGAGGCCTTCGACTAAAGGCAGTATCTGAGGTGATTTGGAATAAATATTGTTTGCCGAGATTTGGTCATTATTTGCATCAGATTTAACTGTTGCAGTGGTTTTTCCAGTTGCAGTGCCGGCTATTTTTGCAGGGAGGTTAACTGGTGAAGCGACAATGGAAGCAAGCCCTGAAAGTGCAGTTGTAACACTGCCAGCGAGCCCTTCCACAAAATTCATTCCAATCATGTCCCAGCCACTTGGCATTGAGTCCATTGCTGATTTGAAGCTTTCCTGGGCCTCCTTCAGCTGCTGGTTCATGTTCTTGTAAGCCTGTTCAGCACGTTTGGTGGCCTCCTCTGCAGCCACTTTCCTCAGCTCATTTTCACTGATTTTCTTTCGGACTTCTTCCAACTCCTCCCCATATACCTGTTTTGCACTGGTGCAAGTTTCGAGGAGCTCCTGGATGAGTTCAATGACATCAGTGAACCTTTTCTCTGTCGACTGAGCCAGATTCACACACTCATCAGCTATGTTCGAAATGTTATCCAGCTGGTCTGGGAGCATGGCCTGCACAAGGTTGTCATCATCCTGGAGGAGTATCTGCACTGCCAGCTTTATGTAATTTGGTACATTGCTGGTGTAGAGACGAATTTGGTCCATATTCTTGTGTGCATCATTGAACGCACGCCACCCAGAATTACACACTTGCATGAGGCAGGCACGGAATGAGTCTGGGTACTTGATATACTTGAATCCACCCTCTGGGCCACCTTTACGAATGGAAAAATCAGAATTGGAGGAGATGAAGATCAGCTCTGCCAGGATGGCTATGGACATTGGCGCTGGGGTCAGGTATTCCTCCCAGTTAGCGTAAGGCTGCATCAGCAGTTTTGTGTCCTCCCGGCATTCTGCTGCTGTAGTGAGGCCTTTGGTAACTTCAAGAATCTGGTTTGAGCTTGCCATAGTTTTTCTTTTCTAGAGAAACAGAAAACACAATTTGTCACAATTAGGGGGTGACGTAGCTCAGGAGGTAAGACCGATTGTCTGGCAGTCGGAGGGTTGCCGGTTCAAACCCCGCTCTGGACAAGTTGAAGTGTCCTTGAGCAAGACACCTAACCCCTAACTGCTCTGGCGAATGAGAGGCATCAATTGTAAAGCGCTTTGGATAAAAGCGCTATATAAATGCAGTCCATTTACCATTTAGTCTTTGGATATAATATCAATACAATGCTTGTGTGTATATATATATATATATATATATATGTGGACACAACCTTGTGACTTAACCGCATGTATAAAGCTTGTTGGAGAAAATCCACTCTTGAATTTCGGGAAACGTATTTTAAAAATATGAAAATGGGGTTGCTGGGTGGTGCATTTGATTGGTACCTGGATGAGCCCCATAGTCTTAGACCATGCCAGGCTCACTGTAGCTTGTAGCTCCACAGGACAAAAAAAAAAACATCAGGATGAATAAACTTGAAGAACTATTGAAAAAGATTGCACCTTCATTTTTATCTTGGATTATAAGACCAGGTACATTGGTCCAATAAGAACAACCAAGTAGAAAAGCGTAGAACACCCATGCGCTGTTATATAAAAAATCGAAGAAATCTGAAGAAGAAGCTTCAGCAAAAATATTGATTTATTGTCAGGTGCAAAATGCTCAAAAGTCAAAGCAAATCAACATATCAGTCACGGGCCTTCATCAGCGTCTAGATCCACCAGATAATTTTTTCTTTAACTGGTTAAAATGATGTTAAATTGGGAAAACTCTTTAAATAACCACCATCAATAATCACACAAGTATAGTAGTATACTAATAAAAATACAAAATGAGGTCCAACTCATACATTTTGTAACCTGCCTAACCAAACAACAGATGGGCTATTTTAAAAATGTGCATTCATGTGAGCAACAGACCTGCCAATGATTGAAACTTCCATATGGACAAATGCAAGATGAACTAATAAACTAAAATATTCTCTAAATAGACTTCATCGTACATCTAGTAAACTACAAAAGATGAGCCTCATGGCAGAGGCATGTATCCTGAAACTAAAACTATAAAGCCACCAGTCTGCCTGCTGTAGGACGGCAAATATCTTCATCATTTATGGAAGCATACAGCTAAAAAGGTATGGTGCCATCTTCAGCTAGCAATCCTTTTAACAATGATTACAAAATTTCAAAATCCAAATTTATGGCTATCTAGCTAGCTAATTTAATACCAAGTATGATCTGATAATAAAGTTATACCGTATTGTCTTTTTGAATCTTGGCAACATTAGTTTGCTACTCATCTTGTATTGACAACGCATAGCTTTATGCGGCTAAGTAGGTAAAAAGAAATAAATTTAGCTAAATTTTTATGTGATAATGAAGAGTAGGGAAACAAAACCGTATATGCTGTTTAGAGCAAAAGCTATTTCAATGAACAGTATAATTTAGCATTAAACAGTATAATATTAGAATAACATTAGGTTAGACCAGGAGTTCCCAAACTTTTTTTCTGATGCACCCCCAAATGAATGTTCACAAATTTAAGCGCCCCCAACTCCCCCGAACCCACACACATATATCGGGTTTGCGTGCACGCATGCATGCGCACATCTGTTGAAAATAACTAACTGTAATCCCAGAATTTGACTACATTTGATCACTCCCCAGGTTTAGAGGGACCCATACACTTGCCTGGCGATGCCGTGTGCCTAACAACACCCTTTCCTGTGACTATATCATCCGTATACCACAGCCTCTCAGGCCTGATTGCTCTGTTATTGCTGGGTGGTGGACAGGTACTAACCTACATGGTCATATTTCAAAAAGAAAAAAACAATTTCAAACTTTTTCCCCCATAATTGTCAAATATTTCAGGCTAACCCAACCAAGGGCAAGTTGTTTGTTCTGGATATATCTGTAAGTAACCTGATTAAACCAGTCTAACACAATTCATTCACTGAATCCTCAATGTTTATATTATCAGTGCAGTATAAAATCATAATTTCCCCCAGTACCTCTACCCTAGAAACAGATCCAAACCTGTTCATACAGCAGCCAGAACCTTATGTTGTAAAAAGTTGGATGTCTCACCGACGATTTTGGAGGTCTTCCTCTGTGGTATGGTAGCAGTGGAGCTGTTCTTCTGAGGTGAGATGCCTACACAGTGCAGACCCTGTTGTATATATACACATCAGCAAGGGTTGAGCCTGTCCCTTTTTATGAAAAAACTTGATTTCTTCATTTTACCACTGAAATGACAACTGGAGATTTTATCTCGTTATCTGTGTGTTCATTCTGATGCTGTTGCACCAGCTGGGATGATTTCTTCATGGCTTTCTTCTTTCTTCTTGTTTTGTGGGGTACCGAAGTACCGAAGTATTTGGCCACTCAGTGTTAGAATTGTAATTCAATTAGGGCAGGTGATTATTGGGAAGTTGTTTGTAATTTTATTTTAATATTTTATTTGTTGAGGCATGCTACATAACATTTTTAGAGTATGCAGATTTCACCTCTGGGCCCTCCCCTCCCTCCCCCTCCTCTCACACATGTGATGCTAGAATGCACCTTCCAATAAAATTACAAAAAATAAGTATCTGAAAAATAAAATGGAAAAGTACCTGATAACAAAAGATATATATTTTGGCAAGTTAGTATCACCTCTTCCAACTGTAGAATTTATTTATAACATAATTTATAATAAAGAATAGAATTTATGTTCTCTTGAAAGTAGAGGTGGGTAACCAGGCTTCAAAGAGTAGAAGTACTAACCATGCATTTCCTCCACCACCATGCACTAAACCAGCTGACTCTAATTAGCACAACTGTTCAGCCAGGAAGGAGAACTAATTAGTGTAATCAGCTGGTTTAGTGCATGCTGGTGGAGCAAATACATGGTTAGTACTTCTACTCTTTGAAGCCGGGTTACCAACCTCTGCTTGAGAGCATGACTTTGCTGTAATAATAGATAAGTTGAAAAAGTGAAGTTTCGAGAAAAGTCAAAGCTGTGTCATAGTGAATTACAAAATTTTGCAACATCATTATCAAGAAAAATCTTAAACTTGTTTCTTAAACTTGGTTGTGGGGCCTTCTGTGTATGGTGTACTTTATTTCAGTGAATTCCATGATCAGTTTTTTCAAACGTGCTCAGATCTTGGAGAGTTCCTTGTGGCCTCCACACTTTGCTCTTGCCATCACTCTGATACCGGTGACCTTTTTCCAGATTTCTGTCTGGAGCGTTTAACGCTGTTGTAGTGAGGTTTCCACAAGGTATTACAATGGGTAAAGTGAATGCCATAAGTTACAAGGCACTGCCAGGTACGTGACATGCTGGCTAGCATTAGCCATGGCTGCAGTTTTGTTTTGCTGTAGTGAGAAATTTATGAAGGGGTAATGATTACTGGCAAACCAAGGCTTTTTTTATTTGATTTACATTTAAACGATTCATGTAGTAGAGGCAAAAACTCTGGGGATTTTCAAGTCTAGGCTTGATACAGTGTTAGATACTATCTAGTCTAATCAGAGCACTATCTAATCAGAGCACTAATTTCCTTAAGAAAATGGCAAGCATCGTTGGGCTGAATGGCCTGTTCTCATCATTATATTATGTTATGTTATGTTATAAAAAAATAAAAATAAAACAGTCATGTCAGTGCCATGAACCATTCTGCTAACTTTATGGACTGGACTGGGCTGTGCACACAATGTGTCATGTTGGTTTTATGCGAGTAAAATATTACCAGTATTTTATTGTTTTAAATATTATTACAGCTGCATGTATTTGTTCTTACTGTTTCTGGTTCTTTACTGCATGAAAATTCATTTGGTGCCTCTTCTCCAAAGCACTGGGTAGCTAAATGATGATGATCCATTTATACAAACATATAAATATCTAAAAGCAATTTTAAAAGATGCAATATGTTAAGTTTGTTGTTTTTCCATAAATGGGCTCGTGAGAGTGTGCCTTTGCCGTAACTAAGATGAAATGGAAAAGAGAAGTTAAGAAATAAAGAAAAAGCAGTATCTTAATAATTAACAAAATTTGGCAAAACCACCATGATTATCTATATCAGGGTTTCCTACCTCCTGGGGCTGGGCCCCTCTGTGTATTTGGATCTTTGTTATAAATGATCTTTTTATCAGAGAATAAAGAAAATAAAATTTGGTGCACATGTCAAGAATTTCATGCTGTAACGTCCCTCATGTTAATGATAATACTTAACTAAAATAATCTTATATTTACTTTTCCAACTTAATTGCTGCGTGGAGCTGTATTTATTGTTAATATTGCTTGCCTAAAGACATTTTTTTGTTCTTTTTTTTGTAAATTTAAGAAATAAAATAGAAATAAAATGGCGATTGCAACATATCTAGATTACCACAATGTTTTTTTCTTAAACTTTGCGAAAAAACTAGTTGCAAAAATCTTTTTTTTCAATTGGGCTCTGAAAAAAATACTTCTGTTCAAGATCCCATGGCACTATCATGTTAAGAAACCATGGAAAAAATACAAATTGCAACATTTTAATTGAGGGACATGGCATTTGCATATACATCTGTTACAGTATTATGAACCAAATCTTTGAATTCTGCCAAAGTATCAAGATGATCAATCTTTAATCACTTTTGCAGAATACTCCGAGACTGTGGTGCTTTATATCTGGTGGCAAGTTTATCTTGGGCAGTTTTCTCACTTGCTATTCCGTCGGCCCCAATGATGTTTCACATGTTAAATCAATGAAGGGGAGAGAGCAGAGTTATAAAACATAATGCCTGTTAACCACGCTGTCACTCAATGACTCGCATTCCACTGATGCGACAATCTTTGTTGCCGAGGGACAGTTTGCTTCATAAAACTACTCCATAGTTCCAGGGTGAATTTGGAAGTGAACACATAGATTTACTCTGGCCCAGTACACAGAACACAAAGAGATCTGGGTCGTAGGCTTGATGCAGTTATTACATTTAAGGGCTACACAAATAAATATTACACTTCTTTTGCTTTGATTTACTTTTCATCCGTTCATCCGTTAATTTTGCACAGGTGAAAATGGGGGGACAGAACACAAAAAAGAGCTGTTTCTGTGAAGTGGTAAAACACACGCGTATAAATATTACATTACATTACAGGCATTTAGCAGACGCTCTTATCCAGAGCGACTTACACAACTGTTTACATAGCATTTTTTTTTACATTGTATCCATTTATACAGCTGGATATATACTGAAGCAATTTCGGTTAAGTACCTTGCTCAAGGCCTGGATTTTGGCAGCGTGAATGAATGAGTTATAGATGGTGTATGTCTTCTATGTGTGAGTAACTTGCCATTTTTGTACGTTGAAAACGTGTTTTTTATGAGATATATATATACACACACAGTTGAAGCCAAAAGTTTACATACACCTAGGTTAAAGATATTCAAACTCAGTTTTTCACAACTCAACTCAACTCAACTCATGCACATTTCATGGTACCATAGATTTATTTTGGCAACTCAGTTATGGCATCTACTTTGTTCACATCAGAGGTAATTTTAAAACAATCAATTACAGACAGATTTATTTCAGCTTTAATTCACTATATCTGAATTCCAGTGGGAATGATTGGAGTAGCTTTCCACAAGCTTCTCACAATACTTTGCCAAAATTTCTGCCCATTCTTCCTGACAGAGCTGGTGTAACTCAGTCAGGTCTGTGGTCCTCCTTGCTTGGACATGCTTTTTCAGTTCAGTCCACAAATTTTCTATGGGATTCAGGTCACGGCTTTGTGATGGCCACTCCAATACTTTTACTTTGTTGTCTTTAAGCAATTTTGTTACAACTTTGGAGGTATGCTTAGGATAATTGTCCTGCTGGAAGACATAGTTGCGACCAAGTTTTAACTTTCTAGCTGATAATAATAATAATAATAATAATAATAATAATAATAATAATATTAACTTTATTTGTATAGCACCTTTCATACAGACTGCAGCTCAAAGTGCTTAAAAGGAAAAATAAAAACAAAAGGGAAAAACAGGTAAAAGCACAGCAAATCATTCACAAGGGTTTAAAACAGAAGAATAAAACAGTGTATATTGAAATGGAAACATGAAAAAAAAATTTAATATGAAAGAGTCAATGAGTAAAATAAATGAGTAAGATAAAAGATAACAATAAAAATTTTAGAAAACAAGAAATATTCATGTGAATAAGTATCAATGGGCAGAATAAAAATTAATTAAAAGTCAAATTAAAAAGGAAGGTTTTCAGCTGCTTATTAAAATTGCCAACTGAATCTGCTGTTCTAATGTTTTGTGGGAGAGTGTTCCAGAGTTTTGGTGCATTATAGCAGAAAGCACCTTCACCACTTTTATTCTGTTTAACCACAAGTACATTAAGTAAGCCCACTGTGGATGATCTAAGTGCTCGAGTTGGTACATAAGGTGATAGGCTATCTTTGATATAAAAAGGTGCTAGGCCATTTAAAGCTTTATATACAAGTAACAAGACTTTAAAATCAACTCTAAAAGAAACTGGAAGGCAGTGCAGAGCAGCAAGGGCGGGTGTAATATGTTCTCTTTTCTTGGTTTTTATTAGGATTCTAGCAGCCGCATTCTGGATAACTTGGAGTTTATCAATAGACTTCTTGGGCAGGCCGGTAAAAAGTTCACCAGCAGCTCAGAGCACAGCAGAGGACTCACAACATCTCAGAGTCTATGTCCCATTTCATCTCTGCAATGTCCAGTTCCACAGAGGAGCGCAAGTATTTCCTCAAGTGGATGAGGATCAACCTGGACAACCTGTCACGCAAAAGCCTTCCACTCCTTCGGGCGGAGTACAAGGAACAGTGTCAGAATTCCTTGGAAAACAAGGAGCTAATTGCAGAGTTGGACAGGAAGTTGCTTCTTGGGGACAGTGCACTTCTTGCCGGAAATGAGTCAGCCTGCTCAATCCCCAAAGGCCCCTCTCCTCAGATTCAGCACCTGCCACGTCTGGCTGCTGAGCTGTTGCAGGAAGGCTTTCCTCTGGAGCTGGTCGATGGAGATAGATCCAACATTCCTCTGCAGTGGCTAACTCAGGTTCTGAAGGAACTTCATAATCTAACACAGTATGAATGTAAGATCCGGGTGGTCACTGTACTGGGGGTGCAGAGCACTGGGAAGTCCACCCTCCTGAACACTATGTTCGGGGTCCAGTTTGCCGTCAGTAGTGGCAGGTGCACGAGAGGGGCCTTCATGCTCCTCATCAGAGTGAAAGAGGATTTTAAAGAGCAGCTTGGATGTGATTACATAATGGTTATTGACACTGAAGGTCTGAAGTCACCAGAGTTGGCCTGGTTGGATGACAGTTATGACCATAATAATGAACTGGCCACTCAGGTGGTGGAGCTGAGTGACATCACAGTCATCAACATCACCATGGAGAACTGCACAGAGATGATGGTAAATGGATTGCATTTATATAGCGCTTTTATCCAAAGCGCTTTACAATTGATGCCTCTCATTCGCCAGAGCAGTTAGGGGTTAGGTGTCTTGCTCAAGGACACTTCGACATGCCCAGGGCGGGGTTTGAACCGGCAACCCTCCGACTGCCAGACAATCGGTCTTACCTCCTGAGCTATGTCGCCCCTTGATGAAGGACAGATGAAGGACATCCTGCAGATTGTGGTGCATGCCTTCTTGCGCATGAAAGAAGTTGGGAGAAAACCCTGCTGTCAGTTTGTGCACCAGAATGTACCAGACATCTCTGCCAGAAAGATTCTGCTGGATCAGCTGAATGAGATGACCCAAGTAGCAGCTAAGATGGAAAAGTTAAACAACCAAAAATTTACTGATGTCATGGAGTATGATCCAGAGAGAAACACCTGGTACATCCCAGGGCTCTGGCATGACATCCCTCCCATGGCACCGGTGAATGCTGGCTCCATTGAGTCTGTGAATCTGCTCCAGAGGAGTGTGATTGAGCATTTTAAGGAACACAAATCTGGAAAGAGCTCACCACACACATTCAATGAGTTCCTTGAATGGACCAAGAGTTTGTGGAGCGCAGTGAAGTATGAGAACTTCATCTTCAGTTTCCGCAACAGCCTGGTGGCCGATGCTTATACTCAGCTTTGGACTGAGTTCAACACATGGGAGTGGGCCTTCAGGAAGAACATGTTCTCCTGGTTAAGCCAAGCTGAGACAAAGGTGTCAAACTCTGGCAGTTCTCAGAGGGAGATGGTCTGAGGAACATCAAGAACAAGCATCTGAAGATGATGGTTCAACGATTAAAGGAAGCCATTAAGAATGCAGAGACGAAGGCCAATGAAGGAACGTCAGAAATGGATGAAGAGGACAAAAACATTAAGCAGTTCATTCAGGATATCTGTGGTGACCTACAGGAGCTCGTCATCCCCGAAGATCCCCTCAGAGCCATCCTGTCCTTAAACACCGCCAAGTCAGAAGACTTTTCCCGGGGTCTGAAGGTGCTTGTGGATGAAATGGAGCAGTCCATTGCAGTAGAGTTTCAGAGAGGTGGGGATGTGAGGGCCAGGCTGACCTCACTGCCCTTTCAGCCACAGAAGGAGCTGTTTAACAGGGTGATTGGCTGTGGGAGGTAGTGTCCCTTCTGCGAGACCCCATGTGAAGCATGCGGCAAATACCACACAGAGCACTTTGCTTCCATTCACCGTCCTCAGGGGATCTGTGGATGCACATGTTATGATTCTTGTAAATTATCAAGTGATATCTGCTCCTCCAGTGTTGCCGGTGAGAGAAAATTCAGGTCAAGAGACACAAAGGGGAAATGGCATCCATACAAGGACTATCAGGGCATTTACCCTGCCTGGCGCATCCAGCCTCACACCAGCATCCAGGCCTCAGACTACTGGAAATACGTCTTCACTAGGTTTAATGAGCAGTTTGCCAAGGAATATGAAGCTGAGCCTGCAGACATTCCCTTTCACTGGAGGCAAATAACCCAAAAGAAAGCCATGGAAAACCTGAAGGAATCCTTCCAGATGAAAACAGAAGGATATTAGATTAAATTGATTATACAGCCCCTGCTTCAGTCGGGTTTGAAATTGTATTCTGAGTGTAATTAATATAAAATAGTCTACTCCCATGTACAACTCATAATAGTTAAGCTCATATGTAAACCCAGCCAAGTTAAATAGCATGAAAAAACTGCAGGTATACAAATCAAGCACTCATTGTTTTAAAGGAGGACTGTTGAATCACTGTTAAACATTTCTGCAGTCTTTACTGAGTCTTCCCTGGTATTGTGAGAGATAATGCCATCAGTCAGTCATTATACTTATAATATCATATGCATACTATACAATGCTATTAGCTCTGTCATGACCTATGCAGCCTTTATCTATACACACTGTCTGAGTTAGCATGGCTGAGCTTTGTTAATTATTCCAGTAAAGTGGATGCATAATCAGGGATGGTAAATTGATGTTTCAACGGTTTGTTTAATGTTAATACCTACACCATGTGGGTTATCTCAAAGAGAATTCTTTTTGCAAATATACAAAATACATTTTTCCTTTTATTATTGTTTTTTCAATCCTTCCTCTAATTCAAGTCTTTTGTATTAATAACCTTTATGTGTCATTGGCAACATTATCAGCTCTTTATCATTGTTTTCTTGCCTGTTTGAAGTCTAATGATTTAGTGCTTTGATAATCTGGTTGTACAATTGTGTGCCCAATTGCCATGTCTGTTTTCATGATGTCTATATATATATTTATATATTATGTAGGCGGCAATGTAGTGTAATGGCTAAGGAGTTGGTCTTGTAACCTAAAGGTCTCAGGTTCGATTCCCCAGTTGGACACTGCTGTTGTACCCTTGAGCAAGGTACTTAACCTGCATTGCTCCAGTATATATCCACCTGTATAATTGGATACAATGTAAGTCGCTCTGGATAAGAGCGTCTGCTAAAATTCCTGTAATGAATATTTTAGAAAGCTGAATTTTGTTTTGCTTCTCTGCACTTTGTAAAATGAATGTATTTCATCATGTTTTAGCATATTAATAGTGTAAATGGCATTATCACATTCAAAATGAATGTTTCATTTTCTTTGAATTTAATAACAGTCTCTTATTTAGTTCACTGCCTTGAACTGAGCTGCCCGAGAGAGTGACTGACACTCAGAGGCCTGAAGGCAATGGCAGTATCTACATTCTACCACTAGCTGGCAATACATCCATTTAACGTCATTTCATTACTGCTGGCTTTACCTTCTGTCACAGGTACCTGAAAATGTACAATTGACACATGTGCCCAATGTAATTACTTACAGTTACTCCTGATTGATTGTAAGACTAGAAGGTTCAAGCTCTCAGTTTTACTCCAAACATGAGGGTCGGGATGCCCTACTGGCTGGAGCAGCTGATCGCTGTCCTTGGACAAGGAGAAAGATATGGCTTGAGCCGACTGAAATGCAACACCATCTTTGGCCCTCCTTACTCTGGCAATAACCTGTCTATACCCTCATTGACTTTTTCTAGGATCCTGTAAGGATCCTTAAACTGCCATTGAAGCTTGGGACACAGCCCTCTTTCTTGGATTTTGCTGCGTACCCACACCAACTCTCCCTCTGAGTGCTGGAAATACATTTTTAAATCAAGCCACTTTCTGCTGATCTGATGCCCTCAACTCTTTTTTTTCACTGCCTGTGCTACTGCGGACAGAGTCTCTGATAACCTTGACATGTAGTCACTGGCTGAAGAACTTTTCTTCCCTCCACCTCGATTCATCATTACATCGACTGGCAGAACAATTTCCTGAACAAATAACACTTTGTGGGGGGTGAACCCAGCACTTGCATGAATGCTTCTTCAGTATGCCATCATAACATATGGCAGCTGTGTGTCCCAATTTGACTGGCTGTCCTCTACAAACAAGGATAGTATTGACAAAAAACTGCAATTAAAACAGTCAATTAATCCATCTGACTGTGGGTGATATGGCGAAGTTTGTGATTTGTGAATGTTTTGCAGCTGACACAACCCTTGAAATAGCTTGGACCCAAAGTTACTGCCCTGATCTGAATGAATACTATGTGGGACCCCAAAGCAACAAACCCACTCTTCTGCCAACACTTCCCACCGGAGGGGAAATGCCTCTGTCCACTTCTAAAAATAGTCCCCTACAACCAGTATGTACTTTATTTTATCTGTTGTCTTGGGTAAAGGGCCCAAAATATCCAAAGCCACCTGCTTATGAGGCCTAGACCCAACAAGGAGTTGAAGTCGGACACAAAGGGGCCAGCCACGGGTTTGTGGGAGGTGCAATCCACACATTCCCTACACTATCCCCAAACCACCCAGGCCAATAAAACAGGTCTTTAAGCTTCCCTTGGAACTTTTGCACCCCTAAGTGACCCCCTGTACGGCAATTACGCAACTGCCTCATCACCTTGGGCACCAGTGCTTGAGGCAGGACCACTTGAACTTGTGAAGCATCTGAATTTGCAGGAGGTATACTGACTCGCTGTTCTTCAGAGATCAAGTGTGATTTTGAGGAAACAATGCCAAATTAATGCTTTATAATTTGTGATAATGTGAATTGAAGTGGCCTTTTTGTGTATTTTGCCATCCCATAATTTCAAATTTTCAAAAGGTAAAAAAACATAACTACCTGGAAAGGTGGCGTTCCAGAATGTAGAGAATTTGACATAAAACAGTTTGATTTATTATTTTATTGAATTTTAAAAAGTGGCATGTATTGAACTGAAAGGCCATTTGGGATTAATTTTCCATCCCACAATTCCAAATTCCTCCAGTTGAAAAGCACAAAATACATTGCATGAATACCTGGGAAGTCGGTCATCGAAAATGTAATGGAGTATGCGGAAAATGGTTTGATTTATTATTTTATGGAATTTTAAATTGAGGCATGTTTGGAATTGAATGGCCATTTTGGAGGAATTTACCATCCCATAATTCAGAATTCCTACAGTAAAAAAGCATGACAGTCACGGAACTACTACTGTACCTAAGAAGCTGGTCTTCACTAATGTACAGTTTTTCGGAAAACAGTTTGATTGAATTGTTTATGGAATTTTAAAAAGTGACATGTATTGAATTGAATGGCAATTTGGGATGAATTTTCCATCCCATAAACATCCTCTATTTGCAGCTCAGCTCCTGGCCAGTATGATCCATCTGAGAGATGCCTCAAAGCCCCAGTAAAACTAAAGGAAATGCCCTTCAGCAAAGAGACAAAAAACAGGGACAGCAGAGTTTAATTTGAAAGCAAAATGTGTTTATTATAGAAGTGCCTAACAATTCAATTTAGGAGCATATATACAGTCGGGTGACAAATTAAAGGAAAAACCAACATAATGTGTTTTATGTTTCACATCATTTTAATTCTCATCAAACCATTCAGTGACCCCCACGTGCCCTGTGGATGGGGCCATTGCCAGTGGACCCAAACCATGCTAGGAAAATTCCCCCCACAGCAAAACAGAGCCACCAGACCCTCTCACTGTAGGGGTCAAGCATTCAGGCCTGTACCATTCTCTTGGTGTACGCCGCACATGCACTCGCCCACCTGTCGAGAATATGGTGAAAGATGACTCATCTGACCGTATCACTTTTTTCCAGATCTCTGTTCCACTGTAACACTAGCCAGTTGGGGCACAGATGGCAGGAGCTTCAGTCACAAAGACTGCTCAACTCACTTAGATCTTTTCCTCTTGCCATTTTGATCAGAAGTTGAGGTCAACCAGGCCGGCTCAGCATTTTCATACATGCCCCAGAGCATGATAGGAGGTTAGTGCTTAATTGCATCATGCAGTACATCTGTATGGAAGAATGGAAGAATCTGCATTCGTTATATTTCTCCACTGATTAATTCAGGTTAATGGTAAAATATCGTGAAATAATTCGCCATGCAAGCACAGATGAGTTTACAATATAGTGTTTACAGTTTATGTTACTGACCGGTCAAAAGATTGCATTGGTATGACACTGAAAATAGCATGCAATATATTATGTCTTATCACATTCCAGTGAAGGTAGCCTTTAAGTGCTGATCCATGATGATATTCACTAACCCAAATCTTAATCTCACAATTATAATTTAGCAGACACAAAGGGGCATTTCACATGGTAAACACCAAGACACCACTGGAGATTGACATGGGTACTGTTAAAATTATTTAAGTGCCTCTATCAATGTGGTTGTCTCAAGCCCCATGGGCTAAAGACAGGATTAGTAATAGATGAATTAGTAATAAGTGTTAAATTTATCTAGAAGTATTTAATGAAAATGAATCAGACAAAATATTTGATAATTGTCAGAACTATATAGACTCTTACCACTGGTTTGATTATTGGTGTTTTTTGGTGAATTGTATAGTTATGAACAGTGTTGGGTGGATTACTTGTAAAATTGAATCTGGTACTGATAAAAAAATTGCATGACAAAAATGGAATTACTAACAATCTGTTGGATTCCTTAAAAGGTGTAATTTAATCAGATTTTGCATTCTTCCAGTTTCATTAGCCAGGCATATTTCAGAGTAAATATGTTAGCAAATACATTAGTTTGTATGTTTCAAAAAAGATGTGGATTCTTATTATTATTCTCTTTGAATGAGTAACTATAATGCAAAAAAGACTGTGGATTCTTATTATTATTCTCTTTGAATGAGTAGCTATAATGCATGTACTTACTTCCTACTCATCACTCTGTATAGTTGTACATGTGGTGTGTGTATGTGTGTGATTGCATGCCTGTGTGTGTTTATGTGTTTCTGTGTGTATTTGTGTGTATGTGTGCACATTGAGTTTTGTAGCAATCAAAAATGCCTCTCCAGACTCTATGTTTGATTTGGATAACAGATCATTTTGATGAGATGGAGGGTCCAAGCAAAGAGCAGAATTATTGCAGACAGTGTGGATTTCTTCTTTTAATGGGACATCTGGGGAATGGAAGGAGCTCTGTCCTAAATAAAAGGAGACAATAGAACATAAATACATTTAATAGCCTGTAAATACACAAATACCAAAAACTATATGTAATTATAATAAAATGCAGCCTCTTTAAGCATGAAGCTAATTAGAATTTATCAGGCAGATATCAAAACATGCTATTATTCTTGTTTGTTAATACTGGTTGTATTATTTAATGGAAAATCTCTGTGCAAAAAATAATAACAATAATTTGCTTTAGGTTTGCTACTGTCCATTGCTTATTGTATTATGTGAAGCAGCTTTTTAGTCAAAAATGTCTTTCCAATGGCACTAATCATTCTCACATAAATGTGTTCATGTATGATATGCAGTGTAATCACAAATGTTTAATTGGATCTCTGTGCAGGGAAATTTTTTGTTTAATTTTAGGCCACAATAACTTTTTCATGTTGTTACAAAGTGTGCTAATGTAGTATTATTGACACTGCCATTGTACCCAAGAACTTAACCTGAATTTCTTCACTATCCAGCTGTATAAATGGATACTAGGTTAAAAAAATAAATAATAATTTTTTAAAAAGTTGCTCTGGGCAACAGTGTCTGTTAAATGGTGATAATGAAAAATTGGGTATAAAACATTCAGAAACTACATTTCAAAAAGCCAGAAGTGTCCATTAAATGAGTAACTAATAGACAATTAGAAATAGGTCAGATCCATGATGCAGGATTTTTATAATGATTAACTAAATAATTAAGGTGATGCATCAAACTTTTATTCTAATTTGGCACCTTACAAGCGGAGTCAAATAAAAGATAACAATATAAATATTATCTATAATTTGTATTTAAGAAATGCTGAATTAGCACTTTGGCCAGTTCAGGGAAGTGTATGTATGTATCTACTCACTGCTCTCCAAAGATGTTCCAGTTTCCATGGCACATTCAAAAATATTGGTCGACATCCTGATCATTCTTGGATGCTTTTTCAACGACTTCCTTACGTTCTCTTTTCTTCTCTTCAGACTCCGGAGGTAGCACAGCCTTCAGCTCACTCTCAATTTTCTCCAGTCTTTGCATGGTCTTCCTTTCAAAGTTTTCCTTATTTTCCTGGATAAGATGTCTTATTCCTTCCTCAGCTTCCTTAAAGGACCCTGCCATACTTTTTCTGATGGGCTCTATATCTTTGGCATCCAAAGTCATGAGCGTGCTCAGCTTGCTGACTGCGTCCATCAGATACTTGTCAGAAACCTCCACGTAGGTCCCTGCGATCATATTAACCAGGCTGGCAATGTTGGATGCATAGAACGCCTTGTTGTAGATCGTGTCTTTCAAAAACATTCTTGAAGTGTACGTAAATCTTACTTTTAATGCTGTCTCACAAGGATTAGAAAAATCTGTCAGGGACTCGGTCAGGCTGGATTCCATGAGGTTGGAAACCATCTGGAAGAAGCGCACCAGCTTCTCCCACTGTTCCTTCACATTTGCCATTGCTTGTAGACCTTGAGCCAGAATTAGTATGGTTTTGTTAAAGTCTATCTCTTTGACTGAGCAGTTTCTCATGGTGACAAGAATTTCAGTCAACTTTTTCTTATTTTCTTCCATGTTGTCAACACACTTCTCATATAATTCCCTCGCTTTCTCAAGCTGGACTCCGCTCTGTTCTATTCGAAGGCGAGCATTATCTGCAACCAACTGGGCTGCAGACCTGTGTCCTGAACTTTTTTCCTGAGTTTTGGTTATTTGTGGTGGTTTTACAGAGAATGCTGAAGTATTAGTTGCAATTTTGCTAGTGGTATCAAATCTCACAGCTTCTGTTCTTAGACTTTTTATGAGCTGCACAATTTCTTTTGTTTCGGCAGCATTTACCTCTGCTTTAGATGCACACTTTCCCAGTTCAGAGCAGATAGTGATGGCTTCGGTGCATATTCTCAAAGCTGACTTTTTTGGCTTGCATTTTTTTCCCGTTTTTATTGATTCTTGAATTTTCACAAATTGTTCCTTAATCCAATTGATTTTAGAGGGTTTAGTTTTCTGGTCAACTATTTCAGACCACTTGATTTGGTCTCCATCAAAAAAATTCATGAGGTCTTCGACTAAAAGCAGTATCTGAGGTGATTTGGAATAAATATTGTTTGCTGAGATTTGGTCATTATTTGCATCAGGTTTAACCATTTGTCCAGCTACAGCTCTGACTATCATTGCAGGGAGGTTTACCGGTGCAGTGACCATGAAAGAAAGGCCTGAAAGTGTAGTTGTAACACTGCCAGTGAGCCCTTCCACAAAATTCATTCCCATCATGTCCCAGCCACTTGGAATTGAGTCCATTGCTGATTTGAAGCTTTCCTGGGCCTCCTTCAGCTGCTGGTTCATGTTCTTGTAAGCCTGTTCAGCACGTTTGGTGGCCTCCTTTGCAGCCTTCTTCCTTATCTTATTTTCTTCGATTGTCTTTCGGACTTCTTCCAACGCTTTCCCATATGCCTGTTTTGCACTGATGCAAGTTTCGAGGAGCTCACAGATGAGTTCCATGACATCAATGAAGCTTTTCTCTGTCAACTGAGCCAGATCCAGGCACTTACTAGCTATTCTCTTAATGCTATCCAGCTGGTCTGGGAGCATGGCCTGAACAAAGCTGTCATCATCATTGAGGAGTATCTCCACTGCCGTCTTGATGTAATTTTGTACACTGTTGGTGTAGAGACGAATTTGGTCCATATTCTTGTGTGCATTATTGAACGCACGCCACCCAGAATTACTCACTTGCATGAGGCAGGCACGGAATGAGTCTGGGTATTTTATATACTGGAATCCACCTTCTGGGCCACCTTGACGAATGGAAAAATCAGTATTGGAGGAGATGAAGATCAGCTCTGCCAGGATGGCTATGGACAATGGCGCTGGGGTCAGGTATTCCTCCCAGTTAGCGTAAGGCTTCATCAGCAGTTTTGTGTACTCCCGGTGGTCTGCTGCTCTAGTGAGGCCTTTGGTAACTTTAACAATCTGGTTTGAGCTTGCCATAGTTTTTTCTTTTCTAGAGAAACAGAAAACACAATTTGTCTTGGATGTTATATCAATACAATGCTTGTGTGTATATATATATATATATATGTGGACACAACATTGTGACTTAATCGACACTGCGACTTAACCGCATGTATAAAGCTTGTTGGAGAAAATCCACTCTTGAATGTGGGGAAACGTATTTTAAAAATATGAAAATGGGGTTGCTGGGTGGTGCATTTGATTGGTACCTGGATGAGACCCATAGTCTTAGACCATGCCAGGCTCACTGTAGCTTGTAGCTCCACAGGACATTACATTACAGGCATTTAGCAGATGCTTTTATCCAGAGCAACTTATACATTGCATCCATTTATACAGCTGGATATATACTGAAGCAATGCAGTGTCCTACCCGGGAATCGAACCTATGACCTTTAGAATGCAAGACCAGTTCCTTAACCATTATACACTGCTGCCTATGACAACAGACAATTGGCAACTGCATGGCCAAAGGTATGGGAGGGTTTAGTAGTTTAGGGGTCCACGTTCATTGCTCTCTAGCGACCCCCACTGGTTGATCAGGCAGCCGTGGACTGCATTTATGAAAATGTCCCCACTCTATATGAGCTTGGCTGTGGTCTGCAGTGTGAAATTTCCATACTTTCTACTTTAATTACTTAGCCATTGAGCCACTACAAAAAAAATGGTTTTGTTGTTAGTAGCAGTAAGTTGTAAGGGCCTGTGCAAAATAAAATAGCGTACAGTATAATTCAGGCCCTTGGCATTTCATTTGACAGTCCTCATTATTAAAATCATGAGCGATATGAGTGGGTCACCAGTTAATATAATATAAACCTGTCTTAAAATGTTATCTTTTAATTAATCTCTCTGTTTGGACTAACCAGTTTGAATTAACTCACATTTACCTTTGAAACTTTGAAAAACAGCAGGATGAATAAACTTGAAGAACTATTGAAAAAGATTGCACCTTCATTTTTATCTTGGATTATAAGACCAGGTACATTGGTCCAATAAGAACAACCAAGTAGAAAAGTGTAGAACACCCATGCGCTGTTATATAAAAAATCGAAGAAATCTGAAGAAGAAGCTTCAGCAAAAATATTGATTTATTGTCAGGTGCAAAATGCTCAAAAGTCAAAGCAAATCAACATATCAGTCACGGGCCTTCATCAGCGTCTAGATCCACCAGATAATTTTTTCTTTAACTGGTTAAAATGATGTTAAATTGGGAAAACTCTTTAAATAACCACCATCAATAATCACACAAGTATAGTAATATACTAATAAAAATACAAAATGAGGTCCAAATCATACATTTTGTAACCTGCCTAACCTAACAACAGATGGGCTATTTTACAAATGTGCATTCATGTGAGCAACAGACCTGCCAATGATTGAAACTGCCATATGGACAAATGCATGAACTAATAAACTAAAATATTCTCTAAATAGACTTTATTGTACATCAGGTAAACTACAAAAGATGAGCCTCATGGCAGAGGCATGTATCCTGAAACTAAAACTATAAAGCCACCAGTCTGCCTGCTGTAGGACTGCAAATATCTTCATCATTTATGGAAGCATACAGCTAAAAAGGTATGGTGCCATCTTCAGCTAGCAATCCTTTTAACAACGATTACATGTGTCCTGGGTTTTTTTCCCGCAAGTCAGAAGCCACTACCGAAACAGAATATATTCCAAATTTTAAAAAAAATAAAGAAAAAACCTTTTCAAGGAAAGTAAGTGTTGATAATGCCTAAAACAAAATGGGGAAATTAGGCACTTCCTCTTGCTCTGTGTCATGGCATCGCTTTCCAACACACTGTTTTTCAGAATGGTTCTGCCCCAATGTGGCTTCACCCTGCTGAAAAATCCAGCCAAAGACCGACCGGGATTCTACTCTGGTTTAAGCTGTGCTGTCCACACTTCTAGCTGGTTAAGGCTGGTTAAAGCTGGTCAAAACTGGTCTCTAGAAGCTGGTAAAAGCTGGTCTCTAGCTGGTTAAAGCTGGTCAAAGCTGTTCTCTTGCTGGTTAAAGCTGGTCTCTAGCTGGTTAAAGCTGGTTTCTGGCTGGTTTCTAGCTGGTTAAAGCTGGTTTCTAGCTGGTTTCTAGCTGGTTAAAGCTGGTTAAAGCTGGCTTATAGCTGGTTAAAGCTGGCCAAAGCTGGTCAAAGCTGGTAGGGTAAGCTGGTGACCAAGTGGACTATGTATGCTGACTATATAGGATGGCCAGCTGGTGTACAGCTGGCTGACCAGTTAAAAGTATTAAAAACCTTAAACCAAGTTGACTGGTTTAATGCTGGAATTTTCAGGAGGGCTGAAATAAAATGGGGCCAATTTGCCTACACAACACAAAGGGTCAATTTGAATGTTTATAATTGTGACATTTGGGTGATGCAGAAGCGCATCCAGTGTGTGACACATGCATTCATGATCAGTATGTCAAAAAGGTGAGTGACATTCACCATCAGGATAGGTAACTAGGTAATTTGCTATCTAGGTTAGAAATTATTGAGATCTGTCAAATTTGTCAAATTTCCTATCAAATTTCAAAATCCAAATTTATGGCTAGCTAGCTAGCTAATTTAATACCAAGTATGATCTGATAATAAAGTTATACCGTATTGTCTTTTTGAATCTTGGCAACATTAGTTTGCTACTCATCTTGTATTGACAACGCATAGCTTTATGCGGCTAAGTAGGTAAAAAGAAATAAATTTAGCTAAATTTTTATGTTATAATGAAGAGTAGGGAAACAAAACCGTATATGCTGTTTAGAGCAAAAGCTATTAAAATTAACAGTATAATTTAGCATAAAAATATTAGAATAATATTAGGTTAGACCAGGAGTTCCCAAACTCTTTTTCTGATGCACCCCCAAATGAATGTTCACAAATTTAAGCACCCCCAACTCCCCCCACCCACACACATATATCGGGTTCGCGCGCACGCATGCACGCGCACATCTGTTGAAAATAACTAAATGTAATCCCAGAATTTTACTAAATTTGATCACTCCTCACGTTTAGAGGGACCCATACACTTGCCTGACGATGCCGTGGGCCTAGCAACACCCTTTACCTGTGACTATATCATCCGTATACCACAGCCTCTCAGGCCTGATTGCCCTGTTATAGTTGGGTGCTGGACAGGTACTAACCTACATGGTCATATTTCAAAAAGAAAAAAACAATTTCAAACTTTTTCCCCCCATAATTTTCAAATATTTCAGGCTAACCCATCCAACAGCAAGTTGTTTGTTCTGGCTATATCTGTAAGTAATATGACCTGATTAAACCAGTCTAACACAATTCGTTCACTGAATCCTCAATGTTTGCATTATCAGTGCAGTATAAAATCATAATTTCCCCCAGTACCTCTACCCTAGAAACAGATCCAAACCTGTTCATACAGCAGCCAGAACCTTCTGTTGAAAAAAGTTGGATGTCTCACCGACGATTTTGGAGGTCGTCCTCTGTGGTATGGTAGCAGTGGAGCTGTTCTTCTGAGGTGAGATGCCTATACAGTGCAGACCCTGTTGTATATATACACATCAGCAAGGGTTGAGCCTGTCCCTTTCTGGGAAAAAACTTGATGATTGATTTCTTCATTTTACAACTGGAGATTTTATCTCATTATCTGTGTGTTCATTCTGATGCTGTTGCACCAGCTGGAATGACTTCTTCATGGCTTAATTTTTTCTTCTTGTTTTGTGGAATCTGATGCCGAAGTATTTGGCCACTCAGTGTTAGAATTGTAATTCAATTCGGGCAGGTGATTATTGGGAAGTTGTTTGTAATTTTATTTTAATATTTTATTTGTTGAGGCATGCTACATAACATTTATAGAGTATGCAGATTTCACCTCTGGGCCCTCCCCTCCCTCCCCCTCCTCTCTCACATGTGATGCTAGAATGCACCTTCCAATAAAATTACAAAAAATTAGTGACTTGAAAGAATTGAGGAAATATTGGGTAGCATTGCTTTGAAATACATCTTATGTCATTTCGGTGAGGCAAGATAGCCTATATTGTTTGTAGTACCGTAACTTGGCGTCATTTTGATATCAATACTTTTGAGTAACTTGGCATTATTGTACATTGAAAACGTGTTTTTCATGAGATATCATTTCTTTTTGCAAAGCGTTTTATTATGAGAGTGAGAAATGCGAAGTGACCCTGTAAGAAACGGTTGTGGATTATGGCTATCCATATGTGTGAATTTGTACAGTCTGATGAGCGTGTACTGTTTAGCAGTTTCGGTTTGCTATATATGTAAAACAGTGGCTGTGACAAAGGGTGCGGTGGCGTATAAGTGTAAAACGTATCAGAAACGCATATGAAATATGGCCAGTATATGTACTCACGGATTTGACGTCCATCCAACGAGCCTTGACTGACTCAGCAAGCCCGTAGAATTATAACTCCCTAGGTCGCAACTTGTGTAGCCTTCTGTCCTGCTCCGTTGTCTGTTATTTCGTGGAGATGCACTTTTAGTGTTTGTAAGGTTTATAAGGCATTTTGATAGGCTTATCTGCAGGTAGGAATCCTCTTCGCTGTTTTGCTAAACTAGAACCGGAAAACATGATAGTGGAGAATAGGAGCAGACACATATGTCCCAGCAGGCTTTGCATATGAGAAAATAACAACAGTGTGAGAGAAATTAGGATGAAATTATGAAATTGCGTAGTTGAAACAATATGTTTTTAGCAGAATGGGCATGTAGATGAAGGTTGACATGATCACGGAGTATAGTGCGAAGTAAATGGAGTGACCATGAGCGAGCTTATATTCCTTACCAGGGCGGGGCGACATAGCTCAGGAGGTAAGACCGATTGTCTGGCAGTCGGAGGGTTGCCGGTTCAAACCCCGCTCTGGGCGTGTCGAAGTGTCCTTGAGCAAGACAACTAACCCCTAACTGCTGTGAAGAAAGAGAGGCATCAATTGTAAAGCGCTTTGGATAAAAGTGCTATATAAATGCAGTCCATTTACTTATCGAACGGTATATATAACAGTCACTATAAAGCACTAGCTGCTAAAGTGGAGGGTTAAGTAATGTGTGAAATCTATTGCACTGCTGTGTTTTTTTTCATGTTCAGTACTAGTAGTTATAATTATGAGTGAATCATGTTTTTAAATGTAATGTTTTAATGGGGAGTTGCAGAACGTACATACGTAGTAATTGTTTGTATGTGGCTAGATAGAGAACAGGGCGAGGTAGCATGAATGTAGAAACGTGGCGTTTGCTGATAAGGTTTTGTACAGTAGCCAAGTGAAGAAATGTAGTTAGTAGAAATGGCACAGCTGTGAACTGGTGTAACTTTTTAATAAAAGGAATACATTTGCCGTCACAAAATGCATATGGGTGGCCATGAGTGAGTTTTGGTAAAGCAAATATAAGCGTAAGAGAACATTAGTGTAAAAGAGGAAATTATCTGCCTGAGGACGAGGCGGGATTCAATCTTTCAACCGGAGGTTTACCAGTCTGTCACTTTGTTAGGGCAGCACCATGACATAGCTATGCAATGCGTGAAATATCATTAGCAAACCTGTCCGTGGTATTAAAGAAGAACACAGGCGAGTTAGCACAGAAGAGCTCCCGTTGAATCCATATGGCTTTGCAATATTGTAGCCGGTTAACAATTGAACGTGCAGACGGTATGTCATAATACAGTTTGGGGAACGGCTGGTAGATATGGTGCAAAAGCAATAATTGAGAGGTAGCAGACAATTATTAGTGAGGGTAAAAGCAGGTTAAAGAAATGCGTTCCTAGCTGGGCTTGAACCTTGGACCCTGTGTTCCCAAGACTGTAACCTTACCCACTAGGCCACAGGCGGACTAGCTCTTTGTACTGAAAATGTTTCAGAATAAAAAGGTATGGGTATTTTGCATGTGTATGCGAGTTTTTCATTGGGTCGTGTAGGTGAAGATTTGGCGGGTGTCGGTAAAATGTCCAATGGGGAGACATGTTATTAGTGGGATAGGCGGCAGGAAAAATAAGAATGAGAAGAAGAAGAAAGAGAAGAAGAAGAAGAAGGAGAAAACGCAAAATCCCCTTAGTTTGGGGCTTTATTGTGTGGACATGTGAAGTTGTTTATGAAATCTGTCTGTTGAAATGGGGTCAGAATGTACAGAATTTAATGTTTTTAAGGGCTGAGTGTCTGTGGGGAACCCTGAAAAGTGCCAAACTCTTGGTGCTGTATAGGTATGGGGCATGCCCCCGCCAAGGCGTAACTTGGCGGGATGGCATACCTGCCATCCCAATTTCAGTGAATTCCATGATCAGTTTTTTCAAATGTGCTCAGATCTTGGAGAGTTCCTTGTGGCCTCCACACTTTGCTCTTGCCATCACTCTGATACCAGTGACCTTTTTCCAGATTTCTGTCTGGAGCGTTTAACGCTGTTGTAGTGAGGTCTCCACAAAGTATTACAATGGGTAAAGTGAATGCCATAAGTTACGAGGCACTGCCAGGTACGTGACATGCTGGCTAGCATTAGCCATGGCTGCAGTTTTTTTTTTGCTGTAGTGAGAAATTTATGAAGGGGTAATGATTACTGGCAAACCAAGGCTTTCTTTATTTGATTTACATTTAAACGATTCATGTAGTAGAGGCAAAAACTCTGGGGATTTTCATGTCTAGGCTTGATACAGTGTTAGATAGTGCTCTGATTAGACTAGATAGTATCTAATCAGAGCACTAATTTCCTTAAGAAAATGGCAAGCATCGTTGGGCTGAATGGCCTGTTCTCATCATTCTATTATGTTATGTTATAAAAAAATAAAAATAAAACAGTCATGTCAGTGCCATGAACAATTCTGCTAACTTTATGGACTGGACTGGGCTGTGCACACAATGTGTCATGTTGGTTTTATGCGAGTAAAATATTACCAGTATTTTATTGTTTTAAATATTATTATTACAGCTGCATGTATTTGTTCTTACTGTTTCTGGTTCTTTACTGCATGAAAATTCTTTTGGTGCCTCTTCTCCAAAGCACTGGGTAGCTAAATGATGATGAACCATTTATACAAAAATATAAATATCTAAAAGCAATTTTAAAAGATGCAATATGTTAAGTTTGTTGTTTTTCCATAAATGGGCTCGTGAGAGTGTGCCTTTGCTGTAAGATGAAATCTAAGATGAAATGGAAAAGAGAAGTTAAGAAATAAAGAAAAAGCAGTATCATAATGATTAACAAAATTTGGCAAAACCACCATGATTATCTATATCAGGGTTTCCTACCTCCTGGGGCTGGGCCCCTCTGTGTATTTGGATCTTTGTTATGTCAAGAATTTCATGCTGTAACGTCCCTCATGTTAATGATAATACTTAACTAAAATAATCTTATATTTACTTTTCCAACTTAATTGCTGCGTGGAGCTGTATTTATTGTTAATATTGCTTGCCTAAAGACATTTTTTTGTTAAATTTACAAAAAAAAAGAAGAAATAAAATAGAAATAAAATGGCGATTGCAACATATCTAGATTACCACAATGTTTTTTTCTTAAACTTTGCGAAAAAACTAGTTGCAAAAATCTTATTTTTTCAATTGGGCTCTGAAAAAAATACTACTGTTCAAGATCCCATGGCACTATCATGTTAAGAAACCATGGAAAAAATACAAATTCCAACATTTTAATTGAGGGACATGGCATTTGCATATACATCTTACAGTATTATGAACCAAATCTTTGAATTCTGCCAAATTATCAAGATGATCAATCTTTAATCACTTTTGCAGAATACTCCGAGACTGTGGTGCTTTATATCTGGTGGCAAGTTTATCTTGGGCAGTTTTCTCACTTGCAATTCTGTTGGCCATAATGATGTTTTACATATTAAATCACCCCTCTGTGTATTTGTATCTTTATTATAAATATTTTTTTAATCAAATAAAAAAATAAAATAAAATTTGGTGCACATGTGAAACATTTCATGCTGTAATGTCTCTCATGTTAGTGATAATACTTAAGAATATAAATAATCTTATATTTACTTTTCCAACTTAATTGCTGCTTGGAGCTGTATTTATTGTTAATATTGTTTGCCTAAAGGCATTTTTTGTTAAATTGACCAACAAAAACTAAACAAAAAAAAAAAGGCGATTGCAACATATCTACATTACCACAATGTTTTTTTAAGCATTGCGAAAACATGACTAATTCTTATCGTAAATAACACGCTTCTTGTGAAAACATATAGATATCGATCTCAGATTGTTCCGATGGTGCCATGAAGAAACAATGTTGTTGGGTAAGAAAGTCTTTCTTCTGTGTATTATGTATATAAAGGGCAAAGTCTGAAAATTGTTGATCATGTGGCAGAAGAGGGACATCGCCAAATTGCCTTATTACAGAAGACGGCCAGATACTAACTGGTAAGTGGGACCTTTTCACATTGTTAAATTTGTCCATGTTTTAAAGTTTTTTCAGAAGTTGTTTTGAAACTACAGATTATTCCTGTAGTTTCTCTTAGTGTTCTACCCTGCAGCATAATTTGAATCCACTCTGAAATGACTCATCACAAACACAAATTTATATAATATGACACGGTATATTACATCAGCTTTAGTTTGAATTTAAACACTTTGCAACGTCCACAAAAATCTGATGAACGATGAATGACAAAATGTTCTTGGAAATGTTCTTATACGTAGTTTACGATCAAATTTGCATATACCTCTGTTACAGTATTTTGAACCAAATCTTTGAATTCTGCCAAAGTAACAAGATGATCAATCTTCATTCGCTTTTGCAGAATGTTCAGAGACTGTGGTGCTTTATATCTGGTGGCACAAGTTTATCTTGGGCAGTTTTCTCACTTGCCATTCCGTCGGCCCCAATGATGTTTCACATGTTAAATCAATGAAGGGGAGAGAGCAGAGTTATAACACATAATGCCTGTTAACCACACTGTCACTCAATGACTCACATTCCACTGATGCGACAATCTTTGTTGCCGAGGGACAGTTTGCTTCATAAAACTACTCCATAGTTCCAGGGTGAATTTGGAAATGAACACATAGATTTACTCTGGCCCAGTACACAGAACACAAAGAGATCTGGGTCGTAGGCTTGATGCAGTTATTACATTTAAGGGCTACACAAATAAATATTACACTTCTTTTGCTTTGATTTACTTTTCATCTGTTCATCCGTTAGTTTTGCACAGGTGAAAATGGGGGGACAGAACACAAAAAAGAGCTGTTTCTGTGAAGTGGTAAAACACACGCATATAAATACCATGACATAGAAAGCGGATTGTCTGCACTTTTGTCGTTTATTGATCTTTTGATTTCAAGTATGCAGTAAAAATAACAAATTTCTTATTTACCCTTATCACATGTTTGCAGGGCACTGTGATTCACTCCGAAACCTATGGTTGTGTCTTTGCTACCTAGTATGATATGTTTGTTAGAGAGGCTGTTTTTTTCTCTACCAATAATTTCAATTAAAGACTCGTTATCTTGTTTGCAGTTGTACAGCCACAGCTGGCTGTATAAACTGTCCATTGGGTTACCAAGGTTAGTATTTTGCCATTGAACTTGTGTTTAAATCCTGAACCACCTTTTTCCCACAATTCAGGGCTGTTTGCTATTGACATTAAAGCAGGGATTTCAAACTAAAATCCTGGAGGGCCGCTGTGTCTGCTGGTTTTTGATGTGTTCCTGCACTTCAGTGCTTGGTTTAAGTCATTGATTGGCTAAAGAGTCTGCACACCTTGTTCCCAAGGTCGTGATTGGCTGCTGATTGAAAGGAAATCACAAAAAACCAGCAGAGACTGCAGCCCTCTGGGACTGGAGTTTGAGACCCCTGCTTTAAAGCCTAGATAGATTCAGACTGAGGTTGCACAAAACAGATAACGCAAATACGTAATGTGACGTGATGCCATTTGAATGTGTTTCTCATCTACAGAGACAATGAGTTACGCACAACTGCAAGGGCCGGATTTCATCAGAACCGTTATTCCGCACCTCAGAAACGGAATTGAGAATTTCAGAGCCCTTGCAGACATTCTCCTCGAGTATGATGAATCAAAAAACCAAGCCATCCAGCAAGTTATTCGTAAGGGAAAAGCAAGCCTGGATCAGGCAGACGCAGCTGCATCTGCTGAACTGTCCAAGGTGAATGAATACACTGAGAGACTGACTTCCCAGAAAGGACAGCTGAGCTATCAGCAGACGAATAAACGGAAAGATCTGGAAAACCTGAAGAGTGAAAGCCAATACATAGCTGACTGTTTGGAGAGTAACAGGGGGGCTTTAGATACTGCTCAGTGGTCCCTGAATTCTGCTCGGGACACTCTTGATGAACTTGAAAGCAAACAGAGAGAGAGTGAAATCGTGCGGGATGTTGGAATAGGAATTATGTTCATTCCCATCATTGGCACCATTGCTGGTGAGTTCCTGTAGAAAAATAGTGTTTTTTATAAATGCCAGTTTCAGTTACTGTGGAATTTTATTTGTGTATACAGTGGTCTTTAATGTGACTGGAATATAAATTGAATCTATTTTCACAATTCGCTGTATTTATAGATGTTGGTAGCGGGCTTAGGCACAGGTTCATAATGTTGATGGTCAATGTATGTATCATTTACAGTAAGTAACTGCATAGAACTGCGGTGACAGAAAAACCGAAGAGCCCAGTAAATCCCACGGTTAAAAAAAGGAACTTGTCTTTCCAGGTGCCATCATGGTTGCCGTGTCGGAGGAAGAGCTGGAGCACGCCCAATGGGCAGCCTCCGAAGCGTGGCAGGAAGTAGAAAACTGCGAAAGGGCCGTCTCTAATTACTCCAGTAGGTTGGAGGAAATGAAGAGGCGTAGGAAAGAGAAGAAGGAGGAGATGGAGGAGTGTTGCAGGGCCATAAGGCAGATCGAGCGTAGCCTGGCGCAGGTTTCCGAGCAGCGCAACGGCATGCTTCGAGTTCAGGAGAAGATCAGGATCGCCGTCAACGCGCTGGGCACCCTGGCTGGAAGAGCGGCGGTGGCCAAGACCCTCACCGAACGAGTCGTCTGCCTGTCGCCCATCGTGAACGTACTGGGGGAGATCGTTAAACTCACGATTCAGCTGTACGAAAACAGGAAATGTGAGATCTTCCGCGATCCACAGGTCAGAGCTGCCATCCAAAGCCTGCAGGACATCTATAAGAAGGTGTCAGCCATTGATGGCCAGAACACATTGGAAGAACTTCAGTTTTATTGACGGGGATTTAAACTCATGATCCATTCCAACAGGGTACAGCATACATATATATCAGAAAAAAACATGTATAGTATGCATATGTAGTAGAAGAATTTTGCCAACATATATACATTATTATACCTAATTTAGCTTTTTTGTTTCACACGCAATGCATACACCTATTTTTATGTGATGAGAAATTATTGTTATATCAGTATGTGATCCGGATCTGGGCCATGTTACTCTAATCAAAGGAGAGTGCACATTAATGCACTTTCTGCATTTGTTCCTTCATGTTCTTTTATGCTTTAGTTTAAAAATTTCTTTTTGCAATTTGATTAGTTTGTCATACATAATGGCATGTGAGTCATAAGTCATTTTGGCTAGGGATGCTTGATCGGAATAATTCGGAAAGAATTAATCATAAAGCGCCAATAAATGTTTTGCATAATTGATTAAAATTGCTTCAGCATTTTATGGTTTTCTCTTACGTGATATTTGAATTTAAAAAAAAACATTTCTCGAAATAAAGTGCTACTTTAAAATAATGGTTTTGGGAATGATTTAATCTTAGATGCCTTTGTTGTGTTTCTTCTGGATTCATAACATTTTGTGAACTGTTGCCAGTTTTATCTCACAGCCTTCTGATATTGAGCGTGGCCAGCTAGGGGACATTTGCACAGGAAGCGAGGGACTGAGTTCACGTGGCGGCAGGAGCAGAAGTCCAGGGGAACGCTGGTCCAGAGGAATTCTGGTGGGAGAAGTTGAACGCTCAAAACTGAGAGAGTTGGTGAACGAGGCCAAAGGCTGTACCAGTCAGGATGAGGATGATGGTAGTGATCGGGGGTGCAGGGGGAGGGGGAGCAGAGGAACTACAGCGCCCCCCAAAATTATTCTCACACTTGATAAATATGAAAAATACTGTCAAAAATAAATAATACACACACTGACCTGGATTAAACACCGCCAGAGTATCTACCTCTACTACATTAGCTGATCTAGGTACTCTGGACAGTGAGCACTCTCTGTAAGTACAGAGAGTTCCCATATAGTTGCCTGTAATTAACATTTTGCTGATGTCCACCTATACCTCCTTGTTCTTCCAACAGAACTCAACCTTAGCACATCCTTTACAGTATTCTACTTTATTTCTGTTTGTACCGTCGTGCAAAAGGAGTCCCAGCACCCAATAAACCTGTACCCTTCCTCCGTACACCAGCTTCTGCAGCGGCATGCTAAACGTCCAAGTGAAAGTGGGCTTCCCTCTGCCAGCAAGCTGTACTGGCAGATTTAATAACTTGTGCGTTGCTGGAATCCCAGGTCCTTGTTATACATCAGTCCTTTGATTAAAATCATGGACCAAATGGAGGAAAACCTGGTGAAGTGTTCCCTGGGAAGATGGCAACCCGTTTATTTGTGACGCTTCGTTTATGTCTCGTTGGAGGGGAAGGAGGCTTACACACTAATGCATCGCAGTGGATTGGTCACAAGCCAGCTGAGGAAGTCTTGGCAGAATGCACACTGTCTTTCCACTGATTTCCTCTCTGGAAAATAGAGTCCGTTAAATTAAATCCACGTCTTTGAATGGTAACTCATCCGTGAATTCAAAAATGATGACAAGGAAGCTTCCAGAACATCATGGGGATACATTTGTCGACAGTCACAGATTTAAAAGAATTATATTTTAAAAAGGTGGACGCTGGGAACTACTGAATATCCCATCAAGCCAGTCATTGAAAAAACCATTGAAATGGTTACAATGGGTGGTTTTTCATGAGATGTATTATGACTGCCAATCAAAGTCTTTGGATGTTTTTTTGGTTTGGTTATGGTTTAAGCCTGGGTAAACATGTTTGATTTAGTCCTAAATAAAGGAAAGCTGCAGCCGGACGATAATGACCACGTGCTGAACGTGCAGTTCAGCTGGAACGGGCTGGTCAATTCGAGGTGGCGCTCTTCACCATCGTCTTCCTCAAGTCCACCGTGAGGGTGACCCACACCGTGATCAACGTGGACGAGTACCAGCTGGAGGTGGTGGTGTACCGCCACGGACGCTCCATCGGGACATCCTACCCCAAACTCCTGAGCAGCAACAACAGGCACGTGTAGATGCCTCCACACACCTACCCCGGTCCGGACTCAGCCGTCTGGTCCAAGTAGCTGGGGCCACAGATCTGTTACAGTACGCTATTCACTTATCTCTGTGTCACTATGTCCATGTCACTTATCTCTGTGTCACCATGTCATTATTTACACTATATAACCAAAAGTATCTGGACACCCCTTGGTCTGGGGCTGTTCTCCATGGTTTGACCTTGGCCCTTTAGCTCTAGTGCAGGCAAATCTTAATGCTACAGCATAAAATTAACATTTGTCTTGCAAAGCTCATCCCTCTATCGAGCTCAGTACTGTGTGATCAGTGGCCTGGGTTCAGGATTTGGCTGTCTGGTCCTGGATAAGTGTGTGCAGGCATTCATGTAGATGCGACCTGTGCATTAATACTCACGTATATATTTGCATTTGCTTTGCACTAATATTAATATGAGTAAGGCCTGCTGTGGCTGCCATATATCTGGTGCACCTTTCTGTGTCTCTCCTCTTTCTGTGTCTCTCCTCTTTATCTCATATCTTGGAGGTGGTCCTTCATCATGATCAATTGACAGCCCAAATTCGACACTTACGCCAGTGTTAGACTTTTGTGTGTCAGACATGTAATTCAGCATTTGGCCGTTCTCAGCCATAGGAGGCTTCAAAGCGCTCGGCCAGCATAGTCTGGAGATAAGACAGGGCAGGAACTGGGGGGTTAGCCATCTGAGAGAGGTAGGGGTGTGTCTGTGTGCAGCTCTTTTTTGGGCAAGTCAGTTTTGGGCAACTTGGAAAGAAGTTTTTTAGCAGTTGGACGTGGGCACTGAGTCCTGCATCAATGTCCGATGTTCTTGGTTTCATCTCTGGTTCTTTTGGAATATTCTGCTGCCTTTTGGTTACTGAATTCTGGTCTTTGGGACAAAAGCTGTGGTCTGGTATCTGCTTTCATTCGTTTCATGTCTGACTGCCCATGTCTGTAACCTTTAATTGTTTTAAGGTAGTTGAACCTCGTCTTTAGATTAGACGTGATTATTTGTTGTAACTTAATAAATTTCTTCATTTTCATCAGGTTGTGGGTTGCACATTTTGATAAAGGGTGATCCAACAGTTAACTCTGCCCATCAACAAATTCAGCGATTTAATTGATAATCAATATCTTTGATAATAATTACCAAATTAAATCTAATAAATATATTTAAATGTTAGATAAGTGAGGTGTTTTAACTGTTAATGCACTCAAACGAGCGTGTTAACGGTTAAAACTGCTGGGTTCGGAAAATTAAACATATTTCAATTAATCCTCACCTTGCTGACGAGTTACGTACCAAGCAACTTCTATCTACCCAAGACATAAAACTGAAATCCTGACTGGTATGTGTAATTCAAGAGTAGTGCTTGGTCGTCAGTTGCATTTAGTTTGGTATTAATTAGATAAAGGGTTGTGCAAATTAGATGTTTCTGCTTAAACTTTTAAACTATAAGAAATATGCACATGGAATATTTTCAAGAATTTTCATAATTTTATATGTACCTATATTCAATTTTAAGCAAGCATTTTGGATTGCTTCCCTAGCTATCCAATGACGACAATTTTACAACCGCAGTCTTCATTTAAAGTCTTCAATTTTAGTGCCCATCCAAGTGAATTATATATTATATTATATATTGCTTTATAAGCATCAATGTTCTGAAAAAGTTTATTATAAATCAGGAGGCAGTTCACAAGAAAATCAAGTGTAACGTCTAAAGTCAGCCTGTATTGTACAATTTTCCATTCAAGTTCATCCAAGTGAACAACACAAACTATCACATTAAAACGATTAATGCACAAATGTTGATGTTGATGAGATTATGAACAGATGCCCATGCCATCATCACAGCTAGTCAGAATGTTCAGGATTTCAGTTTACAATGAAAATGACATTTATAATTTATTTTCCCGCCTGCAAAAAACTTAAATCTGGCTGCAAGTTAAGTTTTCCCATTATGATTCTGTAGGGAAACCTAACATTAAATTACTCTCTGATTCTCAATTGATTAAAGCTGATATTAGGTGCCAAAATTATTTCACAAAAAAAAAAAAGTTTCTATTGTGTATTTTTTTAAAGCTTCTTTACTGTTAATGGTGCTGCAACAAATAGATAATTGTGTGCGTGTAGCGCAAGGCAGATTCACTTATGAAGTCTCTGATGTTTATTTAAAGATGATGCCTGCTTAAAGCATTTACTACACTGACTACATTTGTACGTTTTCTCATTTGAGTGAATCCTCTGGTGTTGTTTTAAATTAGACGCCTGATTAAAACTTTTGCCACACTGGACACACCTGTATGGTTTTTCACCCGAATGAATTCTTTGGTGTCGATTTAAACGCGATGCCTCGTTAAACCCCTTCCCACACTGGGTGCAGTTGTACGTTTTCTCATTCGAGTGAATTCTCTGGTGCTGATTTAAATTAGACACGTGATTGAAACACTTCCCGCAGCGGCCACAGCCGTAGGGTTTCTCGCCCGTGTGAATCTTCTGGTGCCGTTTTAAATTCTGAGCCTGGTGGAAGCCCATGCCGCACTGGGAGCACCTGAAGGGCTCTTCGTTGGTGTGAATCCTCTGATGCTGCTTCAAAGTAGCAGCCTGATTGAAGCACTTCCCACACTGGGCACACTCGTGCGGCTTCTCGTTGGAATGAATGATCCGATGCTGGTTTAGGTGAGACGGCTGTTTGAAACTCCTCCCGCAGTGGTCGCACTTAAACTGCTTTCCAGTCGTGTGGCTGCTCTTGTGTTGCTTCAAGCACAGAGCCCGGGTGAACAGCTTTCCACACTGGCCACAGCCGTAGGTTTTGTCACCAGAACTCATTTTCTGACACTGTAGTAAAGTGTAAACGCCCACCAATCCCAGACTGTTCTGCACAAAGCTGCTCCGACTGCCCAATCCCTGCACGTCGCAGTGCCGAGTTTTACTGCTGCAGTGAAGCATTTCGGGGTTATCGATTCCTCCGTCACCTCTGGAGCGTGGACTGACTTCTCCCTCACTCTGCCACGACTCCGTCTGAGCCTCACTACAATCCCTTGCTCCGCTCACCTCATCATTCATGCAATCGCTCGCTAAACTTTCATCAGATTCACATTTCACCTCATCGAATCCGACGGTCACAAGACGGAAGTCCTGCTCTGCTTTCACGTAGTCTCCTTGGTCAGACTCTGTTTTGATTTGGTCCGGACGCAGACGGGCTACACATTCCAGCTCTGTGCTGCTCGAGCACTCTGTCTCCATAACATCCGCCACACTGGTTTCGGTCTTCACCGGTGCGGTACCAGTGTGGGGCGGAGCGAAGCCGCAGTGTGCCGTGACACACGCCGGCTCATGCGTGCCGAACCCTGACTTGGGTTCTGGCTCGGCCGCGGGGCCAGAGTCCGGTGCACTCAGTTCCTCCTCTTTCATCCTGATGCTGTGCTGCTCAGTGCCATCTCAATGCACAGAACAGTCCGGTCTGCATTTTTCTGCAGACCAAATATGTGCAGGAGTGCAACTCCTGGAGGAAACAGAGGGAAAAGAATAGGCTTATAAACACAATGTTTAAAAAGTGTGCAGAACCTTGCAGTTCTGTGATTATTCCTTCTCGCTTTGCTTTGCTCTGCTCATACACACAATTTGATTGTGGCAGACAGCGCAGCCACAACTTCTGAATCGCAAGGCCATGCTGAGTGTTCTTACGACATTGAAACACGCAGTAACGTTTGGTGCATTTACTGCAATCGGCGAGCATTTCTTCTCAAAAGTGTTGACACTGGCTAAAGGATCGGCACGTTGCATCAGAAAAAGGCACGTTCTGTGCAGCTGTCGTTTGAGAGGGATTTAACAAATATTTAGTGAGTAATGGAAAGAAGAGCGAACTCTGCAAAGACACGTCGCATTCAGCTCTACCGAGCGAGGGGAGTCAAGCGGCTAATTATTATCTAGGTATTTAATGTGAGGCAAGGACACAATCTAAGGCCGTAGGTCTGCTAGCCACATTCCAACTGTTTAGTTGTGCAAACCATGAAATATGACTTTGTTCTATTCGTGGTCGTTGTTTAAAATCGCTGGTCTATTGCCATCTTCTGTTGTCAAAGTCAGATTTGTTTGTCTGCAAGGGGGCGCATTATCTATCATGGCTTTAAAGGCCCCGCGTTCTGACGATATTATAAACGGATGATTGATTTTTGTTTTTGCATCTGGATGCAGCGACAGCATATAGCCTTTTTTCCCTAAGTAGTAGGCTATTTTTTCTATATAATTGCGCCGCCGTGATAACACACAGCGATATATTCGCTTGCGGTCATATCTGTCCAGAATGTAAACATAGGGGACAGCCAGAAGAAATTTCACGACAACGTTAGTCTACCCTCCGAATCAATGCAGGACAGCGTTAACGCTATGTTAGTTCGTCTTTAAAACAGTCAGACATTTCGTAGAATAATACCTTTGACATAGCCCGGGGATAAACTAATCAACATGACAGTTGAGGAGTTAAAGTTTAAGACAACAGATATGGTAACATAAGCGAACGTAAAACTGGTTATCATGACTTGAACCAGTATACCAAAGGTCAACTATATGATCTCGAAGAGCTAACATTAAGTTAAGAATGGAAGTATGGTTTATCGGTTGAAAAAGTTTCCCGCTGAAACTTTTAAGGCAACGATCCCGTAAGCTAGCTAGTTAGCTACACATGCCATTGTCAATGGCATTGAGAAGAGGCCTGCATAGATGTAGCGCTAGCCACCACGTCACTTAAAATGGTAAAAACAAACAAAAAAAAAACTAGATGGATCGCAAGCAGCTATGAAGTCAGACAACAAAAAGTGATTACGGACATACCATAATTTGTTTTGACGGTGTCGTTCTGTTTTTATTATTTCAACATCTTCCTTCCCGTAGCTCCCCAATCATCTTCTCAACGAACTAGATACCTAACTAGCAATCAAGCACAGCAAATAATTTGTTCTTCTTTACGGATTTCTGGCATCCTCGCGCTGCAAAGCGCATTACTGCCACCTAATGGTCATCGAAAGTCTTCTAAAAGTTTTGTGGTTTGCAACCAACGTTTTGGAGCATCACCGCCACCGACTGGAAAGGAGTGTGGATCGATATTCTATCAGCATAACTTGAAAACGACATCCTGTTTAATAACCCTGTGTTTCTTAAGTACTGAAATATAAAATAAAAAGCAAAAATTCTGCTATGCATGCTCACATGTAGTCTAATAGAGGACAAAAAGGCAGTCTATATACATCACTCTGGCCTTCTGCCGGACCCAGGATGGTCCTCAAAGAGAAAGTGGTCACACGATCTCTGCCAACCCCCTAAACAACTCTCTGCCTCAAAGCCCCAGTAAAACTAATGGAAATGCCCTTCAACAAAGAGACAAAAGAGAGACAGCAAAAATCAACCAAAAAAACAGGGACAATAGAATATTATTTGAAAGCAAAAAGTGTTTATTATAGAAGTTCCTGACAATTCCATTCAAGAGCACATTGAATGATCAGAACCACAGTTATGAAAGGTTAATAAAACAAGCATCAATTAATTAAGCAAGCGGCATATGTTTTCTCACTGAAAATGGTAAAATGTCTCGAAATTACAAATGTCTTGTAAGCACAGATGAGTGTACAATATGGTGAACCTTTCAGTTACTGACCGGTCAAAATATGGCAATAGTATGACATTCAGAACAGCATGTGGTACTCTATCATGTCGAATAACATAAAGGTTTTGTTGCCCTTAAGTGCTGATCCATGATGATGTTCACTAACCCAAATCTTAATCTTACAATTTAATTTACAATTTAGTAGACACTTTTACAAAGGTGCACTTCACACGCCCAGCACCAGACACCACAGGAGATTGACAAGGGTACTGTCAAAAGTGCCTTTATCAATCTGCTTGCCTCAAGGTAATAGAAGTGATAGAAAGATTATTCACTTATTTTAAAAACAGAAATTAAATTGGAGCTTTGAGGTGTTAACCATTTTAAGTTCAAAATCTAATCTAATCCTAGGCCAGCACTCAAGGACAATTTACCCATGACACCTAAGTACGTTGTCACTGACACAGAAGTATTACAATAAAATGAGAGAACTTTCACTTTTTAGACGAACATTTTGAAAATGTTCAAAATTACGTATATGAACTCTTAACACTGGTTTGATTATTGGTTGGTTTTAACGTGTATTGCTAAGACCAGTGTAGGGTGGATTACTTGTAAAATTGAATCTGATACTGAAAACAAACGACATGAAAAAAATGGAATAAGTAACATAATCTGTTGGATTCCTTAAAAGGTGTAATTTCATCTGGTTTTGCTTTACTTCCAGTTTCATTAGCCAAAAATATTTTCGCATAAATGTGTCAGCAAAATACATTAGTTTATATGTTTCAAACAAGATTGTGGATTCTTATTAATGTATTTGAATGTGTACCCTTATGAAAAAATCACATGAAATTTGCTATTTTCGTGTGTGAAAATCACAATTTCACGTGTGAATATTACGAAAAGAAAAAGTCACATGAACTGGAAATTGTCTCATGTGACTCGCTTTTTCCAAATGTAAACTACGATTTTTGCATTTTGAAACAAAACATGTGATTAGAAATAGCTTAGGTTACCCATTCCGACTCTCATCTCATCAAGTGGGATTGCTTTTATAGTTCACATGTGTACTCTTCACATGTTCAGTGTTTACATGTTTTTGGACATGTGTTTTTTGGACATGTGATTTTTTCGTAAGGGTAGCAACTATGAAAGCACTTACTTCCTGCTCATCCCCCAGTATAGTTGTACATGTGGTGCAAATATATGTGTGATTGCATACCTGTGTGTGTTTATGTGTGTGTGCACATGAATTTTGTAGCAATTAAAAATGCCTCTCCAGACTCAATACTCAATATTTGATTTGGATAATAGATCATTTTGATGAGATGGAGGGTCCCAGCAAAAAGCAGAATTATTGCAGACAGTGTGGATTTCCTCTTTTAATGGGTCATCCGGTGAGTGGGAGGGGCTCTGACCTAAATAAAAGGAGACAATAAAACATTAATACCCCTTAAATACACAATTCTAAATAAGCATTGGGCTGGTTGTGCCTATAGTTATAGCACTACTTGCACAGGACTAGTTTTATGCCGAGAGGTTCTGTCAGTGTATGCATTGCCTGTTACTCCTGTGGTTTTAATCCTGTGTCAATAATCCATGTCCTTAATTTTTACCAATCGAGAGAGTAAAAATTCCAGCCAGAATTACCTACTTTTTTCAGACCTACTCAGAGGTCCTCAGATTGTACCTATCTCGTATGAATAGACATAAATGTAGTTTGTTCCCTTGAATTTTCGTGCTAATTTCTCCTTTTCTGGACTATGGAGGCTGTTATGGACACTGCCAAAGGCTTTGATAGTTTTTAAGTTCACATGGTCAGGCACTCCAGCACAGAGACCAGAGATTTACAGGAGGAAAAAACAAATTGCAAGTGTAGCTGCACTTGGTAAGACCACTTGCTATGAACAGTATTGGAATCTTCATTAGAAATGAATGGAAACTGTGTGTCCAACAAGCAGGAATTCCTGATAAATCATTAAAAACCACATCCCTGCTCTCTATACGATATTATGTTCTATTCACATCTGAGACATGGTCAGTGACTTGGCTGAAAAAGTGAGGATTTTTTAATCCATTATGAATGGCTTCATTGCAATTACTCCCATAATGAGTAAAAAAATGGAATAAAACTCACCCTGTGAAAATAGGACTTTTCTGAACATTCGGAGGTAGGGGAAAGGGAGAGGGAGGAAAAATAGTGCATACGTCAAAATATAAATTTTCATAAATTCAGAAAATACATTTTAAACAGCCAAAAGTGTCAATTAAGTGAATAACTAAAAGATGGGTCTGATCAATAGAGAAGGGTTTTTATAATAATTAACTTAATAATTCGCTAATAATTAAGCTGAAACATCAAACTGTTCTCTTTTTTTTTTGGCATTTCACAAACTAACTGAGACACAAAGAAAAGATAATATGGAAAATACAAGATATTTTGATTGGCCAATTCAAGGCTGGATATACAATGTATCTACTCACTGCTCTCCCAAGCTGTTCAGGTTGCCATGGCACCATCAATATTGATCATCATCCTCATCATTCTTGGATGCTTTATGAACTGCTTCCTGAATTTCCTTTTTCTTCTCTTCAGACACCGGAGGTAGCACAGCCATCAGCTCACTCTCAATTTTCTCCAGTCTTTGCATGGTCTTCCTTTCAAAGTCCTGCTTATTTTTCTTGACAAGATTTCTTATTCCTTCTTCAGCTTGGTCACAGGACGTTTTCATGTTTTCTCGCTCACTCAAGAACTCTGGCTTGCTGACGTCCAAAGACATGAGCTTGCTCAGCTTGCTGACCGCGTCCATGAGATACTTGTTAGAAACATCTGTGTAGGTCCCTGCGATCATATTAACCAGGCTGGCAATGTTGGATGCATGGAATGCCTGGTTGTAGATCACGTCTTTCAAAAACATTCTTGAAGTGTACTTAAATGTTTTGTTTGATGCTTTCTCACCAGTTTTAACAAAATCTTTCAGGGATGTGCCCAGGCAGGTTTTGATGAGGTTGGAAACCATCTGGAAAAAACGCACCAGCTTCTGCCACTGCTCCTTCACATTTCCCATTGCTTCTAGACCTTGAGCCAGAATTTTTATGGTGGTGGTGAAGTCTATCTCTTTGACTGCACAGTTTCTCAAGGTGACAAGAATTTCGGTCAACTCTTTCTTCTTTGCCTCCATGTTGTCATAATGCTTCTCATTTAATTCCCTCACTTGGTTAAGCTGGGCTCTGGTCTGTTCTACTTTAAAGCGAGCGTTATCCGCGGCTATCTGGCCTGCAGACTTGGAGCCTGAACTATTTTCTTGAGTTTGAGTAATTTGTGGTGGTTTTACATTGAATGGTGAGGTATTAGTTGCAGATTTGCTCTCGGTATCAAAAACCATAGCATCTTTTCTCAGACTTTTCATTAGCTCCACAATCTGTTTTGTTATGGCATCATCAGGCTTTTCCTCAGGTTTAACTTTTCCCAGTTCAGAGCAGATAGTGATGGCCTTGGTGCATATTCCCAAAGCATCCATTTTTGGTTTGCATTCTTTTTCCTTTTTTATTACTTCTTGAATTTTCTCAAATTGTTCCTTAATCCAATTGGTTTTGGGGAGTTTAGTTTTCTGGTCAACTATTTCAGACAACTTGATTTGGTCTCCATCAAAAAAAACATTGAGGCCTTCGACTAAAGGCAGTATCTGAGGTGATTTGGAATAAATATTGTTTGTCGAGATTTGGTCATTATTTGCAACAGTTGCATTATTATTTGCAACTGTTGCAGCGGTATTTCCAGATACAGCGCCGGCTATCATTCCAGGGAGGCTAGCTGGTAAACTGACAAGGGAAGCAACCCCCGAAAGTAGAGTTGTAACACTGTTAGCGAGCCCTTCCACAAAATTCATTCCAATCATCTCCCAGCCACTTGGAATTGAGTCCATTGCTGATTTGAAGCTTTCCTGGGCCTCCTTCAGCTGCTCGCTCATGTTCTTGTAAGCCTGTTCAGCACGGCTGGTGGCCTCCTCTGCAGCCTTCTTCCTCAGCTCATTTTCACTGATTTTCCTTCGGACTTCTTCCAACTCATTCCCATATACCTGTTTTGCACTGGTGCAAGTTTCGAGGAGCTCCTGGATGAGTTCAATGACATCAGTGAACCTTTTCTCTGTCGACTGAGCCAGATTCACACACTCATCAGCTATGTTCGAAATGTTATCCAGCTGGTCTGGGAGCATGGTCTGCACAAGGTTGTCATCATCCTGGAGGAGTATCTTCACTGCCAACTTGATGTAATTTGGTACATTGTTGGTGTAGAGACGAATTTGGTCCATATTCTTGTGTGCATCATTGAACGCACGCCACCCAGAATTACACACTTGCATGAGGCAGGCACGGAATGAGTCTGGGTACTTGATATACTTGAATCCACCCTCTGGGCCACCTTTACGAATGGAAAAATCAGTATTGGAGGAGATGAAGATCAGCTCTGCCAGGATGGCTATGGACATTGGCGCTGGGGTCAGGTATTCCTCCCAGTTAGCGTGAGGCTGCATCAGCAGTTTTGTGTCCTCCCGGCATTCTGCTGCTTTAGTGAGGCCTTTGGTAACTTTAACAATCTGGTTTGAGCTTGCCATAGTTTTTCTTTTCTAGAGAAACAGAAAACACAATTTGTCTTTGGATGTTATATCAATACAATGCTTGTGTGTATATATATATATATATATATATATATATATATGTGGACACAACCTTGAAACTTAACCGCATGTATGAAGCTTGTTGGAGAAAATCCACTCTTGAATGTGGGGAAACGTATTTTAAAAATATGAAAATGGGGTTGCTGGGTGGTGCATTTGATTGGTACCTGGATGAGCCCCATAGTCTTAGACCATGCCAGGCTCACTGTAGCTTGTAGCTCCACAGGACATTACATTACAGGCATTTAGCAGATGCTTTTATCCAGAGCAACTTATACATTGCATCCATTTATACAGCTGGATATATACTGAAGCAATGCAGTGTCCTACCCGGGAATTGAACCTGTGACCTTTAGAATGCAAGACCAGTTCCGTAACCATTATACTACACTGCTGCCTACGACAACAGACAATTGGCAACTGCATCGCCAAAGGTATGGGAAGGTTTAGTAGTTTAGGGGTCCACGTTCATTGCTCTCTAGCGACCCCCACTGGTTGATCAGGCAGCCGTGGACTGCATGCTAAGGCCATTTGTGAAAATGTCCCCACTCTATACGAGCTTGGCTGTAGTCTACAGTGTGAAATTTCCATACTTTCTACTATAATACTATACTATATTATTCTACTATAATAATGCCACTACAAAAAATGGTTTTGTTGTTAGTAGCAGTAAGTAGTAAGGGCCTGTGCAAAATAAAATAGCGTACAGTATAATTCAGGCCCTTGGCATTTCATTTGACAGTCCTCATTATTAAAATCATGAGCGATATGAGTGGGTCACCAGTTAATATAATATAAACCTGTCTTAAAATGTTATCTTTTAATTCATCTCTCTGTTCGGACTAACCAGTTTGAATGAACTCACATTTACCTTTGAAACTTTGAAAAACATCAGGATGAATGAACTTGAAGAACTATTGAAAAAGATTGCACCTTCATTTTTATCTTGGATTATAAGACCAGGTACATTGGTCCAATAAGAACAACCAAGTAGAAAAGCGTAGAACACCCATGCGCTGTTATATAAAAAATCGAAGAAATCTGAAGAAGAAGCTTCAGCAAAAATATTGATTTATTGTCAGGTGCAAAATGCTCAAAAGTCAAAGAAAATCAACATATCAGTCACGGGCCTTCATCAGCGCCTAGATCCACCAGATAATTTTTTCTTTAACTGGTTAAAATGATGTTAAATTGGGAAAACTCTTTAAATAACCACCATCAATAATCACACAAGTATAGTAATATACTAATAAAAATACAAAATGAGGTCCAACTCATACATTTTGTAACCTGCCTAACCAAACAACAGATGGGCTACTTTAAAAATGTGCATTCATGTGAGCAACAGACCTGCCAATGATTGAAACTTCCATATGGACAAATGCATGAGATGAACTAATAAACTAAAATATTCTCTAAATAGACTTTATCGTACATCAAGTAAACTACAAAAGATGAGCCTCATGGCAGAGGCATGTATCCTGAAACTAAAACTATAAAGCCACCAGTCTGCCTGCTGTAGGACGGCAAATATCTTCATCATTTATGGAAGCATACAGCTAAAAAGGTATGGTGCCATCTTCAGCTAGCAATCCTTTTAACAACGATTACATGTGTCCTGGGTTTTTTTTTCCCTCCAAGTTAGAAGCCACTACCGAAACAGAATATATTCCAAATTTTTTAAAAAATAAAGAAAAAACATTTTCAAGTAAGTGTTGATAATGCCTAAAACAAAATGGGGAAATGAGGCACTTCCTCTTGCTCTGTGTCATGGCATCGCTTTCCAACACACTGTTTTTCAGAATGGTTCTGTCCCAATGTGGCTTCACCCTGCTGAAAAATCCAGCCAAAGACCGACCGGGATTCTACTCTGGTTTAAGCTGTGCTTTCCATACTTCTAGCTGGTTAAGGCTGGTTAAAGCTGGTCAAAACGGGTCTCTAGAAGCTGGTAAAAGCTGGTCTCTAGCTGGTTAAAGCTGGTCAAAATTGTTCTCTTGCTGGTTAAAGCTGGTCTCTAGCTGGTTAAAGCTGGTGAAAGCTGGTTTCTAGCTGGGTAAAGCTGGTCAAAGCTGTTCTCTTGCTGGGTAAAGCTGGTCTCTAGCTGGTTAAAGCTGGTTTCTAGCTGGTTTCTAGCTGGTTAAAGCTGGTTTCTGGCTGGTTTCTAGCTGGTTAAAGCTGGTTAAAGCTGGCTTGTAGCTGGTTAAAGCTGGCCAAAGCTGGTCAAAGCTGGTAGGGTAAGCTGGTGACCAAACAAGTGGACTATGTATGCTGACTATACAGGATGGCCAGCTGGTGTACAGCTGGCTGACCAGTTAAAGGTATTAAAAACCTTAAACCAAGTTGACTGGTTTAAGGCTGGAATTTTCAGGAGGGCTGAAATAAAATAGGGCTAATTTGCCTACACAACACAAAGGGTCAATTTGAATGTTTATAATGGTGACATTTGGGTGATGCAGAAGCGCATCCAGTGTGTGACATGCATTCATGATCAGTATGTCAAAAAGGTGAGTGACGTTCCCCATCAGGATAGGTAACTAGGTAATTTGCTATCTAGGTTAGAAATTATTGAGATCTGTCAAATTTGTCATGCGGCTTCCTATCAAATTTCAAAATCCAAATTTATGGCTAGCTAGCTAGCTAATTTAATACCAAGTATGATCTGATAATAAAGTTTTGTCTTTTTGAATCTTGGCAACATTAGTTTGCTACTCATCTTGTATTGACAACGCATAGCTTTATGTGGCTAAGTAGGTAAAAAGAAATACATTTAGCTAAATTTTTATGTGATAATGAAGAGTAGGGAAACAAAACCGTATATGCTGTTTAGAGCAAAAGCTATTTCAATTAACAGTATAATTTAGCATTAAAATATTAGAATAATATTAGGTTAGGCCAGGAGTTCCCAAACTCTTTTTCTGATGCACCCCCAAATGAATGTTCACAAATTTAAGTGCCCCCAACTCCCCCCACCCGCACACATATATTGGGTTCGCACGCGCGCACGCATGCACGCGCACATCTGTTGAAAATAACTAACTGTAATCCCAGAATTTTACTAAATTTGATCACTCCTCACGTTTAGAGGGACCCATACACTTGCCTGACGATGCCGTGGGCCTAGCAACACCCTTTACCTGTGACTATATCATCCATACACCACAGCCTCTCAGGCCTGATTGCTCTGTTATTGCTGGGTGCTGGACAGGTCATACATGGTCATATTTCAAAAAGAAAAAAACAATTTTTTCCCCCATAATTGTCAAATATTTCAGGCTAACCCATCCAACAGCAAGTTGTTTGTTCTGGCAATATCTGTAAGTAACCTGATTAAACCAGTCTAACACAATTCATTCACTGAATCCTCAATGTTTATATTATCAGTGCAGTATAAAATCATAATTTCCCCCAGTACCTCTACCCTAGAAACAGATCCAAACCTGTTCATACAGCAGCCAGAACCTTATGTTGAAAAAAGTTGGATGTCTCACCGACAATTTTGGAGGTCTTCCTCTGTGGTATGGTAGCAGTGGAGCTGTTCTTCTGAGGTGAGATGCCTACACAGTGCAGACCCTGTTGTATATATACACATCAGCGAGGGTTGAGCCTGTCCCTTTTTATGAAAAAACTTGATTTCTTCATTTTACCACTGAAATGACAACTGGAGATTTTATCTCGTTATCTGTGTGTTCATTCTGATGCTGTTGCAACAGCTGGGATGATTTCTTCATGGCTTTCTTCTTTCTTCTTGTTTTGTGGAATCTGATACCGAAGTATTTGGCCACTCAGTGTTAGAATTGTAATTCAATTAGGGCAGGTGATTATTGGGAAGTTGTTTGTAATTTTATTTTAATATTTTATTTGTTGAGGCATGCTACATAACATTTTTAGAGTATGCAGATTTCACCTCTGGGCCCTCCCCTCCCTCCTTCTCCTCTCACACATGTGATGCTAGAATGCACCTTCCAATAAAATTACAAAAAATAAGTATCTGAAAAATAAAATGGAAAAGTACCTGATAACAAAAGATATATATTTTGGCAAGTTAGTATCACCTCTTCCAACTGTAGAATTTATTTATAACATAAATTCTATTCTTTATTATAAATTATGTTCTCTTGAAAGTAGAGATGGGTAACCCGGCTTCAAAGAGTAGAAGTACTAACCATGTTTTTCCATGCACTAAACCAGCTGACTCTAATTAGCACAACTCTTCAGCCAGGTAGGAGAACTAATTAGTGTAATCCGCTGGTTTAGTGCATGCTGGTGGAGCAAATACAGGGTTAGTACTTCTACTCTTTGAAGCCGGGTTACCAACCACTTCTTAAGAGCATGACTTTGCTGTAATAATAGATAAGTTGAAAAAGTGTAATTCAATTAGGGAAGGTGATTATTGGGAAGTTGTTTGTAATTTTATTTTAATATTTTATTTGTTGAGGCATGCTACATAACATTTTTAGAGTATGCAGATTTCACCTCTGGGCCCTCCCCTCCCTCCCCCTCCTCTCACACATGTGATGCTAGAATGCACCTTCCAATAAAATTACAAAAAATAAGTATCTGAAAAATAAAATGGAAAAGTACCTGATAACAAAAGATATATATTTTGGCAAGTTAGTATCACCTCTTCCAACTGTAGAATTTATTTATAACATAAATTCTATTCTTTATTATAAATTATGTTCTCTTGAAAGTAGAGGTGGGTAACCCGGCTTCAAAGAGTAGAAGTACTAACCATGTTTTTCCATGCACTAAACCAGCTGACTCTAATTAGCACAACTGTTCAGCCAGGTAGGAGAACTAATTAGTGTAATCCGCTGGTTTAGTGCATGCTGGTGGAGCAAATACAGGGTTAGTACTTCTACTCTTTGAAGCCGGGTTACCAACCACTTCTTAAGAGCATGACTTTGCTGTAATAATAGATAAGTTGAAAAAGTGAAGTTTCGAGAAAAGTCAAAGCTGTGTCATAGTGAATTACAAAATTTTGCAACATCATTATCAAGAAAAATCTTAAACTTGTTTCTTAAACTTGGTTGTGGGGCTTTCTGTGTATGGTGTACTTTATTTCAGTGAATTTCATGATCAGTTTTTTCAAACGTGCTCAGATCTTGGAGAGTTCGTTGTGGCCTCCACACTTTGCCCTTGCCATCACTCTGATACCGGTGACCTTTTTCCAGAATTCTGTCTGGAGCATTTAACGCTGTTGTAGTGAGGTCTCCACAAGGTATTACAATGGGTAAAGTGAATGCCATAAGTTACAAGGCACTGCCAGGTACGTGACATGCTGGCTAACATTATCCATGGCTGCAGTTTTTGTTTTGCTGTAGTGAGAAATTTATGAAGGGGTAATGATTACCGGCAAACCAAGGCTTTCTTTATTTGATTTACATTTAACGATTCATGTAGTAGAGGCAAAAACTCTGGGGATTTTCAAGTCTTGATACAGCGTTAGATACTATCTAGTCTAATCAGAGCACTATCTATTCAGAGCACTAATTTCCTTGAGAAAATGGCAAGCATCGTTGGGCTGAATGGCCTGTTCTCATCATTATATTATATTATGTTATGTTATAAAAAAATAAGAATAAAACAGTCATGTCAGTGCCATGAACAATTCTGCTAACTTTATGGACTGGACTGGGCTGTGCACACAATGTGTCATGTTGGTTTTATGCGAGTAAAATATTACCAGTATTTTATTGTTTTAAATATTATTATTACAGCTGCATGTATTTGTTCTTACTGTTTCTGGTTCTTTACTGCATGAAATTTCTTTTGGTGCCTCTTCTCCAAAGCACTGGGTAGCTAAATGATGACAAACCATTTATACAAAAATATAAATATCTAAAAGCAATTTTAAAAGATGCAATATGTTAAGTTTGTTGTTTTTCCATAAATGGGCTCGTGAGAGTGTGCCTTTGCCGTAACTAAGATGAAATGGAAAAGAGAAGTTAAGAAATAAAGAAAAAGCAGTATCTTAAAAATTAACAAAATTTGGCAAAACCACCATGATTATCTATATCAGGGTTTCCTACCTCCTGGGGCTGGGCCCCTCTGTGTATTTGGATCTTTGTTATAAATGATCTTTTTATAAGAGAATAAAGAAAATAAAATTTGGTGCACATGTCAAGAATTTCATGCTGTAACGTCCCTCATGTTAATGATAATACTTAACTAAAATAATCTTATATTTACTTTTCCAACTTAATTGCTGCTTGGAGCTGTATTTATTGTTAATATTGCTTGCCTAAAGACATTTTTTTGTTAAATTTACAAAAGAAAAGAAGAAATAAAATAGAAATAAAATGGCGATTGCAACATATCTAGATTACCACAATGTTTTTTTCTTAAACTTTGCGAAAAAACTAGTTGCAAAAATCTTTTTTTTCAATTCAATACTTCTGTTCAAGATCCCATGGCACTATCATGTTAGGAAACCATGGAAAAAATACAAATTCCAACATTTTAATTGAGGGACATGGCATTTGCATATACATCTGTTACAGTATTATGAACCAAATCTTTGAATTCTGCCAAAGTATCAAGATGGTCAATCTTTAATCACTTGCAGAATACTCCGAGACTGTGGTGCTTTATATCTGGTGGCAAGTTTATCTTGGGCAGTTTTCTCACTTGCAATTCTGTTGGCCATCATGATGTTTTACATATTAAATCACCCCTCTGTGTATTTGTATCTTTATTATAAATATTTTTTAAATCAAATAAAAAAATAAAATAAAATTTGGTGCACATGTGAAGCATTTCATGCTGTAATGTCTCTCATGTTAGTGATAATACTTAAGATTATAAATAATCTTATATTTACTTTTCCAACTTAATTGCTGCTTGGAGCTGCATTTATTGTTAATATTGTTTGCCTAAAGGCATTTTTTGTTAAATTGACCAACAAAAACTAAACTAAAAAAAAAAAAAGGCGATTGCAACATATCTACATTACCACGATGTTTTTTTTAAGCATTGCAAAAAAAATCATGTTAAGAAACCATGGAAACTATTAAGAAATTCTTTGCACATGATTACAACATGACTAATTCTTATCATAAATAACACGTTTCTTGTGAAAACATATAGATATCGATCTCAGATTGTTCCAATGGTGCCATGAAGAAACAATGTTGTTGGGTAAGAAAGTCTTTCTTCTGTGTATTATGTATATAAAGGGCAAAGTCTGAAAATTGTTGATCACATGGCAGAAGAGGGACATCGCCAAATTGCCTTATTACAGAAGACGGCCAGATACTAACTGGTAAGTGGGACCTTTTCACATTGTTAAATTTGTCCACGTTTTAAAGTTTTTTCAGAAGTTGTTTTGAAACTACAGATTATTCCTGTAGTTTCTCTTAGTGTTCTACCCTGCAGCATAATTTGAATCCACTCTGAAATGACTCATTACAAACACAAACCTATATAATATGACACAGTATTTAGTTTGAATTTAAACACTTTGCAACGTCCACAAAAATCGATGAACGATGAATGACAAAATGTTCTTGGAAATGTTCTTATACGTAGTTTACGATCAAATTTGCATATACCTCTGTTACAGTATTTTGAACCAAATCTTTGAATTCTACCAAAGTAACAAGATGATCAATCTTCATTCGCTTTTGCAGAATGTTCAGAGACTGTGGTGCTTTATATCTGGTGGCACAAGTTTATCTTGGGCAGTTTTCTCACTTGCCATTCCGTCGGCCCCAATTATGTTTCACATGTTAAATCAATGAAGGGGAGAGAGCAGAGTTATAAAACATAATGCCTGTTAACCACGCTGTCACTCAATGACTCACATTCCACTGATGTGACAATCTTTGTTGCTGAGGGACAGTTTGCTTCATAAAAATACTCCATAGTTCCAGGGTGAATTTGGAAGTGAACACAAAGATTTACTCTGGCCCAGTACACAGAACACAAAGAGATCTGGGTCGTAGGCTTGATGCAGTTATTACATTTAAGGGCTACACAAATAAATATTACACTTATTTTGCTTTGATTTACTTTTCATCCGTTCATCCGTTAATTTTGCACAGGTGAAAATGGGGGGACGGAACACAAAAAAGAGCTGTTTCTGTGAAGTGGTAAAACACACGCATATAAATACCATGACATAGAAAGCGGATTGTCTGCACTTTTGTCGTTTATTGATCTTTTGATTTCAAGTATGCAGTAAAAATAACAAATTTCTTATTTACCCTTATCACATGTTTGCAGGGCACTGTGATTCACTCCGAAACCTATGGTTGTGTCTTTGCTACCTAGTATGATATGTTTGTTAGAGAGGTTGCTTTTTTCTCTACCAATAATTTCAATGAAAGACTCATTATCTTGTTTGCAGTTGTACAGCCACAGCTGGCTGTATAAACTGTACATTGGGTTAACAAGGTTAGTATTTTGCCATTGAACTCGTGTTTAAATCCTGAACCACCTGTTTCCCACAATTCAGTGCTGTTTGCTATTGACATTAAAGCAGGGATTTCAAACTAAAATCCTGGAGGGCCGCTGTGTCTGCTGGTTTTTGATGTGTTCCTGCACTTCAGTGCTTAGTTTAAGTCATTGATTGGCTAAAGATTCTGCACACCTTGTTCCCAAGCCCATGATTGGCTGCTGATTGAAAGGAAATCACAAAAAACCAGCAGAGACTGCGGCCCTCTGGGACTGGATTTTGAGACCCCTGCTTTAAAGCCTAGATAGATTCAGACTGAGGTTGCACCAAACAGATAACGCAAATACGTAATGTGACGTGATGCCATTTGAATGTGTTTCTCATCTACAGAGACAATGAGTTACGCACAACTGCAAGGGCCGGAGTTCATCAGAACCGTTATTCCGCACCTCAGAAACGGAATTGAGAATTTCAAAGCCCTTGCAGACATTCTCCTCGAGTATGATGAATCAAAAAACCAAGCCATCCAGCAAGTTATTCGTAAGGGAAAAGCAAGCCTGGATCAGGCAGACGCAGCTGCGTCTGCTCACCTGTCGAGGGTGGATGCATACACTGAGAGTCTGACTGCCCAGAAAAGACAGCTGAGCTATGAGCAGTCATATAAACAGACAGATCTGGAAAACCTGAAGAGTGAATCCCAATACATAGCTGACTGTTTGGAGAGTAACAGGCAGGCTTTAGATACTGCTCAGTGGTCCCTGAATTCTGCTCGGGACACTCTTGATGAACTTGAAAGAAAACAGAGAGAGAGTCAAACAGTGCGGGATGTTGGAATAGGAATTATGTTCATTCCCATCATTGGCACCATTGCTGGTGAGTTCCTGTAGAAAAATAGTGTATTTTTTAAATGCCAGTTTCAGTTACTGTGGAATTTTTTATTTATTTTTACACTGTGTGTACAGTGGTCTTAAATGTGACTGGAATATAAATTGAATCTAATTTCACCATTCGCTGTATTTATTAGATGTTGGTAGCGGGCTTAGGCACAGGTTCATAATGTTGATGGTCAATGTATGTATCATTTACAGTAAGTAACTGCATAGAACTGTGGTGACAGAAAAACCGTAGAGCCCAGTAAATCCCACGGTTAATAAAAGGAACTTGTCTTTCCAGGTGCCATCATGGTTGCGGTGTCGCAGGAAGAGCTGAACCGCGCCCAATGGGCAGCCTCCGAAGCGTGGCAGGAAGTAGAAAACTGTGAATGGGCCGTCTATAATTACTCCAGTAGGTTGGAGGAAATGAAGAGGCGTAGGAAAGAGAAGAAGGAGGAGATGGAGGAGTGTCGCAGGGCCATAAGGCAGATCGAGCGGAGCCTGGCACAGGTTTCCGAGCAGCGCAACGGCATGCTTCGAGTTCAGGAGAAGATCAGGATCGCCGTCAACGCGCTGGGCACCCTGGCTGGAAGAGCGGCGGTGGCCAGGACCCTCACCGAACGAGTCATCTGCCTGCCGCCCATCGTGAACGTACTGGGGGAGATCGTTAAACTCACGCTTCAGCTGTACGAGAACAGGAAATGTGAGATCTTCCGCGATCCACAGGTCAGAGCTGCCATCCAAAGCCTGCAGGACATCTATAAGAAGGTGTCAGCCATTGATGGCCAGAACACATTGGAAGAACTTCAGTTTTATTGACGGGGATTTAAACTCATGATCCATTCCAACAGGGTACAGCATACATATATATCAGAAAAAAACCTGTATAGTATGCATATGTAGTAGAAGAATTTTGCCAACATATATACATTATTGTACCTAATTTAACTTTTTTGTTTCACACGCAGTGCATACACCTATTTTTATGTGATGAGAAATTATTGTTATCAGTATGTGATCCGGATCTGGGCCATGTTACTCTAATCAAAGGAGAGTGCACATTAATGCACTTTCTGCATTTGTTCCTTCATGTTCTTTTATGCTTTAGTTTAAAAATTTCTTTTTGCAATTTGATTAGTTTGTCATATATAATGGCATGCGAGTCATAAGTCATTTTGGCTAGGGATGCTTGATCGGAATAATTCGGAAAGAATTAATCATAAAGCGCCAATAAATGTTTTGCATAATTGATTAAAATTGCTTCAGAATTTTATGGTTTTCTCTTACGTGATATTTTAATTTGAAAAAAACATTTCTGGAAATAAAGTGCTACTTTAAAATAATGGTTTTGGGAATGATTTAATCTTAGATGCCTTTGTTGTGTTTCTTCTGGATTCATAAGAATGCACTGTCAGAGAATGCACTGAATTTTTTTCCACCCTCTTTCCCTCCCTTTACCCATGAACCCTTTCATATTAGGAAGAGACTTATTAGGTTCTTAATTGATCCATGTTAAAATATGCATAGTAATCTCAATCGATTTTAAATCTGATAGCAGCCACTTGAATCCACTTACTGTATTACACATGAATAAAGTACTTTCATGTGCTAAATCACCTGCCTTTCATATTAACTGAAAACAGAAAACGTATCTGTTTGCATTGAAGTACATGTTTTGTACTTCAGAACATGTACTTCAATGCAAGACAACATAACTGTTCTCAACAACTTTTTTTTACCCATCAAATAAGACCGTAAATTTAATGCAACAATCATTGGACCAGATTAACGGGTAGCTACAGTGTAGTTAATTGAGTTACATATAAATACTTGTTCAAACTGCAGTACTAAAGTAGTACTGCAATGGCTCAATTCAGATTTATTGTACGTCCATAGTGAATTATTTTCTTTGAATCACATGGGAGTAGCCAGTCAGTCAGTGTCAGTACAACAAATGTTTTAATACATCATAGAATTGTAGAATTCCAGGTGTGTGAAATTCATGAAAGACCATTCATCTTGAAAGTCAAACAGCATTTAAAAAAATAAAACTCCAGCCAGTCCCAAAATGCTGCAAGAGACAGCGCTTTCTTCTCAGATTGTTTTCCCGTTTCATTGTCTCTGTGCTGAAGGGCTTGCGGGGTCCCTCAGAAGAAGGTGTTGGGTCTCTTGGTGGTGAAGCGGGGTTTGTGCTGGCGACGCAGGACTCTGTGGGGCAGCGGGAACTTGATCTTGGAGTCCTGGAGGAACGTGGGACAGAGGTCAGAGGTCAAAGGTCAGTTGCCGTGAGAACACGGGAATAATTCATAATTTAGATTGTGATAAATCTGGCGAGGACAGCAATGTTCAGGTATCAGTAAATCTTCCCAGTACCTACTTCCACCTATTCTCCCCCCCCCCAAATCTGAGAATGAGCACATTTATAGTTCCAGATGCATGGTTATCACGGCCAAGCGGTGAGCTGGGGAGGGACGTAACGCATGCATATACTCAAACTGAGCAGGCGGCTGAGTGCGTGAGCTTCATCTGAGAGAATTTAAATAAATAAAAGCGGCTCGGTGGAACATGCGCTGAATGACCCTCACTGCTAACAGGGATCACAACAGATTCTATACATCGGTTTTCTTTTTAATTTCCAAAACATTAAAATTTCCATTTCAGTCGTTCACAAGGGGAAAGGGAATGTTGCCAGTTTTAAAACCGCCAGTTCTGAAGAAGTTGAGCTTGAAAACTGGAAGAGGAATCTGGCGTTGATCTTGCAGGCTTTAAACCAGAGCTGACTACAGCAGAGTCAGACCAGTGAGAGACCTGCATAATGGACCAATCAAACTGCTGACCAATGCATCTGTCACTGCCCATCACTACCCAGTCCCACAATGGACTACGCTATGAGCAGGGAGCAGCAGACCAATCCTGAGCCAGCAGCACTGGAAGCGTGAGCACAGCGAGGACTTCCTGTGCGACTGCCCGTGTGCGTCCCCCTGGCGTTCTCTGGGTCTGGCGTCGACTCACGTGGAACTGCTTGATGGCGGGACGGCGGCACTTGTTGGCGGGGATCTCCTGCACCTTCATGATCTGTATGGAGTGGGCGCGGGCGCGGTGGCGAGCCCCCATGTCCCGATCTGGAAGAGAAGCACCCGAATTTAACCCGCGGGTCGTCGGAACGCACCCGCCCGGAACACTCCTGGGGCACGGCTAACGTCGCTCCGATACTCTCGGCAGGCCGACGTCGACACTCGAGACACGCCCGATGTCCAACGGCTGTGCGGAAAGGCGGCAAGGGGCGGGACTTACAGCACTGAGGGGCGGGACTTACAGCACTGAGGGGCGGGGCTTACAGCACTGAGGGGCGGGACTTACAGCACTGAGTGACGGCGCCGGAGGTGGTGAGGTCGCGGTACTCGCGGTACATGTTGTGGGTGCCGCTGCGGGAGTCGTAGCGCAGCCAGATGCCGAAGTTCTTCACCCTGAGCGGGGACTTCTCAAACACCTGCAGGAGGAGGAGGAGGCCAGACACTACTACAGGCCTGTTTCCCTCAGTCACTTTCACTTCATACCAAAGCACACAGCCTCTGAACAGTCATCATATTCCCTGCCAGAGGAACAGAGGCCCAAGTAGTTTCTGTCTTTTCAGTGTCAGTCTGAAAGGCCACATTTAAGCTTCCAGACCGTCTGAAAAAGGACGGCATCATCGGTGACACCTCCCGGGTGCTTACATTCAAAGATCCAGCCTTTCCCCCCACCCCCCCCCCCCCGGTCCTGCCGAAACATACCAGCCCACAGTAGACCGTCTCTCCCGAAGCCTTCTTCATCTTCCTCAGCTGAGAGACGAAGTACCAGAAGCGGGACTTGGCCACCACGTGGTTGGGCGCGAAGATCCGCATGCGGTAGAGGGGAGGGGCGGGGTTCTTAGCTGAGGGCAGCAGACGCCCGATTACTTTATATTCGCTAAGCTGAGAAAAGGAGGAGGAGGGACAACTTTAACAGGCATGATTGACAGCCGTGCTTATCCAACCCTGATCCTGGAGGACCCCCATGTCCAGAGCTTTTATTCCTGCCAGGTACTTAAATGAACCGTTGTCTTCATTGGACCAATTTAGCATCCTTAACTACCAATTTTGGGGGCATTGCTGCTTTAAAGATAGCTGTAAAAAAATAGCCTGAGAAAAAAAAGCTAGCTACCCATTAGGAAATACACCAACTAGCTAACTTACCTCGCCTAAAATACATGAGACATGTCAAGCAACATGAACGTCTGATATGTTAGTGAAGTACATACAGTCAGTGTAGGACATTGCCTACATTAAGTAGAACTCATGGTTTCCCCGTCCAACTTTTCAATGGGCCTCCCAACGACACATGGTTAGCACGAGTCACCTAGACCTACAATGCCCTATTTCATACGATTCTGAAAAGAAAAGCGCTCGTTAAAACCTTCACATCTGAACCACAGCTCCAAAGTTACAGCAATGCCTGGTACTTTGGATGTTTCATTTTTTTCTCAAGTTTTTACATACTGTGCCGGACGCCTTCATTGTCCCTCTCGCAGCAGTCTCTGTCTCGCAGACAGCTTATTTTCTTCTTCTTCTTTTGGAGTTTAACGACGATGGTTACCAACTTTCGTTACCGCCACCTACTGGCTAGAATGTGAACCACAGAACAAGGTCGTGCCCGAATCAGCGCATTGCCGACTACTATACTAACTTGAATACTCAATCTTAACAAAAACACGATTTACAACGTAGAAAAAAACTTACTGACGCATACGAAATCAGTCTAGAAGTCATTAATAAATGCTCGTAAAATCAAGACCTGTCGTTAAAGGTATTCTCTAGTGGGGTCGATCTGCCTACAGAACAACGTAATTTATGCCAGTAATCTCTTTTCGCTTTGCTAATGGTCCTCCGTACAACAGCCGGTGCCATTTTATAATTCAAGTGCTGGACATTATGCATCTTTTGAAATAAACCGAACGCCCTTTTCCTCACTGCATCTTTGCATTCATCCGACCACCAAGATACTACTTCCCCACTTCCCTTATTCTTAGGGATAGATTTTAAAGCTGCTCTTACTATGGCTGCAGTAATACTTTCATTTGTACACTCCACATCTTTATTCATATCAACACCAACCATTTGTTGATCGCATATCACCTGAAACTGATCCCATTTTGCCTTCACTGGAATCCTCTGACAGTTATGCTGCACACTATAGGATAATGATCAGTCCCCACCCATTTACACAATCCGAGATGATTCAAAGATAGACTAATAAATTCGTAATCCAACGGAGTACGCCACATTTTAATTCAAATGGATAATTTGATTCAGTCGGTAGGCGTCAAATTATCCTGGAGTGTTCAAGCGAAGTATGTGAAACGGGGTCCACAGATCAAACAGCGAGCGGAAACGTGCAAACACGCGCAGCGACCAGTAAGCTTCCATATTATACTAGTGTATTATAACGGAATCAGCCTACTAAGATTTGACTGCAACCTCGATAACAGTACGTTTGGCAAATATAGGCCAATTCCACATGTACTATCTGCAAAACCATCCATGGCCAAAGTTACAGTAGGCTAAGTATCTTTGCGCTGGTGTCACCAAAACACCACGGAAGCTCTTCCTGTGGTCATGAGTCAGAAGGTTTCGCTGATTTCCGTATGTAGAATGAGCAGACACGCCGCACCGAGAGGCGCACGCTGTACGGAAGCTTAGAGGCAAAGTGAAATTCTTTCCGAAACGTGTCCACTGGTGTTTAGTTAACTACAACCGCCACGGGGGAACAATGAGATAAACTCGACAGGAAGGTATCTATTGTGTTTTTTGTTTAAAGTGTTGTCCGTATTTACGTAAAATGCCTCCGTAACTTTCCTTGGGTGTTTTTCCCCACACTGTCAGAAAGCGAGAGAGAGAGAGAGGTGTGCATATGCGATTGAATAAAGCCAATCACTAGGTTACTTCAGCTGGCAAATGAGTTACGATTCACATACTTTGCAACTTCGGTAAACTTGCATATTTCCGCAAAGTATATATAGCTTTTCAGCAGCAACTGGCCAATTATTTTGGTCTCCGCTAAGCTAATAGTAAAGCAATGTGCCCGCGCGTTTTCATGGCGTTAGCTCAACTTGGAAGTTGCAGCTCGGTGAGCGACACTGTCATTGTGTATTACCCATTTTTGTTACTCATTGTGTAATTACTCATATCGTTCGTCAGCTGTGTGCGAGTAATTTGTGAAATGCTGCCTAGTGACTAGTCGCAGTTTTGTTTACGGAAATTATTCCGTTCACTGCTGACTGGCAATTAAAAAGCGCGAATATCGATCGCGCTTTTTAATTGCCAGTCAGCAGTGAACGGAATAATTTAGCTAAACAGTGGTATCATAGGTAGCTATTCGTATGAAAATATTATGGCGACGCGTTGGAATAAAGCTAGCTAATTCGTATTGTGTTTGCCGTGTTATGAAATAGTCGTGCAGATACTGATCAAGCCAACTGTTTCACATATGGCATGTACTGTAGATTGCTGATCGGTTGCATCATTTTAGCAGTCTAATGGAATTTATTTGTAAATAACGAGTTACTCTTCCGCACAGGGACTTTTAAGAGACTGATGTTAGACGGCGGAATATATATATATGGTAATGCTTCTGTAATATCAAATGTGTATGAGTTTAAGTTGTTTGCGAATTCACTAGTCACTCATACTGTCAGGTTATGAAAAAATGAAGAAGCCCGCGGAAGTTATGATACATATTTGGTCTTGGGGGACTGCGTTTCGCCAGGTTTACTGCACTGCTTAGAAACATTTGGAAGTGTACGTGACGGTAATGTAATTACGATCCCGGCCATTCAGGCTTTTGTGTGCGGCACTTTAGGTTAGTTTTTTTACGCAGGACACCTAAATGGATACTTAAATGAATGATTTAATAATCTTGTGTGAGTAAGACACTTCTTATTGTGTGTAATTTACATTGCACCAGTGTTTCGTTAGAGTACATTACGGCTCTCTAGAACCAACCGTGAAAAGTCAGTCCCCACCAGTACTTTGTCAAGTAAAGGACCATTGTCCACTTCATATTGGTTGTTTTGCTTTCGGTGTCCTGTGTCATGTAGCTACAATGTCTCACCCTCTGTTACGACTCATTATCACATTTTATATAAACACTCTTAATCCCCCTTGAGCCTGGTTCCTCCTGAGGTTTCTTCCCATCTGCCACAGGGAGTTTTCCCTTGCCATTGTTGCTTTAGGCTTGCTCCTGTGGGGGTCTAGGCCAGGTCTGTGACTGTGTAGCGTATTGTGACAATTGCTATGAAAATACGCTTTATAAATAAAACTTTATTGATTGATTGAATGACTCGAGGGCTCATAGAATTGTGCTTCTGTGTTTAGACCATATCACACACCGCAGCCATTATACAAATCTTTTATCGTTAAGAGCTTCTGTGAAGATGGTAGTGGCATAGTCACCTGTTGGTATGTCCAAAAGGAAAATAAGTTATTGTGTTGTGATCCAGACAGCAGTACATTGTTGCTTTTAAGTTGTGATGTTTAAGTTGTGTTGACCAGAATCAAATGAATCGTGACTGAAATCAAATCAATCGTGATCATTAATCAACCGCAAAACTGTAATGCAGCAAGTACTGGGTTTTTATGTTTAGTTTTTTAAAAACTAATAATGGTGATATGTTTGTCTTTTAACATTCAACATTCTATGTACACTGTCTTCTACTGTTACCTGCCCAGGGACAACAGATGCATTTTAGCTTGATGGCTAATTCTGGGACAGCCAAGTGGCTGCCCACTGTCCCTGTCAAGCAAATAAATGTGTAGCACCTGCTGGTTGATGCACGGCAGCCATTTTGCACCAGAACGCTCACCGCACATTAGCTAAGGTGAAGAGAACCTTTTGTAGCCAGTTAAATGAGGGGGTGATTGGGTGGAGAGAGCCTGGTTGGGAACTTAGCCAGGACGTTGCGCTCACTCCTTGGTGCGGTCTGTCGTTTTGCTCTCAGATGCGAGAAGCTCGCCGGTGGGTAGAAGGGAGCAAGTTTGTAACGGAAACGAGGAACACTCCTGCCTGCCCCTCCCGCCCCCCCCCCCGCCATGGATGAGCACGCCTTGCTGGGACTGAACCCCAACGCTGACGCCCCTCACCGCCAGCAGGTGAACACGCCCCCACCCATTTTACTGTCGCTGTTGAACGCATCCATACTGGGAGGGCTGGTGTTTAGCATTTCGGTGTTGAGTGGGAGGGCTGGTGTTCAGCGTGTCAGTTTTGAGTGGGAGGGCTGGTGTTCAGCGTGTCGGTGTTGAGTGGGAGGGCTGACGTTTCAGTGTGTTGGTGTTTAGTGGGAGGGCTGGTGTTTCAGTGTGCTGGTGTTGAGTGGGAGGGCTGGTGTTCAGTGTGTCGGTGTTGAGTGGTAGGCTTCATGTTCAGTGTGTTGGTGTTGAGTGGTAGGGTTGGTGTTCAGTGTGTCGGTGTTGAGTGGTAGGCTTCATGTTCAGCGTGTTGGTGTTGAGTGGTAGGGTTGGTGTTCAGTGTGTTGGTGTTGAGTGGGAGGGCTGGTGTTCAGTGTGTTGGTGTTGAGTGGGAGGGCTGGTGTTCAATGCGTCGGTGTTGAGTGGGAGGGCTGGCGTTTCAGTGTGTTGGTGTTTAGTGGGAGGGCTGGTGTTTCAGTCTGTTGGTGTTGAGTGGTAGGGTTGGTGTTCAGTGTGTCGGTGTTGAGTGGTAGTGCTGGTGTTTAATGCTCAGTCCATTTCCTCCAAGGCTCTGGCCTACTTTGAGCAGCTGAAGGAGTCGGCTGATGCCTGGCAGGTGTGTGCGGAGGCCCTAGCCAAGAACGTTTACAGGTAGGACCGTGACACTGACCCTCTGCAGGTTCATATGGGTCATATAACCCCTCTGCAGGTTCATGTGGGTCATATAACCCCTCTGCAGGTTCATATGGGTCATAAAACCCCTCTGCAGGTTCATGTGGGTCATATAACCCCTCTGCAGGTTCGTATGGGTCATATAACCCCTCTGCAGGTTCGTATGGGTCATATAACCCCTCTGCAGGTTCGTATGGGTCATATAACCCCTCTGCAGGTTCGTATGGGTCATATAACCCCTCTGCAGGTTCGTATGGGTCATATAACCCCTCTGCAGGTTCATGTGGGTCATATAACCCCTCTGCAGATTCGTATGGGTCATATAACCCCTCTGCAGGTTCATATGGGTCATATAACCCACCCTTACATTGAATATACCTACAGTTTACAGTTATAGTGCAGAATACATTGTTTTACTAAGGGCAAATTTGAGCATGTTGTAATTCTTGAGTTTACTGATTTGGTGATGGTTGTAATTATCACCCAGTCCCAGTAATGTGAGATGGCTTCCCCCCTTACAGCAGTGACCATGTGAAGTTCTTCTGTTTCCAAGTTCTTGAGCATCAGATCAAGTTCAGGTAAGGGAGAATTGAACGTGTATTTGTTCTTGAATGTGAGTGTGTTTGTGTAAGAACAGTTCCTGAATGTGAGTGTGTTTGTTCCTGAGTGTGAGTGTGTGTTTGTTCCTGAGTGTGAGTGTGTTTGTTCCTCAGTGTGTGTGTTTGTTCCTGAGTGTGTGTGTGTGTGTGTTTGTTCCTGAGTGTGAGTGTGTTTGTTCCTGAGTGTGTGTGTGTGTGTGTGTTTGTTCCTGAGTGTGAGTGTGTGTTTGTTCCTGAGTGTGAGTGTGTGTTTGTTCCTGAGTGTGAGTGTGTTTGTTCCTGAGTGTGAGTGTGTGTTTGTTCCTGAGTGTGAGTGTGTGTTTGTTCCTGAGTGTGAGTGTGTTTGTTCCTGAGTGTGAGTGTGTGTTTGTTCCTGAGTGTGAGTGTGTTTGTTCCTGAGTGTGAGTGTGTGTTTGTTCCTGAGTGTGAGTGTGTTTGTTCCTGAGTGTGAGTGTGTTTGTTCCTGAGTGTGAGTGCGTGTTTGTTTCAGACACGCGGGCCTCAGTCCCACCCAGCAGCAGCTGATCAGAGAAACACTGCTGAAATGGCTGCAGTCACAGGTGTGTATTTCTCTCTTCCTGTACATGGGGTTTGTTTGTGTGTACACGTGTGTGTATGAGGTATGCGATTTAGCTCTGATAACGTCCAGTATTAAAACACTGTCATTTATAGTCATTGATATTATTACCCAAAATACGCATTCCCTCCCATTCTGTGGTTGATTAACTGTAAATTGATTTTGGAGATCTTGTTTAGTCACAATGTAAACCGAGGCTAACTGTAGTCATAGGCAGTTATTAGAGGCGGCGGTCCATGTAGTTCAGTGTTGGCCTGAAGCCGTGGCTGACCTCTGACCCCCCACCCCCCCTCATTGTCACACCCCCCAGTTAATGAGCGCTCAGCCACAGAAGGTCTTCATTCGCAACAAGGCGGCGCAGGTGTTTGCTCTGGCCTTTGTGACGGAGTACCTCACCCAGTGGCCTGAGTTCTTCTCGGACGTCCTGTCTGTGGTTGGGCTGAACCCGCGGGGGGCGGACCTGTACCTGCGCACGCTCCTGGCCATCGACGCCGAGGTGGTGGACCGTGACATCACGCACTCTGCCGAGGCAAGACCCCGCCCCGCCCTGCCCCGCACCCCAATGCCACGTTGCTTCCCCGGGACCTCTGACCCTGCTGTCCACCCTCTGCCCTCTGACCATGCCTTCTGACCTCTGGCCCTGCTCTCTGCGACCTGTGACCCTTCTGTCCACCCTCTATCCCTGCCCTCTGACCTCTGATCCTGCCCTCTACCCTCTGCCCTATGACCCTGCCCTCTGCCCTGTACACCCTACCCTCTGCGCCCTGTGACCCTTCTGTTCACCCTCTGCCCCTGCCCTTGCCCTCTCACCCTGCCCTCTGACCTCTACCCTCTGCCCTATGACCCTGCCCTCTATACTCTGGCCTCTCACCCTGCCCTCTGACCTCTACCCTCTACCCCATGACCCTGCCCTCTACACTCTGCCCTCTGCCCTCTCTCCCTGCCCTAAACCCTCTACCCTATGACCCTGCCCTCTGCCCTCTACACTCTGCCCTTTGACCCTGCCCTCAGACCTCTGACCTCTGCTCTGTACTAGGAGACGCGCCGGAACACGCTCATTAAGGACACCATGCGGGAGCAGTGCATCCCCGCTCTGGTGGAGTCCTGGTACCAGATCCTGCAGGCCTATCAGCACACCAACCCTGAGCTCACCTGCCAGTGCCTGGAGGTGGTGGGCACCTACGTGGCCTGGATCGACCTCGCCCTCATCGCCAACGACCGGTGAGCGGGACTGCAGGGGTTTGGTCACTACACCTGATTCTGCTCATCAAGGTCTGGAGTGAAGACCATGAGTAGTTAAATGGTTAAATCAGGTCTTGTAGTGCTGGGATAAGACAGGAACCTGCACCCACGCCGGCCCCCTTTGGGACAAACGTAACTGCAAAACCTGATTCTGGATCATTAGCCGAGAATGACAGATGTTTCCCTAGCGACGCTGGAGTAGAACTCGCTGGTGTGTTTGCAGGTTTGTGACCCTGCTGCTGAGTCACATGTCCGTGGAGGTCCTGAGAGAGGAGGCCTGCGACTGCCTGTTTGAAATCGTCAGCAAGGGCATGGACCCCGTGGACAAGACCAAGCTGGTGGAGTCCCTGTGCCAAGTGCTGCAGTCCGCTGGCTTCTTCAGCGTGGAGCAGGTAATGGTTGCTGAGCTCCGCTCCCGCGTTCAGCAGGTAACGCTCGCTGAGCACGCTCTCCTGTGTTCAGGCCTCTTCAGCGTGGAGCAGGTAATGGTCGCTGAGCACCATGTTTCACTCATGACCGTTTCACTGGACTACCTCCATCATTCAGACAGAAGTTAGTTTGAGGACAGACGAGAGACGGCAGGTAACTAGTTTTCTCCGAGCGGTAATATGCTGGGCATTGTGGGATAGCTAACTGGCCAGTAAGTAAGTACCTGTTGTTGAAGACCATCTAAATTTATGGGCGCTTCTTGAAGTATTGTTGATATTTAGGTAGGGAGAGAGCAGTTGTCCATGTTTTGAAGTTACATGATGATTGGGGAAGTCATGCCAAAAATAGTCTGTGGAATTAATTAAAATAAATCCGTGTGCTTCCACTGATGAGGGACTTGAATGGTGTTCCACATGTACGGAACATTCCGGTCTTCCATTGGCTGCCACTGTGAAGGGCCTAATACAGTCGCCATGTGGAGGGTCACCCTGTCTGTTCCCTGTCTCTCCATCCCATTGGCTTTCTCAGGAAGAGGACGTGGACTTCCTGGCCAAGTTCTCCAGGCTGGTGAATGGCATGGGCCAGTCGCTGGTGGTCAGCTGGTCCAGACTGGTGAAGGTGGGCGACTGGGAGGGTGCCCAGGTGACACTGCGGTCCCTGGAGGGCAAGGTGCCCCTCACCCTGCAGCTGCTGGCCCACGAGGACGACGACATCTCCGCCAACGTCGTGGGCTTCTGCTACGACTACCTGCACGTGCTCAAACAGGTGGGCTTCTGCTACGACAGCCTGCACGTGCTCAAACAGGTGGGCTTCTGCTACGACAACCTGCACGTGCTCAAACAGGTGGGCTTCTGCTACGACTACCTGCACGTGCTCAAACAGGTGGGCCTCTGCTACGACTACCTGCACGTGCTCAAACAGGTGGGCTTCTGCTACGACTGCCTGCACGTGCTCAAACAGGTGGGCTTCTGCTATGACTACCTGCAGTCAGTGTTGTAGAACCCCATGGCCTTCAGTCACCAGCAGTGATTGTGACATCAGCATTAGAATGTTCAGTTAAGAACATTCTAATCGGCACATTCAGGGATGTGCTGAGCTCCTCCTCGTTTGCTTCCATTCGCTTTCGCGAGGGTTCCAGAATACTCGGTCCACAATTACAAGTTTGCTTGATTTCTGTAAATGATGTAACCCAACACACAAGGTTGGTATTGTAAGTAATTCTAATGGACACCTTGAACATTCGAATATATGTGTGTTTGCTCTTCCTCTTCCAGCTTCCACATCTTGCAGACCAGCAGAAAACCAACATTGAGGTACATTTTCATAGATGATGCTTTATTTTAACTGTGTCACTTCATACAGATTTGAATGTTTTTTTTTTGAAGTAGTAAATTAAACAATGGGTATATTACTCCTTCAACAGGCTATAATGTTAGCTGTCATAAAGAAACTGACATATGACGAAGAATACAACTTTGAAAATGAGGTAATGTTTTATATGTCCCAGAGTCATGTTGAGGCTGCCACAGATTGTTTGATTTGCAGTCATTTTATTTAGCTGACCGTGATAATTAATGATAAAATTAAAAGAATGACTGCTTTTCCTCTGTCCTTCCTTTCTCTTTCTGTCCACTTGCCGTGTCTCTCATTTCCTCTCTTTTCATCTTAACCCCTCCCTTTCTATCACTTTTACACTCTTCCTCTTCCTGTCCTCCCTCCACTGCTGCTTTCTCTCCCTTAACCCTTTGAAGAGTAGATTTTTTGGAATTGTTTTTTTCTTCTTCAAAATTCTAGGTCAGCTTTCTAGAGCTCCATCACTTTCAGTTACCAGTAGCGATTGTGACATCAGTATTAGAATGTTCCATTAAGAACATTCTAATCACAAATTTGTGACCTCACACCTTAATCTCTTGTTCTCGCTCCCTTTTTCTCCCACACGTACACGCAAACACACACACACACACGCACGCGCACACGCGCGCAGGGGGAGGACGAGGCCATGTTTGTGGAGTACAGGAAGCAGCTGAAGCTGCTGTTAGACCGTGTGGCCCAGGTGTCTCCAGAGCTGCTGCTGGAAGCTGTGCAGCGGGTCTTCACCTCGACCATGCAGTAAGCCCCATTCTCACAGCAGCACCATGCAGTAAGCCCCATTCTCACAGCAGCACCATGCAGTAAGCCCCATTCTCACAGCAGCACCATGCAGTAAGCCCCATTCTCACAGCAGCACCATGCAGTAAGCCCCATTCTGTCCTACACGGGTCTTCACCTCCACCATGCAGTAAGCCCCATTCTGTCCTACACGGGGCACAGCCGTTAAAATGTGGCGTGATTAACACTCAGGTGTTTCTGACGGAAATAAACTTCTGTTGTCTAACAGAACCTTTGGATATCCATTGAGATCTCTTGCCAGAGAAATTGTCTTGAGGTCAAGATTTCATGCTGAGGTTCTTTCTGTGTGTGCCTGTGTACCTGCGTGCGTGTGCTTATATGTGTGTGTGTGTGTGTGTGTACGTGTGTCTCCTCTCAGGCACTGGCAGGCCGCGCCCTTCATGCAGGTGGAGGTGGCGATGCGGCTGCTGTATATGCTGGGCGAGGCGCTGCCCGCCCACCAGGGGGCGCACTTCTCCGGGGACGAGGCCAAAGCCAGCGCCCTGCAGGGCATGATGAGAACGGTGAGCCGTCTGCCCCTAATGCCCCTAACGCCACCTGCTGCTAATGCCACCTGCCCCTAATGCCCCCTGCCTCTTAAGTGCTCTGCCCCTAATGCTCTCTGCCCCGAATCCAATCTTCCCCTAATGCCCCCTGCCCCTAATTCTCTCTGCCCCCTAATAACACTGATGCATCTGAAATCTGCCCAGGCCAGGCTTTACTCGCTGAGTAACCTCAGCGTCTGTATTTGCTGCAGTTTGTGCCAGCGTGTTTATAAACTGGATGTTCATGGGTGCTAGACCGTGTGCATCGGATTGACAGCCTAGATATTCGCAGCCAGGTCAACCACATGGACATGCCACTGTATCTGACAGTGTGACACACTGTGACTTTGTGAAATGGGCAGCACACCCTGCGTTGGCATTCTCTGTGGCTGATGAAGAGGAGCTTGTCACTGTGATGTCACTGTCATGTCTCTGTGATGTCACAGTGATGTCCCTTCCATTCCCAGCTGGTCACCTGTGGGGTGAGTGAGTACCAGCACGTCTCCGTGACGCTGGAGTTCTTCGAAACGGTCGTGCGCTATGACAAGTTCTTCATGGTGGAGCCCCAGCACATTCCAAACGTTCTGGTGAGTATCTCCGTGGGTCCTCTGTGCGCCCTCCACATCTGGCCTCAGCTCTCATAGGTGTGTGTGTGTGTGTGTGTGTGTAAATGGGGTGTGTGTGCGTGTGTGTGTGTGTGTGTGTGTAAATGGTGTGTGTGTGTGTGTGTGCGTGTGTGTGTGTGTGTGAATGGCATGTGTGTGTGTGTGTGTAAATGGTGTGTGTGTGTGTGTGTGTGTGTGTGTGTGTGTGTGTGTTCATGTTCATGCTTAGTTCATATCTCCTGCAGATGGTGTTTCTGGATCACCGAGGCCTCAGACACAGCAGCCCCAAAGTGCGCAGCAGAGTGGCCTACCTCTTCTCCCGCTTCATCAAGACCCTGCAGTGAGTCACACCCAACACTGTCACGCCCAACACATCACACACCCAACACCGTCACGCCTGTAACACCGTCACACCCAACACCGTCACGCCTGTAACACCGTCACACCCAACACCATCACACACCCAACACCGTCACACCCAACACCATCACACACCCAACACCGTCACACCCAACACCGTCACACACCCAACACCATCACACACCAAACACCGTCACACCCAACACCGTCACGCCTGTAACACCGTCACACACCCAACACCGTCACACCCAACACCATCACACACCCAACACCGTCACACCCAACACCGTCACACACCCAACACCGTCAAACACACAACACCGTCACACCCAACACCGTCACACACCCAACACCATCACACCCAACCCGACCTAACACATTTCATCCGGCCGGCCAATGGTGTAACTTCATCACTCAGTCACAGACATTCGTGTTTGTAGGGCTGGCCCCACTGTTGCGGTCCAGCCAAAAAAACAGCAAAGAGCTGGAAATCGTGGGCCTGACCTTCTGGACCTTCTGATGCGAAACTCTCTTCTGTCTGCAGCAAGCACATGAACGCCTTTATTGAAGACATCTTGAACAGGATACAGGACCTTCTGGAACTTTTGCCTCCGGTAAGAATCAGTCAGTTGCTCTCTTTTTTCAGTGAGGTGGTTCACACCAAAAATAATAATTCAGATAAGGGCAAGTCATGTATTGATAATGTTATCTCAGAGAATGTAGTGTTTAAATTGGCACCCTCTCCTAATGGGACTGAATTGTGTTGTAAATGAGTTCAGTTTGGGAAGGTGTGATGTTTGAGTGCTTAATCTCAGGTACTGGCTTTTTTTCATGTGCAGTAAAATATTATTTAAAAACCACCCACAATATGGAATCTGCAAACCTGCGCCTTTAGATACCGGGAGCATGTTGTGATCAATCATTGGGGAAATTATAACCTGAAAAGAAATGGCAGTTCATTTTTGTTCCTCGTAGGGGACATGAATCTGTGGTCTCAGTAACCATTTATTACCACTATGCAGAAACCCTACACTCCAATGCAGATTTAAATATGTTACGCGTTTCTCTCATCCCAGACACGTGCATTATGTGAGAAAAGATTAAAAAATAAAAATGAGTAGCAGGTCTCCGGAGGACATGGTAAATCCTTGTTGAGTATTTTGAAAGGGTGCTGTGACTGTCCCTCCTCCCCCCAGGCGAACGGGTGCCCGCCGGCCCTGACCAGCGATGACCAGCTGTTTGTGTTCGAGGCGGCGGGGGTGCTGGTCGTGAGCGGCGAGGGCGGGGCGGACAGGAAGGGGGCGCTGATGCGGAAGCTTCTGGAGCCGCTGCTGGAGCGCTTTGGGCTGGTGCTGGCGCAGCTGCAGCGTGAGCAGGACGAGGAGCGGCAGGCCGCGCTCGCCGACCGCCTCAACCACGCCGTGGGGTTCGCCAGGTACGCCCCGCTACTGCCGTCCCGTAGGTTTCCACTCCAACCCTAACAAAGCCACAGCTCACTCAACAGCTAGAGCAGGGCTGCCCGACCCTGTTCCTGGAGATCTACCGTCCTGTAGGTTTTCACCCCAACCCTAACAAAGCCACAGCTCACTCAACAGCCAGAGCAGGGCTGCCCGACCCTGTTCCTGGATATCCCAGAGAGCTTGTTGAGCTGCTAATTAGTAGAGTCAGGTGTGCCAAATTATGCTTGAAAATGAAGCCCTACCGGATGGTCTATCTCCAGGAACAGGGATGGGCAGCCCTGCAGTGATCTGTGCATCTGGATGGGCTGGTAACAGAGACGGAGAGTTACGGTATGAAGTAAAAGCTGAATGGATGTGCACATCGCTCGCCGTGATGCCGGTTCAGCGTGCAGTCGTCTGATTGGCTCCTCTCCCCTCTGTGTCTGCACAGCCGCACCAGCAAGGCCTTCAGCAACAAGCAGACGGTGAAGCAGTGCGGCTGCTTGGAGGTGTACCGCGACTGCCTGGAGGTCTTCGTGCCCGCGCTGAGCTGCCCCGTCCAGCGGGGGGCGCTGCGGAGCGGCGTGCGCTCCTTCCTGCACCGCATGATCATCTGCCTGGAGGAGGAGGTGCTGCCCTTCATCCCCGCCGCCTCCGAGCACATGCTGAAGGACTGCGAGGCCAAGGACCTGCAGGAGTTCATCCCCCTCATCAACCAGATCACCGCCAAGTTCAAGGTACAATTTACTGAGCTAGGTCAGGACAAGGCCCAAGGTAGGCGTCCTAAGCCAGATCCCTGTTAAGCTCAGTGTAGAGTCCCTGAACTAGATTACAAGATTGAGGATCACCTTGAGGGAGGATTCTTAAACTGGGTCAGTACCAAGTGCAAGGCACTGTTCCTAATCCAAAAAGGGTGACCGCTATTAGAAAGTGGAAAAACAACTGTGGTCTAATAGTCCAGCATGGCGAATGGGGGAAGTATAAGACCTCCCTTGTTATCCGGACCTGACTGACCCCTCTCTCACCCATCTCTGACTGTCCTCTGACCCCTCTGTGACCCCTGTTTGACTCTTCTCTGGCCCCGCTCTGACCTCGCACTGACCCCACTCTGACCCCTCTGTGACCCCTCTGTGACTCTTCTCTGACCCCCCCCCCCCCCCCCCCGGCAGGGCCAGGTGTCCCCCTTCCTGCAGCAGGTCTTCATGCCGCTGGTGCAGGCCATCTTCGAGGTGCTGGGCCGGCCGGCCGAGCAGAACGACCAGACGGCCGCGCTGGAGAAGCAGATGCTGAGGAGGAGCTACTTCGCCTTCATCCAGGCCATGGCCGGCAGCGGCATCAACGAGGTCATAGCCAATCAGGGTGAGCCTGCGTGGAAACGCTGAGGAGAAACCTGGCCAAAAACCAGAGCCCTCTGCTTGTGATCCAGTTTGTTCATGTGAAAGAGGCGTCAGCGGATCAGGGTCAGGGCCGATGAGCAGAATCTGGTCTACTCTGAACACAGATGCCCCTGTGCAAACCCTGCTCGTGTTGTTCGCAGGGGTGGAGAACATTGAGCGGGTGCTGTTCACCATCATACAGGGAGCGGTGGACATCCCCGATCCTGTCGCTCAGAAGACCTGCTTCATCATCCTCTCCAGGCTGGTGGAGCTCTGGGGTGAGCAGCTGTTCGCGCTGTCAGACGGGTCCTCCTGTGTGAGGCTGCACTTAGGTTTGGATAGAGCAGGGGCGTCCAGTCTTATCCAAAAAGTGCCAGTGTGGGTGCAGGTTTTAGCACTGCGGCACCTGATTCAACTAATTAATCGTGGTCTTCAGTAAAGACCTCGATAAGTAGAATCCATTGACCTTAAAAGAACTTTGATTGGAACTGCAGTGTTATGGTCAACATTGAGCTTTTTGGCCTGGCATGCCAGCAGTGGGTTTAGGGTTAAAGGTCCTGTCTCCAAAGCAGTTCCATTGTAACTCTGCTTACATTTCATTTATTCATTTAACTAATTGTGTCTCAACGTGTGCTTTTTTTTCAGGGGGTAAAGATGGTTTGGTTGGGTTCCCCGACTTCATCTACAAACACATTGTCCCAGCATGCTTCCTGGCCCCGCTGAAACCGACCTTTGACCTGTCCGATGCCCAGACGGTTGTGGTATGCCGCCTAAAACCTTCTCTTGAAATATCTATTCTCAGAGAGCAGGATTAGTTGCAGGCCACATTTCTGTACAATTAATAAAAATTTGTTTGTTTTTCAGACACTGTCCGAAGTTGCTCTCACTTTGAAAATGATTCATCTGAAGAGGGTACGGTTGAGTCACTGATCTGCTTGTACACGCTTTGATATGAGACCAAAATGTTTATGACAAATACATTATTTGAGTGCTTTGTTTTTACTAGAAGTCTAGCTTATTTTTTGTACAAACATCAGCTCCCAGTTCACTCCCATTCATTTTCGGGACCTTGCTGCAATGAATAGTTTTAAAGCGCTAACTAACTATGGAGGATAATAGGTCGAAAACAAGTACTAATGTTGAAAGGTCTGTCAGCCATCTTGCAACACTGAAAGTGGGGGGAACAACCACAAAAATAGCCGTTTCAGTGAAATGGTAAAACGTACTTGCGTGTAAATACCAGGAAATAAAAGCTTATTAGAAATGGTGACATACTTTATGGTTCGATTTTTCTTCAGCTGAATCTGAAATGTCTCTTCCCAGGGGCAAGAGTTCCTCCTGTATCTGCAGCAGGAATACCTGCCTTCTGTGCACGTCACACCCGAAATCACACAGGTACGGGAAGTCCGTGTACAGCATTAGGTTCAGCTTCACCATGAATCGTTTGAGACCGGTGCCGAGCGTTTGCCTTAAAAATGATTTTTCCCCTTAGGAACTGTGTCAAGTGCTTCAGCAGCCAGATTCAAAGGTTATAAAAAGTTACATGAAGGTATGTGGCCAGCGCATGTTGTCAGATGAGCTCAGAATTGTTACTGGTCTTTACTGCACAAATGCGATGCCTACGTGAAGCCTTTTCCACTTGATCTTTGTTAACAGGCGTTCTTTCAGCGAGCCAGACTGTAAAACTGGGACGTCAGGGAACCGCACTGGAAGAAGGAGCGGTCGTCGGTGCCATTTCTTTAAAGAAAAAAAAGGCTCAGCAGAGGAATCGTTTTTGCACTTGAGAATTTGCGTACGGGTGTCCGATCTGTCCGTCAAGGATGAGGCCGCCTGGGAGTAGGAGGAGCCACTACTTCCCCGAGGCTCCGCCCCTGCCACCTGATTCGCAGTCGGACAGGTGAAGCACGCGAGGCTCTGCGGGCACTGGGCTGGCTCGCAGTAGGAGGGCTGCAGGCACTGGTGACCCCTGCTGGGAGACAGAATGTGAACTTTGGATTCTGGGCAGTCAGAAAATAGATGTTGTGAAAAAGTTTTTCTTTTTTTCTTCCTCTTTTTCATCGGTCGCTGTGGCCTAATTGGGTAATACGAGGTATTTGAGCCAATGTTGCTTTGTTATATATTAAAAGTCTTTTGAACTTTTAGAGCTACTTTATTTTTATTTTTTTGCTGCCTCTGTTTGAATTTTTTTTTGAGACATTGAGCTAATATCTAGATCGAATGGTTTGACTTCAGATGTGACCTTTCAGGTTTGTTTTACAAGGGACAAAGTTTGTTCTTCTTTTAATTTAAGGACAATACCAGTTTTATGTTGTGACCAATTTTTACATTTAGCGCAGGCAACAGTATCACCTGTACATTTTTTTTTACTGGCATTTTGACAGTCTGCCTTCCCATGTACAGCTGTCCTCTGGGTTGTCTGCATGGCTTAACGCGAACGAGCAAGTGACCGTGTGCCGCCGACAGTGTTAACAGCAGTTGTGTTTATGAATATACCGTTAGATTTGTTCACGCTATGATTACAGTGTGGATATCCATAATGGATTACTCAGAAATGGTTCACATCTTGAAAGTAGAAATAAGAGAGTGTAAATTTACCTTTCACGCCCACCCAAATCTAAATGGAGACATTTTGCGCATATATGGTCACATTCTTTGCAGACGGACTTGAGTAAACTTGAAGGGGTAAACTCTCGTTTTAGAGGTTCTATGATGTCATTTATTTGAGATGAAGAAATATGAAATATGTGAAAATTCTGGACTGCTGAATGGATGCCCTGCCTACTCATTAAAATTCTCATGAATTATTGTTAGAAAATTATTTTTACATTTATTTTTACAATTTTGTTTAATTTAAAAAGATGATGTATTTGTAAAGGTCTAATGTAGTACCTATGCAAAGTATACCCCTTTGAACCTTTTCTGCTTTGTGATGTCAGTGCCAGATTTCTCTTCTACATATGTACATGGCATACGCCGCATATTTAAGGGGAAAATTGTTATTTTGAAAAATATAAAACCAGTGCAAAACTGACATTGGATAAGACTGCCTGGTCTAGGCGGGGTCTCAGTAGTGGCATACACTTTCAGCTTCTTAATAAGCGCCTTGATTGTGCTCCAAGGGATATTTAGGGCTCATTTTTATATTCACATTCTGATCTGTGTCTTTGTAAAGATAAACTTCTTGGTGCTCATGCCCAAATCTCTGTTATAAATGCACTGCTCAGGAGAAGGAACCTACAAAAATGGCAGAACTTTTATTGAAAACTTGTGAATCACTTTGATTTACCACAGGTTGGGGCAATTTCACAGTTGGTTACAACATGGGGAATTTAGCTCTGCTTACCCAGTCAAGCATTTTAAGTTAATTATAATTTATTTAATTTCAAAGAAAGTTCGAATATTTCACTCTCAGATATGGGATGCAATTCCAGGCTAAAAGGCAGCACATTTTTGAAGGGTGTATTGTTATTCTTACTAAGAAATGATCTTGTAACTTAAAATGTACAACACAAACATCCCAAATATTGTTAGTGCAAAGATTTTTCCTGTTTTTTTTTTTGCTTGACTGGCTTATTTTACTCTGTAGCTTAAGTCCGTTACACGTTAGAGTCGTTTATCTCTTCCTCCATCCCCTATCTTTGTTTCTGCTTCTCTAGATTTCATCTCTAGACTTCATTTCATCACTTAAAGCATTTTTCTGTTGAATTTCTATCTTATGGTGGCCATTTTGAAAGTTGTGCCAAAACGTTGCTGTGGAGGGAACCTTCAGAAGATTTCCAGACATTTTCTTTTGTGGTGATATTAATGTCTTGATATTTTAACATAATAAAACTCACTGGCTCAGGAGGTACATTTACTCACTATGCCGAAATGAGAACATAATTAAAGGTTAAAGGACCGGTGGGGCAGCAGGGGACTCAAAATGCAGAGAATGTTAGGAAACATTTTTTAATTCTTTATTTAACCAGGGAAGATCCATTGAGAACATGTTTCTTTTTTTCAAGGACACAGAGAGAGAGAGAGAGCGAGAGAGAGGGAGGGAGGGGGAGAGAGAGAGAACAGGGGTAAAGCCACTGGAGCAGTTTGTAGGGTTGCTGAAGGGCCCAGTGGCAGAGTTCTTTCTTTTTGTGTTTAGGGATCAAACGGAAGATAAAAGTGAGCGTATGCCCACCCACAGCGCTCTGCAGTTTCCCGTTGTACCCGCCCTCCTGCCCTGCTGCCCTGCTGCCCTGCTGCCCAGTTTCTCTCAGGTGGAGTTCCTTTCTCCAGGACACAACAGTGGTGACCCATTTGAGAACTGAACCCTCAACCCTTGTGTTACAGACCCAGTTCTCAAACCATTATGGCACAACACTGCCCCTTATAGTTAGTCCATGTACGCGAGGGAAGTAAAGCCCATTAAAACATTAATAATGTTATGGGCTTTACCTAGTATTTCATTCTGATTACCTGTTTTTGTACCAATAAAGGTTTTTTTTTTTTTTTTTTTAAAGTAATGCTAAAATTGTAAAAAAAAATCTGTGATCGCCTTTTTCTATGAGCTATCCTTGTTCTTGCTTACGTTTTACATTTCTTAATCAGAGACTAGTTATTAATGTATAATGTTTTCAGATTGCATGGGGTAGAACTTGACTCACTTCCTGTTCCATATGTCAGATATTTGGGTGAGAGGCCTCTCTGAATCACTCAGGACTGTGGGTGGACATTTTGGGTCCGTGTTTTACTTATTGGTGCTGGGGGAAGACGGGTGGAACCCTGGCATCAACCATGGGGTCCTGCACATGCATGCGCAGGGCCGTTTCCAAAAACAGCCTCCAAACTGCTGTGTCCTCAAAATATGTACTAAACCTACTGCCTACTTGTTTGGTGTGTATTTTCTAGTACGCAATGGGCAGTGTGAAAAAAAATATCCTCTGTACTATTTTGTAATGGTGCTGCGGAAGTGTCGTAAGACGTCCCGCCCTCGTAGTAAAAAGGCCCCGCCTCTTCCTGTCTGATTTATGGGACCCACCACACCATTGTGTGGGACCTCCTAAATAGCATGGCTTACTTCCTGAATAGAGTGATCCTGATTACACTAACACACAGTGAAACCCTGGAAGTAAGGATATCATCCAGGGCTTCTTAAGTACACTACATTTAGAGAGAAGAGTGTGCCTGCTTAACGTTTTCATCCAGTGTACTCACCTTACTTGCCTACTATTGAGTATAGTTGTTTTGGACATGGCCCACGGTTATGCTGGGTGGAGATAGACACTGAAGTATGCTTGTGGGGATGGAAAAGCAGAACGCATGTCTGCTACCGTGTTAAGAGATAAAATTGTGAACTGTTGTGAATGCCAACTGAATAAATATCAGCAAATTACAATGACTTGCTTTTTGCAGCGATTCTTGAATTAGTGGTGCTTAGGAGGCTCCGGAGTTTTTGATTAATCATAAGACGGCTAAAGAAAATACAGGAAAACATACATTCCAGAGAGGAAGAAATTTAATATTTGTGTTCATGCAATGAAATGCAACCCCATCCCACCATTCCAAAGTTTTTAATCTTAAAAAGCACATCCACATTTGCAGCTAAGTTAATTTCCTGTAAAAAATGTATACTCTGGAGTTTAACTTTCTATGCAATTATTTTTTAACATCTTGAAAACAAATGAGACAGGCAAAAGTCCTGCCGAATGAAGTACCTCAAATATATAACAATTTAATTTACTTATTTCACATTTTTTATTTAATTATTGCTTCATTTTTGTACGTTTAAAACGTGTTTATAGTGGGGAAATGAACTTCTGGAAATGGTCTGCCCCAGAAACTCCGTCACCCCTCTTATCGCCTATTGGAATGTTCCTTGTTGTGCCGTAACTCGAAAGCGCGCGAGGCCAGTTGGCGGCTTGTCTGCAGGGCTACAATGGCGTCTCGTGCAAAACCAGGTGGGCATGAGTGTTTGTGAAGGTAGCTTTAACTGTGCAAGGACTGAACCGGTCATACCGCTCCGTTTATTTTCCGTTGGATAGAGTGGGCATGCCATGTTCGCTTACTAGCTCCCTCGCCATAGCTATATGATGGTTAGAAGTTCGTATTGAATAACTCTGTACGACTTTACCTAAAATGTTTGTTTTTGGAAAGTAGCGTCGCATCTCCAACTGACTGTATTATTAGTATTTCAGCGTGCCTGTTCATGTAGGCTATCGCTGTGTTGTTGTCTTCCTGTTTGCTTTGGGAAAAAATGCGCCACCGTTGTGGCTGCAGATGGCTAACTTTTATGCTGAACGGTCAAAGTGAAATATATCAGTTATATAAACAAATAGGTAAATTATTAAAAACGTTTTAAATGCAAAGAAAGGACTGCATTTTCAATTTGACCTTTGGCTGGGTTTTTGCGTGACCACGTGAAAATGATATATGAAATCTAACGGCATTGCTTCCCGTTTGCATTATGTCACCCTTGTGCCACAGCACCATGAAAATGAAACGATACGGCCAATTGAATTTCAATTTAATTTTTGTCCTGGATAATGTGGTCACTTCCGGGGTTTCGGACTACAAACTGTAACACTATTGGATCGTTTTAACGCCACCTGCAGGGTTGCCTGTAGTGATCTGTTGTCCCGACCCGTACGATTTAAAAGGCTGATTAAATGAGTAACACTTTCCTACTGGAACTCTTTCTTTGACAGAAAGGGGAGGGAGATTAAGTGAAATTGAAATTCAGAAAATTTCAACATCATAACCCCCCCCCGGTCGATAGGCGACCGCTGAGGGTCATATTTATCTAAACATACGGACGATTGGCCAACCCTAGTGTGAGTCTAAAGACTCTCTGCCTTCTTTCCTTCTACAGGTGGGCGTGGCAGGAAGCGCAAGACGGAGCCTGAGGGGGGGGAGGAGCCAGCGCTGGAGAACAAGAAGGAAAAAGCGGAGGAAGAGGAGAATGACAAAGAGGAGGGGCAGAGGGTGGTCATAGAGCACTGGTCAGTCTGGACATGCAAACTTGCTCTGTGCAAAAACAGCTGGTGTGTGTGTGTGTGTGTTGCAGTAAGAGCTGACGTGTGTGTGTGTGTGTGTGTGTGTGTATGTATGTGTGTGTGTGTGTGTTGCAGTAAGAGCTGACGTGTGTGTGTGTGTGTGTATATGTGTGTGTGTGTGTGTGTTGCAGTAAGAGCTGATGTGTGTGTGTGTTGCAGTAAGAGCTGATGTGTGTGTGTGTTGCAGTAAGAGCTGACGCGTGTATGGGCGTAATGCAGAGGGGATTCGGGGCGCCCTCCAGGCGGCCCACCCCGACCTGAGAGTCCTGCTGAACCCCCAGAAGCCCCGACGGAACAGCTTCGAGGTCACGCTGCTGAGCGAGGGGAAGGGTGAGCACATCGCCTCTGTCCCCCTGTCTCTGTCCCTGTCCCCCTGTCCCCCCGTCCCTGTCCCCCTGTCCCCCCGTCCCTCTGTCCCCCTGTCTCTCTGTCTTTCTGTCCCTGTCTCTGTCCCTCTGTCCCTGTCTCTCTGTCCCTGTCCCTCTGTCCCTCTGTCCTTCTGTCCCTCTGTCCCTCTGTCCCTGTCTCCCTGTCCCTCTGTCCCTGTCTCTGTCCCTCTGTCTCTCTGTCCCTGTCTCTCTGTCCCTCTGTCTCTATCCCTGTCCCTGTATCAGTCTCTGTGTAGGTGTAGATGTGGTTGCATAAGGAATGTAAGTATCTGTGCTTCTCTCTCACAGAGATGAGCCTGTGGTCTGGGATTAAGAAAGGTCCCCCTCGTAAACTCAAGTTCCCTGAGCCTGCAGTGCTGCTGTCCGCCCTGGAGGAGGCGCTGAAGAGCCAGTAGAGTGAGGTGCTGAAGGTCAGAGCACGCGTACACACATACACACACACACACCTCAACACCAGTGGGTACACAATGACGATCCATGTGTTTTGGGATTTCACACCAACTCATGCACATAATTGGCTCAAGTGTTGTTGCTTTTTATTATGAAATCACAGCAAGGAGTCTACTAAATAATTAAGGCTTATTGTTTTCGCCTTTAATTTTTCGAAAGAAAATGATAAAATTCGGGGTAACAGGTATACGCAAAAAGCAGTTGAGTTCTTGGAACATGACGCCTACACCAGTCCTTAAGTGTGTGTGGTGCGTGAAAAACATTAATGCTCAAAAAGAGCTGCGGGAAGTTTCACAGTAAAAATGCAGCGGCTCCCTTTCAGAGTGCAGTGGGGTGTGTGTGTGTGTGTGTTTGTTTTCTGGTCCAGTATAGTCCACTACGTAATGCTGCTTTCCTGCGTTTATCCTCCACAGCCAGTCATCTCAAGTTCTTTGCTTCGGGGCGCATTATGACGAGGAATGGCCAAAGGGGGCGCCCCCTGTTGTTCTTCTGATGCCACTGCAGCCCCGCGCTTTGGACTGGGATGATGGTGTCAGGTGACCTCATGCAGAATCGCATCTCGTTATTTTCCTGCTGAATCTCGTCTGCCTTTTTATTTTGAATCACTGCTGCTGAGAATGTTCACGATTCACTGAAACTACTTCTGACTCACATTCTGACTCCCGTATTCCACATTCTGTGTGACCTTTTCTCAATGTTCAAATAAAGATGTTCTTAAAGATTTTTTTTGTACTTTATTCCGTGAAATACAGAAGAAAAGGTTTTCACTGTGAACTCCAAAAGTAACAAATTCAGTTTTTTTTTTTTTTACAGCCATTTTGGCTCCTCTGTTCCCCGTTCGGTATCGTGTGACTGTCAGCCTTTTCTTTGACCAACATTAGATTTACAGGAGTACCTGAGAAACGAGGAACAAGTGGTGGTGTAGCGTAACGGGCAAGGAACAGGGCTTGGGCCTCCCAGGTTGCGGGTTCGATTCCCCGGTGGGACACTGCTGCTGTCCTAACCCTTGAGCGACGTGCCTAAACTGAGCTGTGAGTTGAGATGTATTCATTTGTCAACACATCCTGTTCACTGTTTGAAGTTCACAAACCAAACTAACCAGAGATAATCTGTCATGTCCCAAAGACCTGGAAAACATGGAGGCAGCTGCTGAATCAGGATTAGGGAACCTGAATATGTAACTGACTGGGGACAGGGCACTATATCAGTGGTTCCCAGCCTTGATCCCGGGGACCCCTGTGTGTGCTGGTTTTTCTTCCAACCGCAGTTGCAATCCCTGAATGTTTTAACCACGGTCATGTAAGATAGGATCCCTGCATGTTTGCGTATGGCCACCAGGTGGCAGAGCTGACGGCTCTGTGAGCATCATTAGCACAGGCAGTCTCTAGATGAGCAGGAGTGTTGGGGCTTCAGAAAGGCGGCATGTTGACTGCCTGTGACTGGCCAGTTTGGCACTGAACTTGCCAGTCATGTTGGCTTTAGAAATTAGTGAGTTCCTTAAGAAATCAGAATGCTGATAATAATGTGAAATCATAAAAGCTGCTTCATGATCAGCAATCTATGCTGGACACAGTATGTACAAAAACTTCAGAGTTCTAGTACGTATGACTAAAATTTAGTCACGCTGGTCTTTCAGTAAATCAGTATAGTACTGCCATGTTCTTCAACAAACAGAACAAAAACACCACATGGTTCTTTTGTTACAATTGAAATGGTGATTGCTCTACTTCAGACACAAATCACGGGGTGTACTTATGATAACAAACCAATGCATCCAGTGAAGGGTTTGTCCCTGTGAATGAATCCAGTTACTGCTGAATTTGGAGTAAAACAAACAGAACGTTTAAAATAAAATGAAAATGCACTTTTGTGTTTTTGTCAATGCTAACAATAAAAACACACGAATGATAGCATAGCAGCATAGCGTAACAGCATAGCAATGTGCCTTTTACAGAACTTCAGTCAGAAAGTGCACCGGCAGTTAAAGTAAACAGGAGGAATTATTTCCCCTCGGTTGCCGTAAACGTTTTTTTCAGCTTCTGCAACCAGGTTCCTCTGGTCTGATTGTCCTTTTTTATGGGAAGGGATGGTGGAGTCTGGTAAGACCAAAATTTTCATGCGATACACTTTTTTTTTGTACGTTTGTGACTTGTCAACTGTGTGATGTGAAAATGTGAGAATTTGAAAGTGACACCTGGCTGTCTTGTTCACCGTCCAAACTTCTAAACTCATGTTCAAAAACAAGTTCAACAAATTTCACACTGCACATGTAATTCAAATTAAACACTGCTTAATAAATAACATATAAAATGAGTTTCTCCTTATATTTGCAGATAAATTGCTAATTATTGTTTGAAAGTGCAGATAATAATAACCATACTTCCCTCCTGGCATTATCATAAGTGAATAAGACATCTCTGTATCTTGCAAACCCTCAGCATTTAATTTAAACAAAATAAAAGCACTTCATTCTAAGTGTGAATAAAATGTGAGAAAATAATGCTTCTCAACCATCGACATGAGCTTTTTCTGTTTATTTTCCAAGAACAACGCGTTTTTCATTTGTTTAAATAGAGTGATTGAAAACGCTTCATTCTTGTGAATAAAATAAGTATAAAATAAATGTAATAATAAGCGCAAGTTACCACACAATGAGGCAATGAGGCCATTATTAAGAAACTTGTTCATCTTTAGCTCCCGTGAGTTTTTGGCTTTAACTCACTGCATTCCTGTTACAAGGACTTATGGATTGCACCCTGGGTAGGCTGCTAGATTCCAGAGCATTGCACCCTGGGTAGGCTGCTAGATTCCAGAGCATTGCACCCTGGGTAGGCTGCTAGATTCCAGAGCATTGCACCCTGGGTAGGCTGCTAGATTCCAGAGCATTGTTACAGGGATTTGCTTTCATTCAGCCAGAAGAGCATTAGTGAGGTTCAGGTACTGATTGGATGATTAGACCTGGCTCACAGTTGAGTGTTGGATGGGGTTGAGGTCAGGGCTCTGGGCTCCAGTCCAGTTCTTCCACACCAATCTCGACAAAACCATTTCTATATGGACCTCGCTGTGTGCCCAGGGGCATTTTCATGCTGAAACGGGAAAGGGTCTTCCCCAAACTGTTAAGGAAGCACAGAATCATCTAGAATGTCATTGTATGTTGTAGCATTAACATTAGCCTTCAATTGAACAAATTGACCTAGCCCAAACCATGAAAATTTTGATTTTGAGAGTATGTAGGAACTGGCAATCCAAGTCATTTGTTGATGTTCTCTCTCTAAAAAAAAATACATTTGTATCACTTTTAAGAGCGAGCCTAACTTCTGCTGTATTTGAAAAGGAAGGGAATTCACCAAGGGGAGCACTTAATTAGCATGTCACGCTGATCAAAGACAGCTGATTAAAATCATCTTGAGAGTTCAATTTACACCGTCTGGCAGGGCTGAGTATGAACAAATTGAAACTGAATTGTCATAATTAATAATTAATTCATATTATGACGACAGGGGCATCAGTGCCAAAGATCCGGTTCCCTTTCATTGCTGAGGATGACAGCTGCCTTTCATTTGAATTATTTCAGTTAAGCGCAGAGAAGGGCTCTGTGTGCAGTCTGTGTGTGTATATGCAGTCTGTGTGTGTGTGTGCAGTCCATGTGTACATGCAGTCTGTGTGTGTGTGTGTGTGCAGTCTGTGCATATGCAGTCTGTGTGTGTGTGCAGTCTGTGTGTATGTGTGCTTAAACACAGAGAAGGGCTCTGTGTGTGTGTGTGTGTGTGTGTGTGTTTGTGTGTGTGTGTGCTTAGCACAGAGATGGCTCTGTGTGTGTGTGTGCAGTCTGTGTGTGTGTGTGTGTGTGTGTGCTTAGCACAGAGATGAATCTGTGTGTGTGTGTGCAGTCTGTGTGTTTATTTATGTATTCCAGTGCCGGTGTTTCTGTCCAGCCGTGGGCATGCTTTCGACATGAGCAGATTCACGTCCTCCACAGCACGCAAGGAAACGCTTCCCGCTATCGGACAAAGCAGGTGCACAGGGTGAGCCCGAATGCCTGCTTAGAAACCTCACAACTCTTGACGAAAATACTTTGGCGGATGCATAGATCCGAACAGAGCCATACGTGAGACATCAACATTAAGTTGCATTTCTGGGGGTCGCCTAGGCAACGCAAAAGGCACTGGGTTTCAGTTCTGAGCCACCAGCTCCGGCGCAGGTTCAGTAATCTCCCTAAATGACTCGTTTGTCGAGCGAGGGGGGCGTCCCCAGGGAGGCCACTGGCCGTATCTCAATGGGAGAGATAATCGAGCTGGGCTGTTAGTTCCCCGTTAATCGCTCTCCGGTGACCACTGCTGGCGGCGCGGCATCTGGGCGACCCGTGCCTGTAACAGGCGAAACAGCGCTCCCGTCCAGCTGTGTTTCATCGCCCAGTTAAAGGCACAGCAAAACCGGGGGGGGGGGGGGGGGAGAAAGGCAGTGGTTTGTGCTTCAATGGCATCGGAAGTCAGTGCTGGTTTTCACCCTCCAGGACCATGGCAAGAATGAGTAGCAAGGACTGAAATTTTTAATTTGGGAGAAAACAGGATGATGATGATGATGATGATAATAATAATAATAATAATAATAATAATAATAATAATAATAAAGCAGAATTACCTCAAAGCTAGAAACATCATTTTACTATGAGATACAGTCCTGTTTTACCCTTGAGTAGCATGCATCTGTGCAAATGAAAGATGTTAAAGAACAGTTCACACACACGGTTTAAAAAGAGGTGAATTGTTCCAGAATAACACATGTTGCAGCATATGCAGATCTGCAGGCAGCTCCAACTTTGGCCACCACACCCACAATGATCCGCCACATCTGGTGTTTGATGTCAGCAAGGAACAGTTTCTCATCTTTAGTGCTTTAAAACTGGTGTTTTGAAAGTTATTCTTTTGGGCGTAGGAGGAGCATTCTGGCAAGAGTCCACCTTACCAAGGACCCTGGACTTCTGTCACAGTGGAAATGTCGCTACGTTGAGGTGGAGGAGATCAAGGATCAGCTTCCACATCAGGCAAGCAATCTCTCCGCATCCATGAAAACCTCCCGCTCGCCACGGTTTAATTATTGACGCAGAACAGGGAAAACATTTCTCCCATTGCGCTGACATTTTGAAAAACATGGGGAGAGTGGCTTGTCAGGGTGATGACCTTTATGAAGGTGTACATGGTTAAGAGTGTAATCCAGATGGTCTGTCACTTTGTTTGCCACTTCTGGATTAATTCCTCTGATTTAGCTTGCAAGATTATTTGTTTATTTGGATCTGCATTAGCTGTTGCACATTCACAAGCTACTCTTCCCAGGGTCCAAAGGCAATAAAAACATGACCTAGTACAGAGGAATTATAGACACGCACATACAATTGTATTTAATTAAAATACTAAAAGTAAAGCTTTTGCACATTTAAAAAAATATAATGCTTAAAATATTTCAATACACCCTAAAATAGGCCTGGAAAATGGATTCCCTGCTACTGCTGAACGGGCAGATCTACCCCCGTTTCTGTCGAGCCGTTAAAGGCCAGTGTGCTCGTTCTCACTTCAAAACCCCGCAGTCCACTAACTGCATGTTAATTGACTCCATCTGTGACAGAACACTTGGTAAACGGTTACATGTGAAAACTGCTGAGCTTGAGTTTTACCTGATCGTTTAATTAGCAAGCAACGGGAACATTAGCCATTTAATTCTTCTGCTAGGAGCAATGACGGAAAAGCTTTCAATAGGACGCGACTGCCGGCCGTCTTCACTCTTCGCAGAATACAAGAGTCGCGAATGAAGAGGGGGAAAAAATGAGACGTGGAGCAGCGGAAGCAACACCGTTAACGCTTAAGACCTAACTGGTGGGGGAGGGGCCTCCTTCTCAGGCTAAAAACTCGAGGAAAAAAACATACCGGAAGCAGTTGCAAATATTTTGTGCAGAGTTCGGGTATGAATGCTGTTAAAGACGTTATTTCACGATTTCCTCCAGCTAAAGTTTTCGTCAAGCTACCCAAGTACGAACGGTGGGGAAAGTGTCGCTGTCCAAGGTACTTGACGTACTTGCGTTGATCAAACGCGTGGGTTTCATTTGGCTTCAATATCTCCCTACATGAGCTGTGCATATTTGTGAAAATGAATAATACATCAACATCGCACATATTTTATCCAATTCAAAACGCACAAATATAAACGAATGCGATATATTTGTCGTTTCTGTTTTTGGCTGGTACTCTCCCATCACGTCGGTGAAGCTACCATAAAATCCACAGGAATTCATGCGTTGTTTTATATTATCTCCGCACGCGCTGCTTCCTCGTTCTCATCCCACTCGGCTGATTGGTCACTCGTCATCCCAGCTTTTGTTGGTGTTAAGCGGTGCGCGCCCACTCCGGCGAACCGCCCAATAAAAACCGGGAGCATCGACAAAGGGTGGAGAGAGAGAGAGAATCAAGTCTGTAAAAAGACAGTTAACTCATATACCAAAATACAAGATCCAACAGAAAAATAAAATAAAATTGGAGATCACAAAGCGTAAACTGTTTTTCACATAAATTGGACACAGTGACAAGAGATAAAACATCAATCCAGAAAACAATCAACATTGCAAAAAACAAAACAAAACCTCAAAAATGCTGAGCCTAATGACCCATATAAAATAAATACCAGGATGAGAGCATTTGAGGGTGAAAATGAGCGGAGAATTCTGTTCTAAGAGCAACATGGACAACACCACAGGGCGACACGTTGGCACAAACGCTGATAATGAACCAACGACAACAATGGGTGAGAATTGTATTTCCAGTGAAATTTATAAATATTTATAAATAGTTGCACATTACTTCATAAGCGTAAACAGCCGCCTACAACATAATTTTGACGTGAATTTATCCTACACATTAACAACAAAACTAGTAATTGAGCCTCTGTGAAGATTGTATTATATTCCAATATTATCCAGAGTGACGTATTAAAGTAGAGAACTTCAGTGTTTGGCCTCCGGAATACAGAAGTGATATCACCAAGAGGCACAGTAGGCCCATTTATAATCAACAAATTGTCACTGAACAAACCAACAAGTATCGCTAACTAGTCAAGAATAACAGCTCATACTAGCTCAGGTTGCCTTACCCAGCGGACTATATTTCATTGGCCAATAACATTTATTAAGTGAATGCTTAAAACGATTAACGTTGAAATGATACATTATAGTCTATAACAGCACACATCCACAGATTAGAAGGAAAATAGGCTACATATAGCTAGTTGATTTTACAGTACATTTAGTCAGAGCCTATTATTTTATATATAATACTGTCGGAAATAATTAGCCACACTATTGGAGTTTATTAGAGTTTGCTTCGCAATGTAAACCTCTGGTGATTTTTTTTGTAAGAGCGCGCATGACTGAGCCGTGTGTGTGTGCGCGCGCGCGCGCGCGCGTGTGTGACAGACCAAGTGTAGAGTTTCTGCTCTTCTAGCGCCGCTCCATCCGGGAACTCTCGAATTAGCATTGACAGCCGAAGCTCTGCTTTTCCCGAGGCAAAGTGAAATCAGTCCGCGGACTCGGACAACATATAGTCCTCTGTTTTCAACTGAAAATGATCGAAAGAAAAAACTAAATCATACTGGACTGGATGCATCGCTGCGGGAATATTTTAAAAGCGGATCTGTCCAACTGCTGAAATCTTTGTGCGACCTCTGGAGTACTTTCCTCACTGGCGTAAAGTGAGTGACGAGTCCGATTCCGAGCAAAGGAGCGAGAACTTGCTTTGCGGTCTGAGTAGTTCTTCTTTCGATTGTTATTGTCGCTTTTTAAATATTCTTTATATCTCGGAAACTTCGCCGCGATTGCTTCGAAAGTATACGAAAAGTGCTTTGGAGTCAAACCATGGAACTACAAGGCCTGCAAGAGGCGTTGAAAGTAGAAATTCAGTGTCATCAGGTAATGCAAGAATCTTACCATTATAGCCACCGTTACCCCTTATTGGTATTTTGAGCGAGTGAGAGCAAGGGGGGGAACTGACCCGATCAAACATGAGCGATTTGTATTCCGAACGTATAACTAGGTGATCTTTGGTTGTTTCTGTCCAGGGTCTGTAACGGCATAGCATGTCGTTTGTGGAGAAATTGTTGGTGTACTTTTCGGAGTAGTTTGGGAATGTCGTGCGTCTTTTTAGAGCAACAAGGATTGGAGTAATAATGCGGTGGTTCTGTGTAGGGAGCAGAACGAGACTTGAATATTTATGAGGTTCAAGAAACTGTCTTGCTGTGTTTGCTCGTTGCTTTGTTCCTCCCTAACATACTAACTTGAAACACTTGTGTTGTCATGTATAGGTTATCTTATAATAAAATCATAATAATAAGATTTGTTATTATTATTATTATTATTATTATGATTATTTAGAAACCAGTTGCATAAATGAAGCCAGACTCACAGGTCAATGGATATATCTGTACTACGCTTTGCATCTCAATAAGCAGCTCTATTATGAGTGAAAAAACTTTATCAGCATAGATCTTTTTCTCTGATTTCCCCCGGGCACTAAGCGACGATTCCACCGCTTTGTCCTTAGTGTGACTTTGCAGGAAAACGCAGCGTATTAAATTTAGTTTTGTGAGTATCAGTCTTGTTATAACCGACTTACAATTTGTTTCTCGCCTGCGTTAATAGCATTTTGTTAAACTGTACGAAGACGAGCTTAACAATTACGCGAAAGACTAAAGACTAACACCCCCAAGCGAAAAACAAGTAAGAATTTGTGAATGTACTGAATAGCCAACATCTGTGCGATATTCGCATTCTCATTCTTCGTGGGCACAGTGTCGCCTGTGTAGCCTATGCGTTTCACAGACATGTTCGAAACAAAAATGGCCTGCGTCAAAATGTTCTAAAAGTATGCTATTTCAGTACCGTGTGGTATGAGGAAACCGCTTACGTTGCAGGAGACATTAGGATAGACTGCAATTATATTTGGGTACGGGGTAAGTTGTATAACATGAAACATGTTGGAAAAATTAGCGTCCATTTTGAGTAGGTCGACATGTTTCTGTTGAGTAGTGTAGGAGAGAATCTTAAGTGTTAGGCCATTACTTTTAGAGATTAAACACAGAAGAAAAAACGAGAGACCAAATAGTTATTTAACGCACCAAATATTTAGGTTTACATTTTAAGCCTGACAAATTTGTTACTTTACAGTCTTGAGGTGTTATTTCTCCTCGGTCACATGACTACATGGTAGCCCTTCGATTCGACTCCGCTATATTGACTACACTTTCACTTTTCTATAATCATGCACCAGATAGTGTTCGAGATAAACTTTAATATTTCCTCCACACAGTAAAACTAGTATTAGGAGTTAATTTCGCATGCGACCCGTGAAGACTTGGCGGTAGTTGATTTCTTGTGCTTTGTACTAAGGAGCTATTTTTCAGCACCACGCAGAGATGGCATCGAAAGCTTGAAGTCACAATGCTCGTTCGCTTACAGTCGCTCGCCCAGTCCGTTGCAGAGTTCCAGAAGCGAGGAAAGAAAATAAGATGAAAACAGGAAAGCATAAATAAAAAAATATATAACTGTCGTTGGGCGCGATATAGATCTGGATCCTAGTGTGATTGACTTTCCATTTCTTAAAGTTTAATCGATGTCGTTTCCTTAGGAATGCAGTTTTCATCATTTGAACATCACATTGTCGTCTCTTTAAAGGGAAACATGCTTTAAACATGGAACGAGGTCGCTTTTACTAAAGAAACTGGTACACAATGCAGATATTTGCATATCTGCGAGTATTTTTTATGTTAGGCTATTTTTTGAGCACATCACTTTGATAGTGGAAGCTTCCATTTTGTGTAAGAAGGGGTGTCGGCTCCTCTTAACATGGAGTAAAAGTCTGCAGAGTTTCGTGGTGGGGGGATGGGCCACCATTCATGGTGAACATTACCATTTTGATTGCTTTGATGCCATTTTTGGTGGAGGGGGAGGGGAGAAGAGAGAGAGAGAGAGAGAGAGACCCAAGACAGGACTTATTTATTTTATCTGCGTGTAAAACGACCTCCCCTATTCAATATGTTCCACCAATATGCTGCGTATAATGGTTTTTTCCATATGTAGTTTATTTAAAGCGAATGTTTACCCGTGACCATTTCCGGAAAACGTGAAGCTTTTAACTTTGCAACCTAACGATGGAAACGCATATCCGTTTACTGCATATGTACACAATTAGGCCACATGTAAAAATGCAATATTTCGCTATATGTCCTGGAATATAAACCAGTACGTCCTTTTGTTGAATCCTAGAGTTATAATTGGGTTTGCAAGCGAGATACTTACCGTGTTCCAGACGTCTGGCAACCGGATTCAGTATGCAGTATTGTACTTAGTCGTAATATTTGCTTTAAAAAGTCCAGATTCATTTTTTTGATTAAATTGAACGATGTAATATTTTAAAAATTAGAATTATTATCTAGTATATATGACGGGAATATATGTGATTACCAGTATCTCAAAAATTTTTTTGCATTTAGAATATTATGTTTGCATACTGAACAGTTTGTAAGCAAAGCACTGCATGCAGTGGTCAGGACACACCTGGGACTAAAAATGTTGTGAAAATGAGCAGATTCGTGTCAAATACACAGTAAAGGCAGGGCAATAACAATAATTAAAATAGTTAACTGTTCGTTTCTGCCTAGTCAGATACTGTTCTGCATCAACAAAAACCAGGCCATTGAAAACAAGGTCACATGTAATGTTTTTATTGTAGGTGGGATTATTTCCTCAAATGCATGGGCTTGAGTAAGAATAATCATTATTTATAAGTTTACTAACCCTCAGGGATAATTGGGGTACTACTGTACAGTATACAGTATATACAAACACAAAAAAGTACAAATAACCCTTTCATAGATTCATTCATGCGATCATTATGGTGAGGGTAGTGCTTGCAGTGGCACAAAGAGCCGCTGTGAACTCTGAACTCTGGAGTTAAAGCCCTTTTCTGCATTTCCTTTTCTATACAGCACTTAAGCACTTAAATTAAGATTTATGTACGTTTTTAATGCAAACACGAGAGTGTGCGGGTTCCCCTGGAGTGTCAGGTATTTGAACATGCTAATAATATTCATGTTTCACTTGCATTTTTAAAAATTCCATTTGCCTACTTAATTACATGCATTTTTGGACGGACCTAGCCAATTAAAAATAGCCGTGGTGATGTCACCTTTAAGGTGTAGCCATAGAAAATGGAGTGGCACTTTCTGCCTGTTGTAATTACATGGCTAAGCGAGTGGACGCTTGCAGTGGAGTGAAAAGTAATGTTAATTATGCAGGATGTGACCATTACACTTTAAAAGACGGATAGATGGATTTGCAAACCACTTTCTAATGCTGTAGTTTGTGCTGTTTGTTTTTAAAACTCTCCCACTCAAGATGAATCTCTTTCACTGAAGAGCAACGCAGAGTCTGTATGTAGCTACTCTCAGCGAGCTGCAGACACTAGACAGATGGTGGGTAGGTGTGCTTACTCTATGCCCATCAGCAGGAAACACTGGGCCCTGAGCTCACAGGAAGTGAGACCAACCTAGACGCAAGGGTAATTTGTAACTCAGAACTTTATTGACAAGAACGCACATGCGCACAAATAACCAAGAACATATTACAGTAATATGCTCACTTTTTTATAATCGTACCAGTCAAAACAATAAAAAAGGCACTTATTTTTTGCAATGCAGTTGAGAGACACATGAATATTTATTCTGTTTTATTGATACAGTATATTACATTACATTACATTACATTACAGGCATTTGGCAGATGCTCTTATCCAGAGTGACGTACAACAAAGTGTATAACCAAAACCAGGAACAAGTGTGTTGAAAACCCTAGAGGGAAGTACAGTTCCAAGTGCAGGGAACAACCGCGTATATAAAGCATTCAGATCTAATGTTGTGACCTTAAGCATGGAGGTGTGATGTCACTTGTCCTGCTCATTGATTTATTTATTGGCTATTTAATGTCAATAAATGTTTTTGCCGTTTTACATTGATGTTTGTTCTTGTTTGCTTTGGCATTGAGTCTTCACAGAACAGTGCTGGGTGTGTAATACATTCTCACTAATATAGCCTACATACTGATCGCCCTTATTCACCTAATGTTTCCTTGATAATGCTTTTTGCTCTACTATTCTTGTGTGTCAGGGCTTCAACAGTCTTCTTCAAAGAAGAATTTTATAATTAGTTTAGTTGAGTTGGCATCTGTGCTTCCATTAATGTAGTTACACTGGATTCCAATTAGTTTTAATGATGTATTAGCAGGCCACGGAATGGGAATCGTTCCTTTGAAAGTTGCTTTCATCGGAGGAAGTCCTCGGATTAGCCTCCCTGTCCGAAACGCGCAAACGTCTGCCTCGTGAAATCACTTTCTCACCGCTCACGCTCGCAGTAAGCCGATTATACCTGCATCGCTTGTCCTGTTTTGATTCTGCTGCCATAAACCGCCCCCATCCAGATTAATTAATAAAGCTTCCCGTGAGGTAGCATGGGAATGTTGCAGGGAAAGGAGTGAGAAAGATCCGCTTTAAATGCACATTTACTCATGCCCAGTTAAAGGAGGAGAACGCTTTGGGTTTTATTGCCTGTGTACGGTTTTCCGTTCGCTGTATAACCGGTGCAAATATACATTGAAAATAGAACAGAGGCAACAAGGAGAAAAGACAGAAAGGAGAGAAATGAAAGAGGGATGGAGACAGGGATTCAGGTATGGATAGACAGACGGAGAGTAAGTCAGATAGAGAGAAACAGTCAGACAGACAGAGAGAAAAACAGACAGGCAGAGAGAAACAGTCAGACAGACAGACAGAACAGTCAGACAGAGAGAAACAGTCAGACAGACAGAAAAACAGACAGGCAGAGAGAAACAGTCAGAGAGACAGACAGAGAGAAACAGACAGACAGACAGACAGAGAGAAACAGTCAGGCAGACAGACAGAAGGATCAGATGGACCTTGGGAACTGAAGGAATGAATAAAGAGATATCAGATGGATGGATGACAGAGGGTGTAAGAGATAAGGGGGGGGGGGGTGCATGAATGGACAGAGGGAATTCAGGAGAAAGCAAAATGAACCGGGAGCACAGCGGTAGTGTCCCCGTCAGGGCCTGTTTAAGATCCCAGTCAGGGTCACGGTGAGGCCTGGTAGACACGGAACAAGCAGGAAGAGAACTGCTCAAGAAACCGGTCACATGACCGCTCGGGAGGTCATCCTGGCTCAGTCCATCCCGCTCGTTCACTGATAAAATCAGACCCCTAATTAAAGCGCGTTAACGGGCCACGTGTTCTGTGTTGGACTCAATGAACGGAGCATTTAAACCGCACACAGGCTCCCAGAGCCACTTTTTACAGGCACGCGTTAATGCGTACAGCAGCGAACTGCTCGGACTGTCGAAAGTGGAGCGTTTACTAGCGCGTCGTAGCTTTGCAGCTTGCTAAATAGCCTATATTCCGCTAAGGCATAGCCATGGTGCATAGAGGCAGTGTGTGGGGTTGTGAAAAAATCAGGGTAATGTCTGTATTTAATCACTACTCTGGAGAGTGTTGCTTATTAGGACTTCACGGTATCATTTCTGTTGTTGTCACACTCCAGTATACAGTGCTACCAGTTTGTTTAATAAATCATAGGCTACACATGACATGCACGTACAACAATTGGCTCCATTCATGCTAACCAAAAATTTTACTTTCGAAAAATCTATGCAAATAATTTGATTAAAATGTTCATTGAACCTTAAATAAGTGTATTGTGGACAATTAGTGTCCCATCATGGAATTTTAATGTGATGTACAAACAATTTTTGTGACTTTTTTTTTGCTATGGACTTGTGCTGGCCAATCAATAAAAGCTAACACATTAGCGCTTCTTGTAAGTAGCCTTTCAAACTGCACTGGAGTGGGGAAACATTCCGGAACATTACTACTCACATATTTCAGACCACATATTAAAAAAAAAAAAAAAACAGAACGGCACATTCTGGAACATTATGGAACACTGTTTACATATTTCAGACTAGGCAGGTTTGTGGGAGTAGTAATGCCCGTAAAGCCTGAAAACTTTGGCAGGGCAGCAGCTGATTGTAAAGACAGGAGTTAAGATCCTCCTCCCTCACCGTTTCTCAGATTAAGACTGGAGACGCAGGGAAGGTGCGCATCCTCCCCACACTCCTGATAGAAATGGACAGAAATGGAAAAACATGCACAGGGCGGTAACTGGATACAGTTTCCAGCCCTCGTTTCTCCCACATATTGATTATCTGCTGGCCAGCTGTTGCCCTCGCCAGTAAAGGAGGGGCTGTGGTGCCGGTGCATGGCTTCGGCTCTGTAATTGGACATTTGAGAAGACAGGAAATGCTCCATTTTGTGTTCCTGAGTGGGGGGGGGGGGGGGGGGGGGGCGGGTGCTGTGCCCTCTCACCCTCAACACTCGCTCATCCCTGCACTCACTGGTGTTGGGTGTTCCCAGGTTCCTCTACAGTCCCTAAAACCCAGCCTTCTGATTGGTGGTGGGAGATGTGTGAAATTGATTGGCGTGCCCCTGGCCCCGCCTCCCTCCCTCTCCCGTAGGACTGTGCTTCCAATCCAGGGAGGCTCATTAGGGGATCTGGATGGGATTAGTATGTGGGAGGTTTTAGAAAGTTTCACTGGTTTTGTTTTCCAGGAAGGAGATTAATTCCAAGCTCTCCGTTGTTTCCCTTGACCTCCTGTGGCTTTTAGATGCGGAAAACCAATTATTTCTTTACCTTCTTTCCCTGCAAATTCTTTCCTATTGATTTTCTCGGCTTGGCCATTGTAGTTTCATAGTTCACATGCAGTTTTATTTGTTTGTTTTGGATCAGCTTACTACACCTGATTCTAACACCTACCGTTATGAAAGGTATGAGAAAAGGTATAGGCCTACCTGACTGAAAAGCACTTAAGCAGCCAACTGATAAGTGTACAATCGAAAGGAATTCTCCTTACACTTCACTGCTTTACACTTTGAAAGTTGGTCTCTTTTCCTTCCTCTCTCTGCCAGCAAAGATAATCATACGTTTTTGTTCCCCTTTATTGTCGGAGAAATTTTGATTCTCTGGATCAATATGCTTGTGAGGTAACCATATGGGACTCATTAAAAACATGTAGGCTACTGAAAGAATACTCTGGCATTTTAATTCGCTCTGGCAAACGCTGCAGAGCTTGGGTGTGTTTAGGGTTTTTTTTTTTGCATGGTGCTGTAATTAGAGATGTTGCATTCTGTTTGGGTCTGATTTGGGTCTGAGATTGGGCATGTGTGTGTACGTGCATGTGTGCACCCGTGGTTGAATGTGCGGGTATTTGTGGCAACTGCAGTCTTTGAGTTCACACTGCACAGACTGCCCCTGTCAGTTGATAACAGCCGCACTAGGCCCAGCTTCTCTGTACACCGTTCCTCAGAAGGGGAGCTTGTGGTCCTATGATTCCTGGGAAGCATGGGTTTGTAGTCATCAGGAAGGCCCCAGAGTGAATGCAGAGTTCCGATTGGTCTTCAGTGCCTCAACTGCAGGTCTTTTAACCCTTTGAAGCTGAGGTTCCCCCCCCCCCTCCCCCAACATTATGTCACTGTTCTAGAACTCCACTGCTCTCCATTACCACTACTGATTGTGACATCAGCATTAGAATTTTCAGTTAAGAACATTCTATTGACTTTTATGATCTCACACGTTCAGGAGTTAACTGAGACCTCCAAGCAGCGGACGCAAGCAAGGGGGAAAGGGGTGAAGAAAGGCCGTTCACAGGGAAACCAGGTCCCTGGGAACGTCCCACGACTCTCCCCTTTCAGTTCCTTCAGGCCGTGTGTGTCACCCGTTGTTTTGCTTGCTCTTTAATCCTTGACTGGAAGGCTGTTTTAATTGTGAGCACCATTTCAGAACTTCGCCTCTGCTGTTCCTGCGAGCAGTTCTAGCCCCAGCAGCGACAGGAAAGCGGGCCAGGCTGTAAATCTCACGTGGAAAGTGAGCATCTGAGCATCTGTTTTTTTCCCCTTTCTCTAACATCCTTTGTCTTCAGTGTGCGGATGCCTCTAGAGTGGGGGGGTGAATGTTGTGTTGCTTATTTTTTGGCATGTGGCTGAACAGTCTTCAACTGTAGAACGGTTAACGGAGGGCCTCTGTGTGAACGCTGATCCCGAATGAGTGCTGTTACACAGTCTGCAGCCGTCTAAATGGTACAGTACCCCCTCTTTGTGATGACAATGAAAGATATAGTTCATCCCATAATTGCCATTTGCTGCCATACGGTAGCAGTTCTCCAGGAAGGTCTTGTGTAGCAGTGCTGACATGGCACAGCTCTGGCTAACTTCAGGCAAGAGAAACGGCTTCTCGCTTTTATAGGGAAATAACACCTTATCTCCAACGCGTTTTACACCATCAAAGCAGAGCGCTTTTAATCAGGCTGATAATTTGTGAGACACTTGCTCCCTGAAACAGGTCACTTTTTACTCCTTAATGAGAAATGCATTAGGCAAATGAACCAGTTATTATTCTGGGAATTGGTGGTAGTATAAAATCGTGAAGGTGCTACGGCAGGCTTTTGTGAAATGGAATTCAGGCGAGTTGTATTTTCAATATCGGGTGCCTGCTCAAGTAATGAAGAGGCAGAGGTGAAACTGGGACCCCTTCGCTCAGAAATAATTCCAAATATTTGATAAATAGATGCAAATTATGGGGTGAGGCAATGTGGAGGTCTGAGTAATCAACTCGAGGAGCATTCTTTTCATGGTAAAATGTTGGGGGTTTTGGACGTGTGGCACAGCTTAAGGTGGAGCCGCCATACGGGGCAGTGATTGGACAAGAAACACCCAAAACTGGATGCAAGCAGTGGCCTTTAGTTGCTTTATTTCCAACAAAGAAAACAGTCCAACAAAAATTCCCCTGAGCCTTTTTAGGAGGTCCGGAGCGTTTGAGGGAACCAAAAGACAAAATGGCAGAGTTCCACACGGTCTCTCCTCCCAAGACACAGGGGCCTGTGCCTTTATAACGTGCAAAGGGAAACACTCGAGCTGATTGCTGATTGGCCCGAAGGTGAGCATGTCTAGTGAGAGGCTGCTGCTGTCCAAGGTCCTGTAGGTCCCTCCCTGGCAGTGGGAGGGAACATGCACAATTCACAGCCAATGAGGCTTCAGAGGGGATTTCAGAAACAAAATGGCTGTTAACCTTCTATGCCTGTCCTGGCATGGGTTGCAGATGTAAACGAAACAAAATAAAATGGTATGAAAGCTTTAAAAATTCTGAATGAGAGTCATTGATGCCACTGCACCATAACTCATAATGTGACATAACTGATGCGTTTCTGTATAACTGCATCATCTGTCTAATTTTGCACCATTTAAGGGCAGATATCAGCAAGCAAGGGTGCCTCTAAGTCATTGTTTGATATGAAAATACTAAGTTAATTTGTATAGAGGAAAATAGAATTTTACACAGCTGTCCCAGTACTTTTGCATTTAACTTTCTGTAATCAATAAAAAAAAGAACCTCACAAGAATTAAATCTCACAAAAAATGAAAGCAGAATGAAATGTGACTGGCTCCCTGGCTAGCAGGGCCAGTCTGAATTGCTAAATTCAGCGATATGCATCATGCAGGATGTTGGTGTGTGAAGAGCCGGGTTTTTTATAGCGTCAGATCTGAATAGAGGGCAGCCTTGTACACATCAGAATCTAATTATGAGCACAGGCGGACAATGGCCAGTGTCACGGGACAATGGCCAATCTCGCTGCTCTTTGCATGTCTGCCGCCTTCAGTGCCCTCTTTAATTAACTTCTTTTGCCCGTGTATCGTAGCAACAATGTTTTATCCTGCTGCAAAGTCAATTATTCTACCATTTTGAACCCCCCCCCACCCAAACCTGCTCATGTCCTGCAGTTACATTGCACCACAAGCCAGCCCCCCCAAGCCAATATACATTTTACTGCTATCATCTCATGTCTTATGCACTGTACTTTGTCTATAGCAGAGCACCAGTGACAAACTTTATCACTCTCCTTTTTAAGGATCAGAAGCTTGTTATGAAAGACAGTAAATCTCATATGTTTATTTATTTATTTATTTATTAATTAATTTATTTATTTATTTATTTTAAACTGGTTCTCCTGTTACACCCAGAAAGTATTTTAAGATTGGTGAAAGTGTTGAAAATCCATGTTATTTTACATAAAAGTGTATTTCAGGATCCACAATATTTGCAGTGTTTTTAATCACTTAAAAAAAAAAATGTAATTGCAATTCTAAACTAATTTAACAATTTGGCAGATGCTTTTAGACAAAGTAACTTATCGAACTGAGAGAGGCAAATGGCACTAGAACTGGAGAAGACAAATTTGCAGTCGTCAAAGTGCTACCATCATGGTGCCCGCATCAACTTTTATAACAGTGCCTGCAGTGGCAATTCAATCTCTTACCAAATGTACTTTCAGAAATTATTTTCAGTCCTTGTCGAGTTATAACGTTGCTCTCCAGTCTCTTGAACTTGAACTGCTGCTTGTTCAAGCTGCTGAACATAATCGTGCGGGCGAAGCCTTGCTTCGTTTCGCATTAACCAAGTTAGTCTCTAATCTTTTATTCATTTTTTATGCTAAAAAGTGGTCCCCTGGTAAAATATCAATGCGAAGGGCTGCAGCTGAGGACACTGAAGAGCTGCTGTTTGTAAACAACACAAAGGAGGGGACGTGTTGCTGCTGAATTTATCTACAGAGAATTCTCTGTAGTAAAGGTAAAACTTTAGATGAAACTTCTGGGACCACACTGACCTCATGACTATGAATTGAGAAGGATAGTCTGTGTGCCTGGATAAGAGCCTATAATATGCCTATAAATGTAATAATGTGTGTTGAATGCTTAAATCACCTGCCACCGGACAGAATAGCATTTTGCTCTCAAAGCAGTGGCCGTGAGTTTTTCATTTTTATGTCCTAAGAGGGACTTTAGTAAAGATGTTTTTCCCCCAGTTACTGGTTAAACCTTAGCGATACATTCTAAATAGAAGTGCATTTTACCCTCATTTAAACCCATAAGTTAAAATAAGTGCCTACTACAGTAGTTTTTTTTGTGAAGAGATGGAAAGACATTATAGAAAGGCCTCCCCTCCTCCTTTCCTGTTTTCCTTTCTCCCTCTCTTCTATTCTTTCTATCTTCTTTTTTCTGCTTTTCTTTCTTCACGTTGATGAATGTGTGGGGGCAGGAAGGCCGTCAAGGATTTTCTTTCTCTCCCCGGTCGAAACCAAAGATTCCCGGCGTTCCAGCCTCCCTTTGAGAACGCCAGCATTAGGCCTATGTAGCGTTGGAATCTGCACACCGTGGTGCTTGCCTCTTTAAAACACAAATTCGCTATGAAAGGCAGAACAGGGAGATAGGTGCTAATGGATGCTCGCTTTCCCCAAAGCCAGGTCCACTACCCTCCACTGCTTCTCTTTCATTTAATTTCCAGCATTTTCTGAAAGTGGAGCCGTCTGTCAAACAGCATGCTAGGTACTACAGCTAGTAGCTAACGCTAGTAGCCTACTGCAACTCACCACGATTGAGGATGGTTACCGATTAATTTTTTTTAAGGATCCATTGTGTTCAAATTTGCCTTTACAAAAGAAAAAGAAAATTTGAATTATATGGCGAACGTAACAGATTACCAGTGTTCTTGTGGTAATGGCTGTTGTCATAACCTATAATTATTAATAACCTATAATTGCCTTGTTGAAACGCAGCTAGGGTGATGAAAGAACTTTGTGTCACTTTAAAGCAACTTCCTGCTGAATTCATCCTCCATTTTCACATCTGTACGTCCTCTATTCATCGGATCCTTATGTGATCTCAGCACGCCCGGATTGATACGTTTTCTTGGGGTTCATTTTCGAAAACATTGAAGCTCCAATTAAAAATGTATACTCTGTGTTGAAATGCAAAACAAAGGACAAACTTGTTCGGAAAATGGCTCAGTGCCCTGTAGAAAAAAAATTGTTGTGGAAAAAGATTGCTTATGTATGGTTTAGTCTAGAACCAATGTTGATTGAATCCAGGCCTTAGTTTCTTAGTAAGAGTTTTTAGAGCTCATGTTTTGTTTAAATACTGTATATCAAGGCTCTAACTGCAGCAACCCTGACTGATTTGAACCTGTACCTTTCAGGTCAGGGGGCTGACGTCTGTTTGTGAGGGATGGTACAGAATTAAGAATTACGACACTGCACTGTTCCATCAGTGATATGATCACACATCCAGGGCAATAACTTTTTATGGCCCAGCAATTTATTTTTGTCCCGTGTAGGGACATGAGTCTCTGGTCTTAATCTCAAGAGCCACACTCTGTGCAGTGCTGAAACCTACAGAACTGGGGACTTTCAGTAACACAAAATAATATTTATGTACGTCCGCTCAGTCTGATTTTCATCAGGTCTTCTCCAGCTGACCGACTCACACTTTTTTTTCTTTCTATGAAACGTTTAAGATGGGTGTTATACTTGTGTCAATAAGGCCATTCAGCTTTAGTAAATCTTCATTTTTTCTTAAACCTTTGGGTACATGTTTTCTGTAAACTGGGCAGGTAATGAGACTGCAATGGTTGGCTGTATAAGACTGACATTTTTAAAAATAAAATGATATGAAATCATTTTATTCCAGTCCAGACATTGTTTGAGGATGAATTTAGACCTCAGCACACTCTCCATACCCAAACTGCTGCGTTATGCTCTGCTCACACACAACTATGTCTGGGTTGAGAACAAGAAGTTGATCATTTGAATCGTTTATATTATTAATTCAAACATGTTTATTTTGGAGGGCAAAGTCATCCAGGCTAGTTACACAGAAACATCAAGGGTGGCGTTAGCTTTTCGTCATCTTCTGAAATAATTTGCACTGGTGCAGACGCTAATCAGTAAAATGTCTTTGTAACGAGGTCTGCTTGCGTACCTCGGCAGCGAAACAGTCCTAATTATGATGATAATTTGTGAATCCGTTATTTTCAAGGAGTCTAGTGATCATGTAAAAATAAGTACAGTGATGTTTGCATTGAATCACAGGGTTTAGGCTATATCATAATTCTCTGACTCGAATTTCATTTACATGACTTTGAATATGTTGACCTGGCCATGACAAAAATTGGAAATAGTGTTGTCATGAGTCATTTTTTTATGACAGTGATGTGTGTCCAAGAAAAAGGTAATCATTAATAATTAAATGTGAGGGGTCACAGCTTCATATGAAGAAGCGGTAGCAGTATAATGGAATGTTTTAACTTTTGTTATTGGAGCCGATCAGATCACAGACCATTGCCTGATTTTTCAGTTACTCTGAAGATATCGGGTTATACACATGCAGTATCACAACTCCAACCAATTATAATATCACAACTCCAGCCAATTAGAATATCGCAAGTCCAACCAATTAGAAAGAAGCATTTCTGTGAAGTCTCTAGGCGGGGAGGAGCACATGACTCATCGCTGTTAGCTAGGTGTTGTTACCGCCATTTCTTAATTTATTATCAGCGATGCGATTCACACGCTGAAATTCATGCGTAGATTACCAGTATCGGCTGGGAATTTCTTTCACCAACATCTAAACTGACAGACAGAACATAAATATTTGTGGATAGCTGGACCAGTTACCTCATCGAACGTTGTACCTCACAGGATGAAACGGCACTCAGTGGTTCTGTTTGGAGGTGATATGCTGACTGAATTTTTGACCCAGGGAAAGTGCTTGGTCAGACATGCTAACCACTCCAAGCTGACGGGCCAGAATGAGCTGGCCTACCAAGCACGTTCCCTGGGTGCTTGTTGTTCTCTGTGTGCTCTAAAGCAGCCTGCCCACTCCTGCCATCTCCATGCCTGCTGTAGCCTGGCAGCCAGAAGATGGCATGGTTTGTTTGCAGTATGCTCTCAGATGGAAAAGCAGCCAATTATGTCATTAATAACTCTGATGGTTTTATTAGCATTAATAACTCTGATGGTTTTAAGTACGATGCTGGGAAAACACAGGTAGTGATTTTACTGCAGGAAGCCTGGCCCCAGCCAAAATGAACAGTCAATACACAGATTCTTTAAAATTTAAAAGAAAATACTGTCTGAATAACAACCCTGTGCAATCAAAATTTATAATAGCTATAAATACAGTTCTGAATACAAAATACAAATAGTCTATTCTGTTGAGGTTTTTTAAAAATATATCCTGAAAGCAAAGAAGACAACAATAAAAAAAGAATAACTTCTTAGTGTGAGCCTGCTTGTGTTTGCAATTCTCGATGAACACAATGCTAACCGAAAAAGTTTGAAAGGCTTTACAAACATTTTACTTTATACTTAGCAATGTGAATGCATATCTGAATGGTTTAGTAGGCTAAGCAATCTGGGTGTTTCACAGTGTCTGTTCTTGTATGATTTTGTGTTCTTGAGATGATATGCTTAATGACCCAATTTCTGCTCCAGAACGAAAGCAGGAACACAAAGAAGTGAGAACGGTAAAAGGTCCGGTGAGTTTGGTCAGAGTTTGGTCAAAACAAATGTTGAGCCTTGTGATTGGCTAATGAATCCACACACCCTATCCTCAAAGCCTTAATTGACAGCTGATTGGCAGGAAACCACAAAAACAGAGACACTGCGGCTCCCTAGGGATTCAGATTGACCCCCCTGGTTCGGAGTATCCAGTCGCTTATTTGATACAGACGCTAATGGACCCTCTCTCAGTTGAGAACAGCAATCCAAAAATTGATTTACATACCAGAGTGCATCACATTTGTCCGATGGGAGATGGAAAAAAAAAAGTGGATTTAATGACAGGATTAAACAAACTGTTCTCTCAAACTTGAAGAAAAGAATGTGAATTGAAACCAGCAGTGAGGTTTAATGTGGCAGCGCATGGCACCTGAATGATTCAGCGAATGTTCTGGGATAGACAGTACCTGGAGAGAGACCGCACAGCTCACTCTCGTGTTAAAAGTAGACACCTATCACCGTGGTGACTGGAATACCAACTACTGCAGAGTGAAGTGTCTCGGTCCAGCTGCTGTGGTGTCTGGTGTGATTAACGGACTGATAGCGTGTCCGTTTCTGGGCTGAAGTATCAGTTATAGTTTAGATTTGGTGAAGTTTGAGCATTGTGAAAGAAGCTTACCAATTTTCTGTGCCGCTGCCTTTCAAAGTAACTATTTTGAAGGAAGCGTCTAGGATTGGCGCTCTCTTTGGAATGTCTCAGGTGTTATTTGTTGGATGCCTTCGTGTACGTAAGGTGAAGGGGGGAAGTGCTCGGTCTGTGACAGGGTTTCCATGTCGATTCCATTCCGGAATGTTCCAGAAAGCAGTCCTATCTGTGGGTCACTGCAGCGTCTTGGGTTGATTGATCTGTGTGCTTGGGTCAATAAGGAATGAGTGGCAGTACTGTGGACCTCAAGGGCAAACACACATACACACGCAGGCACACATGCATACATACATAATTAAATCATGCACACAAACACGCAAAAATACGTAGGAAACATGCAGTTACACTCAAACCTATAACAAACGCGCACACACACACTCACAAATCCATCTCTGCACCTCTAGCAGGCACCTCATTGACAGAAACTGGTGCAAATGCCCCCCCCCCCCCAAAATAAAAAAAAAAGAAAGACATTCCTGGACCTGGCAGCTCCCTGTAGAAATGCCTGCTGCACACATTATGTGTGAAACTGGACTGCTGGGAGACCCAGAGGACCGTTTGCTCATTAAAACCCACAGAGTCAATATTTGCCATTGAGTTCCTGAGAGTGTGCAGATAGAGGGGGCCCCCCCAGATAGAGGGGGCCCTGAGCTCCCTTTTAAGGGGCCATTACCGTGTTCGGGGTGAGAGACGGGAGGACAGGACAGGGCGAGATGCGGAGGTCTCAGGATGAACTGTGTGGATAAAATAAGAGTGGGATTCTCTTTTATAGACAGATTTGCTGTAGTTTCATTACTGCCGTCCAGAGCTCAGGGGACACTCCGAATTTCAGAGGAGGGAGGCGTGTGCCTGCTGCCATGGCAGCAATTCTGTTTGGAAAAAAAACAAGAAAAACGTATGTTAAGAAAACTGTATAAATGCTGTAGATTGACACACACTTCTCCATCATATTACAAGCAATTAGAGTGTGCTACGAGGGAAGAAGAGGTCTGAGAATTTGTGTTTATTTTCTGTGTTGCACTCCTGGTGGCTGTTTGACCCAACGCTGGGTCAGGGCCGAGTTTTATTTCTTGGAGGAGTGGCGGGACAGTGTGGTTCTGAGCGCTTTATTGGGCCTGCGGGACCGCTTGTCCCTCTGTGACCCTTCCCAAAACGCGGGCGCATTACCCAGCCTGCCCCGGTCCTTCTGACCAGCCGTTCCCAGCAGCAGATCAATGCGGTAATCAATAGGCAACTCAAAGAATCGATACCGTTTTATGCAGCGTAGCTCTCTCAAACAGACACATCTATTCTGTCGCGGCGCGCTCTGAGTAGGGCATTTAATTAAAGTTAATTCATTGAAGTCGAGGCGGATGTAAATCTGGAGCACAGGGGACAGCGTTCGGGTCGCTCAGCTAAACGCGAAGGCACAACTGTGATGAAATGTTTACGAGCTCGATCACCGGTTTTACACTTTTGAGGCACTGGATGCAATTTTGCTCCAAATTGCTTCCGAGATGACAGAAAGCGTCTCTGGCTCGTTGTGTTGTTTTCTCTTTTTTTTTTAAGTTAAATGAAAGGCATCCACTTTTCAGGCACGCCGTGGCTTCCTGTCGTAAGCGGCACACGATGACGTTTGTTTTTCTGGTGTAAACAGCGGCGAGTTTGCGGCCGTTTGGCCACGTAAACAAAGCACACGTTTGGTCTGCCCATGCAGAGAACGTCCTTGTGTTTCATGGTGACAAAGTTATATATTTCCTACAAAAAAAAGGGTGTAAGTTCACACCATGTTTTTTTATGTACAAAGGGTTACATTTATATATATATAAAAAACAGAGCTCCATGCTTACTTATGTGTTCAAAGTTCATAACAAGCTCGGCTGGACTAGGCTCGCGCTGAAAAACCACTTGCCTGTCATTCTAATACTACCCTCGTGAAACTGAAGGACATTACACATTCTCTTGTACTCCTTACTTGTGAGTCAAATTTAAGTGCTGTTTTTTTCAGTCTCATCACAAACTGGTTTGGATTTCCCGTGGTCGTAATACCGTGCTTAACAGCAGGCTCAGGTCAGCCAGGCTCTGGTCAGCCGATACTGGGCTGGCTCTCGTATCGGTGTGCTCTGGCCGGCAGAAGGTTCCGGAAGTTATTCGAGTGGCGAGCCTGTGTTTGTGTTCGTATTGACCAGGCCTCTGAAGGCTCCTGTCACTCACAGAGGCAGCAGGCCGAGGTGCTCCTGTGAGTTTGGGAGAGTCCCTGTGTGTTTAGAGACCTGGGGGGTCTCTCTCAGAGGAGGAGGAAGAGGAGGAGGAGGAGGAGGCACACTTGTGGCTGTGGTACCTGCTTAGCTTTCAGAGGGGGGCTGTTTCTTGGGGGAATGGGGGGCATACCTGCTTAGCTTTCAGGGGGGGCTGTTTCCTGGGGGAATGGGGGGCATACCTGCTTAGCTTTCAGAGCGATTGCTCTTTGTTTTTGAGGTGCAGCCTCATGGGGGGGGTGGGGGGGGGGGGGTGGGGGTTTGGGTTTGGGGGTGGGGGGGGGGTTGGCAGTCCCTCTCCCTGTTCTGCTGTTGGGCTGCTCTTTGTCACTGCATCTGTCTGTGGTTACTGTCAGACTGACTCCATCTGCTGCCCCCCACCGCAGGCCCCCAGCATGCAATGCGCACACACTTGCACGCACAAACGCGCATTTACACGCTCACACGTGCATTTACACACGCACACAACTTTTACTTTTTACACGGCTCTACAATTCCTGCAGATTACTGATTTTCAAAAGAATCCATTTTCACCAGAATGCTGAACAGAGTGAATCATTTTTACTCTGCGTTTGCACATTTTGGTTAGTAGTATGTTTTGTTGAAAAGTCTCAGGGATTGCAGGAGGTGTTTCATCTACTCCTATGCACATATCTATGTCAAAACATAATCATTTAAATGTCTTCAGAATTTTATTAAAACTATTAACTTGAAAATTACTTTTGTGTTGAATGTACTGCGTTGGTGAGGGAGAAGAATATATTAACAGTGTAAGAGCATATAAATCTGAAAAAGGGGTGTGAATGCTTTCTGAAGACACTGTATTCATAAACATCACACAGAAACATGAACTCCCTCCCCCCACCCAGCATCAGATTTCTCCTTTATCCCTTATTTCATTTCCTTTCAGCCTTAGCCAATAGAAAAAGAACAATTACAGAAAACATTATCTAATGCTGTATTAATGAGCCGATTGCTATGAGAAGAAATGCGATTAAATCCTTTTCTTCGGAGTCACTTTGTAACAAAAGGTTAAATAAAGAGGTTGAAAGATGACCGAGATGGTGGCAGAGGAAGTTTATGGGTGTTACTTCCTGTTTGGTTAGCATCTTCTTCTCTGCTGTGTATTCAGAGATGTGGTTCTGCTCCTTCTGGACTTGAATAGCTTATCTTTGAGTGCCATTTTGTTATCAGTATTAGAAGAGGTGTCCTACGTATTGACCAGATATGTACCGCTGTGTTCGGAATATTGAAAAGTCTGTCTGTGCTGTTGTTTAAACACAAAGTGACCCGAATTGTGTTCTCATTAAAATATTAATGAGGAGGTGTGGTTAGAGGCAGAACATCCAGCTTGTGCATTGACACAGACAGCACAGGAACTTCCCGTGGAAACCAGGAACTTCTAGAGCAGGGGTGTCTCACCTTATCCGAAAGGGCCGGTGTGGGTGCAGGTTTTGCTTTAGCCACAGTATTAATTCTATTTGTCAAGGTCTTGATTGAAGACCATACCATATGATTAGTTAAATACTTAAATCAGGTGTTGTAGCGCTGGGCTACAGCAAATCTGCACCCACACCCCGGCCCTGTCCGGATGAGATTGGATCCCCCTGTTCTAGAGAAAGAAAGTGCTGAGTGCTGAAGTATTGCTGAAACTGACTATCTTTAGTTAGATCATGTTCTTCTCCTACTGAGTAGGAACAGTGCTCAGTAGCGTTAGGGCAAAGTGGCTATGGAGCCTTAATAATTAGTACAATGTTATGGGTTTTAGTCCTGAGCAAGGTACTGGTTTGAAAAAGACACTTCAGCCTAATTGGTCAGTATCACTCCATATCCATGGGTATAAAAATGTAGAATATGAGGAGCTTATGTTGGGATAAAGGCTCAGCCCTGGATAAAAGTGTCTGCCACAGGAATAGATAATGTGATGTACACACCAACCGGGTTATTGCTTCGTAAGTTCATTTGTGTGTGTGTGTGTGTGGGAGTCCTTCAGCTCAGTGTCTTCCCTGGCACCCAGCCAAAGAGCATGTTTCTGCCAAGCTCTCAAAGAACAGGAAGATAATAATAATAAAAGAAGCGTTCTTTAATATGAGAGAATTTGAATGCTTGATGGTGCAGGGTTGTTCTGAAGGGCTCTCCAGTGGTGGTTTGCATATATTGCTGTGGTGTAGGCCCCAGCTCTCTGTACGCTAATCTTGCAATGCTAAGTTCATCCGGCGCAGGGTTGACCAGACACGTACTGGGCTTCCAACTTGAGAAAAACATTTCACCATTCAAGAAACCTTAATATAAGCACCTGTTTTCATTCCCAAAATTTTTGTTGCAGTGTCCAGAATATTAATTCACCTGTGTTGGGTGCATTCAATATACAATGTACTATGCCAAGAAAGTAGATATTGACTGCAGGTCTTGTGGAACTAACTGACTGGCAATCAGTAGGACCTCTGTAGAACATGTTCAAACCTCGTTCCTCATCCAATCTCTGAACAGTAGTAGAACTCAATGCTACTTACACAAAAGAATCCTGTCCCGTTGGATGCCCATCTCTCGTGTCGGTGTGGTTTTGTGATTCTTTGTTATGGTTGCTGCAGTGCTTGCAAACAGGATTCCCCTGTTTTTGCCGTAATGTGCACAAGCCTGAAGTAGACTTGGCGGCTGTGATTAAAAACTCAACACTTGGTACAGCGCAGTGCCACTAGGCAGCAGGAAGTAGGCAATTATTAACAGTAATAACACTTTTCCCCCCATTAAAATTTGTGAAAGTGCATTTCTGTCCCAAAGCCTGAGGTTTTTTTGCACTCCGCAGTATTTCTCTAAATATGATATTGAATGAAACTCCCTCTTAATGAGTGAGATGGAACAGGTAGGAAGTGCCAATGGAGTCAGTGTTCTTGGGTAATATCATATCACAGGAACTGAACATGCTGTGAATGAACACAGATTTGCAAATTGGAATATTATTACAAGTCACTGAAATAACAGCTGTGACATCAGGGGTTTGGTGAATTGCGATTGGGTAGAGGGGATACCTTTTTAAAAAATAAGTCTTGGGCAATGGAAAAAATATATATAATTCAAGGAGTTTACTGGGTAGAAGGAAGGACCATTTTTTTACAGTCATCCACTTTGCGAGTACAAACCTGAAGAGCCCTAAATGTCAATGCATCACACTGTGGGAGATTATACTGGTTCGGCCACCCAGGATGGAACAACAGCCCATTATAAAAATAAAAAAAACGTTTGTTTCTTGCATCAAATCAAAAGCAGACCATTTCTGAATCAGCAGCCGAAAGGTTGGAGTTTTCAAGTTTGACAGGCATTTAAATTATTCTGTTCTGTTTTTGTTGTTGTTGTAGGCCATCAAACCTCAGGAAATTCTCTCCAAATTGCTTTAACACTTGGAAATAAAATGCAGTGTATAAAACAGGATTGATAAGAATTGTTGTTTGGGGAGGGGGGACTTTACAAGAAGGGAATGTTTTAAAAGCATGCATTTTGTGACATTTAAATGCAAGTTTATGTAGGTATCTATTGTTGAATGGATAATACAAAAAAAAAAAAACACACTCTGCTCTCTACATTCATGGAGGAAGGCTATTTTCGCAAGCTGTTTCTTAGAGTTCACTCAGAATGAAAATTATACCTGGGGTGTGTATGATTTGCATTTAAATAGATTTATTGTCTTCTGATAGTGTGACAGGCACCAGACACACGATTACATAGATTTCTCTGGCAGGAAATTAGGAGTCAGAATTTGATTTTGCTTCTCTACGATGTTAGATGAAAATGTCCACAAGTCAATTTTGTGAAGTTTTGGAAGTAAACGATTGCTGATGAGATATGCATCTGATAATAACTGAAGGGATAAAAATATAGCTGCAAGCAGCAATGTCGGGGGCCAAGCAGGGTGAGCTATAGCCCATTGGGTGTACTTTGTCATGGACTTAAAACCTAATTCAAATACCTTCCGTACCAGCTGTGGTGTGTGTTGGATCTGTAATAATTATTTTGAGAAATTGCTCATTTGAAGTGATGGTGTAGTGCCACCTAGGGTGGTAGTGGCCCAAAATTTGACTCCCATGACACTGTGCTCAGAAGACTAAGAGGCAAATTACAGAGGTTACACTTCCAGATGAGCATGATGAGTTTTGGGAGCAAGTCTCATGGACAGATGGGACGAAGATAACTCTTTTGCCAGAGCGATGGAAAGGTGAAAGTGTGGAGAAAGAGGGGGGGTCTGCTCTGGACCCTCGGCATACTGCTCGTATAATCTGCCTCGCATTGTCGAGGCGGTGTGATGACCTGGGCCTGTATGGCTGCATCTGGACCTGGTTCAGTGGTTTTTATTGATGATGTAAGTTAGTGATGGTGGAGAATGGCTGCTGAAGGGTTCAGAAACATTGTCCACCAGTATCCAGAGAAATGGACTAACTGGGCAAAAGGGTAACATGCACGAAGACACCAACTGAAACATGGCAATATTTCTGCTGTACAGTATTTAACTGTACATGTGTGCGTGTGTCTGTGTGTGTGTGTGAATGAATTGCATTTATATAGCCTAGCACTCTTCCGAATGCTCAAAGTGCTTTACAGTGATGAAGGGGAACTCACCTCACCCACCTGGGCGATGCACGGCAGCCATTTTGCGCCAGAACGCTCACCACACATTAGCGAAGGTGGAGTGTGTGTGTGTGTGTGTGTGTGTGTGTGTCTGCGTGTCTGTGTTATATTATAATTAGCCCTGAAGATGTGACTGAAGGTATCTAGCCTAACAGAACATTGTGCAAACCGAGTGCAGGGAACAGATACTCACATTTTTATGTGCACAGCAAAACCAATAGCACAGCAAATCACTGCTAGTGTTATCCTCAGACCGTGCAGAGCAGCAAATGCAAATATAAATTCATTTCACAGCGCACAGCAAATACATTATGAGACAGCTGCTGGCAGCCGAATCCCTGCGGAAGCTATAGGCTCAGTCCACGCGCGCATCTTCATAAGTCGTGCGTATCTGGGGTTTGTGGGTTCAGACGTGAGTCGCCGTCCTGACACGACATGCATGAGCGAGCCAGTCTGAAACTCACCAGCGATGCACATCAACAGGCAGAAGACCAGACACTGAACAGGACAAACGCTAATATTTCACCTGCAGGACTTTATTCTTTAAAAAAAAAAAAAAATTTAAAAACGCAAGTGGTTGGTTGGGTTGAGTTCAGCAGTCACCAAAATTAATAAAAACTGCATCTGTAGTGGAAGGGAGGAGAGGAGCAGTGGAAATGACTTGCAGTGAATCTTGGATACAGTTTCAGCTTGAGGATAGGTCCCAGTGCTCCTCAGTTTCACAGACAGACGAGAGCCATTTCATCTTCTCAAATAGCAATAAGTTCAGATGAAGCATCTCAGGTAAAGGGAAAATAAAGAAGTAAAAGAATCTCCAGCCCGGTTGTGCCGATCCTGCGCACAGCCATTTGAGGCCAGAAGCGCTCTGTCCTCAGGCCACCTCTCTCCTCGCCTGCGTCTCTCTCACGGTGGGAACCTGCGCCTGGCGGTTAAACGCAGTCTCAGCGACCGCTGAGAAACGACCCGCCGACGCTTGTGAATTACCCGCGGAAGAGACGGCGGTGCGAGCGGCTTTAGAACTCCGCCAGACGGTCCTTAACCCTCTGAAGAGCAGGTTTTATGATTCTAAAATCAGTGTTTTAGAATTACAACAATCAGCGGTGATTGTGACATCAGCATTAGAATGTTCCGTTAAGAACATTCTAACAACGTATTGGTGATCTCACACCTTAAGGGTTAAACTGCTCCATTTGATTTTTTAAATTTATTTAGCATACTACCCAGGATATAGCGTTACCAGAAACATTTCCTGCTTAATTTATAATGTGAATGTTACTCTTCAGTATCGTGCACCATAATGTCTCATTGTGCAAGAGTATCTTCTCCGATCTCTGTGCTCTGAAGGTAGTAGCTGTCCAGCACCGCTGGTGGACTGCTGGATGAAAAGCTTCTAAACACGCTTGTCTGCTTCTTCCCAATTTACGGTCGGAATCATTCTGATGAGAGTGGGCTCACAGCAGGATTGGCTGTTCCAATTTAAAGTAAACAAAAAAAAAACCAAACAAAAAAAAAAATTGTATTTTGAAACTCCCATGTTGCAGTTTGAAGGTAAATCGAGTGACAGACATGGTGCTTGAACATGCACCTTTCGATAACGCTTGGCACTCAGGGTGTTCGTACGGTTTCGACTGGAGTGCTCGTTCAAACTAAACCTTAACATTATGATAATGAGGGCTGCATCACTGCCAGGGAGTGCGGTATTGATCTGGCTCCTGTAATAACTGAGGCAAGTGTTAGACTGATTTGACCAGCACTCTAAAAGGCCTTGAGGCTGCAGGAGATTAGATTCACCCAGGAATTATTCTCTCTTCAAGCCTTTTTTTTTGTCGCTCACCTTGCTGCTAAGTGCTCCACAATAGCAGGTTTGTGCCGAGAGCAGCAGTGTTCTCTTGCCTTCAGTTTACTGTCCTCTGTCAGTCGGAGTTGCTTTCCCCACTCATCACCATAACAACACCTGAATGCAGACTGTGTGTGGAGCGATCAGTGCAGCCTGGCTCCTGGCAGGAACTGCTCCTCCAGCCTTATTTTGAGAGAATAAAGCACCTCCAGGGGCATCAAACCTTATTCAAAGAGAGTAAAGCACACCCAGGGGCCTCAAACCTTATTCTGAGAGAGTGAAGCACCTCCAGGGGCCTCAAACCTTATTCTGAGAGAGAGTGAAGCCCTTCCAGGGGCCTCAAACCTTATTCTGAGAGAGAGTGAAGCACCTCCAGGGGCCTCAAACTTTATTCTGAGAGAGTGAAGCACTTCCAGGGGCCTCAAACCTTATTCTGAGAGAGCGAAGCACCTCCAGGGGCCTCAAACCTTATTCTGAGAAAGTGAAGCACCTCCAGGGGTCTCAAACCTTATTCCGAGAGAGTAAAGCACCTCCAGGGGTCTCAAGCCTTTTTCTGAGAGAGAGGGAAGCACCTTATGATGACCTAATTCTATAATAAACATTTCTAAAGTATCCCTAATAGACAAGATTTATTCTTGTACACTAATGCTACAAACAAATCCCATGTCAAATACACACAGAACTGCCTTTTGTACCTTCTAGCAGTCATAATTCATCACAACCAGCAGAATTTTTGAAATGTGTACTCTTCGTAAGGAATTTTGTCAAAGTGCTTGAGTGTTTCTGTTTCTGATGATATGACAAGGACGTTATTTCCTGAAAAATGTTTTTGGTTTCCGGCGTTCACCTTTGAAACTGGTCTCTGAATGCGTGGCTGTAGGTTTGATGAGCAGCCACAATGCACGCTGAAGTAAGTGCTGATGTTGTTCATTCAGATAATGAATGACATTTGACTGAAATGGCCCTGTAATGTCGCCATTATACAGCAGGCTTGCAGGAAGAATGTATTACAGCTGGAGCACAAGGTTTTCATAGCAGCTGCATTCATCACGCCCAAGGGCATCTGTGCTTCTGCAGTGGAGCACATTAAAACAGGGGAAACGTTTGACGGACGGACGCGTCATGTGTAGGCCTGGACTGGGGAAGCACCGTCCTTTTGAGTCTCGGACAGTTCCCTGTAGATTTCCTAATGGATTTTATATGAAATATGGATGCAACTATTCCACTGAACTTCTGATGAAATTAATAAAACAGGGCGGTTAAAAGAAAGACTCATTACAGCTCAACCCAATAAAGATGTCTGTAGCATTTCTTGCATTTCTATGCGCTGACAGTAGAAAGTGACAGAAAGTTGATTTCTGTGCTCCATTGACCTCATTCGGAAGGATGACTGAATTGTAGGTGAGAAGACTGCCCTAGGTAATCTGCTGTCCCTACTTGTACAACTGCGTTATTTTATGAAGACTTTTTTCCCCCCATTTTTTTCCAAGGTTGCCAATCTGCAGTTTCTGAAAACAATTTATTAAAGGCATACAAGAGTGAAGTCACTGCTTACAAAATGCCATTGATTGTATTATATCGATTAATTATAACTCTGTTGAACTGCGAAATTAAAAGGAATTTTATGTGGTCTTTCATATGGCAGAAATAACAAAGGAACTATTAGCACACATGTGCACACACACCCACCCACACTTTGGCACATGGTGAATGATTATGTGTTCTGTGGAGTATTCTCAGGAACCCTTGGGGACCTCCTGATGCCAACAGGGCTGTCTTTACTCACCTGGAACAGAATGGAATCGACCCAGTTTTGCCTTGCTGATGTTTAAAGTGCATGTTTGTGTTCTTTTTTTAACCCCTCTCTCGCTCTCATTCTCTCCCCCTCTCTCCCTTTTCCTCGGAAGCTGGCCGTCAGGAACGCCAAGCCCCTCTCCCTCATCAAGTCCAGCCAAGCCATCGCCACGACGCCGGCGAAGGCTCCCGTCTCCATGGTGACCACGCACGCGAACGGGCAGAAGGCCCTGGGCCCCGAGCCGCCGCAGAAACCCGCCGCCGGCCTCCTGACCGCGAGCGCAGCGCCCGGGAGCGGCCCGCCCGCCAGCCGGAGAGCCGGGGAACCGCCGCACTCTCAGGTACACTTACCGCGCTTTACCGCCTGCTTTACCACCCGCTGTACCGCCTACTTTACCACTCGCTTTACCGCCCACTTTACCATGCTTTACCGCCCTCTTTACCACCCGCTGTACCGCCTACTTTACCATGCTTTACCGCCCACTTTACCATGCTTTACCGCCCTCTTTACCACCCGCTGTACCGCCTACTTTACCATGCTTTACCGCCCGCTTTACCGCCCACTTTACCATGCTTTACCGCCCTCTTTACCACCCGCTGTACCGCCTACTTTACCATGCTTTACCGCCCTCTTTACCACCCGCTGTACCGCCTACTTTACCATGCTTTACCACCCGCTTTAGTGCCCACTTTACCATGCTTTACCACCCACTTTACCACCCGCTGTACCGCCTACTTTACCACTCGCTTTACCGCCTACTTTACCATGCTTTACCGCCCTCTTTACCGCCCGCTTTAGTGCCCACTTTACCATGCTTTACCACCCACTTTACCACCCGCTGTACCGCCTACTTTACCACTCGCTTTACCGCCTACTTTACCATGCTTTACCGCCCTCTTTACCACCCGCTTTAGTGCCCACTTTACCACCCGCTTTACCGCCTGCTTTACCATGCTTTACCGCCCTCTTTACCGCCCGCTTTACCGCCCTCTTTACCACCCGCTTTAGTGCCCACTTTACCATGCTTTACCACTTTACCGCGCCACACAATGGATCCGCTTACGTTACAATATTTGAAACGGTCAAACTGATGTGCACATGTTCTATTTACCCATGGTTTATAGTGCAGCAATGTTGTCAATGTTGTATTGACCAATGAGCATCCAGGGGCAGATCCGTTTTATAATACTAAATTATCTATATGTGGTACATAGAAGTCCATGGTCTCACCAACCTTTTTCTTGGAGCTTCACAATGTTTCTACAAAAAAAATTAAAATAAATAAATAAATAAATCACTGCTGTGATGTGCCTTTGCTGAAAGTTACTGCCGGAACAGTTTCTGGAAGAGTGTGTCATTCTTTGACAGTTTAGTTGACAGAAACCTTTGAGCTTTCTGACAGGGTGATAGTGGCCAAAACTCCACGAGCAAAACTCACATTATCAGTTTTCTTGACCCCTGACCTCCCGAGGATCTGGGAAGGAAGATTTCTATTTTAGCGGTCAGTGATCGAGTTGGTTTGAACTGCCACAAACTGTCGGAGCTTCACCAACACGAGGAACTTGTATTAGAATATCAGCCTGCTACGGGCTTGCAGGTCATTTGGCACAGCCTGTATTCTAGCCAAAATTAGCACTATGATAAATGCACATCAGTGTGTGTCATAATATGGCCATATACTGTATGCAAGTAGAATAAATAAATCAATACATTTTCTGTTGTGAAATATATCTGCTATCACCACTGTCATGTGTAAGCACCACAACAAAAATAACTACTGTGACATAAATACGGTATATGCATCATCTGTGTAAAATTACTTTGACGTTTATCGACTGAAAGATTGATTAACATGTGGAATTAAGATATAAATGCACTTATATGGCAGAGAACTCTAAAATATGAAATTGAAATGACTGAAATTAATTCGTTTTTGGTATTGAAAGGGTATACAGCAGAACAATTACAACCATGAATGGAGGAGAGTGATTTATGATTTTCAGCCCCAACAGAAGTGTCATTGTAAAGACAAGCAGTGCATTATCTTCAAAATAAATTTTTCTAGGAAAGTGTCACACTGATCTTTAGGAAAATGGAATCTTAGGGAAAGGCGTGAGGAGAGCATGAAGCAAAGCAATGCTGTGAAGCCTGAGAAGAGCCCGTTTCACAGACTCATTCAGAATTACATGGCCTAGCCTCTACTGGGGGGGCATTTTGTCCCCCCCCCGGGTAAGGGGGCAGGAGGCAGAGTTGTATTGCGTGCCTTTAAGGCTGGGGGAGGGGAGGGAGGAGTTTCTCAGAGGGAGGCGTGGGCTAGTATTGAGTCATTCTCTGTGAGATGCCAGGATGCTGAGTCAGTAGAGCTGCAGCATGTCTTCCAGCCTGCGGACGGGCACAGGATTCTCTCAGGATGTGGGTCAAGATGAAGATCAAGGAGAAATAGCCCGAGTACCTTCAGGCATGGGCCGGTGTGAGATTGACCGTGTGAACTTCAGCCAATAATGCCGCGGTTTCACGGTCTCATTGTGTCACGCAAGTGTGAAAGTGTGCTGCTGCAGACTCGTTTGCATACGTTACAAAAAAAAAAGAAAATGAAATAAAATAAAAATTAAGTCATAATGCTAATATTTTTTGTATTTGTAGCATATCATAGGAGTCATTTTGATTGGAGGAGAGGAATTTTTTTCCCCCTGTTCACCTGTGGTTCCGCCCCTGATGGCCCTTTCCAGAGGGTCACTCTTTGTGTGCGATCATTTCCCCACCACTGCTTCTCACTCTGTTTAAGTGTCTGGGTGTTGGGTTACCCCCCCATACCCCACAACTACACTGGGGATGTTTGTTCCTCCGAAGAGTGGCAAACAAACTAATACAAATCCCCCTAAATTCTCTGGACAAACTTACAAAACGTGCAGCACTTGCCACGGGACCACTGTTCGGGGTGACCGGGCTGATTAAAGCTACACAGATGCATACTATAAACTGAAGGCTCGCTGCAGTCCACCTTGGACGTTTCTTTGTGTTTTTATAGCTGGACTGGAATGAATTGCAGAGCAGAATGGCGGTTTGTGACTGACAGGTAGAGCACTTTCCAGCGCTGTTATTTGGCGTTCGTTTAGCAGGAAGGTTTTGGTCGATCCCAAACCCCTATTAAAAATCACAGCTGCTGCCTAATACTGTGACATTTCAGTGGCTATAAAATAAAAAAAATAAAAAACGTCCCTCTGGATTTCACGGAAGCAGGAGAATAAGATATAAACAAAAGGGAGTATCTGAACACAGTCGGACCACACAAGATGCTCCAGGGTTTCAGAGAGCTGGGGCTCATTGATGATCATTTACAGAACTACATACTCCGAATCTCGCTTCCATGGTTACAAGCCCCTCCCCCTAAACGTGATTTTTTTTTTTTTTTTTTTTTCCAGCGTTGAATATTCTCTTTTGAAAATTCTCTGTGATTCAGCAGCAGAAGCTCTGCTTTTGTGAAAGCTGCTTTCCCCTGCTCTGGCCTGCTTCTCTTCTATCTGCATTCTCTCTACGCCACACGGCCAAGGTCGAGGCTCAACCCCCCCTCCCCCCCCCCAGGTGTACCGTTTAACTCCTGTCAACACTCTGCCAAACGTGTCACTTCCTTTCTGGTGGATCATTCTCCTTTATGTGGGATCACTCAGCTCGACCGCTCATGGTACTGCGAGGCTGTTTTCTGAATCGCACAATGTCGTTGTGTTACTTCTACAAATTCACACGAAACCAGTGAGAGGACTGTGTACTGTGTGTACATGCTAGTGCACAGCTGTCCCCTGTCGGCTGAATTCCTAATGTAAATGTGTGCGTGCAGTTGCAGAGAGTACACACGGTTTCATATCTACTAAATACACTGAGGTCTGGTCAGATGTATTCTTCAGTAAACAAAAAAAAAAGCCTAATTTGAAAATGCACAGTCAGTAGAGTCCAGCTTGTTTAAATAATTCAGACCAGGCACCCATTAAAAATAATGATTTAAAAAAATATTTGTTGAATAGACAAGTGCATTACTAGTTTTTGAGGATTGTGAATATGAATTAGCTGAAATGATGAATGAATTATGAATTATGGAAGATGTGCATAACAGAATATAATCTATAAATAACAATATGAATGAATGTTAGGAAATGATGCTGAAATGAAGCATTCAGAGATGGGCTGATGGTTTGATGCCCGGCTGAGGTAAAGTCTCGTGTGAGTAGGCAGGTTCATTGAGAGAAGTCCATGGAGAAGTTTACAGAGAGGGATTCCGCGGCTGGCATTTCTGTGAATTTGGCTGCTGCCTGTATGTGACATGACAGAGCCCCTCATGTAGACCTTCCAGTGAGCAGAAGCCCAAATACAGATGGAATCGAGACGACTGGAGGCGTGGAAATCTAGGTTTTGACATTAACGAACTAGTTTACTGCAATTTAGGCCTAATTTAGATTGTATATACCATCCAGACGTTCGGTGAAAAACCGGCTGGATTTGGTTGAAATGTGAAAGTTTTCTAATCGGCTGGGACATAGCCAGGCTATATCAGGGTAAAACCTGAGCTAAGTTAGGGCTAAATTAGTCTTGCATGGCCAGACCTATCTCCACACTTCGTTTCAGCACTGTGCCAGGGAGAAAGGTCTGGCTGAACCCATTATCATTCCGGTATAGGGGGAAAAAACGGCTTGTTTGTATTTCTTTAAACCAATCACAATCGTCTTGGGCGGCGCTAAGCCAGTGCCAGGCTTATACCCACAGTCTAAACTAGCCCAATTACGTCAAAACACCTGTCAACCCAGAGTTGTATTCAGGCTCGTGCCCTCTGGGCTTGGCTCAGGGGTGGAAAATAGAAATCAAAGATGGCACGCGAACAAACGTGAGTGATCCATCGTCTCCTAAGTGTCAGTCGTGTACAGATCCAGATTAGGCTACGTTGTGACGCATTATGAAACTAGTTCATTTGTACATTGGTGTGAAGTCACCAGATATGGCCCTCCTGACTCCGAAGCTGTCGTGCCACTGCAGGGGGTTATGGGGGATTTTCCTCGTGGCCACTCCAAGAAAGTATGGCTGTGGAAGTTTTCGTGCGTGCGCCTGGGGGGGGGGAAGGCGTAATAAATCAGACCAGCCCTTACGGTGCTTCGCTGAAACGCACGCGACAGCAACTGCATAAAATATGAAACGTGTGAAAACAAGAGAGATATTTCATATCGTGTAGTAGCGCTATCATTTCACTCAAATTGAAAATATATCTTTTAATTGGGTTTGTGTAAAATGGCGGCCTGTCACCGGGAGAGGTTTTATGAAGTGGGAGCTGGGGGAGAGACAGCGGTCGTAAAAGTGCTTCTGTGGAGCGGGGTGGGGGGGGCTCGGGCGTGCGGGGGGGGGGGGGGGGGCGGGGAGGCCTCTGGAGTGCGCCACTAACTGCCCGCTTGGTAGTAAGTGAATTAGGTTGGCAGAATGCCCGCTCCCTGCCCGTTGGGACAGGCGAAGTGCCCTCAACTACCGTTCTGACAGTCTGTGGCACCCGGGGACCCCCCACAGGGCATTGTGGGTAAATAGATTTTGTTGCTTCACAGAGGAAAGGTTGTTATTTCGGGGGGGGGGGGGGGTGGGTATTAATGTTTTTTGCAGTGTAGGCCACAGTTTTTTTATTTGTGTTGTGATTTTGCGCATTACTTGGTGATTGCAAACTGAAGTCCTGGTGGGCTGTGCTAGGTTCTGGTGTGTTTCAGCATGTAAGCGCCGAATCGCAGGCTTTGGCTAAAGATGCTACATTAGCTGCTAATTCAAAACCACAAAAACCTGCAGATGCTAAAGGCCGTCTAGGATTCGAGTTTAAGATCCCTGATTTAAACTGGCAACACACAAAATAAACAGCTTTGGATCGTCTGGAGATTATTTTAAAAAATATTAAAAGGTAAAGCCTCCAAGTAAAAATGTGAATTCATAATTTAAAAAATGTGAATTGCAACAGAAAAACACATCTTGGCTCTTAGCTTTTTATGACCTAATATGTGTAGTAGCTGAGAAGTGCGCATACAGTGATTGATTGATCTGAAGATTAATCCCGTTACTTGGCTGCTACAGGTGTAACAAAACATGTAAGAGTAGAAGAGTAACAGGGATCCTGAAAAGAGGTGTGGTGTTGCTCCAGACTGCCCCCTGGTGGCAGAAGAAAGAAGTTAAAGGGAATTTTAAAAAGCAATTCTATTACCTTTAGTTTTGAACGTAAACATTATAAACATATCTTTATGGGATATCAATCAATCAATCAACCAGATTTTTTTGGGAAAAACTCCCAAAGAAGAAACCTCGGAAGGAACCAGGCTCAAAGGGGGGAACCCATCCTCCTCTGGCCAGCTCAGGGTGTAGCTTTATGACCAACATGGATACGGTCAGTTGAAATCAGTTATAATACTGATAACCTTGAAAGCTTTAGCTTATTGAAAGAGGGTATTTGTGGTTTCATTATTCCATGCTTTTCTGTTTTATGCACTAAATTGTTCCTGAAACTTTACAGTTTAAAACAAAGGCTGTGCCTGTGTTGACACAAATTGCATTTGTGATGGTGTAATTAAAACAAAATGCCACTGCTGAGATTTCAAGAAGAATTTTGATTAATTTACCAGTATATTCATTTACAGAGTTTCAGCGGGAGCCAGAACTTGGACCGTTATTTTGAAAATGAAAAATAAAAGGGTGGCTTAAATTTTAAGCCTGGAGTTTGAAACTACCTGGTGTTTCACAGGCTATTTGTGATGCATCAGTATGCATTAGCGACCCAGTGCTATATCCTGAACTATAATGCTATTTGCACAAAGCAGTGGGTGTAATCACCAATATAATCACCATGAACAAAACCACCGTAGAGGCAGTGTATATCATACACAATGCTGTTTTTTTAGAACAGGAAGCTAATGGCTGCAGGGGGTAGGATATGTACAGTAGCGCTTGCAATTATACGAACAACTGCCCTGTTCTCAGAGATCTACCACCCTGCTGGTTTCCATTTCTACCCTAATCTGGCTCATCGCGCTGTATTAATTAGCAGCTCAACGAGATCTCTAGCTGTTGAGTGAGGTGTGCTTTGTTCGGGTTGGAGTGAAAACAAGATGGTAGATCTCCAGGAACAGGAGTGGTTAGCACTGCGCTAGCTGTTGAATGAGGTGTGCTTTGTTCGGGTTGGAGTGAAAACAAGATGGTAGATCTCCAGGAACAGGAGTGGTTAGCACTGCGCTAGCTGTTGAATGAGGTGTGCTTTGTTCGGGTTGGAGTGAAAACAAGATGGTAGATCTCCAGGAACAGGAGTGGTTAGCACTGCGCTAGCTGTTGAATGAGGTGTGCTTTGTTCGGGTTGGAGTGAAAACAAGATGGTAGATCTCCAGGAACAGGAGTGGTTAGCACTGCGCTAGCTGTTGAATGAGGTGTGCTTTGTTCGGGTTGGAGTGAAAACAAGATGGTAGATCTCCAGGAACAGGAGTGGTTAGCACTGCGCTAGCTGTTGAATGAGGTGTGCTTTGTTCGGGTTGGAGTGAAAACAAGATGGTAGATCTCCAGGAACAGGAGTGGTTAGCACTGCGCTAGCTGTTGAGTGAGGTGTGCTTGGTTAGGGTTGGTGTGAAAACAAAATGGTAGATCTCCAGGAACAGGAGTGGTTAGCACTGCCCTGCTGAAAAAGAGCCATGTTTCTGCTAACCTGTGAGAGTGCCTGCTGGTGATTACTGGAAGCAACCAGCTCAGAAGTGCCCAGAAGAAGGTGGGCTAACTTAAACCCACCATGGAACTGACCCACCGTGTCTGTGAATGCCTGGTCACAGTTTACTCACACCACAGCCCTGGCTGAAATGTGTTGTGTTTTGGCTAATGGGACCTGGCTGTGCTCCTGGGGAACGCCCTACCTGACAAAATGGGACAGAGAGGACAGCACAGCCAACTCCAGCTTTGTGTGGAATGATTCTGAGTAACTGACCCATTCTGACTTCTGCCGAGTCGTGCGTCTGTGGTTCACTGGGTCTGAAGCCTGACCGTGTCAGGGAATGGCTGTGGCCCTGTGGAGAGAAGGAAGAGAGGGAGAGAGAGGAAGAGAAGGGAGGGGGAAAGGAAGAGAGGGAGAGAAGGGAGGGGGAAATGAAAAGAGGGAGAGAAGGGAGGGGGAAAGGAAGAGAGGGAGAGAAGGGGGGGGAAAGGAAGAGAGGGCGAGAGAGGGAGAGAAGGGAGGGAGAAAGGAAGAGAGGGAGAGAGGGAGAGAAGGGAGGGGGAAAGGAGGAGAGGCAGAAGAGAGAGAGAAAGAAGAGAGAGAAGGGAGAGGGAAGGAGGAGAGTGGGAAGGAAGAGAGGGAGAGAGAGGGAGAGAAGGGAGGGGGAAAGGAGGAGAGGCAGGAGAGAGAGAGAAAGAAGAGAGAAGGGAGAGGGAAGGAGGAGAGTGGGAAGGAAGAGAGGGAGAAGAGAGAGAAGTGAGTGGGGAATGAAGAGAGAAGGAAGGAAGAGAGAGAGAGAGAAGGGAGGGGGAAAGGAGGAGAGTGGGAAGGAAGAGAGAGAGAGAAGGGAGCGGGAAATGAAGAGAAATGAAGAGTAAGAGCGAGAGAGAGAGAAGGGAGGGTGAAAGGATGAGAGGGAGAAGAGAGAGATGGAAGAGAGGAGGAATCAGGTGGTCAGTTCTGCGATTGGTTGATGCTCAAAGGCCTCGCTGTTTGTGCTGAAGGAGTCTTAAGTGGAGGGACTTCAGCTCATAAAAGAGATGGAGCAATTACTAAAATAAATGCCCTCGGTGTAAGAAGGCTCTCTCGGCCGTTACCATGGGAATGGGCTTTTTAACTCCTTCTCACCTTTTCAACGGCAGTGGTACAGAACAAAAGGGGTTTCATGTTGGAGGAAAAAACTGTGACTTTGGCCTGTTTTGTTCTTTATTCATCATGGTTCGCTGGATGAGATGCTGAAAAAAAAAAAACAGAATTATATTGACTGCTGTTCCCTGTTCCCTGAATAATACTGTTACTACTCCTAATTGTGTGCACTTGATTAGCTGCACCTGGGTCAAATTATATTCTTAACGGATAGGGGAGCGGTACAGGTGCACTTGCTTTTTAACGCACGGCTTCTGCGTGCTGACTTATATTTGGTTGAATAAATAATGACAAAGTTAAATCTGTGTGTGTTACGCGCCACGCAGGGTTAGATTATCTGCTGTGTGAGGACTAGATGAGGGTGAGTTGTGTCCTAATATGAAAGAAAACCACAGAATTGAACGAGGGCGTACTTCATGACATCACTGTAGTCTGCTGTGGTTTTCAGACAGGCATTACATTACAGGCATTTAGCAGACGCTCTCATCCAGAGAAACTTACATAGCATTTACATTGCATACAGCCGGATATATACTGGTATGCTGAAGCAGTGCAGGTTAAGTACCTCACTCAAGGGCACGATGGCGGTGTCCTGCTCAGGTATTGAACCTGTGACCATTAAGTTACAAGACCTCCAGACGGTAGATCTCCAGGAACAGGGTTGGGCAGCCCTGCTCTTGCTGTTGAGTGAGGTGTAGCTTTGTTAGGGTTGGAGTGAAAATCTACAGGACTCTCTTTAACCCCACCCCCCCCCCCCCTCTCTCTCAGATGCTGGGACATCCCACAGCTGGGCCCATTAAGGTGCCTCAGGTCCACTCCCTGACCCGCCTGCCAGTGCAGAAGCCCACGGTGCTACCTCAGGTTTGAGCTCACCTGAACACACCTCTACCTGAACACACATATACCTGAGCACAGTAGTAATGCTTCTGATCAGGGCGTGTCTCCAGCCTGTGTACATGTCTGTGACCCCCCTGTGTGCCCCTCACCCCCAGGTTCGGCCAAAGACCCTGATCCCAGATGGCCTCCCCCACAGCCCCGCCCCCGCGCAGCTGGCCAATGGGCTGGCCCATCCCCAGACTCCGCCCCCCTCCGGCGCCGACCCCGCGCAGCTGGCCAACGGGCTGGCCCATCCCCAGACTCCGCCCCCCACCGCCGCCGCCCCCACCCCCGCCCAGATCAGCGGGGCGGGCGTGGCCTACGCCATCATCTCCACTTCTCCCGCGGGTCCCGCGTCCATCGCCAAGGAGACCATGGAGGTGCATCCGCTGCTCTTGAGTTCCGACAGCAAGGTCAGGTTCTGGTTGGTTTACCCCGCTCACTGTGCTACAGCTAACATCAGCTTAGCAGAGCTGGCACTCTGAGTTATCCCAGTTGTTCAAATTACAATGCCTATTAATGCCCATGAAAATTATTATTTCAATCAGTCGATCGGTTTTATTTTTATATAGCGCACCTCACACCAAAGGTCCCAGGGTGCTGGCCAGATCGGAGCGAAGTGGAGCAAGTTTGAACATGGTTTAGTGTTTGAGCCTTTAGCTTCGGCTGCATCAATACACGCTAAATAATACAGAGCCTGTGTGAGAAGTGAGTGCAGGTCAGCAGATCGGCTGGTGCATTCACACATAAAGGTAGAGGTGGAAAAACAGATAGATGTGGGGGAAAAAATAACAGAAATGAACAAGCTTGAGAAGCCGATTGCCCCAGTGAGATCCAGTGTAAGTGCGTTCATGCTCTGGCGACAATGTTCTGCTGTTGGTTAGGCTGTGTGGTCTCAGACTCACTGGAATCAAATTGATCTGGTCTCAATCTTGCACCGTCTTGGACATGACTTGAACTAAAATGACCACCAACGCAGCTTAGAATCAAACTCAGCTTCACTACAACCCTGATTTTATCTACGGGAGAGATTCGTTGCAACATTCATCAGACAAATGTATTAGTTTCTATTTTTCAACTCATGTTTTTTAAAGTTATTGCTTGTTTTTTTAACAATTTGCTTCTATACTCAAGATACATACTGCTAGATTGGCTTTCAGATGTCTGGGAAGATGTTTTTGTTTGCAGTCTCCCATAATCCACCAGGAGGCACTCTCCAGCCAATAAGATTGCATTACAAGATGTAGGAAGGTACAAGGTCAATAGCATTGTTTTTGGCATGGAAGCATAGCTAACTGTGTTACTGGTGTATTGCATTACCTTACAGCATGTGCGCTTGTCCAGAGTGGCTTTCACGGCTGACATTATTACACTGAATCCATTTATGCAGCTGGATATTTACTGCAGCAGTTCAGGGGAAGTGCTGTACCTCGCTCAAGGGCACCCCAGCAGCACCCCATCTGGGAATCAAGCTCGCAACCTCCCAGATTCAAGCCCAGTTCTTTAACTTGTGACCGTCATTGTGACAGTTTTCTGTAGAAAGTGCTATACCAATAAAAATTGACTTGATTTGATGTTGGTTGCTGTTTTGTATATAAATTAGAATTTTGGATCCCTCTGCCTGGCAGACCTTACCTACTGACTGTGCTCCTGTCGGCTTCTCTGTCCTCAGGTGATCATTATCCAGCCCCAGGGTCCTAGTGCCTCCCATATCTCCCCCGAGCCAGAGGCTGGCAGCCCTGACCAGGAGACCACGCCCACACTATCTCCTCCAGCCAATGAGAAGAGTGAGGAGGACCAGGAGGTAAGATGGAGGCTCCTTATCCTAAAATGGATCCCCTCTTTTATCACATAGAGTAGAGGCTTCTGAAGGTTCTAGTGTGTACAGTGGTGAAGGACATGGACCCTGTAATGTAATGATGCATGTTTGAATCGCAGACAGGGCAATGAAATTATTCCTCGTAGCCAGTAAGTTTTGTTACCCTCATTAGTGAATGTCCAGTTGTAGAGAAAGTAAAAGATATTACTGCAACAGTTTGTTTCTTCTCAACAGAAAATAACGTTCATGGTCGCTCTCGGCCTCGTGACCACAGAACATCTGGAAGGTGAGTGGCACGCGTGTGTCATGCGTGTGGGGGTGAGAGCCTCGTGGCATTAGAGTGATATCGGCACGCGTGTGTCATGCGTGTGGGGGTGAGAGCCTCGTGGCATTAGAGTGATATCGGAACGCGTGTGTCATGCGTGTAGCGGTAAAGTCTTGCGGATTTAGTGTGATTTCAACATGCGTGTGTCATGCGTGTAGCGGTGAAGCCTGTCAGCCTGAAGTGCAGTCAGATGGAGCATTTAATATAACGCAGAGCAAACTGCAAGTTTAGCCGTAATGTCAAATCTAAAATGATTTCCTGGCTCTTTGTAATTATTTTGTCTGCTACAATGCTTGGGATTGAGCTCGGGGAATCATTTCTCTGAATAGCAAACATTTTGTCATAACATATTGAAACATATTGGCCAATATTGAAATTTTCTTTTTCCCCCACATCATTATAAAAAAGAAATACAGATATGCACACTATTACAAACACAGAGGGAATCTGTGCACTAACAAGAATATCACAGCCCATCAAATGGTAAATGGTAAATGGACTGCATTTATATAGCGCTTTTATCCAAAGCGCTTTACAATTGATGCCTCTCATTCACCAGAGCAGTTAGGGGTTAGGTGTCTTGCTCAGGGACACTTCGACACGCCCAGGGCGGGGATCGAACCGGCAACCCTCTGACTGCCAGACAACCGCTCTTACCTCCTGAGCTATATCGACCCCCTAATATAAATAAAACATACCTATACGGTACATTTATATATATTACATATAAACATTTTCAGACTCTACTCATTTAGTGTTTAATACATATTAAACCTGAGTGTATCTGAGTATGTGCAGATCTTAAGATAAAATGATATGGCAGAGATACACATGCTTGGCAGCTTGAGCTGAACCATTTCTTGCTGGAAGTGAAGGTTGCCTTTTTTGGTGTTACGTTAACCTGGTTCTGGTAAGATGTGCAATGGCTCAGCCTGCTGTGCATTGTGGGTGCCATTTTCTGACGCATGTAGTCAGGGTTAACAGGATCTTTCTGTTGTGTGGCGTGTGACTCTTCTGTGACCTGCAGAGATCCAGAGCAAGAGACAGGAGAGGAAGAGGCGAACCACGGCCAATCCGGCCTACAGTGGCCTGTTTGAGCCTGAGGTGAGTGGATGGTTAAAGGCATTCTGGGAAATGGAGTTCCTGTACTGGGGGGGAAAAAAACACACACAACAGTGCCTGCATTGTATGAGTGTTGATGGCAATGAGTAATGATGTGCTAGTGCTTCAATTACAGATAAGCTAATGAAGTAGTCAGCCGCATTCTTAGAAAGAACGCTTTTGACGCAGATCTGTGTATTGGTGCGCTGAGTCACATGGTGTGCCGATGTTCTCCTTTCTGTTTTGGCTTCGCAGCGGAAGAGACTCATGGCACATTATCTGAACAGCCAACTATTCCCTCCTGCGAGAGGTAAGAGAGACTTCATCTCCCAGCTGCTCAGGATGACAATTGTGACTATTTTCAGACTCACACACACACTCACATACACACACACACACACGCACACACACAAACATACACATGCGCACATGCACGCACACACGCACACGCACACACACACACGCACACTCACACACACACGCACATGCACACACACACACACTCACACACAGGTGCACACACACACACACGCATGCACGCACACACACAAACACACACGCACACACACACACACACACAAAAGCAGTGACGTGCGTGTTTTAAAAGTAAAGGATATGACTGGACTATTTTGAAAAGTAATGAAATACAGTCTCCAGCATGCATCAGTCAAAGCTTATAAAAGAGAGAAGGTTCAGTCAGTGTGGGACAGAGCATAGAGACAAAAACATATTTTAAAAATACACCTGAAGAACCCAGGTATATTTTTTCTCTATATTCTGAAAAATAATTAGGACAGGGGATTTATAAATAAGTCAAATGAGTCGTCTTGTAGGCCTCTGTCATATCCGTGCTCTTAGTGTACGGTGCTTCAGTGTTCTTTCCTAGAGCTGTCGCATGGCTTTTCCTTTCCCCCCGTCTGTGTCCCCCCCCCCCGGTCCAAATTTACCTGTGCCCCCCCCCCCCCCCCCCCCCCCCCCGTCCAAACTTACTGCTGCCTATTAACCTGTTCTCTGCCTCCTGCCTGCATGCTAGACACTGAGGATCTGTACTGGAAGGTATGTAGTGTGACTGTAGGCCTGGTGTGTGTGTGTGTGTGTTTGTGGTATGTAGTGTGACTGCAGGCTTGGTGTGTGTGTGTGTGTCGTGTGACTGTAGCCTTGGTGTGTGTGTGTGTGTCAGTGTGTGTATGAGGTATGTAGTGTGACTGCAGGCTTGGTGTGTGTGTGTATCGTGTGACTGTAGCCTTGGTGTGTGTGTGTGTGTGTGAGTGTGTGTATGAGGTATGTAGTGTGACTGTAGCCTTGGTGTGTGTGTGTGTGTGTGTGTGTGTGTGTTAGATTGGGTTTCCCTCCATATTTGCTGCCACTTGTATGGTAGCACTGTGTCTTGTTCTGCTGTCTCATAGATACTAATAAAATATTTCAAACCTAATTGTGACTCCCACTGGAATGAAGCACAGGTTTTGGTACAGGATACAAAAAGTCACTGTTTTCTGGAACAGTTTAAGGGTTTACGGGGTGTGTGTCAGAGCCGGGATGTGAACCTGCAGCCTCCTGAGCCGTGTCCGCTCTGTGTGGCAGGAGGACTTGGCGGCTGACGAGCACTGTGCCGTGTGTAAGGAGGACGGAGAGCTGCAGCCATGCCACGGCTGTGCCCGCGCCTACCACCCCGCCTGCCTGCACCCGCCCCTCCGGACCCCACCCACGGGCGCGTGGCACTGCCCCTCCTGCCAGAGGAAGGTGGGGGTCTCGTCTGGAGTCTGTGGGGAACCTCTGGGCTGCGTTTGGCCCGGGAAACTGCCGCTGCGTGCCTCTCAAGGAGGATGATGGGATACATCTTGGCTGACAATTTCACATATGAACTTTTCATGCCTTTTTTTTTTAAACTTGAAGTTCCATGCTTTAAAACTCTGTGCCTCACAACTCAAAGTTGCACATCTTTATCAAAAATTGGATGATTTAAATAATTGTGCCATCATTTCAAAGCTTAAATGCTGTTCTTTTGATTATACATATTATAAACTTGTATATATAGTATAACTATAATATACAACCCAAATGTGAAAGTTCTGGAGATGCACTGCATTTCACCTGAGTCAGTCTCAGATCACTTGATGGCTATCAGTTCTGTGCATTGCTCCACTGTGCAAAAGTTCTGTTGTATCCATGATTCAAACATACAGCAATGAATGTGCATCCTAAATGATTGCACCACTTGTGATAATGTGATTATGGGGTCATGCTGTCAAAAGTATCTATTTTTGCATCTGTTAAACTCATAAATATATTTTCTTCCCTTTTTCAAGGTACTAAACAAAGATGATACGCCTTGGACACAGAATTTCATCCAGTCATACTTAACACACAAAACAGGTAAACAACAGTGCAATGCTATGCTTCAGTAATAGAGTAGTGTGTACTCTATAGCTACATGTTAAGTTCTGTAACCATGAGCAGAGTGTCTGTGTGGAGACTGAATGGAAGTGGTGCTTCTCCTTCACTCTGTGTGAGTTTGTACCAGGGTGGATTCTGTACTCTGTTGCTAGAGGGAATTTCCTTGTGTTCCGGGTTTGTTTGGTGACTGAGTGTAGGTGCTGATTTCCCTGTGCTCTCCCTGTGTTTGGTGACTGAGTGTAGGTGCTGATTTCTCTGTGCTCTCCCTGTGTTTGGTGACTGAGTGTAGGCGCTGATTTCTCTGTGCTCTCCCTGTGTTTGGTGACTGAGTGTAGGCGCTGATTTCTCTGTGCTGTCCCTGTGTTTGGTGACTGAGTGGAGGCGCTGATTTCTCTGTGCTCTCCCTGTGTTTGGTGACTGAGTGGAGGCGCTGATTTCTCTGTGCTCTCCCTGTGTTTGGTGACTGAGTGTAGGCGCTGATTTCTCTGTGCTGTCCCTGTGTTTGGTGACTGAGTGTAGGCGCTTATTTCTCTGTGCTGTCCCTGTGTTTGGTGACTGAGTGGAGGTGCTGATTTCTCTGTGCTGTCCCTGTGTTTGGTGACTGAGTGGAGGTGCTGATTTCTCTGTGCTGTCCCTGTGTTTGTTGACTGAGTGGAGGCGCTGATTTCTCTGTGCTGTCCCTGTGTTTGGTGACTGAGTGGAGGTGCTGATTTCTCTGTGCTGTCCCTGTGTTTGGTGACTGAGTGGAGGTGCTGATTTCTCTGTGCTGTCCCTGTGTTTGTTGACTGAGTGGAGGCGCTGATTTCTCTGTGCTGTCCCTATGTTTGGTGACTGAGTGGAGGCGCTGATTTCTCTGTGCTGTCCCTGTGTTTGGTGACTGAGTGTAGGCGCTGATTTCTCTGTGCTGTCCCTGTGTTTGGTGACTGAGTGGAGGTACTGATTTCTCTGTGCTCTGTCTATCTTCAGTACGGCAGGAGGAGAGAAGGAGACTGAGGAAGAGGAACAGCGAGCTGAAGAAAGAGTACGCGCTCGTGGAAGAGCAGGACCAGCAGCTTACCCAGGCCCTAGCGGTACTCCTTCCCTACGGTCACCTTCGCACACATCCAAGCACACATTCTGGTGCAAGACAAGCAGTAGACATAGACCGTTTTTATGGACAGGTTTCATACCCCAGTTATACCCTGAATCAGGTCTGCATTTTTTACACTCACTGTCTGGGGTTACGATTAGTAATGGGAGCAGAATGGGAGTTCTTAGAACAGGTATGATTTAGCTGCTGTCTTCGTCCTGCATCATATTTAGGGCCACCAGTTTGTTGACACTTTCTCACACTGCACTTCAGTCCTCCGCCAGCTAGGGGTCAGAATAGCCTCTTTGTCAGACCACTTCTCAGACAATTGTCTAATTTGCACCACCTCGATCATCAAAGTTGATAGAGTAATTGACATTAATTAAGCACAGATGATGAGTGACAGCAGTGTTTACGTGTTAAATTCAGTTTTATTATTACACCTCTCGTCCATCTCTCAGAAATGCGTGGATCTGAAGCACAGCCTTCTGGGACGGCAGAAGGACACGCGGGCCTCCCTGGAGCGGCTGAAGGCCCTGATCCGCCTCATCCAGCGCGACCAAGTCATCCAGGTCACCATGATGGCCACCACCACCTCCACTGGCACCTCACTGCTCTCCCTGCCCTGGATCAAACCCACCAGCACAGCACACCCTGCTGGCGGCACCATGCTACTGCAGAAGAGCCTGCCCCAGAAGCAGAGCAACAACTGACCCACCCAAACTGCCCCCTCCGTCACCCCCCTGACCACCGTGAGCCTGGCGGCAAACCCGCCAAAACGCTGGTCATCACCTGCATAATCTCGACAACAACGAAACAACAACAACTTTCTTTTTTAAAAAGTACCATTGAGGGTATTGTCTGAACAAAACACCGCTGTTCACCCGGTGAGGTTTCCGAGGAGCCATTACAGAAAAACATTCGCGGCGTACAACTACTCCTGCCTAAGTAATATTTTTTTAAACCCAACACCTTCAGTGCTTATGAGATTTTTTTACTCATTGTTTTTATTATTTCTTATTTCTTAATGTACTTGGCCTTAATGTATTTATGAATATAAAAGAATGCCACAGATTTATGAAAATAAGTGTTCTGTGAGGCGATTGTTTTTTTTTTTTTTGTTTTTCTTTTTTTACAAGGGTAATAAGAACTGCTTTGAATACAATACGGGAGAAAGGAATGACTTTTTATGGTAGTTGAAAATAAATGGCAGAACAGAAAAGGACTATACATTGATATCTGAGAAGCTCATTCTTATTCTCCCATGAACAGTGTTTGCCATATGAATTCAGGTAAAAGAGCTTGTTCACTGTATATGTATGAACCTTATGAGCCTTCAAACAAAATAGAGAATAACGTTTCACAGTATTAATATAGTTGAAATTGGAAAAAAGAATTTAAAGAAGCTAAAGAATTTACATTTTTTTGTGTGAAGAGTTTAGTATTTTCAATGCCTGTTGATAATGCAAAAAAGAGTTTTTGAAGGATCTTTGAAGGTCTTTGTACAGATGTTGTGTTGTTTTTCGCTGTTCTTTCTATCTTCTGTCTTTTTCAACATTAGTGAATCACACACTCACATGGTGTTAAAGTATACATCTCCAACGAGCTGAACACCATTTATTCTTCCATTCTTATATTTCACTTTCATTCATCAGTATTGAAAATATGCCAAAAATGTACAATTTTTTTACATTTTTAAAACATTTTTGCTACCATGCCAAGCTTTAATTTCACCCCTAAAGACATTGCCTTTTTATCAATGAAAGACGAGAGATGCTGAATGGTGTAAACAACTTTTAAAGTGTTCAGCGACGTTCAGAGACGGCTTGATTTGTGTGTTTTGATTTGTCTTGGAGGGATTTTAAATGCAGACCAGTGGATTTCTGTAGCCCGGGATCCTGCGAAACAGAGGCTTCTGGGACGCAGAAGAGCAGATCTCACCCCCGGGCTCTGGCACAAACTGCTGGAACAGCTTCCCTGGGCCCAGAAAGGTAGCATGCTACTCGACAACTAAAGCTGTTATGGTATAGTTATTTATTTCTGTTGCTGTCACTTTTAATGATGTTTAAAATATTCATTGGCTGATTTTTTTTTTTTTAATGATTGCTTGTTCTGTGCAAATTCAGCTGATACAATGTGCCTGGCAGCACAGACAATAATTCTACTTTTTGGACATTTTTTTGAAATGTTTCAGTTTATGTTTCCATAAAGCTGTGCACCAATAAAAACAAGAATGATCACTTTTGCATAGAACAGGGCTATTCATCTCCAGGTCCTGTGGGACTCTGTGTCCGCAGGTATTTGCTCCAACCATGCACTGCACCACCGGATTTCACTAATTATTTTACCTCCTTGGTTCAGGAGGGAAGCTCATTTGTGAAATCTGGTGGTGTAGTGTATGGTTGGAGCGAATACTGCAGACACTGTGACCCACAGGACCTGGAGTTGAGTATCGCTGGAATAATAATGCAGGCACTACCACAGATGCACAAAATGTTTTTTTTTTTTTTTTTAAATAACTTTGATGATTATAGATTCATATCAGTGCATATAAATTAGTATGCATCTTTTCTGTTATTGCAAAAGATTGTATGCATCACGTTAATGTTTGAAAGATTAGCCCACCACATGAAGCTGAGCGTTGTGTCTGCCAGTTTATTGAGTTTTGATTCCTTGTTATGATTCCTTGCCATTCTCGCCTTGAATGATTTTTACCATACATTTTTACATACTCCAGCTTATACAATGTATTTCAAAATATACATTCCTTAAAATTAACATAACAGGTATTCTTAAATATCACTCTAAGGGATTTACACACACAGTTTTATGAGTATGTCATGTTTGTCATTGAGCCACAAATTTTAGAACAAGGTTTTAAAAAAAAGAAGCTGTCTTTATGCCCCGTACACAGGATCCTGTCAGAACAAACCTGAGCCTTGGAACTTTCCTGTCGAATCTTGCCTGGAAAGAAATAACTGGATAACTAGCCCCTTCACAGTTCCTTTTAAAAGCCGAACACAAATGTGCATTTGCTGCTGATGCTCATGCTGACGGCTAGAGCCAACGTGCCACCATTTTAAAATCAGGCCATTTTACCCGGCTTGGGTAATGATTTTCTGACATCCTATCGTGCATATTTGATCCAGCAGGTCCCGAATGTGCCAGAATGTCAATGTCAGCTGTCACTTACTCAGTTCTCCGGGGAGGTCGTTTATCAATCTCGCTCCTGCGCGGATTTGGGCGTTAGCCATGCTCACATTTACTTCCATGCCAACTTGAGATTTTATCTAATTTTAACCTGATTTAAAAGTGCACATCTCTGCGCGGATTTCAGATCATGCAAATGCACGACCAGTAGCTGAAAAGTCACATTGCAAGCCGCAGAAAACGTTTTATTCTTTCAAAACGAATACGAGGTTAGGTATGTGTGATTGGAAGGAAAGCGCCTATCAGGTTGGATGTCACACAATAATCCATTTACATAGTTATGTATTTATTATATCTATCACATGCTTTCAATCGTTGACTTGTATGAAGCTATCAAGGCTTATCTGCAGAAAAGCACTATGATTTGTTTGTCAGTCACTGATGACACATGATGACTCCGCCTAATTTGTGGTTCGTGAAGCCTCATTCACAGTTATGTACGAACCCTGCTGAAGGTTCATTGGAGAGATGCTGACATATGTGTGGATTTATGTGTTTGGAGGGGAAAAAAAGGAACATACTTAGAACCATATCATAAATTGTGTTCTATGATGGGAGTCTATCCCAGGTGTTTTCAAACTGAATATTTCCGGGAAAAAACTGTGCGGTGTTTTACAAATCTATTTTAATACACTTGACATTTCGTTTGAACACATTTTTTTACATTATTTTGCCAATGAACAAAGGACAAAAAATGTTTTGAGATACTGAATATTACTGTTTGTCATTTATGTGTTCTGATGTGACTTGCTGCACACAGTGTAATTTCTTACATTCAGTGTACTTTAATTTGTCTTATTTGCTGTGCGAAGGTATAGCATTGGGAGCTAACGAGGCTACACAGAGCATTCGAGAGGAACACTGGCTGGGGACTGTTGAAAATGTTTTCTTTGTTGTGAACAAGGGATTGTCTGATGATTAGAATATATTCAGTAGGAAAAGTGTTTGTCTTACGTATGGCACTGTAGTTTATTTCTTCTTTACAACGCATTAAAAATTTCATTGATGAAAGTTGGTAAACTAGTAATGACTGGGCTCACTTTTTTTGTATTGTTACAAAGATGGAAACAATAAATGACTTCTTGAAATATTACTTGTATTTGAAGTGCCTAGTTTTAATTCAGTCTTGAGTAGAAAAGGATCGCATTGATAGAAATATAACTCTCTTCCACCTCAGCTGATGTGTGGTGAGCATTCTGGTGCAAAATGGCTGCTGTGCATCTCCCAGGTAGGTGCTACAGAGATGAGTTTCTTCCTCATCACTGTAAAAAGTACTCTGACTTTTGAGAAAAGTGCTGTATAAATGTGCGGTTGTGATTGTGGAGGTGGTGGTTGTTGTGGTTGTGGTGGGTGTGGTGGTGGATGTTGTAGTGGTGGCTGTGTTGGTGGTTGTGTTGGTGGTAATTATTGTAGTGGGTGTGGTGGATGTTGTAATGCTGGCTGTGTTTGTGGTTGTGTTGGTGGATGTTGTGGTCACTGTGTTGGTGGTTGTGGTGGTGGATGTTGTGGTGGTTGTGTTGGTGGTGGCTGTGTTGGTGGTTGTGGTGGTGGATGTTGTGGTGGCTGTGTTGGCGATTGTGTTGGTGATTATTGTAGTCGGTGTGGTGGATGTTGTAGTGGTGGCTGTGTTGGTGGTTGTGGTTGTTGTGGATATATTGTTGGGCAAATCTCATCACTCGTGTGTAGAAGACAGCGCTGGCATTGCAGGTAGCTGCTGGGTGAAGGTCTAGCCTCTGACAGTTGTTTCATTTATAAACTTTGGGAGCGTCACCTCCATCCTTCACAGAGAGCAGGTGTGGAGAGCATACACACACAGAGCGTACTCAATCAAAGGGCCAGCAGTCTGGCCCGTCAGCGATAGGTAATACAATAACGATAAGCTATGGATGTTCTGTGGCTTATTGGTGCAGGGTGGTACAAACTGTGACACTCTGGATTTGTTGGGCATCTAGGATGTTTGTATCAGACAGAACTTGAACTGAAGGAAGTCAGGCGAAGTGAAAACAATGACTGCAAAGTGACAAGAGATTCAGCTCCCCAGGAACGGAAGTTATGCTCAAAGTCACCATCAATCCCACAATTCAGTGCGGTGTTTTTCAACAGTTTTTTTTTTTTTTAAACTTCACAGTATTATCAAAAAAAATGTACTACCGTTATCTGCAACAACACGAGAACTGAGGGCTGTTCTTCTAGTTTCTTTCTGAAAACAGTGGACATATACTGCACATTTGAATGCTGTTTACGTTATGGTAAATGATCTAACATTAGTTTGCCTGTTCAACATAAACCTAGTTCCAGTATCAAAGGTACAATTTTCTGCATCTGTGATTTTTTTATGCTAATTTAGTCATCTCCCGACACTCTGAATGGTGGTATTTCAATGATATTTTAATGTACCTCTATCCACAATGTAACTTAACCCAGCACATACGCCGATTCACATCGCCCTGAGTGAATACATTTCATTATTTATAACCGTCCTACAGAAGATCGCTTGGCAGCAGCTGCAAACATTTCACATACTTTCACCAGATCTTCACCAGAAGAATACCACACAATACAAGCCTTTGGATATTTCTGCTTTTTGCAAACGTACACCCACTCAGCATCAGAATACAGCCACACATCTGTGTGAGAAGGAGGCCTTGAAACAGAAAAATCCACTGTGGTTAATTGTAATTTGCAAAGGCTTACTAGCAACAGAGTGTGTGTGTTTGCGTGTGAGAGTGAGAGTCTGTGTGTATGTATGTGCATGTGTGTGTGTATGTGTGTGTGTGTGTGTGTGACTGAGTGTAAGTGTGAGTGTGAGCATTTCAGTGTGTGTGTGTGTGTGTGTGTGTGACTGAGTGTGAGTATGTGAGTGTGAATGTGTGTGTATGTGATCTTAGCTTAAAATGTTTTCCTAATGTGGCTGCATATCTAAAATGGTTTTTCTGTGAAAACCTTTGGAGACATTCCGAAAACTCCTTCAACCACGCAGGACGCCACTAAAAACGGCAGGATTTCTTCCTCCTGGAGTGTTCAGTTCTGTCTTTTTCGGATTCCCGTTCTCTCTCCGGCCATGTCTTTATGTGCTCGACGCACTGTACTCCGGAATTGGAAAATGACTGCACGGCGTAAATGTCAGACCGCGTGGCCTGTCTTTGTGTGATGTATGTGTGCGGTGCGCGAGCGTGAGCGTGCGTGTGTGTGTCAGGGCGGGATGATTGGGGCGGGGTGCTGACAGTCAAACACGTTTTTCGTAATCTGATCCAGCGGCGCACGGAGGTGTCTGGGCCTTTCGCGGCGGCAGGAAGTGTCAGCTCGCTCCCTCGTGGCGCGCCGGACGGCTCTCGCTACGCCGGCTAATTGGCCTGGAGCTTCAGTCAGCTGTCCGGGCTTCACTTCTCTCCATCTGCAGGCCTCATCTCTTAAATGCCACATCCTGGCCGTGGCTAAGCCCCTCTAATGAGCACGAGGAGCTTGTTAGTCTGAGGACCACAAGGGAGGGCTGGTGGTCGTATCGATGTTGACTGTAAACACATTAGGAAGAGCTGGGGAGATCTTCTGAAGGCAGCGTGCAGGCCTGTTTGACTTGGCTTATTTTGGGAAGAGCCCTTCAGTCAGCCTGAAGTACTCTGTTGCCCACTATAGCTAACGAAAGAGCCACCACCTTTGAAGTGTCCTGTGTGTCCTGGAGAGGTGTATGCTTTGGCTGGCTGTCCGTCACTACCAGCACTGTGGAAAAACACTGGCTCATATTTCCTTATGGAAATTTCAATTTTGAGAACTGGAAAAGCTTCACCCAGGAAGCAATCTCATTTGGTGGGATGATTATTTCTCATTGCGCATACTGTGGTCAGTAAGGTGCGCATAGTCTGTCTGTACGAGCTAGGCCTTGACCACAGAACAAAAAGAAAAGATAAACAGGAACAGACACAATATGATGTATACCAAGTTGGGTGAAAATATGGGCGACATTTTTTTTAAAGCAGGAAAAAATACACATTTCATCCACATATGACCTTCTTCAGTGCTGACATGTTTCAAGGTTGTTTGTGTAAACTGTAAAATTAAGTGTGGGCAAGTAGGATGTGTGAAAAAATAAGCCACATTATCCTATGTAAATACTGGAGGCAAGTGACTCAGACGTGTGTTATGAAATGTAAAACTGAAAATGGACGTTGTGGAGATGAACACTGGAGGATGAGTGACACCTTGTGGTGGAGCAAGAAAAAAAGAAAGAAGTACGGTTTCCCTGTCACCCCCCCCCCCCCCCAGAATTTGGTATAATGACTCTCCAGTCCCCCACTGTGTGGTCTGTGTCCACTCAAGACAGCTGGTGCAAAATGGTAACCAACGCATTTAAACGGCTGAGACAGTCACATCAGTTTTATATGCCACGAGCTGTTGTTATTATTTCCAATAGGTCGCTACATCTTGGTGAGTTTGATGTGGTTCTGGCTTTACGTTTCTTCTATTTGGCTTGTGTAGGCCTAGCATTCGGTCCGCCGGAGAGGCGGATTGGTCTCAGCTGCGCCGGCTGGTGGAGGGAGCACACGCACCTGGGCTGCGTTAGCTAATCAGCCCAGGTGCTTAAAGGTGTGGTGCTGTCCACCGTTCGGGGTCGAGACCGGGGGCTAACACCGAGGGCATGTTTCTTTGCGTTTCGGTTAATTTCTGTTTTGTTTCTTTTATTAAGACGAGGAAAAGTTAGCCGCTACTGAAAAGTCGGAGGAGCTGGTCTGCTGGAAAGCAGTCCAGCTACAGAGCGGCGAACAGAAATAGTTGTCGCTCTGTTTTACTTTCTTTTGTCTTCGTTGTTTTAGTTCATTGTTTTTGCCCAGAACCCGTGAGGGGGAAGGGGGGATGTGCCGTTTATTTTATTTCATATTTGTTTGGGTGCGCTCTCTGTCTCAGACAACGGTGTGCCCTGCGCATTTCCCTCCCAGGGGTGTCACACTGGTTTCCAAACGACACAAACCAGAGAAGGCCTACAGTAGATTCGCTAATCGCTAACAACCCAAGTAGCAATTAATGAGAGCGCAATGGCAAGACCGTATCACCCAGGTAACGGCCAATCCTTTGTCATTAGAATTAACGCGTGGATGGGGAAAGGTAGAGGATTTTGATTACTACGGAAGGTAGAGAGGTACACTGCTGTCCCGACCCTTACGATAAAAATCACTTGTAAACGCCAAACGTGAGGATTTCACACGTGAACTATAAAAATGATCCCACTTATGAGAAGAAAGGGTAGAAAAGGGCAACCTATACTACACATTTCAAGTCACCCGTTTCCTTCTCACATCTATGTGGAAAATTTCATTCACACGTGGAAAAAAGCCAGCCACGTGTGAAAAATGTTCACTTCGTATTCGACTTTGTCGTTTCACGTGCAAATATGTTTAATTTAACCCAGAGGCTGTGTTGTGTCCATATTTGACACACCGCCTGTTTGCATCAGAGATCCGTTTCAGTGGCGCAGTGCTTGCTTACCACCAGCAGAGGTCAGCATTGCAGCAAAAGGCTTTGAACAAGCGACAATTAATCCAAGCCCTGAGAATACCATATTATCATTCAGTCAGTGTCTTTTGATTCCAGGGATACTGGATTTTTGTAATGGTTTGTCTCAAAATGATCAAATGTAGTTTCTCAAATTCCTGAAAGTAACTTTCCTTTGATGAATTCATGATGCATACTGTATGTTCACTGTATGCATTTAAAATCTCTTAATGTAGAAGGTCCTGGGTTTGAATCCTGGCTGGGGCCTTTCTGTGTGGAGTTTGTATGTTCTCCCTGTGTCCACGTGGGTTTCCTCCGGGTACTCCGGTTTCCTCCAACAGTCCAAAAACATGCAGGCTAGGCTAATGGGGATTATAAATTGCCCATAGGTATGACTGTGAGTGAATGGTGTGTGTGACCTGCAATAGATTGGTGACCTGTCTAGGGTGTATTCATGCCTCCTGCCCAATGCATGCTGAGAGGCTCTAGCAACCCCCCCCCCCCCCAAAACCCTGACCAGGACAAGCGGGTATAGATAATGGATGGAATGTTACATAATGTGGCATCAGTCATTTCAAATTTAATAATGATTATATGTTTGTGTTATTGGTCATTTCTCACACACAGTAGTCACAGTGTCTCATTTAGAAATCTCCAAAAGTGTGCTGTGTTTGTTGGAAGTGAAACGTAATGATGGTGCCAATTCAAACAAGAGACTCACGCAAAAATACACACACGTGGCCCAGGGGAGGCCTCACCATCCCGGCATGGGAAAAAAACGCAAGATTCATGAGTTTTGGAACACTACGGCTAGCACTCTGGGCCAAAAAGCACCCCGTGTGAGAGACGCAGCCGACAGATTGTACCGTTGTTATTATTTCTTTAAGCAAACAGGTGCCAGTATCCAGGGCGATACTCATTGCAAGAATAATTCTGACGACCTCATCAGCGTTGATTATTGTACTTTTGTATTTTATTAAAATGTTTTTTTTTTTTTTTAAACCGGAGACAGGAACCATGTTCCTGCTGACAAGTGTGGTCCCAGGGTTGGGTAGTTCTCATCCAGGAAAGGGATCGGCAAACTGTCAAATTTTTTAAAAGCCCTTTCCTTTCCCCTGGAATACTAAAGACTTTTCACATTCATCCTTTTATAGTTATTAGTAACACTTTACAATAAGGTCCCATGAATTGGCATTAACTTATGTAGTTGTTAACGTAAAGTAATGATGAAGAAACACATTAACAAACACATGTGGCCCAACTAAAATCTTGACAATCTTTTGGTGTTAGTAAGAATTATGATGAAAAAGGTGCACCAGTGGTATCATTTACAAGTTTAAAAAAATCCAACAAACATACTAAATTGTGCTAGCTATACGTCCAGCATTCATCAGATGAAATGCATTTCTTTCAGTGCAAGTTCCCAGGCCCCAGCGTTTCACCACCAAGCTACCAAAAATGGAACGGGCTTAAATCAAGACCCGGGATCTCTTTCCGGAAGCCACGGAGAAGGGCCCGAATGTTCCACTAATATTTCGAGGGGGCCGAGCTTTCTGGATCGCTGAGCTGGGCGGCGGGGTGTGCGAGTCCAGTTACGGCTCAGGCTCCTTGCCCAGGTCCTCCCAAAAGGCGGAAACGCTGCCGGTAACCTCAGACCGCCGGCTGCTAAAACTGGCCCGCGGATGTTCTTTTCCGGAGTATCCTTTTACGCGGAAGCAGGCCTGGGTTTCAGTCAGCCCGGGCTTGCGAGCTACGCTGCCTCTGATCTCCAGCTAGCGACCTCGGTTTATTGACCTTATGTAATTTATGGGAAATGTTGGAGCGGAATCACGACAGTCGTACGTGTCAAAGTCGTGATGGGTTCTAATACTATTTGCGGGTTGCGTTAATGGGAGCGCAACCACTGCATGAAAAGCGAAGTTTCTGGAAGATATGCGTTAAAGAGGTCATGAGTGGTCGTTTCCCCGTTTTTTCCCCCAGAAACTTCTGCACACTCCCGGGCCACGTCTGTGATCAGGGATTTCTGGACTCGGATATCCCTAGTTAATTCGTGGAATTGAAAATTTCATGCCGTGTCCTGAGGCGATGACAGCCATGTCTGGTAATTTATGCCAAGTGTCTGAACACACATCTGCGTGCCAAATCATGTCCGTTTCTGTCACGTAACTGTGGTTTCCGGTGTTGATACATGCCGCACACGGCAGGACGAGAGGTGTCCGTTCTCATGCAGTGAACTCCAGTGCAATTAAGGGTGCACAGCACGAAATTATACAGCAAAGATAATGTTTTAATTATCTGTAGTAATTCAATTCAATAATATCTTGATTTTGTAATTATTAGTAATGAAAACTATTTTCTCGATCTATTCTCTCCCTATTCAAATTTAGCATCAAAATACAGGAAAAAAACATATTTGCTATTATGAAATAACAATAATGTTACAATATTTAAGGTAAAGCAGAGCTGAAAATTTTACCACATTCTTAACACTGAAAAGTAGAGAGATGTAAAAAAAAAAGAGTTAATATTAGGATTAGAAAATAGCATATACAGCAATAATTTTATTTATTTTTTAAAATCATCACCAATGACTGTGAAAATGGCGATCAAATGGATCCAATTCAAAGTAATTTGCAGGAAGCGCATGCTTCGGCGAGGTTGCGACCTTCGACTCCGCGGCCTAAGCTGTACGTCTGTCATCTGTTGGAGGTAATTGGGTGACAATCCCTCCAAGGCCTCGGAGGACTTAGCATGGTGCAGAGAGGGCAGCCCTGAGAATGTCACGGGACGCGTGTGGAGCGTGGGTCCACACGGCAGCGCCGCCTCGGCATCGTGCGGTGAGGACAGTGTTAATTTTGGCGACGTTTATCCACACAGGCACCGTGCCGCTGGGATCTCTTACTCAGACGCACGATGGAGACGCGTGGCACGCCAGAGCGTTCGGACGGCGGCGACCGGGACACACTGTGACCGCCTGTCCGGCTGCTTTGGGTCCACACACACACAGAGCCAGGCAACAGAAAAAACGCCTCTGTGTCTGGCACTGTGGTCAGGAGGAAGGAACAGAGACATCATAACAGAGACACGGGGGCTATTCACGGCAGCGAACCGTGCAGAAATAGCAGTCTGTCCCTTTAAGAGAATTAAACAAATGAAGCTGTGCTGCGGTGTTTGTGGAATATAACCAATGGGCCGCGGCGCTCACTAGACTGCTACCAAAACATCGATCACTTACTGCAGAAGTCTGGAAGAAGTGAGAAATGATGTCAGTAATGCTCTGTTTGGACATTCTGAAGAAGCGCTTCAAACGCTTTTCACCTGACACATCCGCTTCGCCAACAGAATACTCGCCTCTCCTCCGTGTCTCTAAAGATGTAACCTGAACATTTTTATCATGCTGCCATGCAAATGTGGAGGTGTATGGCCACATAAACAATGGCTTTCCATGGTAGAAACAGAGAGAAAAATGTTTACAAAAATACTGCCCTGACAAAAGCCAAGTGATTTAAAAATATTCACAAAACATCCTAAGGCTAAAAGTAGTTCATAACTTTCTGATTTAGGATAAGCTCTTAAAAATAATGGGTGTGTCAATCCTAACTTTATAACTCCTAGGTTTTTGGAGAGTGATTCACAAAGCATTTTAGAGTTTAAACCAGCTCCTAAATCTGCGAAAAGTTAAGAGGAAGGAGGTAGTCAAAAGGACTCCTAGGTCGCTAAGACCAAATCACGAAGAGTCCTAAAATTGGCTGCAATTCACCTCATAATCGGGTCAAAGTTTTAGAATAGTTGAATAACGTCCAGCAGTGGGGACGTTGCATCTGCCTGGAGGCATATATGTTCCCAGGGTTCTTTTTTGGCTTTTGAAGGGATCCAGACTCCAAATTTCCCTTCAATAATGTCCTTCCTTCCAGGGAACACTTTGGCAAGAAGTAAAAGCTGTTCTTGCGTCCAGTTTGGTTTTCATTTCTGTTTGCAGGCTGATGGAGCCTCACACTAGTTGCTGTCACAGCCATGGGTATTCCAGCCTGATAATTAAAATGCTGTTTAAATGCATATTCGCTAATTATTTTACAAGCTTCCAGACATCAAAGAGGCTGACAATCAGCCAAATATGTACTTAACTAGTCAGTATATTATTTTTGGTTTAATGTTAAATCAGTGACACTTAGCCTACATTTTCATTAAAAATCATTATTTGGATATAGCAACGTGGTTTGTACCTTCTCCTGTGGTATTTCTACAATGAATTAATTGATACAGACCCCTCCCCTATCAGCCAATCACATTGGGCATGGTTAGTATGTTTGTTAAGGAAACACAACATCCTCTGATAGCAACCAGGACAACCCAGCCCCTCTCTCTTGACTTAAGAGTTTTCCCCATTACTTTACAGTGAAAGTTAAGTCTCAGCGGCTTTGTGAATAGGTTTTAAGAGGAAGCTCTTAGCTCTGAACTTTCAGTGCCATTTCACCTTCAATTTCAAATGAGAGGTTCATTGGAACTATTGAGTCCGGGGGACTCACGGACAAAGCCAGTGGCCAGAAGGTTGCATGTGACACCACCCAGCGAGATGAGATGGGCCAGGGAAGAGGTCAAAGTTCACTGCCCCGAACAAGAACAAACGCAGCGTTTATCATCCTAGTTGACAAATGCGTGGGGTGGAAGGACAACCGAGCTGTACGAATGACAGCCCAAAGAATGATGTCAGCGAGCTGACAGTTCTGGGAAGTGCAAACTCTTATAATGCGCAGTATGGTTATAGGGGTGGGCTTGTCATCGAAGGCAGATTTTGGTTGATTTGTCTTGCAGTAACAATTTTGCTTTTGGCTCAGGCCTTCGCTTGAAAATGAGCGCCAGGACACACCTTGTCAATGACTGTCGATTATTCATTCATTTCATACAGTAATCATGGCCAACCAAAGCCTCCCCCACCCCCACACATAGTTACATAGTTTTGCTTCCAAACAAGTCATTAGGTAATGCACTGAGGAAAAACTGAATTAATTTCTAATTAAAGTTCAAATTGAAGCAGAATTCGGCTTGTAAGACTTTGCCACTTTTCTGAAGATCCTGTGGAATTCATGAAGCTGAATGCCTGACAGGAACTTGTGCACTTACATTGAGCACTGTTTGATTAGCTTTTCACAAAGCCTCTTCTGTGATAGAGCAAGCAGGAAAACAAGATAAGTCTGCTGATAACCATGCAGATGACTAATATACAATGACCACTCCCTCCACGACACTGCAGACTTTCAGGGTAAGCCAAACATTTATGACATATTGACTGGTGCCGTTGCTGTAACTCATTAACAAATAATGCACACCTACACAAGCTATCTGCAGTTTGTGTTGGACAGTGTTCCGCAGAGACAGCAAAGTTTATAGAACGCTATCACACGAAAAGTCAACACGATTGATCTGCAATTCAAATAAGTAATGGAAATGGAATGTCCATTTAGGAACCAGTACAGACAGTAGGATCCTTTATCCCTGTCTGTGAAACTCACTGCTAATGATTACATTCAGTACAGCATGATTTGTTTCCCACTGAAAGTATTCATCTAGGTTCAACCTAATAGCAATAGCAATGGCTTTGCCTCTTAACTCATAAATACAGTGCTTAGCTTTCATGTAATATAACGCAACTTAATGAGTTTGGTGGCTTCTAACACTAGGACAAAATGGCCCACAAGAAAACAGATAACAATTTCTCAGACTTAAAGACATGGCATATTGAAATTGTTGTGAGTTTATTCTACAGTATATGCTTTTTCTTGATGCACACTCACTGTGTAGTTATCGTCTGTAATGCCTATCCAATCACAAACTTTCAAAAAAAAAAAAAAAAAAAACTTCTAGTAGGATTGACTTGCCATTGTCCCCTAATGTTGAACACAGGTTCGATATAAATTTTACCCATGACCTCTAAGCCAACCGAATGTTACCCTCGCACACAGAAGGTCCTTTGGAAGAGTCACAGCCTGGAGCTTTTTGGTTTGTGAGGCTGCGGGTCTGTATTGAGAGTCACAGCCTGGAGCTTTTTGGTTTGTGGGGCTGGGGTCTGTATTGAGAGTCACAGCCTGGAGCTTTTTGGTCTGTGAGGCTGAGGGTCTGTATTGAGAGTCACAGCCTGGAGCTTTTTGGTTTGCGGGGCCGAGGGTCTGTATTGTTACCCAAACGCTGACAGCCCTGGCAGGAACACTCTTACGTAGGTGTTCTATATCGGTGTGGGCACCTGTTGCCATGCCGTCAACAAATGCAGCTGTTCCTCGTGACAACCAATCCCTCATGAATGTAATGGGTCCAGATACATGGTAATACACAAAATTAAAAACGAAGGTTGATTATATTTTGTATACAGTTCATATCCAAAATTTATGTTTGTTTTCTTCCTTTATGTAGGCTATGCTATTTTAATTAACAGTCTAATAGAGGACACTGTAATGGGGTTACAGTGAGGAATAACGAAGGAGAACTATAACCACCACTGCTTGACTTCCTGTGGCTCAAAGGCCGCAGTAGTGGAATGGTGCCTCGCTTGAGGTACCAGAAAACTTTCAAGATATTTTTCTCATACTTTGTTGCGTCAGTCTTTTATCCAGACTGTATTCAGGAAGCTGATTTGGGTCTTACCTGGATCATTTAACCTGCTCCCTTAAGTGTTATGTTTATGGTGAACTTTATAATAAGCTATTAAAAATATGTATTTTTTTTTTAATTGGTGTGCAGAATTATTTCCCTTTTATCTAAAAAATCATTCACACACAAGAAATGTCCGAGCCAATCAAGAACACACTTAAACTGAAACTCCACAAAGTGAACAATGAGCAACACGTATGAAATGCACAGAGCGAGATCAGATCAGTCAGGAAACTTACTGCAGCCAACCATCGGTCAGCCTCAGCAACCACATGTTCTCATACTCAACCAATCACAAGCACACATCAGTCCATGTTCTCATACTCAACCAATCACAAGCTCACATCAGCACATGTTCTCGTACTCAACCAATCACAAGCACACATCAGTTTGTGTTCTTGTACTCAACCAATCACAAGCACACATCAGTACATGTTCTCATACTCAACCAATCACAAGCACACATCACTCGCCGTTAGCCGTCTCCAGTGCTGCTCATTGCCACTGCTGCTCTTTGCATGCTTCGCTTGCTGATACTCACAGAATTGTACTCACCCTCCACCACCCCAAATGCCACCTGTTTGGGTCTGCTTCTATATACTGGGAGTTTTTACTTCTTTAGTAGGGGAGATGCACTGTGGTGTACCGTGTCTGATAGGTTAGCACCTAAAGCTAAATATATGAGTCGTCCTGACTGCAATCCTTTTAAGAATAACAAGTGACTGTAGCATGATAATTTCACAGGCATGGTTGGACCAACAGTATTTGAAGTTTCACAGTATTTAGTGACAGATCATTTAGACCATTACCTCATTCTCTTTCAGGGCCTCTCTCTCTCTCTCTCTCTCTCTCTCTCTCTCTCTCTCTCTCCCCCTCTCCCTCTCTCACACATGCACACATATCGCCCAAGGCCAGTGTACAGTGACAGACATCTGATCCTTTGTGAATTGGCTTTCACTCAGAAATGAACAGAATAGCGAGACTGTCATTCTGAACTCCTGGATGGCTACTGTCAACATGGATTTCTTTATTTTCTGTAGACCTAAATTATTTTACTGTTTACTTTCTCAGGCAGTACAATCGTTTTAATGGTTCCTATTACTGGTAATAATAATTTTTATAAAAGGTGAATGCACAATTTCATAGCACTTCTGTTCTCTTTGGAATGAAGAAGTGAGCAAAGTCAGTTTTACTTTGTTTTTTTTTTTGTTTTTTTGGTGTCCAGTTTCATCACTGTATCATAAATATTAATCACATTTCTTGAGTCAAATGTAATACTCTCTGTATCTAAAACAGCGAAATGCAAAGTATTAATTCTGCAAAAAAAGCAAAAGGAATACTTGGACATCTGGCGTACTACGACTTCAGATAGGATCACTGTACAGCATGCTGCCAGATGATCAGGCGTATTTACAGATAACACCATGCGCTACTCCATCAGTCAGCAGCCACAGCTTCAGATACCATTAATATGCAGATTTTATTTATTTTGATGTGGAAGAGAGGAAAACTTTTATCCTGCCGCGTACATTATCCGAGAACGAGGGTGCCCTGACACAGTAATTTGACGAGAGGCCAAAAGCGGAGCGGGTCTCCGACCGGCCGCACTTCCATTCACCCTTCCTCCTCCTCCTCCTCCTCCTCCTCCTCCTCTTCCTCCTGCGCGGTATCCTGTTCCCACGAGGGATCCCAACTCGAGACCCTTGTCTGCCGCGCCTCGCCGTGCCCCGCCCCGCCCCCGCATTCCGTCCGTTTCGGGAGGGTATCGCCCGTCAGAGGAACCGCCGGCCGTGCTGTGCGCTCCGCGGTTCGCGCTCCGCGCGGGCTTCCCGCCGCTGACGGGCAGGCACAGCTGGCGGTCTGTCACACGAGGATTCCCCGCGCCGAAGGATGAGCCCTGTTCCATTTCAAACATGCTACGCCGCGCGCGGCAGCTAGCCCTGGGGGACGCGGTCCACCCGCCCGTTCCCCTGTGAGCGCTCTTTGCTGAATGGGACAGGCCCCTGTGAGTGCTCTTTGCTGAATGGGACAGGCCCCTGTGAGTGCTCTTTGCTGAATGGGACAGGCCCCTGTGAGCGCTCTTTGCTGAATGGGACGGGCCCCTGTGAGTGCTCTTTGCTGAATGGGACAGGCCCCTGTGAGCGCTCTTTGCTGAATGGGACGGGCCCCTGTGAGCGCTCTTTGCTGAATGGGACAGGCCCCTGTGAGCGCTCTTTGCTGAATGGGACAGGCCCCTGTGAGCGCTCTTTGCTGAATGGGACAGGCCCCTGTGAGCGCTCTTTGCTGAATGGGACAGGCCCCTGTGAGTGCCTGTGTACCATAAAAAGGCATCTGCATTGGCCATTTTTGGCCAGACATTGTGAAACAACCACTGCTCTGTTCGGCCTTTTTGTGATTGTTTGTCTCCATGGATACCGGAAAACATGGCCCCTGACCCCTGGGGCTGACCCTGTGCCTTGCCATGTGCCCAGAGAAAGTTAAGACTTAATACCCCAGCTGCAAGTGACCCGTGTCTTAAACACAGAGCAGCTGAGATGCTCTGCAGACTGGCTGTTTGTGCCATGTCATGAAAAACTTGCGTGCGTGTGTGTGTGTGTGTGTGTGTGTGTGTGAGTGTGTGTGAGTGTGCCTGCGTGTGTGGGGGGAATAGTACATCTATGTTGCATTGCCCCTTATACACTTCGACAGCCTTGGATATTTTATGTATGTGTGGTATAAAATCCGGGGACACTTTACAGAGAACCATTCATTACCCCCAGAATGCATCTGGTCAGATTCAATATCGGAGGAAAATACTAAATCTTCCCTGTAACCTTTCTTCGGCGCTAAAAAAGTCCCGCTTGTTTCTAAACCTCCGTGGTCCACACATAAGTGGAGAATTAATGGAAAATAATTGACGGAGAGCGAAGCTGAATTTTCGCTGTAATGATGTCAGGCGTGTCAGCCTTGCTGTGGTCGCAGCGCGTCCTCCTGCAGTGGAGGGATCTGTACAGGAGCGCGTGGAAAAGGCCCGTAAGACATCTCCAGCACGGACCTGGGGAGTTATGTGGCCTCTGTGCAGGGGGTCACATACCCCCCTGGGGCCCTGCTTCTCCAAGTTCCAGAATTGGACACTGTAGGCACAGGGAGGCTCTTATTTTGGCTCCGGTGTTCCGCGGATGTTCCTGTTGCGGTCGCTCAAGTGTCAGGACGTTACTGCGGGGGCATCCCCTGCCCAGACCCAGGAAGCCCACCGAGAACAGCAAGTGGGGGCTGCGGCTAAAACTCTCAGGTCCATAGGCTGGGTAGAATAATCAGCATTATGAATTAACTGTGGTTGTCTCGACTGGATGTCTCAGATATCTGTTTTATCTGTTTAGACTTTTTTTAAATTTTTTAATTTTTTTAGAAATGTACACACAAAAGGTGTGCATACATGAAAGTTGAGGATGACACAAAACAGTCCCAGACCTGTTTGCATTGTAGTCCTCTTTAATACAAGATGGACAAGGCCGGATTGACAGGGAAACTGAATTTAAATACACATGAACTACAACTGGTAATAAATACACTTGAGACAGGGTTAAAAATGACAAAACAAGACAACAATGATTAATTATTATTGGAATTAATACAACAATGAATCTGGTATCACTGTAATTGTAATAATGCAATTTGGGAAAATAGTCTTTGATGTGAAGAAGATTTCAAAGGGAGAGAGTTGTAGTGAAAACCACGATGTTAAAAAAGGCCATATTTGTGAGCTATAATTATGTGAGCACTCTGTATTACTACAAACACAATGCAGTGTATTAGTAGCACACAGTCTTAAAGGCATACTATGCAGGATTTTTCAGCCTTGCTGTGGTCCTGTGTTTACAATCAAAGAAGTCTCCTCCTCCGTCTTCATCCTCCGCCCACTCATCCCAAACTTTAAGGTGCTGGAAATGGATTGAATCGATATGAATGGGCTGTGAGATCAGGTCGAGTGAATACGTGCTTCTTTTCAGCTGCTTGATAAAAATTGGATGGTTCAATCAACATTTCTCCTCAGATTTGACTCATTACAAAATGCAACTATTTGTTTTCTTCTTCACAAATACAGTTTGAGTTCATCTTTCACATTAATTAAACAAAATGTGAAAAAACAAAACAATTAACACATGATTTTCCCTAGAATCCAGGCCTAGGCCTTGAGCTCAGTGTGAACGAAAACGTCCTCGGAGAAAGGCACACAAAGTATCTAATTCAAACAGCAATAAATCTTGTTAATTATTATTTAATCCAGTCGTGTCATGTGGAAACGCGTGTTCAGCAGTTATTAAAAAATAAACTTCAGTTCCTTAACACATCCTCAAGGCGAGAACAAAGTTCGTTGCAGTAACACTGAGGCTGGGCTCGGCTTATCGGCATGTCGTGGTACAGTACCATACCTTTATTTCTGTGCAAATATGTATGAGTCTCTTATCTGTTAGTAAATTAGTTAATGTTTACGATTTGCAGTGCTACATCCTTTATCGAAAGCCAAATATTTAATAAGCTTGATTAAAAATTAACTGCAGGATGGCAGGAGATTAACCAGAGGCAAAAATGTCTGCCAACATTCTCAGTTCCAGTTATAAACGTTTGCTCAGACGGATGTACACTCAGTGGCCACTTTATTAGATACACCTGCTCGTTAACACAAATAGCCTGCTCCTCCAAACAGCGAATCATGTGACTGCAACTCAATATTTAAAGCACACGGACAAGGTGAGGAGGTTTAGTTGCTGTTCGACCAAACGTTAGAATAGGGAAAGATGCGTGATCTGAAAGACTTTGGCCGTGGTCTGATTGTTGGTGTCAGACGTGGTGGTTCCAGCATCTCAGAGACAGCTGTCCTCCTGCGATTCACACACTGCCGTCTCTAGAGGTTACAGAGAATGGTGCAATCAACAGAAAACTTCTAGTGAGAGGCAGTTCCATGGGCAAAAACACCTCGATAATGAGAGATCAGAGGAGAATGGGCGGACTCGTTCTAGCTAAAAGAAAGGCCACAAATGTTAAAATGGCAGCTGTTTACAACAGTGGTGTGCAGAAGGGCATCGCACAATGCATTGAGCCTTGAAGTGGATGGGCTGCCAAATGTTAAAGTCACTGGAAACTGTGAGCTCTCAATGAGATATTAATTTATTTTTTAAAATAATTTTTATAAAAACTTCAGTCCTGAAACTTTGTTCGCTTTTTAGGTAGCGCATCATAACAGAAGACGCTCCACAGGCAGAACAACCTGCGTTGGAGGGGGAGAAAAACTCAAGATGTTTCTTCCCCTCCACGTTGCCCAATGCAGGCCATGGGAAAAAGACATTCGCCTGCTGCTCTGGGAGAAATCCTTCTATTTTAAGAGCGCACGTCATGCTTTTATTATTCCCTCCCATTTCAGAACTCTCTCAAAGAGCTAAAGTCAACTCCAGGATTTACATCAGGGACATGCACAGCGCAGCTGCACACAGAAGGGTCTGATCACTTAAAAACAGCTAATGTTTTGATCTGAGAAACACAGAGAATTCTCCCAAAGTAAACAATCACCCCTTTCTTTATGCAATGACTCCCCCACATTTCTTTAAGGGGGGCAGTTTTTTTAGGGGAACTTTAACCACTCCCAGTACTCTGTGGTCACGTTGTATAAATGAAAATACTACTTGGGATAAGCTAAAGAGGCTGTGTCAGTCACAAGCCAGTATTCAGTACAGGGTAGCAGGTAACATTCTATATTGGAATGCTTTTTTTTTAGTTAGCTCTTGGAGGGTGTTGCTTCTGGATAAGGGGTACCTGTGAGTGACCGCCAGGTAAATTCATGAAACATTTTAACTGCACTCAGCCTTTTGTTCCCAGTTTCGTTTGAGCAACAGCAACCTGTAACTATATACATTTATGTGGCAAATTTGCAAATCGAGAAATTTTTAAGACGCGCGATTATTGCATAATTACTGTAGTTAAAGCTAATACATTGCATTATTCGGTGCATGACTAATTTGTGTGTGTGTGTGTGTGTGCGTGTGTGCTGCTGTGCTTGCGCGTGTCTTCCATTCAGCAGTAGACAGCGCCTATACGTCACCCCACTTGGGGAGGGCACTGCTGTTTTAAATGCTGTGAGTTTGACAGCTAGCAGTCCAGACTGCCCACACGGGGAGGTGACGGTGGGAGTTGTATAAAAACCTACAAAGAAAATGTGATCAAAACAATACGCTGGCATGTAAGAAAGTGACCGTGGGAAAGCAGGGCGCGCGCGAGAGACGAACCTGTCTTCTACGAGAAATTGCATTAATTTGTTCCAAACATTTTTGGTTTGAAAAAAAGTGCGCACAGACGCCAGGAGAGGGCAACTCAGACGAATCGTGGCGCGGTTAACTGTACCCTTTGGGGTAAAAAGATGACCGTAGTGGACGGAGAAGCCCTGGACGAGACTGTGGAACTGACAGCCTTGTCCCAGGATGCATGCGACCCAGAGCGCGCTGACCAGGAGTGCTGCGAGAGAGTCGTCATAAACATCTCCGGCCTGCGTTTTGAAACTCAACTGAAAACCCTCGCGCAGTTCCCTGCCACTTTGCTGGGGAATCCCAGGAAAAGGATGCGTTTCTTTGATCCTTTGCGAAATGAATACTTCTTTGACAGGAATCGACCCAGTTTTGATGCCATTCTGTATTACTATCAGTCTGGGGGTCGGCTCCGGAGACCTATGACCGTGCCAGTGGAGATATTCATGGAAGAGATCAAATTTTACGAATTGGGAGAGGATGTCATCGAAAATTTCAGGGAAGACGAAGGTTACATCAAAGAAGAGGAGCGCCCACTGCCAGACAATGTATTCCAGCGCCAGGTGTGGCTTTTGTTCGAATACCCCGAGAGCTCCGGACCTGCCCGGGTGATCGCGATGGTTTCCGTTATGGTCATTTTGATATCAATTGTTATTTTCTGTTTGGAGACTCTGCCGGAGTTCAGGGATGATAAGATACCGGACGATCGCCTTGCTGTGAACGGGACCGTGCGTGTGAAGAAGCCCAGTCCGTTTACAGATCCGTTTTTCATCATCGAGACACTATGCATCATATGGTTTTCATTCGAATTCATAGTGAGGTTTTTAGCGTGCCCCAGTAAGGCAGCCTTCTTTAAAAATCTCATGAACAGTATTGACATCGTGGCGATTATTCCCTATTTCATCACGCTGGGCATGGAGCTCGCAGAGCACCAGGGAGTCGGCCAGCAAGCCATGTATTTGGCTATACTGAGGGTCATCCGCTTGGTGCGCGTTTTTAGGATTTTTAAGCTCTCAAGACACTCCAAGGGCCTCCAGATTTTAGGGAAAACCCTCCAAGCAAGCATGAGGGAACTCGGGCTGCTCATCTTCTTCCTCCTCATTGGCGTCATCCTGTTTTCCAGCGCAGTTTATTTCGCCGAGACCGACGACCCAGGTTCAGCATTCGTCAGCATACCGGCCGCGTTCTGGTGGGCTGTGGTATCCATGACTACCGTGGGATACGGGGACATGTGCCCGGTAACCATCGGCGGCAAAATAGTCGGCTCTTTGTGCGCTATCGCCGGTGTGCTGACCATTGCTCTACCGGTTCCGGTCATCGTTTCGAATTTCAACTATTTCTACCACAGGGAGAAGGATCAGGAGGACCAGATCGAGTACACCCACGTGACATGCGGTCAGCAGCAACCCGTCTTCGGGGAATTCATAAAAAGTGCGAGCAGCCCGTCTCTCAACAAGTCAGAGTACGCGGTCGATTTAGATTTTGTAAAATGTGAAAACTGCAGCTCGCATAATTCATACACCGGCAAGCTGACTGATGTCTAGCCTAAGTGCTGCAAGACTATGCAGAACCACAAGAAACGATTGCTTTACTTAAGTAGCCTATAGGCTGCCGAGAATCTCAAACTCGCAACATGTCATGAAAAGTGGGAGTTAAAATGGACAAAAATAGATAACGTTAAAATAGGTAACGCATCGATACAGAGTCTGTTATTAGGCTATCCTTTTTTTTTTTTTTTTGCTTATAGACCTTGCTTAATCGATTAAGTGTATACAGTTGAAATTAAATCCACGAATCGGAAAAACAAAATATTCCTTATGTGACCCACTCTCTGTAGCACTTTATAATATATGCTTTGGAATATGTAGGCTATATACTATTATTTACAGGTTTGTCGTATAGAACGTTTAGAAGTTTAGCCTATATAAAGAATGTGTGTGTACGGGCAGAGCAAGCAAATGTAGGACCAATTAAATTAAGTAATGAATGCACGCTAACCCCAAATGCACCCTGTGCAGTCGTTAACACAAGAAAGCGGAGTTTTAACACATTCCTGCAGCGACGTCAAAGTGAGGACATTAGCCGCCGCGTCACTTAGGAATAACCTATCGCTCTAAGTAACAAAGCAGAACGCAAAACGTAGCACGTGAACTAATCCACGAGCTCTCGGGTTTTGGCTAATTTGCCGTTGTCTTGTCTATATCGATTCTCACTTTTGAATGTCACAACAATGAATTTGCCGAATCGGAATCATATTAGTAGCTGACAGAAGCTTAAGACGTGGGGCTACGGGAGGTGCAGTTATTTATTATTGTTTTTTTCCTGCCTGTCCAAAAACAGCGAAACATTATCTGACTTTCTGAAGTGCAGCAATGAAACGCTATCCGACACATGTTGTACTTAAATGACGTGCTTGCCATGTGAAATACAGACCGAGAAAATAGACGTGATTATGGGAATGTTGCCTAATACTGCTGTTGACTGCGCATGCTGCCAAATGTCTTGAAATTTTAAAGCGAGGACCGCCTCCAGGTGGTAGCAAGTGGGCCTTGCAACCGTCTCGGAAGACAAAACCGTTTCCATGGCAACCTTCCGACACGTTATACTTTTTATCCTCTGGAAGTTGTTCTGGACAAAAGAAAAACGTTCTTCTGGACGAGCTGTAATTGGACTCGTGGGTAAATGTGGCTGCTCGTGGAGTAGGCTAGGCTTCATGGCTATAAAGTTATTGTTTTGGTTAAATGAATGCCAGCAAATCACGCCATTGTCAATGTGTAAAATGTTAATTTTGGTAGAAACTGGCCTACTACTTTGGTGGCAAAATGATAAGTGAGATAGGCTAAGCAAGCAACATACATTATTTATTGCAAGATAAAGTTTATCCTACGTTATAAATGAAAGCATTAGTAATCAACTTTCTCAACGGTTACAATGTGAAAACATTTTGAAAGTCCCCACATCGGTTTTTCCCTGGCGTCGGGAATGGAGAAACCGGAAATCAATAAAAATCCGAGGATTTGGATCTGCTAACGCGAGCTCTTGCCTCTGCTTGAGAAAGACGCGTTTGGAGTCATGGAAATAGGAGGACTTCTGAAAGACACTTCACAGTAATTGTGCACACAGCTGGATGGTAAACCCAACTAACTGGAGAAATTTGGGTGGTGCCGCTGCTATGCTGCTACATAGGCCCACCAGGCTCGACTGCAGCAACGTGGAAAGAATGCAGACCTGGCAACAGCACTTTACCTGTGACATGGGCGCGAGTCAGCATGTTCTGCAGCCTAGGCCACTATACGCAAAGGCTGATGATCACCTTCATGGGATCCAATCAGAATGTTCGATAGCCCAGGGTACTACAAGCAAAGGCTGATGATCATCTTCTGTGGAGGTGAGATTGAGTACATGCATCCATCCATCCATCCATTTTGCAAACCATTTGTTCCTGCTCAGGGGGAGGGGGTGAGTGGCTGGAGCCTATCCCAGCATGCATTGGGCGAGAGGCAGGAATACTCCCTGGGTAGGTCACAAATCCATTGCAGGGACACACAACACAACTCACCATTCATTCACACACTCTTACCTTCGGGTAATTTAGAATCTACAGGTAGCCTACTGCATGTCTTTGGACTGTGGGAGAAAACCTGTGTGGACATAGAAAGAACATGCCAACTCCACACAAAAATGCCCCATGTCACTATGGTCTGCACCACCATGCCACCGCCGGGACACCCTATTTAACCCTCCTGAGCTTTGTACTGTCCAGTCAACCGAACTGAGAGTGCCCGAGTGCCATATGCACTTCCTGCTTTTTCAAGCTCCTCATTATGAAAGACAGAGAGTTTCTAACACGTATCAAGCCTAGCCTTGAAAATCCCCAGAGGTTCTGCCTCTATTACGGTAAGCTTTATTTAATCAGGAATTCCCCACTAAGAATTCCCCATGGTTAATCAAAGCAGCTTCACAAGCATTTGTCTGCAAGAACTACAGCACTCTTCTCTTTTGTTTTGCAGGAGGAGAGGAAGACAAGAGTTGACAACGTCTCCGTTTTTCTGCTTAAAAAATAAAAATAAAAACCTCACGGCTCACAAGGAATGAAAAAAAGAAACAAACATTCAGAGGACACTATGTTTTCACACTGGAGAAATCTCACGGGCAGAGGGAGAAGGACAATTTGTGTGTGCACATGCGTGTGGAAGACAATTTCAGAAAAATGGGCATTGGCCCTTTGACTTGTTATAATGTACCAAGGTACAAAACTCTTACTTGAATTGCCCACTTTACGTACATTGTATATGAAACCATTATTGATTTCAATTAGGCATTCACCTGAAATGCTTCTCTTACTGTAGAAAAACTGGGTGTGGGCTGGTATGGATTTATTGACTATGTTTTGAATACGCATTGCATATCACGTACTGTACTGTACTGTACCAGAGCATGCCTTGCAAGCTGGAAATTTCAGCAGGTGAAAATGTGCTGACCGCTTAAAACTACTCCAATGTCAGTTGTCTGCCATGTGGGAACAATTAATGACTGTCTGATACATATTGTATTAGATATGACACTGCTGAACTGAGATTAATGTGATCAAAGCTATATTTTTCTAAGCAATGTGTATGTTTTATATAAACAAATCGGTTAAACTGGTGATTTATTTTTTCTCATTTGTAACTTTTTCTTTGCTGTATGATTGTTTCCATTTTGGCTTGATGGAAACAAAAGGAGGTATATACACGTGTGTGTGTGCGTGCATGTATGTCTGAGTGCCTGTGTGTATGTGTGCGTGCAAGTGTGAGCTCGTGTGTGTGTGTGTGTGCATGTGTGTGCCCTTTAAGGCATGAGATCACAAATATGTGATTAGAATTATCTTAACTGAGCATTCTGATGCTGATGTCACAATCACTACTGGTAATTAAAAGCAGTGTTCTAGAACACTGACTTAGACTTTTTAAAAAACATTCCAAAAATTTTTTTGAATTTGTCCAAACTGTGGCGTTCTGGTCATAAATCTGAATGTCTAACCCTAAGCCACACTGAAACTCATTACATGAGCTTTGTGAGCAGCTGTAGGGTGTTCATTGAGCGTGGAATACACACAATTCCATGACTGCATTGTGCTGCTTTTGCTTGACCAGTAGGTGGCGCCCATTACCCTATATAAGCCTATCACAGAGCTGTCCCCTACTTCACTCTGAAAGATTTTTCCAAATATTTTTTTTCTTCCAATTTTTTTAATCCAAATTGTGTTTGCAGGTTAATTTTATCACAACACAGTTACCTCCATCAGTGCAGTAGAGCTGGGCCTGTCCCCTCTGGCCTGTGCTGCCAGCCATCTGAACTCTCGCATGGTGGATAATTAAATACACAAACAAACAAACAAACAAACAAGTGAGCAAGCAAGCAAGCAAGTAAATAAATAAATAAAGCATTTAATGTCTTAAGTGTAGGCTCACTATCATGATCATCAACTAACCTGCCAGCTAATATTGATGCCCATGATTGGAATCTACTGTTATGTAACCTACCTCAAGAGATCTAGTAAAAAAAATTTTTTTAATTACACGTTTTCTTGATTCCTCCTTTCCTCACGTCCTCCGTTGGATGGAGCTAAGGAAGCAAGGAGGTAAAGTAAGCAATTGGAAAGATCCCAAAGACACATTCCAGCTCCAGCGAGCCAGAGAGAACCAATCAATGCAGACACACAATTCTGCTCTGGCCAGCCAGACAGCATAAATCAAACAAGAGGTGCTCCCTGCTCGGACGGCTCGTGCAGTACTGCCTTCCGCCACACAAGCTGCTTCATTACATTCCGCACTGCCAGTACTGACTCTGATGCACACCTCTGTGAATCTGAGCTAACCCCCCATCCACCCCCCCCCCCCCCCCATCCCCCCGTTATTCCTCCAACTGATAGAAGGATGTTTTAAAAAAATGAAGAAGGACTGGTGGAGGCAGAGGGAGTGAAAAATGATGAGGCTGCAGATTCAGGCACTATGCAGAGCCGATGAACAGCTGTCGGTTAAGCCCCGCCCATGCAGGCAACTCACATATGACTCAGGGGCCTAAGCCCCGCCCATGCAGGCAACTCACATATGACTCAGGAGCCTAAGCCCCGCCCATGCAGGCAACTCACGTGTGACTCAGGAGCCTAAGCCCTAAAGACTGCATCACACACCTCACCTGTGAAGCCTTTTTTTCTTTTTGAACTCTATTACAAGTGCTTTCTTCATCAGCAGCACTGAGAAGAACACATAACTAACTGAGAAATTCAGACAGTGTTGTTCTCAACTGAGTCAAATGAAACTACAGTACTTTCAAAACAACTTTGGCAACCACGCATAAAGTTATTAAAAAATATGAATAAACAGTTTTGGATTATTTATAATGAACTGCAGAAATGGTGTGGCCTGATGGAATTACTGAAATTCATTCATTTATGTTCACTCCAAAAACAGAGAACAGGAAAATTATGTTTTGAAATAAGTGGTTGACTTATTTCTTTGTGTATGTGTCTGTGTGTGCGTGCATGCAGGCGTGCGTGCGTACATGCGTGTGTGTGTGTGTGTGTGTGTGTGTGTGTGTGTGTGTGTGTGTGTGTGTGTGTGCCTGCGTGCATGCTTGCGTGCATGTGTGCATTTGGGGGGGTGTGTGTATGCGTGCCTGTGTGCATTTGTAGGTGTGTGTGTGTGTGTTTATGGGATTAGCAATATTGTTACATAATAACCGTTATACAAAAGCTAACCCTTCAAGTACAATGTTTCAGATACGAAAAGCCAGTAGCTTATCTATATTGTTTTATCAAGATGGAGCACAATACTCAATACACACCGACAGGGAGCATATTTGAGTCTTTACTCTGTTATGCAGTTCCTTAGCAGATACCTTTATGCAGGGAAATGTATTGATCTACAGTAATGCAAGCAGGCAGTGCCTAATGCCTCAGTGAGGATTCAGACCTGACACTTACTGTACTTACCAGCTTATTTTCCTACATGCAAAACTGTAGAGATGTGTGTGTGTGTGTGTGTGTGTGTGTGAAATAGCACATATGATTAGCATGTAGGTGTAACTGTAGAGATTACATCATCACCCCCATATCTTAATCTCCTACCAGCACAATACCAGTTTTCTCCCTTCTTCTCTTAAACCGTTTCCTATGTGTTCCTCTTTCCTCTGTCTTGGTCTCAATTTCTCTCCTCACTCATAATACTAATCCGCTTTCCCATTCTGTGTGTGTATCTGTGCACCTATGCCTATGTATGTATTTGTGTGTGCACATCTCTCTATACATGGGAAATAGAGGTTTTCGTTCCTGAATGCGGAATTCATTTATGGATTTCAAGCTACGGAGTTGACGCTGTCCACGGTGCTGATATCCTTCATTTCCACCGCTACGATTTCTGGTTCCGGCAATACTTTTGCTGCTTGAGTGGCATTATTGAAGCATCTTGCAGACCGCTACAAGTTCAGTGAAAACAAATCAATTCTGAGAGCGCCGACTTTCGAAATTCAGTGTAACGAAATACAGTCATGGTTCAGCGGCAACAAACACGTCCTATTGGACATAGTCCAGTCTATCCAAAATCATTACAGAAACAACAAATCCGCCTTGGAGTCCCATTTCAAACGTGTGGGGGAGCTGCAGGTGGCCGCTTATAAATGCAAATGAATGAATGAGCTGTAATTTTCGGAATTCAAATTAAAATACATAAAAGGAAAGTCACCGTCTTTCAAATCGCATCAGATTTCATCAGACGCGTTTAGCGATTCTTCTGTCAATGTCTGGAGCCCCAGATGCTAACGATTAGCTAACCGAAATCAGGCCTTATCCGAACCAAGGACGGCAAAATCGTGCTTCTGTTTCACGCTGACCAGCTTTAACTGTCGTTTATTTTATCCGCTCGAACTAGAGTCCAGTGGCCCCATAGCTCAGGAGTATTGTTTCATCAAAAATGTATGCATGATAATTTTGTGTTTTTAATTTCCTACACCGGAAAGGATGTTCCGATCACTTAATGACCAGAGGTGAGGTAATATGCCCCGCGCAGTGCAATTTAATATGACATTATGTCTTCCAAATTCGGACAGATGCCATCTTTAACAGACCAACCACGATGTTCTTCTGAAATTATTGTGCATGTGCTTTTTAAAGCATCCATACCGGACACGTACACATATACGAGATTATTATTATTGTTGTTGTTGTTGTTGTTGTTGTTGTTTGCTTTGAAGACGCCCTTATTCAAAGCGAGTTTTAAAAAATGCAGATTTAAAGACCATCTTCGTGGATATTTGCATACCTCTTTGCGTTCCAACAAGGTACAGTACAGGATTGGTGCCGGCTAACCAATCCCCTGCCGTCTTTACAGGGTAGTTAATCATTCAATAAAATGTTCCAACCAAGTCCTCTAAATGGTCCTTTAAATAGCCCTTGCCATTTCCCATAATAATTCTCGAACTCTGGCGAGCAGTAACACACGAGACTAATCCAACAGCAATCTTACATGAAGGACAATATCAGTCTGCATGACAATTTATGGCTGTTGCTGCAAAGATTTTTTTTTTCCGTCTGCGGGGTTCCCTTACCTAAGTTAAAATATCTGTGGTAAGCAATAGCTATGATTTGAAACATATATGACGTACACAGATGAACATAAACTCACTGAAATTAAACGTGTCTGTGAGAGACAGGTGTGAGATTTTCAGAATAAAAGACTTGGAGGTGCAGGGAGTTTAATATTCCTTGAAACATATTCTGTAATTCATTAGGCCTAATGTGAGAATCAGTGTGTTCATCGGCCATCGCTTCCCCTTCAGTGGATAAAGAAAACGGAAGTATTGCACATTTAAATGTACAAAACCTTTTGGAATGTAAAAAATCCGTTGGAATTAAATGACTGACCGGTGATGAGGTTGGCACTCAAAGCGTTAAGATTTTGGCACCGAAGTAGCGGAATGAATACAAGATTCTACAGCTTGCCTGGCTCGAGCGGTGCTCCATTGTTTTTATGATGTGGAGAGCACTCGTGGCAATGTGTATTAGCTCGCCCTGGCCTGCATTGCGTCGAATTCCCCCCAACCCACACGCGAGCGCGCGCGCGCGCACGCACGCACGCACACACACACATTCACACACACTCGCACACATACACACAGTCTCTCTCTCTCTCTCTCTCTCTCTCTCTATCTCTCTCTCTGTTATGTATGCGAAATGCAGCGCATTTTTTTCTTCTTCTTGTAATTACAAATAGCCGTCGTTCTTCGCAGCCCCCTCCATTCTAAACACAGTATGAAGGAATACCCGAGCGCCCCGGGACGTCTGCATCCTGCCCGCGCCAAACAGGAAAAAACCGTCAAATTTCTGCTGATGTGGCAGCGTCGAGTAGCCTAATGGAAAGAGTTTGCTTATTGCCCCTTAAGATATTCAGCTTTCAGTCCCGCCATCCTGATGTCTCGCGCTGCATAGCACGCCGAACTGAAGTGCAAACGGGCTAGGATCGCCAGATATTTGTTTCCGCTTTTTAAAAAATCTCTCTTACTGGCTCTTGTACTTTCCCTTTCTTTTACGGCATGGTTTTATATCGCTTTGGCTTGAGGACTTCAACCCTCCGAGACTTAAACCTTTCTGAGATCTATCTGTTCAGGTCATCGTAAGCTTACACCAAAATGCTAGGGATGCTTGTGTGGATAATGCAGTCTATGACTATTACAGGAAAGCACACACAGAGTGCACTGTGAACTGATTACATTACGAAACAGGGTCCGCGAAGTTATCGCGTTATCGGAACCCACGAAACATACGCATTCCTGTATAAGAAACCGACTCTCAAGATAAGAGGTAAGCGCAATTGCAGTTAGGAATGACAGCGATACTGTTTTAATAATAATAATAATGATAATAATAATAATAATAATCATGCTTTTATGTAAAGTATGGCAGTGTCTGTAGTTGGCTGAAGCTCTGTAATTGTTATCAAGAGGCAGATGTGGTGTGCAGAGAGTGGGCAGCACAGTCAAACTCGTATAATGCGGCATGCGGCATAAAAAAAATAAAATAAATAATAATAATTGTATGGTTCTGCTGACTGGACAACGCTGGATTTGTAACCCTTTTGCAAAATTCTGCATTTCGCGTTCATAGAGACTGTGCAGTTTTGCGTTCTGGCCATCGTAGTGTCCACAGCATTAGAGAGGCTAAACTGCTGAGCTTGCAAAGACACGAACTGTTCGATCCATTCTCCTCTCTTACGCTCTCTCCTTCCATCTTTCCAGCTCTCCCGGAACATTTGCAACGCGGAAAAGCAATGATCGAGACATCAAGAACCGCCGGGAGAGCGCACTAAGGGAAGACGGCCTGTCGCATACGCTAGATAAGCTTTACAGGAATAGAAATTGGAGAAGAGAACCGCGATAAGACTGAATGTCTGTTGAACCGGGCTAACGAAACCCTGCACATCACACAGTCACCAGTCCGATTTAGACCAGCGGAATGACTGTAGTGGCCGGAGATAACATGGACGAGACCTCGGCTCTGCCCGGGAACCCGCTGGACACGTACTTCCCTTACCACGAAGACCACGAATGTTGTGAGCGAGTGGTCATCAACATAGCCGGGCTTCGCTTCGAGACTCAACTGAAAACCCTGGCGCAGTTCCCCGAGACTCTGCTGGGCAATCCCAAGAAAAGGATGCAGTACTTCGACCCACTGAGAAATGAGTACTTCTTTGACAGAAATCGTCCGAGTTTCGATGCCATTCTCTACTACTACCAGTCCGGTGGCAGGTTGAGAAGACCGGTAAACGTACCTCTGGATATGTTCTCGGAAGAGATCAAATTTTACGAGCTCGGGGTGGAAGCGATGGAAAGATTCCGTGAGGACGAGGGGTTCATACGAGAGGAAGAGCGTCCTTTGCCCGAAAAAGAATTCCAACGCCAGATGTGGCTTTTGTTTGAGCACCCAGAAAGTTCAGGGCCCGCCAGGGGAATTGCTATAGTGTCCGTCATGGTCATATTGATTTCAATTGTCATATTTTGCTTGGAGACCTTGCCCGGACTGAAACAAGACCCCGCGGGGCATCTGGAAGTCATGGGGAACACTACCTTCTACTATAAACCAAATATATTGACAGACCCGTTCTTTATTGTGGAGACCCTCTGTATCATCTGGTTCTCGTTTGAGTTGATAGTGCGTTTTTTCGCCTGCCCGAGTAAGGCGGCTTTCTTTAAGAACGTGATGAACACTATCGACGTAGTGGCCATCATTCCCTATTTTATCACTCTGGGGACAGAGCTCGCGGATGATCAAGAAGGCAAAGAGGTCAAAGGAGAGCAGGCGACGTCCTTGGCTATCCTCAGGGTAATCCGTCTGGTTAGGGTATTCAGAATATTCAAGCTTTCACGGCACTCGAAGGGTCTGCAGATTTTAGGGCAGACCCTTAAAGCCAGCATGCGCGAGCTGGGACTACTCATTTTTTTCCTCTTCATAGGCGTCATCCTGTTCTCCAGCGCCATTTTCTTCGCCGAAGCCGAGGAGAGCGGGTCTCACTTCACCAGCATCCCGGACGCGTTCTGGTGGGCTGTGGTATCCATGACAACCGTAGGCTACGGGGACATGTACCCAGTGACGATAGGGGGCAAGATCGTGGGATCCCTGTGCGCCATTGCCGGCGTGTTGACGATTGCGCTTCCGGTACCTGTCATCGTCTCTAACTTTAATTACTTCTACCACAGGGAGACCGAAGGGGAGGAGCAGGCTCAGCTTTTAAATGTCAGCACCCCGAACATCGCATCTGACTCCAACTCAAGCCGCCGCAGTTCTTCTACCGTCAGCAAGTCAGAATATATGGAGATTGACGAGGACATAAATAACAGCATTGACAATATAAGAGAGGCAAACCTCAAAACTGGGAACTGCATCGTAGCCAACCAAAATTGTGTTAACAAAAGCAAGCTGCTAACTGACGTTTAGAACTTTAATTCTTGCCGCCACTGCACTCAAAGGACTCCTCACTCCTTGAATAGCCTGTTCTGTACTTCGCCTGTATCCGAAAGCTTTATCTGCATAATGCGTTCTTGCATTGCGATTTTAAGCCCCAGCAAGATCAAAGGAGAAACACTTTCAGAATAGGCCTCATGAAAGATGAATATGTTTTCTTTTGAAATGGGATCCTTGCAAGCTGATACAGGAGCAATCTGTTAACCTGGGTGATTCAAATATGACTGTAGGCTACAACAAATCCACTACACCGGACTTCTTTCAATTGCTTGTCAAAACAGACTAACTGATGGTTTAAAAAAAATATGTTATGCATGGACTCAGGCAACCTGGAATGTCTCTTGAGTTATTAATTCTACTGAAACGCACGCATCTGCAGCTATCGATCAACGTACTTCTTCGTGACAGGTGACCAAGCTATACTAACCAGCCTAAAGCACTTTAACGAAACCTACAAAAAGACTGGTCTATCGCAGCGAGAGGAAATAACGGTCTCGAAGACGTCCACAATGCTGCTATTCTATCGCAGATGCTGTAATTTCAGAATGTTGCCGTGTGGAACATGTGAGATGCCGTGCCCTTTATATGCTCGATAGCACAATGACAACAAAAAAGGAAGAAAAAGTTAAATATTAGCATGTTCAGATATTCTAATTTTTTAATATTGGCATGCGTGAAACATTACCTCATTACAATCAGATTTCTTTGTTGTTTGATCCCATTATTATTATTATTATTATTATTATTATTAAGTTTCTCATTTGCTTTCACCAAAAGTGCACTAGCTATCAATAATTTAAGTTGTTAATAATTTAAAAGTATTTAAGTGCTGAATGTTAAATCCTTAGGGAACAGTAAATTCTGCAGATCATTGCATGTCAAAAGTGCTCAGCATTATAGCCTAATCGACTAAGGTACTATGTATCCTAGTATATTTAATGCATGACGTCAGCATTAAGAAGCTTGCGGTAATGAATGATTTATCGAACGACTTTTTTCCTCGTTATTGTTTGGGACGTGAGGAAGCGCCGTGACCACGGCGTGCGTCCCAAAACTTGACTATGTATAAATCCCAGGCCAACACGGGAAAAAAAGGTTTTAAAACCATAAAAAGATTAAAGGGGAACGGATCAAAAGGTATATCATATAGCCTGCACTTAGCACCCATTACAGTCAACACTCATTTAAGGGTGCACTGCATGGACGTTCTATAAATAAGGAAGCTAAAAAATTGCAATGTAAATGATGCATCCCTATTGCGTTATTTTAATAAGTTTGCTAGTGCCTTTGACCCTGTAACCCATTGGATTGTTGAAAGTGCCTCATTGTACACTAGAATAACACAATTTAAAGTTGAAGTGGAGTGATTCTTTGCTCAATTGCACTAATAATCAATCCATGTGTTCTTTAGTGACCAACAGTTAAATACCCTAAGCTTACGTTAGCAAGTGTTCTGAAAAATGAGTGAATTCTTGGATGTGGTGAAGAAGTGAAAATGTCTGAATTTGTGTCTGAATCGAAGCTTTGGGCTGCCGTTCAAATGGCACACTGTGTGTCAGCCTCAGTGAAATCCCCAATACGACTTCATTATGAGTCAATTATGAGTAACCTATACTAGTAAAATTCATCTTAATCTATACACTTTTTCTCAACATACTGTACCAACATACCTATTTGTTATTCATTTTTCTATTTTTTATTTTTTATTTTTCGTTGTCTAACTGCCCTGCGGTGGATTGGGGGCCTGTCCAGGGTGTATTCCTGCCTCTTACTCAATGCATGCTGGGATAGGCTCCAGCACCCCCTGCGACCCTGCCTAGGACAAGCGGGTATAGATAATGGATGGATGGATGGATGGTTGTCTAACTCAGCTGTGGTGGTATTATTCAATGCAGCGCTCGTTATTTGAAATGTTATTTGAATTTAGCGTTCAGCTGATTGTCATGCTTTTGGACAACCACTTTTAAACCACTGGGACACCCGGAAGAGTAACGCAGGCACTTAGCGTGAATGAACCCCAGACCCTGACCCCTCCGAGGCACGGCCGTAAGTCATACATGGTCGTAGGATTTATAGATTTCAAGTCAGAAAGCTGTAGACTTTGGGAGAGTCTGTAAGGGGTTGTCTGGTATGGAAGGGGCATACTTCAGACTTCAGTTTCGAACAACAGGAAACCCCACCCCCCCTCCCCCAACAAAAAAATTTAAATAAAAAGCAAAACTGAATAATAATAGAGGGCATTATCCAATTCTAAAAGGGAAATTTCTCCCTTACTAGACATTCTCATATATTTTTAAAGACATAAAATTGTGTTGTGGTTATCTAGATACAGTGAGCTCCATAATGTCTGGGACAAACATATATTTCTTGATTTGGCTCTGTACTCCACAATTTTAGCCTTGCAATAAAACTAATCACATGTGGTTAAAGTGCATATTCTCAGTTTTTATTTAAAGGTATTTTATACACTTTGGTTTCATCATGTAGAAATTGCAGCACTTTTTATACACAGCACCCCAATTCAGGGCACCATAATGTTTGGGACATAATAATGGTATGAAATGAAAATAGTCATCTTTAGTACTTAGTCACTTATCCTTGCATGCAATGAGTGCTTGTAGTCTGTGACCCGTAGACATCACAAGGTGCTGAGTGTTTTCTCTGATGATGCTCTGCCAAGCCTGTACTGCAGCCACGTTCAGCTCCCGTTTGTTTAGGGGGTTAGTTGGCTTACATTTTCTCTACAGCATATGAAACACATGTCCAATTGGATTCATATCAGGTCAATGACTTTGCCAGTCAAGAATTATCCAGTATTTGGGAAACTTCTTTGTTGTTGTTTTTAGTATGTTTGGGATCATTGTCTTGCTGTAGGATGAAGCGCCATCCAATGAGTTTGGAGGCATTTGCTTGAACTTGAGCAGATAAGACGCTTCTGTACATTTCAGAAATCATTCTGCTGATGATGTCAGACGTTATATCATCAATGAAGACAAGTGAGCCAGTATCTGCTGCAGCCATACATGCCCAAACCATAACACCCCCGCAGCCATGTTTCATAGACAAGGGGGTGAGGGGGGTGCTTTGAATCTTGGGCAGTCGTTTTTGGCCTCCTCACATTGCTGTTGCCATCACTCTGATACCAGTCAATCTTGGTCTCATCTGTCCAACAAGACATTTTTCCTGAACTCAACTGGCTCTTTCAGGTATTTCTTAGCAAACTGTAACCTGGCCGTCTTGTTTTTGAGCTGACCTAGTGCTTTGTGTCTTGCATTTGTCAGGACAGTGAGGACTGAGTAAAATATGCATATGTTCTGAATACAACAATGTATGAAAAGTGCTGTAATTTATACATGGGAAACAGTATAAAAATAAAAGTTGAGTATGTGCCCTTTAAATGCATGTCAATTGTTTGATTACTAATCTGAAATTTTGCAGTAGAGAGCCAAAATAAAAAAAAGATGTCTTTGTCCCTAGGATTATGGAGCTTTCCATGTCCTACATCTGAGACATTTCTCAGAGCTGCCACCACATGGGTCACGATTGTCCATATGTTGTTCTTAGTTTTGTTGAGGCGTTTGGACTTCTGAGGTTGTTGTGCAAAGGAAAAGACAGGAACCACAGCTACCTTAACCTTAATGCAGGTATGTTTAGTCCTCGCTTTGAGGCAGAATGGTGAAATAATAAACATGCATGCTCTCTGTATCCTCCCACAATGTTTTATTGAAAGAAAATACGCACTGGAAGAGCTTGATGTACATAACTTGTGGACATTCCAAGAGACAAAAGGGTAACATACAAATTCATACTATTTAGAAATTAATGAAGTTTAAAATGGTAACGCAGGCTAACTTGCTAGACTTGTATTAGTGAGATACTGATCCAGGGGTGTTCATCTCTGGTCCTGGAGGACCAAACTCTGTGCTGATTTTTGGCATATGTGCAGGCTGCAGTGTATGTTGGTTTTCGTCCCAACCAGTCGCAATTTCAGAATTTTAACAAGCTGTTATCTTTTCTTAGTGAGGTGCTTTTTAGAGGGACTGTTTATCCCCTTAAGCCACACTATCTAAACAGAACTCACTATCCGCTGTCCAAACACTAGTATGGCTGACTAGCCTTCTATCAAGCTTGGTAGCTGGATACTGTTTGTCTACTCAGAGAGCTACAATACGGTCCCATTGGGTTTGGCTGGCAGTTCATCGGCTGCCACTGCACTGGACGTTTCTAAAATGGCCGATGTTATGAAGGCAGGAGATTTCCGTTACTTACGACACACGGCTCGTCCTCACTCAGCTGCAGTCCACGGTTCCCTTCGTCCCAGCAGCACACTTCTTCTGCAGCCATGGCTTCTGATTTTCTACAAGTTATTGTTTCTTTTGTTTTTTTTTTTAAAAAGGCTTTATTTATTTGAGAAAGTGTTTGAGCGCTGAGAGAAATGCCCGAGAGAACAGGGCTGGGTTCAGGACCTTGCTCGTTTTCCATGTCGTTTTCCTGCCTTTTGGGAATTACTGGCTTTCAAACCTGGGAGGGGATGTTGTGGTGACATTTTTGAAGAAATTTTCTAGATTCCGAGAAAATTATTTTTGAAAATTAATATGCTTTTATTTGTTTGCATGTACACCTGCAAAAATGTGAGTGCGTATGCAAGTGATAGAAACATCTTTTATTATCTTACTTGCCAAGGGAAACAAAAGAACTGTACTACTACTGTGGGAGTAAATAAGAGTCATTAAGAAATCCTCGTGCTTAGTCTAGGAAACACAAGTTTATTTGATCAAAGTGAAAATAATCAATGCTCTGCAAATGAACTAAGGCAGAACTCTCTTGTGTGCCTTTGTTGATTTGGGATATATTTAGCAATGAGTTACATGATGCTATGACATTGACATTTTTAACTATGGTGGACTACACATCAATTGTGCTGAATTGACTTGAATTATTGGCAAATCAGTGAGGACAAAAACCTGACTAACTGCACTACCTGGACTTGGTGTGTGTGTGTGTGTGTGTGTACGTGTACCTGTGTGCGTGTGTGTGTGCATGCGTGAGTGTCTCTGTGTGTATGTGCATGCATGCGTGTGTGTGTAACCTGATAGAGGCACTTGGATGCAGGGTTTTTGCAGGGTGTTTGCATATGAATAACTACAGGGAATATGTTTTTGTCCCATTGAGAGTTTCCCATTTCACCAGTGAGCAATTGCAGGATACACAAAGACATGCATTCTTAACCAAGACATGAAAGCCATACTATTATTTTTTATTTTCTTATTTAATTTTGGAAGAAAATGCTCTCAGTATCCCCTGTCTGTTGTATTGCAGTGGAGGAGAACTCTGAACCAGTCATACTCTTTGGTAAAGCACTGTGTTGTTTTTGATGCCTGTAATGAAGGTTTATAAAGCATGGAAAAGCTGCTCATTGAGTTTGCACATTATTGGGGCATTGTATAACAATGCGCTGTGACCATACCACCTCTAATTTTCATTTTAGTTATTACTTTATGTTGACGGTTTATGTTGTTTTTTTTACGTTTATTATTATAACCTCCCTTCAACAATTATCTGTACATTTTTCCCAGGGAAAGAGCTTGGTTGGACGCATTCAGAAGGCATTAAGAAAATGGCCGCCTTCGCAGTCTCCTCAATAAAGGCTTTGTGAGTTTCAGCCTTCCTTGCAATTGGTTTCATTCAAGGCAACAGCTCAGCCCTGTAAGTCACTGTATTCCTCATATGAAGTACTGTATATTTATATGGTGCTACGCAAATCAAGTATTTGAAGTAAATCCTGAATGGTAAATCCGGATGTGTTTTTTTTTTTTTTTTTTTTTTTTACTAAACAAGGTCAAACCCTATGAGGTGTACAATTAAGCGAAGGTTATCTCTGTGCACAATGGGACTGTGTGACTCCTGGTCTTTTGTAGTGCCGTTTATTGATTTGTTTGGTATGGCTGGTCGAAATGAAAGAGGCCTTTTGTTAAACAACCTACTGAGGGACCAAGGTTAGCTAACGGAGAATGTATTTTCACAAAGCTTCAAACACTTGACATTTGTAATATGATAAACTATGATTGGCAGAAGGAAATACAATGTGAACAGTAAAGCACAGCTTATAGAAAAACACTGTGAGCAGTAAAGCACAGTTTATAGATAAACACTGGATAAAGAGAACATTTTATTGTCACCTATTATATATATATATATATATATATATCTTTTTGCATATAATGTAGAATATACAGAAAAATAATAGGCCCTAGATTGTAAACTAGTTTACAATTTACATCTCTTGACTTTAAAAAAATGGAAATTGAAATACATACTCCATACTTATGTCCTTCTGAGTATTCTTTGGCTTTCCTATTTTGCAATTTATCAAGAAATAGGAAATACATTTTCCCATGTTGAATCAGGTCCAAGAACAAGTGCAGTCGGTAAGAACAGGTTTAAGCCAAAACAAAATGGTAATTATGTTTTCTGTTGTATTTCAATGCCATTTCAAATGATGATTTTCTTTTGGTTTTGAATGAGAGAAATAAGGACATAAATTCCAAGGATTCTTTCAAATAGTCTTGAGTATCATGGGTGCAAGTACATGCAAACTGACCAAAATTTTAGTAGATTATTTTCAACAAATGTATGATTATTTGACCAAATCAAAATTTTTTAAAGTTTTACTGTAGTATGCTAAGTGCACACTACAAAATTATAAATATCCACAATGACGCTATTTACAGATTTAATATTTTCAGTTTCTTTGTAACTTAATATATGTGAATTTGTGTGAATGACACAGGAACTGCAGATAATCAAACCGTAGGCATTCCAATATTTGATACATCATAAGCTTTCATTCCGCTTTTGTGATATAAAAACGCTGGCATATTGCAGCAAAATCATATCTATTGAATGGTGTGTATAAGATTTTTTTAAAAAGCATAGACACCGTTATCTAAATGGATTTTTGCTTTTTTGTATCGGCTTCATTGGTTCTTGTTGGGCATACTCTTATTTCAAGGATTTATCTTTGAGTCTGTTCATTAAGGAACTGCATGGCTTTTTGAAAACTGCATGATGATTAGCCATCAGAAAATTCAAAGACCATCAGTGATTGTCTAGCCCTGACATTCATCTACATTCTATATTATTATTATTATTATTATTATTATTATTATTATTATGAAATATAAATACATATTACAATCTGTTGTGTTTTTAACTGTACTCAATATGGTGCATTTTCACTTACAGTAACATTTAAGATACAAATTAAACCAGAAACATAACCGCAGAATACTTGTTGGTGAAAGACACTGGCCACAGCTCAAGACAGATGCAGTACGCCTGCAGTGTGATTTCTCGGTACCTTTGAATAACACAAAGCGACTGCTTTCTTTTTCTGTTTTTTCTGTTGCCAGTCAGAAAAACAATGCGGTGTTAGTCCAGGATAAAAAGTAACACCAGCTCAAATGTGCTGAGGATGAACCATGTGACAGTTACACTGAATGCCAGGCTTTCATCTGACCTTTCTGTTTCTGGGATAATAGTACTGATTGTTTCTGTGTACCTTAAACTGTTAATATTATTTTGTATTTGTTTATTTTATTTCATTTTTTTATTTGGGACTCTGGTACATTGTAAGGTTTGTCGTATGTCGGCAAAGGCGTAGTCTATGATCTATGCAAGAGTTTCCCCTGTTTTTTTTTTTACTCATGATTTTGTCATATACAATATAGCATCTGATTAAAGCAATTTTTAATGACCTGATCCCTGTCTATTTTTCCTTTACACTTTAAAGCATTATGTTTATATCATAGACATTCTACCAAGTAAAGAGATATTTCAGCTTCATGTGAATATCTGAAATTAATTAGACTGATACATGTATGTAAATAATATGGTTTCTGAATTTGAAAGTGTTAGCCTAAATTTTCTGTCTGATCTTTAAGCTGATTTGACCATACCTTTACGTGACGATTGCACATTTAGAATTATTCACACCCTTGGTAAAGAGGTAGTAAAAGACTATTAAATTATACCAGTCCTGAGTTATATTTTAATTCTGTGGATACATTATTTTATAATGATTCACATCAGCTCGCATGAGTTAGACTCATGTTTCAGAGAATTGCATCATGAGTGGGATCAGGGAAACCTGTGAAAATTGAAAACTGCAGCCCCCCCCCCCCCCCCACCATACCCCCTCCCTCCTCCCCTGTTCTCTACCACCCCCCCCCTCTTACCCCCCCTCCCCGCTCCCCCTCTACCACCCTCCTCCCTCCTCCCCTCCCTTCTACCACCCTTCCCTCCCACTCAGCCCCCAGGCAGCCCCACCCCCAAGGTCACAGTGGAGGGACCCCAGACCCCCCCCCCCCCCCAGACACTTGGTATGCTCCGCTCCGCTCTGAGCTCCACTTTTCCCGCCCACGTGCCGGTTGTGTAATCAGCCCCCGGCGGCACCGCTGCCGCATTCCGACCCTGTTTGCCGAAACCGGGCCTCCTCTTCTCCCCGTCCCACCATCATCTGCCAAAACCAGGCCTCCTCTTCTCCCCGTCCCACCATCATCTGCCAAAACCGGGCCTCCTCTTCTCCCCGTCCCACCATCATCTGCCAAAGCCAGGCCTCCTCTTCTCCCCGTCCCACCATCATCTGCCAAAACCAGGCCTCCTCTTCTCCCTGTCCCACCATCGTCTGCCAAAACCAGGCCTCCTCTTCTCCCCGTCCCACCATCATCTGCCAAAACCAGGCCTTCTCTTCTCCCCGTCCCACCATCGTCTGCCAAAACCAGGCCTCCTCTTCTCCCCGTCCCACCATCATCTGCCAAAACCGGGCCTCCTCTTCTCCCTGTCCCACCATCATCTGCCGAAACCAGGCCTCCTCTTCTCCCCGTCCCACCATCATCTGCCGAAACCAGGCCTCCTCTTCTCCCTGTCCCACCATCATCTGCCGAAACCGGGCCTCCTCTTCTCCCCGTCCCAACATTATCTGCCAAAACCAGGCCTCCTCTTCTCCCCGTCCCACCATCATCTGCCAAAACTGGGCCTCCTCCCATCCCCGTCCCACCATCATCTGCCGAAACTGGGCCTCCTTTTCCCCGCTCAACCACTGTCTGTCTAGAACCCCAGGGGCTACTCTCCGCAGAGAAAGAGCAGGAATCCCACCCATCCCACGCAATTCTCCCGTTTAACTGCGCGCGCGTGAGCACAGCCGTGCCCCTTCCCGCTCCGCCGTGGATAAGAAAGGGGGGAATGACTCGATTCGGGTGGGAGAGGGGAAGCATTTGAGAGGCGCGCACACGGCTTTGATGGATGTCCTTTCCTTCAGCAGTCGTGCAGTTCCACAGAGCTCATGAATGTGTTTCATAGCAACAGCAGAATGTTATGTTTTTTTCCCTCTCTGCTCAACTGCAGTGCGCACCCGCCATTTTTTATACATACCTCTCACGGTTGTCAAGGTTTTTTTTCCTTCCATGCTCTTAAAATCAGACGAAGCTCTGATCGAAAAGCACTACAGTTAATAACATTTATACATTCATGACTGACAGAACACACAGTGGCAAATGGGGCAGGTCTCACAGATATGCTTTTTCATTCCAAATGAAGGAAAGTATGGAATAGAAACAAGTTATAAAAACGAATGAAATAATTGGAGAGCAACACCGTTTTAACTACTGCTCTTAGCAGTCACTGAGAAGACTTGTTTCAGAATTCTGTGCCTAATTATGCAGTTGATCAATTAGCAGCCAATTCGGACGTGACAAACATTTTTGTTTAATTGTCTCATTTTAAAGGAGAGCGTCTCGTTTTGTACCTTATACTGAGTATTTGCTTTGCAAATTCCCTTATTCAGGGTCATTTATTCAACACACGTACTTGAGAATGCTAATGACTGCACTTGTGGGATTTCATCCTGGAATACATTACATAAATTGTGCAATCATGGAGTACATGGAGTTCTCTTACAGCAAGGACAGCATGGTCCGCAGCTTCCTGTTTATTCACCTTCACAAGACTCTAAAAAGCAAGATGTTATCATATAATTTAAAAAAAAACATCTAAATAATTAGTTTTGACGTTGCAGAGTCACTAATACAGGAGAGAGGGAGAGAGAGAGAGAGAGAACAGGCCTGGATTTGCTTTTAAGGAGATCCAGATGGATGTGTGATTTGTGCCCCTACCCACAGCAGCGCGCTGACTCAGCACTGCGACGGGCTGCCAGAGGGCGGATCCATACGGCCGCACAGCGTGGGGGAGATATTTAACGCCGGACACCTTGTCAGACGCCTGCTGTAACGAGGTGATTTTATGCTCTTTGGCTGCGATGTGAAGCGGAACGGAAGTGCGATTCGATTGGTCCCTCACAGAGGCGGGCTTCGGCCAGACGATACCCCCCCGCCCCCCCCGCCCCAGTCCACAGGGCGGCTTGGAACACTCAACCTGCTGCAGAAACGGGGGCTGTACCTCGTCAGACTTCTGCTTCGGCAAAGTCGTTTATCTCTTCCTTAAACAATGCAGGTCATGGAAGCCCGGGGAGGTTGTTGCCTCTGTAATAAATCCCTGTGCACGTCCTACATTGACGCGCACAACGTTTCTCATAGCTGCTGCAGGCTAGCGCCGAACACCCATCTTGTGCACAAGCAGGCCTGCGGTCGTATGGACCTGAAGCAGCCTCTTTGTTTGACAGACATTCTCTGCTTTGCTGGCATCAGGCCAGATCGATGGAACAGTTTGTCCGCTGAACGAACGCGAGAGTTCAGCGCCGGGCTGTCCCAGCCGGGCCGGGTCTGGGGCGAGGCCGATCCGTGCCCGCCAGCGCCCTCCATTTCGGGTCTGAATTGCATTAGGCCTCCATTACCTGCGCTGCATTGAATCATGGGATTGTGTTTTAGAGCAGCGCGGTGTAATTACCTGGCAACTGGGCTGTCGCCCGAGGAGCGTGTGCAGCGCCTTCAGGACGCTCTCAACCCCCGGGCCCTGCCACCCACACGAGCTTGTGTTGGAGCAAATCTGCACCGAGGAATGGGAAAATATTATTTATAAAAATTTTTTTAAAAAGGTACAAAAATTACACAAAGATCATGCAGACATACCCAAGAGTAATCAGAGCGGTGCTGCATGTGCATGAAGCATTGGGCTGCATATTTTTGTAAATGAGAAATCTAAGTTTTTTTTTTTAAAGATATTTTTAAAAATATATTTGTTAAATAAAAAAATCATGTTGAATTTAATCTGAATTTTAAACAAAAGAAAAAAGGTTCAACCAGGGCAAATACTTTCTGAAAGCACGGCTAGATGTGTGTCGGTACTCTATATTTCGATCTGCAGTGCCTTTTCAAAGCTCCCATTTAAATAATGGATCCATGTATTTTTAATGGACGCTAACAGGCCGGATTTAAATGGGCGTGGCGTAGCCGTGGACACGGTTTCACAGCACATTTCCACAGCACATTTCCACAGCACATTACCACAGCACATTTCCACAGCACATTACCACAGCACATTACCACAGCACATTTCCACAGCACATTTCCACAGCACATTTCCACAGCACATTTCCACAGCACATTACCACAGCACATTACCACAGCACATTACCACAGCACATTTCCACAGCACATTTCCACAGCACATTACCACAGCACATTTCCACAGCACATTTCCACAGCACATTACCACAGCACATTTCCACAGCACATTTCCACAGCACATTACCACAGCACATTTCCACAGCACATTACCACAGCACATTTCCACAGCACATTACCACAGCACATTTCCACAGCACATTACCACAGCACATTTCCACAGCACATTACCACAGCACATTTCCACAGCACATTACCACAGCACATTTCCACAGCACATTACCACAGAGCCACTGCCTGGCGAAAGGGTCTGGGGTGAAAACTGCAGTGCAAAAAGAGATTACTTTTCACCTCCCTCTACAACTCTTAAAAAATGATTTGCCATTCCAATTAAGCTAATATTAAACAAGGTTGCGGCACACATGTTTTCTTGCATTCTTAAAATTAATTTGAGCATATGTGTTTTCTTTAACTTTTTTCTTCTTCCAAGCTTTGCCTGCCAAATGCGTATTTGGTTGGCTCGGCTGATTCAGTTCTATCGTTCTAGGAAATGATTTGAAATTCCTGCCAAGAACCGAGGCCTATGGAGGAAGAAAGAGAGATTTAGGACAATTCATCGATATTCAGTTAATCGAACTGTCCGAGCAGAACACTATGGGCATTTTTCAACTCATTAATTGAATTTCAGTTTATTTTCAGAAGCGACTGAATCAAAATCCAACTGGCCCCAGGCCTGGATACCGTAATTCAGGATAGAAGGCATTAGCAGTGCTTTGATGCGGCACTTGTGGCTAACCTAAAATTTGTTGTTGACAGATGATGAACCATAACTCCAGTTCTCACTCTTTAAGGTTTGGAGTGTGGCCTATTTTTTCCCTTTGGCTCTGCACAAACAGTTAGTTGCATATTGTGCAAAACTAAATTTATTAACTGGCGTGCAGTGAAACGGGTGGAAAGTCTTGCGCTCTGGACCTCGTTTGTCGAATATGCTACAAAGTGTTGCAGTTCCGGCTGGCCCTTGCTAGAGGGCGCCAGTTTCCCAGTCTTTAGTTCCTTCCCTGTGTTGGCGTTGGGTTAATTAGTGTTAAGCATTGTACTATTGTCTGTGAGCTCTGGACAGGAATACTGTCGAGTTCATAAGCACGCTGATTAATTACCTCACTTACTCACACGCAAACACACACACACACACTCACTCACACGCACACACACACTCATTCACTCACACGCACACACACACACACACACACACACACTTCCTGTTTAAGTGCGCACTTTAAGGGACAGTCCACTGCGGCTTTGAGAAATGGCCAAGAAAAAAAAAATCTTTGGTGAGGGTGAAATTTAAATATTTCTTTAAGTTCATAAAAATGATTTTATTTGAGCAGTAGCATCGGAAAGCAGTGTGTGTGTGTGGGGGGCCAGGGGCTGGGGCTGGGGGGTGGGGCCGGCGGCTGTGGCTGGGGGCAGGCCGATCCAGCAGACGCGGCGGATTTCGGAGCTCCCCGCTGTGCCGCCAGGTTGTGAAGGGCACAGAGCGACGGGGCCAGGTCTGTTTGGCGGGAGAGGGCGGCTGCCGCCCGCTGCACTCACACGCACTCCCCTCCTTTAGCAGGGCTCCAGCAGCGCCCCACTCTGGCTTACAGCACCACCTGCAAGCCACGCGTCAGCACAGCCCTGCGGCGCGGATGCATCCGCCAGGGCGGGTAACCTTGGGCCACCTTCAGCAGAGACAGAGGTAAAACTGCCTGTGTTATGAAAGAAACACACTGCATTTACATCGCCAGCTACTCCCCCAAATGAGCCGTCCTTCAGTCAGCGAGTGAAACTGCAATGCCCTTTTTTTTTTGCTAAAAGAACCCAAAACCCCATCCTCCTCATTCTAAATCAATGAATAAAGGCCCAAAAAGAGGCCAGTGTTCTCTGTGGAAATACAAAGTCAAATGTTTTACCCAAGAAATGATGGCTTAAAGGGACAGCGCTGTACTTTAAGTGTGAAGCTTTTTTGTGAAAGCACAGCAAAGTCGTGCTTCAAGCCACGCTGCACAGCAGCTAATCAATGCTCACACTTATTTCCGTCGCTAATTAGCAAAGCTAACGTTGCTTCCGCCTACAGACACTCACAGAGGAAGCACAGTTAGCATGCAGCCCGTAGACAATGTTTAATATTTTTGGACTGAACTCACTGGGATGAAAATTGACATCGATTTAACTAAGGGCAAGATAGCCCATAAAATATGTTTCAGGTAGAATATTCTTGCATTGTTACAGGAGGGGATGTATGGTACATTATGGAGGAATGTGTAAAATTCATAATAAAGGGGACGCCAGACAAAACCTCATCTGACCTTTGACACCTTGGCCAGCTCCGCATGGGCAGTCTGAAGTGGCAGAGTGCATTGTGGGAAACCGTTTCCTTTCCTATCATCCGGGCATGCGATCCTCTTACTGATCTCCAGCTGAACTGAAGACGTTTGAAGAAAGAGGAACAGGAAGAGTCCCCCCTCTGGTCCAGCGTACGCTTGCCACCCCCGTTAAATTCACACACTCATGGGGGTTTACAGTGACACGCTGTGGTGCTATGCCTGGGGTGTCCAATCTGAAAACAGCTGGTGTGGGTGCAGGTTTTTGTTATAGCCCTGCATGCACACCTGATTCTACTTATCAAGGTCTTGATTGAAGACTGTGATTAGACTGTTAGTTAAATCAGGTGTTGTAGTGCTGTGCTGAAACAAAAATCAGATCATATCTTTATATAGTTTAAATACTTTTTGCCGTGTGTTTTCCATGATTGCATTGAGAGATGATTGCAGCTCTTGGAAATCAGTGCCTGTTCAAAAACACAGCACCTCAGCCACAGAATGCTATTCAAATGAGAACATTCATCTTTCATACACAGCCAGAGAAAAATCTCTGGCGGTGCATGAGATCTGTATTTTTCCAGATGTCCCAAAGACAACAGACTCCGGGCTATGCACCATTTTGCCTACTGCTGTAGTACCGTGATCGCACACTAGGTGGCAGTAACGTGCTGGCTCTGAAGGTAAAGGTGATTGCAGCAGAACACTCAGGACACTCCTCTCGTTGCTGAGAGCAGCTGAATCTGAAACTGAGATTAAATGGCTCTACTTTAGTGCAGCTCTCTGGGAAACCTCTTCTCATCTTTTCTTTATTTTTTTGTCTCCAGAGGTGATGATAAGTGAAAATATGTTCTTAGGTCAGCATTGCATCGTCCTGCACATCATCTGAACTCGTGCTGAACCCTCGTGTGCTGGACCTGTCTGCAAGGTGAGTCCCGATTGATATCCCGGCACGAATCGCGTGCGCTTCTCTCTTTAACACTGGGGGCTGTGTTTAAATGGTCGCCTGCACTTCTCTCTTGAACACTGGGGGCTGTGTTTAAATGGTTGCATGCTATGTATTGCACAGCGGGGATGATTTTTTCGCAGAAATGCATCATAATGTATTATAAGGAATTTATAAGTCAGAGGCAACCACCGCAGTGTGGTTCTTCATACAGAGCAGCCCAGGGATGCATTTTACTAGCTCTCTGTGGCCCTCTAGTGGCCAAGTTTAGCATCTCAGGACTGTGAAATGCAGTTCTTCAGCTCTAACTCCTGTGGCATGATTTCCTAATGATGTAGTCTTAGTATGGGAGGGACTGACAGACGAGCCTGACCCAGATAATCTCTGCTGTATGGCAAAGGCATTAATGTGGACAGACCTCCTAACCTCTGCCAACCAAAAAAAAAAAAGTCACTTGTCTGTCAAAATGCGCGTGGAACTCATTGTGTCATAGCTAGTGAGGGAAAACAATCTGTGTGTGTTTATATGATACTTAAGGAATAATGTAAATACATTTTGAAAGTGATAATGAAGGTATTCTATACTATAGGATAATGTGGGATATCTGGTTTATATAGTGTGTTATGCATGGACTGTTGACCCATGGCTGAAGATAAGCTTGGCAATGTTTTTTTTTTTTTTTTTGCATGTCACTTTGCTTGCTTTAATGAATTGTACACTTGTTGGGTTTTGCTTTTCTTGTTCACAGCCTTGTGGAAGTCTTGTGAAAATATCACTTTTTCAGATGGAGCAGTCACGGATGTCAATTAGAAAATGAGGTAAATGTGCATTTTATAGAGATATACACCTAAAATATCCAAGAACACCAGTAGATGTAAAATCACATTTGGCCACTGGAGGCACTGTTGACTGTATTTTCCCCACTTTTGTTTCATTTAACTCAGTGGTTCACTTAATTAAGACACGGCCAGTGTGGGTGCACACACCTGATTCTACTAATCAACCTCCCTGCTCTAAGCACCTTCATCAGTAAAATAAGGTGTGTGCTCCCACACTGGACCTTTCTGGATAAGACTCAGGACCCGGGCTCTAAAACATGAAAAGCACATAATTAAGAAAAAAATAGCAGCTTCTTAAAATTCTGGGATTGCAGTTGAGGTTGGAATGAAAACCAGCATATACAGTGGGGTCCCCCAGGACCGAGTTTGAGAACCACCGATTTTAAAAAAGAAGAAGTTGTCCACTTCATGGAACTGAAAATGCTTGAAATGAGATGGCCTGGAAAAACGTGTTTTATCTCACATTTTGAATGTGATTACAGTCCTGCCAGAAGCCGGTAAGCACACTTTGTTCACACTATAAGCTGGCTGGGAACACCCTTCTCCCCCCACCTTTCCACCATCGCACAACTCCTGCGGGTGAAACAAAAAAGAAAAGAAAAGGGAAAATCCCTCCAGCCAATCACATCGTTCCTAAGCGTGTTGTCAGTGTGGTTGTGAGGGGGTTCCTCTACGGTAGTCACAACAGTGTTGCCAGGCGTCAGAAGGCGAATCGATAAGCAGCACTGCATCTTAAAGATGGACGTGGCCGACACGCTCATTCCCACCCGTCTACTGTAGCGTGTGCAGCCAGATGCCCCCCCCAAAAAAACACACACTCTCTCATACCCTTCTCCTACCCTCTGTGCCACCACACATGCCTACGGGGAAAAGATTCAGCTCAGAACTTCAGGCCTCATAGACTTCTCTGTACACCTGCCTGATGTACCTGTCTACCTGCCCCTTTTACCTCAAGCAGCTTTAGTCTTGTAAGAGCTCAAAAGTGCTCTCATCTGTCTTGGCTTACTATCATCTTAAAATAAGACTATGATATTTAAATTCTCACATTTTTATTGCAAAACTTTTTTTAAAATGCTGTACTGTGGCAGCATAAAAATGTCCCAGCTTAAATGGTATATTTATATGCTTAAAAACATATTTTCTTTAGTATCCGGCTCAGCCTAATTTCTCAAAATAAATTTTTTTTTTTTTTAGTTTTTTGAATTTGAAATTTTTTTAATCAAAGCGTGCATTCTACTGACTTTATCTCCATACACAAAAGGACACAAGCTCGATTGCTTGGGAGGATTACAGTTGTGCCTCCGTATATGTCTACCAGAATTCTTGGATATTTTAATCTTGCTGGTAGTGTACATTGTAAGTAATCAACACTCTTCCTGCTAAGGTCAAAGGTCGTAGCATCTTAATGACAGTGCAACAGCACATTGCACATCTCACCAGTTGTTTTGCCCTGTGAACTTGCAAGCTTGGTTCCATGTACGTGTGTGTGTGTGTGTGTCTGTGCATGCCAATGCAAGAGCAGGGCTTCCATTTGAGCCAGCTGTCCATTTAAAGCTGATTTTTAAATGCTTAGCATGTCCAAAAACAATTATGTATATTCCAAATCTATATAGAATTTTTTTACACCTAGTTGAAAAACACCTTTCAAAGCAAAAGAAAAAAAAAAGTATATATGCTTGCATCTGTAGCAGCAGAATAAAGAACTAATCTTAACTCTGTAGTATTTGACTATCATTCCTACCATAACAGGCATGTGATTAGAGAAGGCAGCTCTGCTCATCCTCTGGCCATGTTTCACTGGAGGAAGACTCTCCATGTGAAGAGTAGGTGTGCTGAATGGAGTGCAGAGATGCCGTTTCACACTCTGTTTGGCACAGAGAAAGAGGCTTTACTCTCAGTGCAGCGTCTGCTCCATCACCCCTCATTCAGCGCTCTGCTCTGCTTTTCAGCTCTGACCCCCCTGGGGGGGGCGCGGAAACTAGGGCGGTGTGCGAACAGACTCAACTGGATACCCCCCCCCCCCCCCCACCCCTCGAAGTCCCGCCCCATCCTCTGCCTGGCTGTGAGAGCACTCGGGGGCACCTGTACCTCACTGTCACACACCTGCTCTCAGGTGCGTATTTTAAATTCCTCACACATCACACCTCACACGCAGGTGAAATGCGGTCGCGGTCGCGTCTGTTTACAGCACCGACAAAGTTCCACATTAGCCTTATGATGTGAATGAGATTTCATCAAGCATAGCGTAACATAGCATATAGCATAGCGCATAGCATATATCATATAGCATAGCATAGCTTATAGCATATAACTTACCATAGCATAGCATAGCTTATAGCATATAACTTACCATAGCATAGCATAGCTTATAGCATATAACTTACCATAGCATAGCATATAGCGTAGCATATAACTTATCATAGCATAGCACATAGCATAGCGCACTGCTGCTGTTCTGGTGGGTGGAAGAGGCTGTGTGCGCTCGCTGGGAAGCCTTTGACCTCAGTGTCAGTGAATCTGTGTTGAGCACAGTCTCAAGGGAAAAACAGATCGCACAAAACGGATTCCCCAAATTACTGTAATTCTGTACCACCCTCTCCCTTCTGCTTCTGTGCCCCCATCGCCATCTTGCCCCAGCTGTCAAAAGCTATTTTAGTTTCTTGCTCGTCCCTAGAGGGAAAAAAAAGCTGCAGAACGGAGATTCAGACTGCTGTCAGTTAGAATCCTTATGCATGCCCCCCCCCCCATCCTTTTCTCAGGAAAACACACCTCCCTCGTTCGTGGTGGGGAGTGTGTGGAGTACATGTGCGATGCCCCCCCCCCCCCCCATGTCTTTTCTGTCTGGGTGGCTGTTAATTCCTTGGAGATTTTCTCATGCATTCATGGATATGGCCTCTGCTGGCTCTGGAGCCTGCCCCTGAGTAGAGGGGAGGGAGGGAGGAGGAGGGGCGTGAGAGTGTGTGTGTGTGTGTGTGTGGGGTGGGGGTGTGTGTGTGTGTGTGTATGTGTGTGTGTGTGTGTTTAAAGCGTGTGATGCACGTGGCTCACCTCTCCTCGCGTTCATTCCCGTGACGCAGTCATCATCCAGCTTCGCTGATTATCCCGGCGTCAGCGTCTTCTTCGCTCAAGTGACGGGTTTTTACCCCACATCGTCTAGAACGTGCCTGTATGCTGCAGGACTAGCATCTGCCTGCACTGGAACTAAGGGGCCTAGCCCAAGCCAACCCTAACCCTAACCCTAACCCTAACCCCAGACCAAGGGCTGTCCAGATACTTTTGGTCACCCGGTGTATCTGGAACCTTCTGTATGCCACGGTATTCTGTGTTCATTGTTTGTAACATCCAGCCCATTTGGAGCGCTGATTCTTTCCACTGTAATTAGAGGGCTAATTTAAATGTCATTATAAATGCCGGTTGTTACTGATTATCTGTTGTTATGGTTACTGTTTCCATTTACGACCGGCGGTGGGACATGGTGCAGAACAGAAAGCAGAATTCTCGCACCGTTGAAAGGGCCACAAAATTGCTGCTCCTCCGTGTCAGAGTCAGAACTGCACCAGAATTGCTTGTTTCTTTACACCGTAAACAGCGGCTCTCCCAGGACAATGTCACACGCCTGATTTACCACAGGGGGCACTGTTGCACAATAATGCGGGGAATATCCTGCTGACTATGGCTCTCCCTCTTCTGCGTGATGCTGAGGCTGGTCGGGTGTGGCCTCCTGGTGAGGATTGGATCTGAATCGCAGCGAGTATCACTGCACTAAAAGTCTCTCAGCCAGAGACTCAGAGACATGCTTTTTCCCCCTTTTCCTTCTGTTTATGCGCTGTCAGAGCACGAGATTTCTCCTCTATGCAGACCAGGCCGTTTCCAAACTTCTGTGCAGGTGAAGCATTGTGCATTAATAGTATCAGATTTTTCTTTTCTTTCTTTAATATTTAACACATTCAAATGATATCCGTTTAGGAGAGGGTCAAAGTACTTCATCGTTCTGTCGGGATCGCTCAGCAAAGTGTCCAGGAACTGATTCAGGGTCCCCAGCTGAGTCTCGAACCTCAAGCCGGCGATATTAAACAAGCCCTCTAAATTGTCCGTTGGTATGAATGTGCGAGAGAATATTGCGTAGGCCTCGCGATGGATTAGCGACCTGTCGTTGGTTGTATTTCTGCCTCTCGCCCACTGCATGCTGGGATAGGCGTCTTCTTAGGGTCACGGTCAGCCCGTTAAATGGTTTACCACCACTGATTTCCTAGAAAACACAACGCAGGGATAAAGATTACACAATAAAATGGAAGCATTTGTTTCAAGTACGATGCTAATGCCAACTTCTTAGCGTCTGCAAGTCTCATTCGTTCTATGCATCTTTGTGTGAGAGCTTCTGAACGCAAGCAGATTTGACTTTAAATAATGTGCAACGATTCTGCTGAAAGGATGAAACGGATAATACCCCATTATGCGTTTATGGGAGAAGTACCCTACTGTCAACGCACTTTGCACAACTCGATTGAAAAAGCAACCTATATAGTCTAGCCGCTACACTTTGATCTAATAATGGAGTAATGACATCAAATAAATGTTTTACACTGTGTTACCCTTAGCCATTGAAAATAAACAATGTGTAAGAATAGAAACTTAAAAACGTATTTTGTTAAATAATTCTAATTGCTTGTCAAAGTAAAGGACTAAGCCTCTCAATTATTTGATGTAATGTCCCTATTGAATGGCGGCGCCGAGGGCTCAGTAATGAATAGGCTACTACTGTACGGCAAGTTAATTTGACTATGGCGTAAACATCATAAAATGTGTTAACAAATTGAAAATTACTTGCATCGCGCCCTTTAATTCTGTTACGTGGAACTTCGGGATAGGGTAACATAAATGCTGTTTTTATTATTAGAAAAAACATTCCTTCGAACAAATTATTGGCTATGCTGTTCCAGAAATGAAATACATCCAATAACATTTCCAATTTTGAAAAATAAGCATCGCGCACATATCATATCACTTCCTGGTCTGAACCTTCAAAAAACCCGAGGGAACTGAACAGTCTTCGTGAGTGACAACTGTGAATAGCAGATACATGCGCGTGCTTTAAAAATAATCTGTAATATAAATAGTCTCTCAAATCTGCGCGTAAATTGAATGGTGGACCGATTTAAGAGAGGCGTAAAAACGCACGGACTCGGTTCCCATTTGCAGCTAAATCCCTCCTCTTTTTCGTTTCTTTTTTTCGCCTCTGAGTTTGAGATGACAGATTGCCTGACAACAAGAGACATTTTCAAAGGATTCCCTGACAGCGGTGGCAGAGCGGCTCTTTTGACGTCAGGAACAATCATTACTTTTTCATCCGGGTCTTCGCTCCCTCTCTCTTATGGTATTATTTGCTTCAATAAGACATAACTAGTGGGTTCAGGCGTCTTCTGTGTGCACATGTATTATACGCGCGATAATAACTGCGAGGAAGAGGACCCTTTCTTTATCCAGATTCATCTGGAACTGCTTGGTTCTGAGGTGAACAAATAGTGCGCGCGGTGAAGGGAAAATCTGTTCAGACTATCCAAGTCTTTTACAAATGAATATTTAATGGCTCCGGAATGGAGATAGCCCTGGTGAGTTTTGAAAACGGCGGGGCTAAAGGAAGCGGGAGCGTTGCCGGCGAAGCTTGCTCAAACGCACTGAATCTCACACAGACGGGACACGGCGACGGGTACGGAATGGAGGCGAACACCCTGGGCAGCCTTCAGACGGCCTCGCTGAAAACAAACGACATGAACAACACCTTCAGCAGCAGCGAGAACGCAATGGACGCGCTGTTGCGGGCTGATCACAGCCCGCATCTCTTTGACGAGGACATGCTGGACATGGACATGGATAACGAGAACAACGAGAGGGTTTTGATCAATATCGCTGGCTTGAGGTTCGAGACTCAGCTGGGGACCCTGAATCAGTTCCCGGATACTTTGCTGGGCGATCCCGACAAAAGGATGAAGTACTTTGACCCTCTCCGAAACGAATATTTTTTTGACCGCAACCGACCGAGCTTTGACGGCATTCTATATTTCTATCAGTCGGGCGGGAAAATACGGAGACCAGTCAATGTGTCAATTGACGTCTTCGCGGACGAGATCCGGTTCTATCAGCTCGGAGAGGAAGCTATGGAAAGATTTCGAGAGGACGAGGGCTTCATCAAAGAAGAGGAGAAGCCTTTACCCCAGAATGAATTTCAGAAGCAGGTATGGCTTATTTTTGAGTACCCAGAGAGCTCGAGTCCCGCTCGAGGAATCGCCATTGTGTCTGTCCTGGTTATCACCATATCCATAATCACCTTCTGCATGGAGACGTTACCGGAATTCCGTGACGAGAGAGAACTGGCCGCCACGAGCAGGGCTGACAACGCCACCCAGCACCGGCCGTCCCACAGCTTCTCCGACCCCTTCTTCATCATAGAGACCACCTGCGTGATCTGGTTCACCTTTGAACTCATCGTGAGGTTTTTCGCTTGCCCGAGCAAGTCCGAGTTCTCCAAGACGATCATGAACATCATCGATATCATGGCTATAGTGCCTTACTTCATCACGCTGGGTACGGAGCTGGCGGAGCAGCAGGGACAAGGGAACAACAACGGCCAGCAGGCTATGTCTCTGGCCATTTTGAGGGTGATTAGATTGGTTCGAGTGTTCCGAATATTCAAGCTGTCCAGACACTCCAAGGGACTGCAGATACTAGGACAGACCCTTAAGGCCAGCATGAGAGAGCTTGGACTTTTAATCTTCTTTCTGTTCATCGGGGTCATCCTCTTCTCCAGCGCCGTGTACTTTGCGGAGGCGGATGAGCCCGAGTCCCATTTCTCCAGCATCCCCGATGCCTTCTGGTGGGCCGTCGTAACCATGACAACCGTCGGCTACGGGGACATGAGGCCGGTGACGGTGGGAGGCAAGATCGTCGGCTCGCTGTGCGCTATTGCCGGCGTGCTGACCATTGCCTTGCCCGTGCCCGTCATCGTGTCGAACTTCAATTACTTTTACCACAGAGAGACCGACCAGGATCAGTCGACGCTCAAAGAGGAGCCCGACAGCGGCAGCGCGAGCCCCTGCGGCGACTTGAAGAGGAGCACGAGTGGGTCCTCTCTGAAGCCCGCGGGGGACGCGGAGAACAACGAGTGTGCTGACATGCCAGTCGAGAAAACGAACATCAAAGCGAACAGCAACATGGACATCAAACGATCCCTTTACGCCCTGTGCTTGGATATTAGGGAAACAGACCTGTAGTTTAAACCGTGTGCATTTTGCCAGTAGTGAACATTTTAATGCTGTCTTGCAGACAGATCATTAGGCTACTGTAGCCATACCATTTAAAATACTCAGAGTTCTCACTTCCCTTTAGTTTCTATACGGAGGACCATACGTCACTGCACGTGAACATTCATAGCAACGATGTTAAGCACAATATACAATTCAACATGGTATATAGGCAACTTTAGCATTTTACTTACCAAAAAAACAAGTATTTACGAATATATGAATACCATTTACAAATCGCCAACATAACCTATTTTTATATTTATTGACAGAATGACAATGGGATTAACTTGAGAAACGTGGTCTCTATGCGATGAAAAGTCTCTGTTACCAGAGTTACGCGATTTTTGTGCTCTTAAGTAGGCTATATCACAGGGGGCGTATATGAGAGAAGATAATATAATTGACATTGGTCGCATAGGCCTTAATCAAAACCGAGTAAAATATTTTGACTTGTAGGCTAATATATAACATTATGTCGTTTCTAAAAAGCCAAATGTGCATTTGTATATGCACTGTCTATCGTCGTCTGTTTACTATAAGTGAAGTTGTTGTATTAGACCTATGGGCTATAGCCTATGTGCATCTAAATATATGTACATATTTATTGAATTGAATTATTAATTTATTGTAACATTTATAGTAAGCGGACTGAGAAAGTAGTGGACGACTCTGCATAGATAAATTAATTTTATATGTAGCAAAATATTACCGTTATTCAGCTGGGTGTGATTACGTCTCCTTCCCCGGTTTCCTAGGCCATTTTTTAATATACAAAGTATCTATTTTTTACAAGTGTATAGCACATGTGTCAATTTTTTTTTTTTTTTTTTTTGGAAAAAAGTTTACATTTGTGACTGTTTCTGAGGAGGACATGAGGGAGAGAAGATGACTCTTGATATATATTTTACGTGTGTATCTGTTTTAACCATGGCGCCGAGACATGGCCGCCTTGCGAACCTGAGCGCTCAGCTGGCCTGTACCCGAGAAAGAGAAGCAGATGCACGTGCAAAATGCAAAGGAATAGCAGCGGAAGAATTTAAACAACCGAAGCATCTGTCGAAGGGTCGAAATCCCAGTGATCGACCGAACGTGCCCAGAAACATCAAGGATGTGCTATCGGTCGTGAAACACCAACAGGTCAGTACCAGAACGTCTACACTTGAACTTTTTTTTTGGTCTTGACCTAAAGATTTCAGAAATGTGCGCTAGTGTTTTCTCTAACGGTCCGAACAAAAACACTAGCGCGCGCTTCCTCTTTAACGTCATACTGCGGGCCTATACTTTCTGAGAACCTCCTTGAAGGAAGTGGTGTCAGGCTATGTGCACTGTATGTCAGATTTAAATAAAAAAACAAAAACAACAAAAAAAACGGTTTACTTATAGTAGGCTATTTTGTGTTAACTGTGAAAATGGAACGATAGAAAGCAGTCCAGCGTGACAGTGCTCCCTTAATAATTTGTCCTAAAAAACATTAATGAAAGTAGGCTACGTTTTACGGAATATGCTGTAAAACCAGCTGCCAAAGGCTGTTCAAGTCTCACGCAGGAAAGGCATCAGGAGCTGTCCTTTCAGCACCATTATCGCGGATTACAAGGGGCGCGTTAGCCTGCATCTCATGGGATGTCAGGACCTTTCGGGAGCCACAGTATGTTCACAATCTGCGCAAAAACACGGTCTGATTAGTGGTCTCCCAGGCTGTTTCAGAAACGGGTCTATAATCGTGAAAACACCGAATAACAGACATGTGAAAACTATTCTCGACAAATGTCGTATGACGTAAGAAATAATTACAAGCTGTGCACAGTTGAATGTTCTGTGTTAATTCAATTCTGACAGAGTACATATGTGTCCAACAGGGACCATATGTACTCTGTAAGAGTTGATTTAACAATGAATATTTTACTGTGTACAACTTGCAATTATTTCTCATGTCATATTAGACTTTGCATTTATTAAATGTATCAATTATTATAAATATATCTATTATTAAAATCCACTAAGAACATAAATAAATATCTTTTTTTTTTTTAAATAGCTGAATTTTATTTCGTGAGTGCAAGAATTTAGTAAAAGTGAGTCAAAAGGATGAAGGCTCAGCTCATAAGAGAAAACAAAAATTAACTGAAAATGATCGACTGAAATATTTTGTTAAACAGGAAACACAAGAGTACACGGATGTTGGACGGAAAGGTTTTGTCCATCGCCGTTGCCGGTTGGCACATTGAGCGCAGAGCAGGACCTCATTCTCGCGCCTATCCGGTTACGTCCCCTGTCTCTCCGAGAGCATCACAGCGCTCTCTTCATTACATGCCCCTCACTGCAAAGCTGGAATGTCGTTTCTGGGGGAAAACGAAAACATCTGTTTGCAGATGATATAACTATAACCGCAGGAAGTGGATGACGTTGAATAACAAAGCTTCCTGAGCGGTAAACATTAAACCTTTTTATCACAATTTCTATGGTGTGTAAGTGGTCTGTTGCCTTACAGACTGAAAGAATATCTAGTTTATGTGGCCAGGAGCTCTCATGAAAGAAGTCTCCCTATCATTTACCCCCGTTTTCTCAACTTGATGTCCGAATATCATACTTACCCTCTGTAGTGAATTAGAAGTGAACTGATGCTTGATATCAGACTACCTGGAAGTTCAGTATTTGCCCTCGATGCTTGTTGAAGGAAGTTTTTTTCCCGACCAATAGCATTTTAGCGGAGACATTTTTGTTATTTTGTGGAGCGTTGGTTGGGACACAGTGACCTTTTCAACTCTGCTCATGTCTGCCTCCAGTCCCTGCGTGCACAGCAAGCTAATGAACACCCTTTCATCTGTTCTCCTCCCACAATATTCACCATCTAAATGCGGGGGCCTTCCAGAGCTTTTTGGAGTCAACTTCATTTCAGTACAGTCCAGCTGCTCCTTGGTGAAGACTGTAGGCCGACCAGTCTAGAAAATGGATCTTGCATCCTGGGATTTGTATGAGACTTTGATTAACATGTAGCTGGTCAAGGAACTACCAAACGCTGACTTTTACGATTTGTTTTTAAATTACACTAATTCTTGATGAGCATATTTGCTAGAAGGATGGACGCTTGGTTGAAAAATGGTATTTTAGTCAGTAGTGTAGATGGCACAACAGACAGCTCTATAAGAAGCAGTAGCCATTGCACTAGTGCAGTGATGCCTTCTTTTGGATCCCTGATTAATGGTGGCCATGACTTACTGTGGTCCCACGACACGCAGAGTAGAGACAGTATTCCAGCAACTGTGAGCTGTGCTTTTGTTAATCAGCTATCAGGTTATCTCAGGCTGCTCGGCTGGTCAGCAAGGGTGCAAGGATGGCCACTGTGCACTGTGTGGTCCTCATTTCCAGAGGTCATACCTCTACACCAACAGGAAGAGGGCGGGCCACTACAACCACAAGATTAGAAGCACCAGGAGCAGCCAGGGTTCCTCCTGTAGGCAATGGGAATACCAGACAAGGAAAATACTGTGATATGAGAGATGGAAAAATAATCTCACCCATTACACTACACTGGGGCGGCAGTGTAGTATAATGGGTAAGGACCTGGCTTTGTAACCTAAAGGCCATAGATTCAATTCTCAGCTAGGACACTGCCTCTGTACCCTTGAGCAAAGTACTTATAGTAACCTGCATTGCTTCAGTATATACCCAGCTGTATAAATGGATGCAATGTAAAGTAAAGATTTGTGTAAGTCACTCTGGATAAGAGCGTCTGCTAAATGCCTGTAATGTAATGTAATGATTTTACAAGTAGTGTAGTGTGTTTTCATGCAATTGCTTAATCTGAGCCATTAAAGTGGACAGGTGTGCATTCTGATGCAGATATGGCTGCAAAGACTCACACGCTATGGATGAAGCCCCCCTCCAGATACGATGGAAGCTACTCACTTTAAAGGTCAGTGGGGGCTCGTTCTCTTCCCTGACGATCATACCCAGTGTCAGCCGGGACGCCACGTGCTGATTCTTCCCTCGTCCCGAGCGGCTGCGCTAACCGTACTTTTGAGAGCATTGCGGGTCGCCCGTGTTGGTTTGCCCCAGCTGGGTGCCTCCTGGCCGCCGTCGAACGCGCGGGCAGATGCGGCGGCTTTTTAACGGGGTCTGATTCTCAGGGGGAGCCTCGAGGGAACGTGTGCCCTCAGGGACAACCGCCGAATCTCGGCGGTGCCTCGGATTGGCGTTTTTTTTTTTTAGGACAGACGCAACTGTGCCACGTCACAAAGAGCCTTCGTCTGAGAAAAATTAGCCGCACGTTAAATCATCGGGAAAAGAGTAGCTGCTGAACTCTCGAGTGGATCTGTGAGCTGGATCAGGGATAATGAAGCAAATCAATAAGAGATAATGAAGGTTGGAGTTAGGGGGATGGCATTATCCAACAATGACTTACAGTGGACAGGAGGCTCATCGTGTCTGGGGCAGTGTGGGTCTACGGCAGGGGTGTCTGGTCTTATCTGAAAATGGCTGGTGTGGGTGCAGGTTTCTGCCTTAACCTAGCACTACAACACCTGATTCAGCTAATTAACTAATCATGGCCTTTCCTGTCCTCTCTCTCTGCTTTATACGCCAACCAGCAATGTCAGAAAAATGGTAAATGATCTGCACACAATGCCGATGTTGTTGATGATGCTGGAATTCCTATTGTTGTTGAATTCATTCTTGTCAATGTTAACAAAGCTGTTAATGTGTAAAATACTATAGTTGATGGCATTTTGTAGTGTGCTTCTTTTTTAACTAGACACAAGCTTGCCACTTAGATCCACAGTCTTGGGTTTTGTTGTCGGAAGCCTCCTGCTTCCATGTCGCTCAGTGGTGATAATTAATTGAAAGTGCAGTCTTATGATTTGGTAGAATAATAAAACTGGAAAAGAAATGAATTATTTCTCACGCTGAGTGATCAAAGCCAGAAAAACCAACATCCATTCAAGTGGTTTGATGATGAGCTGAGAGTCATCCACCACACATACAGAACAAACAGCCCTATTCATCCACCACACATACAGAACAAACAGTGCTATTATTATTCCCTGTGGTAAAAAACCACTATAGGGTCAGACAAAGTTTAATATCATCACGCGCATGAGAATAATATCTATTTATGCTTGGGTTAATCATAGATTTACAAAAAGCTAAACTTAACATAGTACACACATGGCATCATACAGGCCTTGTAATGATAATAATAATAATACTAATGTTGCGCTATAGTTGTGCAGATTCAATTCAAATTAAATTCACCATTAAATTATATTTTAAAAATGAGAATATAATTGATTCAGGGTAAAATATGTTGATAAGCATTTGAAAAAAATCTCAGGTTATAGATGTACTTGTTTGGACATAAAGGACAAAGCACAAACCAAAATGAGTCAAATGCTACGATCCAGGATATAAGCAATATGTGCATTTGTTGTTTTTTTTCTCTCTCATAGAAGTAATTGTGTTTTAAGTCCTTGTTCAGACCTCTGCACCGTGGTCATTCATTCCTATGGCTGTTCAGCTCACTGTGTTATGAGGCTGAATTGATCCCAATATGGTCTTATTCACCCATGGTGCTGAATGACATTACAGCATTATATAAGGGTGTTTTTTTTTCCTCCTCCCTTGAGAAAAAAAAAAAAAAAAACGAAAAAAAAAACAAGATTTCTCAGCTTGAAGATTTCTCTGCTTTCTATTATTAACCTCAGAGCTGGAGGAAATAGGTGATGTCACATGTGACAGCTGTCCATACTGTAGCTTATTTCCACAGCTTCTAACAGCTGGATGGAGGCCTAATTATTGCTTTCCTTCTCCCCACATAGGAGAGGAGGCTGGCCAAGACATTGCCTGATTAAAATTAGAAAGATCTTTTTTATTTGTATTGTTGTGTATAATTCTGGTTCCACTTGCACTGAAGGCCCAATACAGAGTCTGTCCAATCAGCAGCTCTTTATTGTATAGTGGTCACGATGCAAATGCAGGTTCCTCAGGACTGTGCCTGGCTTCAGGTCATTCTTGAGCATCCGGAATACTTCCTGTCTGCATACAGGAAGATGTTTGCGTTTTTCTCACGTAGTGCTTACCTGAGTCTATGTGACGGGCATGAACAGTCTGGACAATCTAGGGAAATATTCGGCACTCCATAGTCTGTGCCCTCCAATGGATCTTTGTGGTGGATCAGCAGAGCGTGCCTCTTGTAGGTTCTGCATTTCTTGTCCTCCTTATTAACAAGCGCTGCAAGTGCTCCCTCAGTCAGGCAGCTCACAGGTGGAGTCACCTTCCGTCACATGGGACAGCCTGTGTTTGACAGTAACTGGCAAAACCAGATTGGTTTGGTGTTTTATATGAAGCATCATAAATGTTGCATAATTATAATTTTGCACTTTTGCAAAAATGGGACATACATTTCTTAACACCGCAGGGCGCTGACCTTACCAAATGCGCGTGTGAAATGTTTTATTTCAGAAAAGTCCAATTTAAGCCGCTTGAGGGTTTTTATTTTTAATACATCACACATAAGGGGAAAAACAATGCACAACGGGTCAAGTTTGGGTCATGCAATTAAGGTTCCAAATGACCAAATCCCAGCTAAGTCACAAGCGACACTCTATTTTTATTTTATTTATTTTAATTTTTTGGTGAAGTACTTTACTTTTAAATCTCCACAGGAAATTCCTGTGCGTAAGTGTCTGCATGAATTGAGTTGGTTCAGCTCTTTAAAAAGCATGAGCCAGATGTGTGTGCATGGCACCCTACGCAGGCCCATCTGCTGAGTAAACAGTTACAACTATTACAGGCTCCAAATGGGCTTTTAATGCACAGAACAGAGACGGGACATGCAAAGCAGAACAAAGTATTAAGATAAGTGCATTATGTAGTAAATATGCAATTCCACCTCAAATTTGTCACAGCTTATGGAGTGAGCTGCGGGTCAGTGATATTGGGGGAGGGGAGGGAGGATTAAGGGGGTAAGAGGGGCGGGGGCTTTCTCATCTTAGCAAAGGACACACAGTCCACTGTATGGTTCCGTCTTCCTGTGTTCAGGCGTGGGGGAGAGCTGCAGCCCGTTTCCTCTTGTGTTCAGGCGTGGGGAAGGGTTGTAGCTCGTTTCTTCCTGTGTTCAGGCGTGGGGGAGGGTTGTAGCTTGTTTCTTCCTGTGTTTAGGCGTGGGGGAGGGGTGTTCAGGCATGGGGCAGGGCTTCTTCCTGTGTTCAGGTGTGGGGGAGGGATGTTCAGGCATGGGGCAGGGCTTCTTCCTGTGTTCAGGCATGGGGGAGGGGTTTTCAGGCATGGGGGAGGGCTTCTTCCTGTGTTCAGGTGTGGGGGAGGGGTGTTCAGGCGTCGGGGAGGGCTTCTTCCTGTGTTCAGGCATGGGGGAGGGCTTCTTCCTGTGTTCAGGCATGGGTCAGGGGTGTTCAGGCATGGGGGAGGGTTGCAGTCCGTTTCTTCCTGTGTTCAGGCATGGGGGAGGGTTGCAGTCCGTTTCTTCCTGTGTTCAGGCATGGGTCAGGGGTGTTCAGGCATGGGGGAGGGTTGCAGTCCGTTTCTTCCTGTGTTTAGGCGTGGGTCAGGGGTGTTCAGGCGTGGGGGAGGGCTTCAACCTGCATGTACATCACCACTTCGCCTGCGGCTATCCCCACAGATGTAAACAAGCGGTTATTTCCCAGGTGGCAAATCCCACTGAGGGCTTTTGTGGATTACCCAATCATAACAGAGCTGTAACCAAGGGAGCAACGCTACTGTGTGCGTGCGTGTGTGTGTGTGTGTGTGTGTGTTTGTGCATGTGTGTGTGTGTGTGTGTGTATGTGTGTGGGTCTGTGCGTGCATGCATGTGTGTGTGTGTGTGTGTGTGTATGTGTGTGTGTGTTTATGCGTGTGTGTGTGTGTGTGTATGTGTGTGTGTGTGTGTGGGTCTGTGCGTGCATGCATATGTGTGTGTTTGTGTGTGTGTGTGTGTGTGTGTGAAAGAGCGAGACAGAGAGAGAGAGAGACTGCTTAAATATTTCTCATCCAGTCTGATCGTATCCCTGGGGGGTGTGACTGAGTGTGTGACTGAGCACAGTGTAGGAAAGCAGGGAGAGAGGAAATGGGCTGAGAGAGGTTTTGTAGCCGCAGTTCATTTGTACTCTTCTACACTGACAGCCTTCCCCTGTGCTGTATTCTGATTTAGGAGCTGTGCTGTATTCTGAATTAGGAGGTGTGCTGTATTCTGATTTAGGAGCTGTGCTGTATTCTGATTTAGGAGCTGTGCTGTATTCTGGTTTAGGAGCTGTACTGTGTTCTGATTTAGGAGCTGTGCTGTGTTCTGATTTAGGAGGTATGTTGTATTCTGAATTAGGAGGTGTGCTGTATTCTGATTTGGGAGATGTGCTATATTGTGATTTAGGAGCTGTGCTGTATCCTGATTTAGGAGCTGTGCTGTATTCTGAATTAGGAGGTGTGCTGTATTCTGAATTAGGAGCTGTACTGTATTCTGATTTAGGAGCTGTGCTGTATTCTGATTTAGGAGGTGTGCTTTATTCTGAATTAGGAGCTGTGCTGTATTCTGATTTAGGTGCTGTACATCACGCGCGTGAGCTCGCACCCACACTTTCTCGTGGTTCACACATCAGCCATGATGTCACATCCACACGGTGATCTCGTGCCTCACACTTACACAGAAGCTTTTTTCAGAAACAGCCTTTTTTTAAGTGCTGAGAGCCCAATTAACTCCATACGATATAAACTTAACAACTGCATTGGCTTGACTTTTTTTCTTCTCTGATACAGTTCAGCAGTCGCCAAAAAGTATCTTGTCACTATCTGTGTGCGTGTGCAGGTGTGTAGGTGTGTAGGAAAGACAATTGTCTTTAATTGTAAGTTTCAGGTTAAGAGCAACTGTTAATTCGGGCCAAGCATGATTCCTTTTGGCAGGGGAAAAAAGCAACTTTAAAAAATGAATGATTGTTTTATACTAAAAGCATAGTGCAATGATTCCCAACCCTGTTCCTGGAGGTCTGCCATCCTGCTGGGATTTTCATTTCAACCCAAATTTGGTACACAAGATTTTACTGATTAGCAGCTCAACAAGATCTCTGGGTGTAGAATGAAGTTAGAGTTGCTTTGTGCAAACCTGAAGGATTGTAGATCGCCAGGAACAAGGTTGGGAACCACTGCTATAGTAGTGGACATACCTCTGACCGTAAAATATAGCCCTATGTCTGTGTTGCTTATTTTGTATGGCTGTTTTCCACAGTTTCACTGAGGATTCCATTAACTGTCACTGTAGAGTCTATTGCTCACTAACTTACTGAGATATCTTGATGCCCTCCTGCACATGTTTATTGTGTGAAGATATGTGTAGACGTCCATGTCCTTGTATGGGGGTCCATGAGTGGACGCCAGCAAAGACTAATACTTTGCAAGGGACTTATCAGAAAAAAACAATCTTCTCATACATTCTTCACACTTAACGTATCTGTTATATGCTGATGTTTATTTATACGCTGATTGCTTCAATATATAATAGATGTACAATTTGACCATCTTTGATATGAAAAGGTATAGGAAGTTTTTAATAGTTGTAATAGTTTAAGTGTAACAGTTTTACATTTTAAAGTATAAAATGGTAACTGAAAGCAAGTTTCATTATTTTAATGGATGCGTTAAAAACGGCACTGGAATAATCCTTTAAAAACAGATGGAATAGGGGTAAATGCATCAGATTAAAAAAACTTGTAATCTCATGTTAAAAAAAAGAAAAAGTTGACCCAATTCAACTATAAAGTATGTTTATTAAGTAGAAAAAACACCCCCACACACAAAAACACTTGCTGTTGTACAGTTCCAGAGTAATGAAACCACAGTCACTAACATATCATCATAGAATATATACACTACATGGCTAAAAGTATGTGGACACTTCACATCCAACATCTCATCCAAAATTATGGGCATTAATATAAACTTGGTCCACCCTTTGCTGCTATAACAATCTACACTCTTCTGGGAAGGCTTTATACTAGATTTCAGAGCATTGCTGCAGGGATTTGCTTCCATTCAACCAGAATAGCATTAGTGAGGTCGAGCACTGATTGAGCGATTAGGCCTGGCTCACAGTTGGCCTTAAAATTTATCCCATAGGTGTCGGATGGGTTGAAGTCAGGGCTCTGTGCAGGCCAGGGAAGTTCTTCCACTCTCTTCTTGAAAAAACAATTTCTATATGGACCTCGCTGTGTGCCCAGGGGCATTGTCATGCTGAAACAGGAAAGGGCCTTCCCCAAATTGTCTCCACAAAGTTGGAAGCACAGAATCATCTAGAATGTCATTGTATTAAGATTTGCCTTCACCAGAACTAAGGGACCTAGTCAAATCCCCTTAGTTCTACTGAAGGCAAATCAAGAGTGGAATCATGTGAATTTGAAAGTGGATGTGAGTGGAAGCATGTGTGAATGTGAATGTGGATTTGTTGAGTGACACAAAGTCACGGATGTGCCTGATTGGCCAGGATTCCATGGTATGGCACATAGGAAAGGACAGGCAGTCAGATCTGATTGTTTGCTTGAATCATATAGCTCACAACACTACCAAAGTTAACAACAGCTTTGTGGACTATGAACACTGAACGACATACTGTAACCTGAGACTTTACAGTCATCTGTAGACCTTAGCTTCCTTCTGCAGGAAATAATGATGCAAAGATTCACAGCCGGCCAAGAAACAGCTGGACAGCCAATTGTCCAATTATATTTGCTCCCCTAAAATATCGAAAAACATACCGATCAACCAATATGTATACAAATACCCTCAAATTAAAGATGTCAGTCTGCACTGTAACCTCATGCTCACTGTTTAATTTAAATTCCGATGTGCTGGAGTACAGTGTGTCACTGGCCAAATGCTTCCCTACTGCACTGTGACTGTAACGGTGGCCAGCCTATTTTAGTTTCCTTGCGTGTACATCAGGAGCGACACTTCAGCGCAGATAACATTGTTCAAAACTCCCTTTGCAGTGGTAATTGGGATGATCTGAAATGGGCGCGAGAAGTGATTAATGAGCCATTTTATTTTCGCTGGCCTGTCTCGAGGCTCCCTGTAATAATTCTTCCGGGTGAGCATCCGTCCAATCTGGCCTGAGGCATAAGCGCTGAATTACATATACTCCGTGTGCAACAAAACTCGTTTTATTTTACTTTATCTGAAGTTGTTTCTTTATTTCTGTATATGAAGGTTTCTCGCCTGTCCGTAAGCTCCTCCCCCACAGGTATGTTGGCAGCCAGTTCATTAGTAAACGCAGCGCAGCTGTTTACCTGGGCGGTGTCTATTTAAGCAGCCGGTTTTCCTCAGTCAGGTGGGTGACGCCAAATGTGCGGTCACCCCGAACAGCGGTCCCGTGAAATAACGAAGCTGGGTTAGTTAGGTCTGGCGTTTGTTAAGTTTGTCCAGAGAATTTAGGGGGATTTGTATTAGTTTGTTCCCCACTCTTCGGAGGAACAAACGTCCCCAGTGTAGTTGTGGTGTTGGGCGTGAGTAACGCGTGCGAAGCAGTGCTGGAAAAAGCCTTACTCCAGTCAACCGTTTGTTACTCCTCAGATTCTCAGTTTCGCATTATGGTATAAAACCGGGGTGCTGACTTCTGTTTTAAGTCTCTTCTGAACTTCCTAGTGGGTCACGCTTCGTGCGCGATCTTTGTTAACGATGCATTTATTTATTTCTATTTTCGCGTGCGTGTTTGCATGTAGCGTCCTCGCGGGACGAGTTGGGCGGCATCAGCATTCTTATAAACACAAACGCGTCATGCAGTTGTCCAATTTTACTCCAGCTATTGAGTAAAAAATGATATTACCACAAGCTGAATGTGCCAGTTCGTACTCCGCCAAAACCTCTTGGCCGGTGACTCTGAATGTCTAATTGTGTCTTCGGTGTGAAGCCACTCATCCCAGAGGAATGCTGCAGACGTATTCCTCTTTTCCGAGTAATGCTATAGCTGCACAGTTTGGGCTTTTTATTTTCTTTTTTTGGGGGGCATTGGGATTCAAGACATTTTAATGCAACCCCGTAATCACAAAAGTGCCATTATGCACGGTACGCTACACCAGATTTAGGCTAAAACGTTAATTTTAATGATGGCTCTGTGGATTTACATTATGTTCTTCCACGTAGAGAATAAGGGGCTTTCCGCCGAGCTACTCGAGTTCGCTCGAGGTCCGTGCCACGCTAAGGCAAGCTGCGCTCCAGTGGGCTCGTGGAACTTAATTGTTTTGCCTCAGGGAAGAGCTGCTATCTTTAAAATGGCTGCGCATCGAGAGGGCTCTTATTTAATCAAAAAAAGAAGCTATTAAATGTGACCCCTTATCCCCATCTCCACTTGATCATGAGTTCTGTTATTAGTATGTATTTCCTCATTCATAGCAGGTGATGGGCAGCACAAGCTAGCAATAATGCCCTTAACAGTCAGTGTCATCCTTGAGCTTAAAGCTGAATTTAACAGATCTGGAATAAATTTACCGTTTTTGTCTTGTATAAATTTCATCGAGTTCATTTTTTATTTTATTTTTATTTTTTGCTTGTGTAAAACACAATCCCTGGTCTTCATCTATGCTTTTAACTGCAAGATGGTGGTCCCCTGATTTTCCTGATCAGTTTATTAAATGAAGTCTCTCTGCTGTCTCTTGGTATTGTATTGTGTCTTCAGATGTACAATGTGGAAACTAGAGCAGTTTTCTGAAATGTCCTGCAGACAGTTTCTCCTTCAACGCATTTAACTGGAATCCGTGTTATTACTCCTTATGAACACTTCAGAATGAACCCAAAGTGGAGAGCTTAGTCTGACCCACCAAGCATGCTTCAGTTCAGTGGACCATTCGAGGGTTAAGAACTGCCTGAACGCTAAAACTGCTTCAAGCCTTGGTGGTGATTCAGTTCTCAGAAAGGTTATGTTTTTATAACATGTAGCCTTTTTTTGTTGCCATGGGAATAATACTGACTGTATGCACAAAGTAGAATGTGTGGGTGTTCATGGGTACTCCCTGGCAGTGGCTTGTTTTTTTAATTTATTTTTAAAAATTACTATCTCATGCTATATCTATCTGTAATGACAGCTGCTGTGTGTTAAAGCATGTTACCCAAAAGAAGAGAAAACACACAAATAAGACCAAAGTACACAGAAACAACAGACAGTGTGCAGAGAGACATTACAGCTTTGATTCCTGGGGGAACTTCATCCCTGTAGGGGGAGTCTGGGGGCATGCCCCCTGCCCTGGAAGATTTATTTTATTTTTCATTAAGAACAGCTGTGAAATGATAATTTCTGGTGAATTTTGAGGGGAAAATACTTCAGACTACAGATGAGTATATCCCAATCACAACATGGAAATCCCAGTTTTTATAACATGAAATATTTTCTAATCATGCTATATTATTTGGGGGGGGGCACAATGTAACAATCTCATCATTAGTCATTGCATTGTTACTGACATCAATACAATACTTCCTTATCAGTCTGGTTCAGACACCTTAGCTTACATTTCAATAGTCATCCATTCATACAGAATTCTTACCTGTACTTGTTATTTTTATAGCTAGGAGCGGAAAGTCCCATTTGAAGTTTGACGGGTGAAGGTTTGAATCCTGAGTGGCAGGGAGCACGTTTGCCTGCGTGTGCACCATTAGTTTCACATGGCTGGGCCTTTTTAACGACAGCCCTGTGCATCCCTCCCTTTAAAAGGGCGCCCCGGGCTGTGCGACGAGCAGAAACTCTGGGGCAGCACGCAGCTGGCCGTGAAAAAGAAGTGGCATGTGACAGACTGCCCGATGACTGGGACCACACAGGGAATGTCCAAACAAAACTGAAGCTTCAGTACACATTGATTTTTTCCAGTAGAAAAAAACAGAAAAATATTTTCGCGCTCAATTCAGAAACTGTGACGAATGGTGAATCATAACCGATAATGGTGTTTTCCAAAGAACTGTTGGAGTTGGACTTCAACGGGATGGGGAAGGGACACGGAGGAGGGCCACAAATTGAGGGGTATGGGTGCAAAAGGCCCAAAATAAGCTCTGGTGGAGTGTGGCTGGTCTAGTAGCTCCTGCCCATAGGGGATGAGGGAAGGAGCTGGTGGTGGACAGTGTTGAACACAGCAGAGAAGCACAGACTGAGAAGGACAGATGAGTAGCTTCCCTCTGACCAATCAGAGAGCATGACTGCAGGGACAGCAGTCTTAATAGAGTGCAGAAAGGCCTGAAATTAGCCCTGGTGGATAGAGGGCCCCCTGGTGGAGAGGGAGCCCTGGTGGAGATGGGCCCCTGGTGGAGAGGGGGCCCTGGTGGAGAGGGAGCCCTGGTGGAGGGGGCCCCCTGGTGGAGAGGAAGCCCTGGTGGAGATGGGCCCCTGGTGGAGAGGGAGCCCTGGTGGAGAGAGGGCCCTGGTGGAGATGGGCCCCTGGTGGAGGGGGCCCCCTGGTGGAGAGGGAGCCCTGATGGAGGGTGCTGGGTGAAGGCTCTCACTGTGTTTCTGCATACAGCCCAGCACCAGAGGGCATTCTTTTCTCCTGGTGCACTCAATCTCGCTAGAGCCCAGATCAGTCCGCGGGAATGAGCGGAGGGGGAGGGGGAGAGAGTAGCACTCAGCTGTACCACCACAGCGACCCTGGGGCGATGAGCCCCCCCCTTAAAAATATTCACCACCCGCTATTCTGAATAATCTGTAAACGGCGTATTTTTGTGGATAGAATACAAATTGTGTACAGAATGCTATTTTGTCGAACATAATGAACATTTAATCTCTTTGAAGAGTTGTGTTTTTTTTTTTTTGGACAAGACGAAGCCCCTCCAGGTCACCTGGTAGGAACGGTCAGCAGGAAGAAGCTGATGGATGAGTGTTGAGCAGCAGACCTGTCAAGATGGAGGAGGACAGAGCTGAGTGACTTGGCTCTCGCTAATTTAAGAGCCTCACTGCTTTAAGAGCCATCTTAGTGCAATGCCCAGAGGTGCAATCTGATTGGCTGGTTGCATTCGAGAAGGTTATTCTGTATGAAATTGAGAGCTGTTTGATTGCTGACTGCTCGAGAGTTTCGGATAAAAATTAGAAGAGTGAGATGGAGTCTAATTAACACGTATGCTGGGTTCAGAGAAGGTTCGTTTGAGGGAACGGACCGCTTTTAACAGCAACGGGGACAGCGCAAGTGGAACGGGAGAAGTTGATAGGAGAGAGGATGGAATATTGTCAGTAGAACACGTAGGAGGTTGTGGGACGAATTTCGGAAGTAGTTTCGGGCTAAACAGGAAGATTGGGATTTGGGAGGTTGAGGAAGGTCAGAGACAGGTGTGGGAGGGGTGAGCAGAATGAGCTGGAGATGACATTGACCTTGTAGAAGGATACAGATTAATTTTTGGTTTGAGAGAAAGTGGTCATGGTGTGAGGCGAGGTGAATATGGAGAACTGATTGCGTGGGTTAGAAGTAGCCGATTGAATTCTGGAGTGAATGAAGGTAGAGGAAAGTCTAGATGAGACGGAGGCTAGGTCACTCAAGTCAGTGAAAGTTTCAGATTTATTGAGCTGGCTTTCTGGAATGGTCCCCAGGGAGGACTGAAAGACTGGTCTGGGGATTTTGGTTTGTCACTACTATACGTAGTTTGTAAATCCTTAACACAACTCCATTCACTGCAACAGATGCTCAGGCGCAAGCCTTCTCTCTTAACGAGGTCACTCGCGTTCACTTATCTTGGCAACTTTAATTATAACCATTACATGCTCACCGGTGTTGAGTGTCGCCTTGTCCATAGCTAGTAGCTGTGGCTATTTATAGTTCGGCAGAAACTGGGAATAGGCGACTGAGGACTATTCTTGCCAAGAGAGACAATTCAGTTATTACATTCTACATTTCAATTTTTTTGAAGTGCCATCACCGAACTAGGGATGGGTGTTGGCATGCCTGATGGTTATTTCATTATCTTCCACTTATTTATAATTATCATAATCATTATCAACAATTGCAATAAATTATTTCCTGAACTTAATATAATTAGCCTACATGATTCATATTTATTTGAATTGCAGTAGGTGGCAATCAAATTGTGTCTAAAATGTCATCTTCCAGCTTTTGAAAAGACTGTGTTCCCCAAAACAAATATGACTCCCCCAGAGCTTTTGTAGTTTTGATTATACTCAGCACATTTCTAGTAAATATGTATGATGTGTTTGCTGAATACCAGTTTTATTTGTAGGTCACATGGTATGGCACATATGGGGGGGGGAACCATATCCCATGTTTAAAAGAATCATCAGCTATTAGACAGAAATGTTAAACATTGCATATTTGTTTCTCGCTTCATAATGCATATTTTCCACATACCCAATCATAATTTCAAGTTTAATCATTTCTCTATCATGAAATTTGGCACCTTCAAGTCAATATATTTTAGTCCTGAATAAACTATGCTGTTAATAACTGAACAATGATTTCATTGTATGCTGTTTTTTTACACAGTGAGTCATGTGATCCGTTCTTTTGATTTCGGCCATGCTGTGTCATACCTGGCCTCCGGAATCGCTGCTTGCGGCTCCTTGGCATTATTATAAGGGGCCCGGGAAGATAATCCATAATTTGACCATCTGGGCTGTCGGCCTGAATGTGAGCAGTTCCTCCTCCAGGTGTCCCTGCAGGTAATCAGCGGGCAGTCGGTGCACACATGACTGATTCCACAATCAGGGACTAATGACCAGCAATGCATCAGCGCAGAGCAATAAACAATGCTGTTACAGAAACATGTAGGACAAGGGTCCTTCGATGGGTTTGATTTTTATTTTTGCACACTAATTTACCTTCAGAGGGAGATCTCTGTAGACAGACTCCAATGGACCCGCCAGGCTGCCAATCTCGATTTAAAATTTTACATTAACATTTAAATGAGGGTGTCGGATAATCCGACACGTCATTTACGCGGCAAGCGGTTATGGAGAGTTTAACCGAACTGTTGGGGGGGTTTTGTGTGTGCTGCAGGATGTACTTTAACCGCGCATGCGCCGTGGTCTGTGTCTGGACTAATAATAGATTGACTCACTCCTCAGAAGTGAAATAAATGTCAGGCCTGCGTTGCCAGATTTGTTTTATTTGGACTCGGAAAACCTAAGAATTCTGCAGCTGCCTCATCTCTGATGCCCCTTTCCCGCCTTGGCGGCGCAGCGATCATGTGATTCCTTTCTCCTGCATGTTTTATACATCATTATCAGAGCGATTTACGTAACTGATTATATAGGAGTTATCCGTGTTTACACGTGGGTGTTCTGTTGAAGCCGTTCGGGACTTAACAACCTCAAGTTATTGTTTGGAATGCAATGATTCCATTTGGACGAAAGTAGCGATAGCATGTGTAAATAGACAAGAGTGAAGGCGTTTTCACCCGTGCAGCCACGCAACCAGCAGCAGCAGCAGCACCGCCGCTGGATGCACAGAATAAATCGGCAACTAAGCCGCTTTTGTATCATTAAATGGATGTTACATTAAGGCTATAAATAGTCACGAAGTAATAAGTCTGGTCAGGCGGGACACTGGAACTCTGGGATTTCACCTTAATGTGGGCGACAAAACGCATCTGGAGAATGCGATAAGGGACCTCGTGGTAGACAGAACTGTGCGTGCGTGTGTGGGCGCGCGTGCGCGCGCGTCTTTAAGCCGTTCCACTTGGACTGGCAGCTGATGCAGACACCATCCAAGAAAATAGACTTTAGGAAATCACGAGTCGCCTCCTCCGTTCGACAGCTCCCCGGAGCTGCGTGCTGATTCTCCATATGTCCCATCTGTTTCCAGACTATCGCATATCCTCTGAATAAATATTCATAAATATTCACGTTCTCAGTTCCTCCTCGGTCTAGTGAAGCGATGCCGTCTTGCGACGTCATAACACAAGAGATCGATTGTCATCATGTGTGCAGTGTGCGATATTGGCAGTGGTTCGTATTGAATGAATATTATCATGCTTGTTTAAAATATACATCTGTATATAACAGCAGCCCCATTTTTAATATTGATAAAATTTGTAAACAAAACGTTGTGGTGATTTTATGACAGTCACATGTTTATCGCATCAAACAGAAAACATCTGGTGCCGTAGTAAAGAAATGGGACGTTGGATCCACCTAGCGGCAGGTAAATGGCTGTCGCTCGGTGAGTTGCAAGTAAACCTGTTAAGAACGTAAATGGGACTCAGCTCAAGTATTATGTTTCGAATCAATACTAAATTGTGAGTGAAAATATAACAGCTTTTAGAATTATTTAAAATACCCCCTACCCCCCGCCAAGCTTGTAGGTTTTATTAATTGACAACGCTTTGCTTTTACATAAGTTAACATAATAATCACTTCCACAAAATCTCTTGTGTGAACCCACTTAAAGGCATTTATTAAAGTGTTTTTTTTCTATCATATAATTGCGAAATGGGCAGCACAGTGGGATAGCACTGTCACCTCAGAGCAAGAATGTCCTGGGTTAAAATCCCAGCTGTGGCCTTTCTCTGGGTACTCTGGTTTCCACAGACAGTCTTTTCCTGCCTCTAGCCCAGTGCATGATGGGATAGCTGCAGGCCACTAACCACGCACCCTCCTGGTTAGATGATGGATGGATGGATGGATGTTAATACTATCCGAATTGCTTATGTGTGCCTCTGCTGCACTCTCAGAAAATAAAGGGTTCCTCTGTTTCTCCATAGAGGTTGTAACACACACTGCACATGAACTTTAGGAGCGAGATGTAAAGCTTGACAGGGATCTAATTTGTACCCACTAGAACTGGAGATCAATATGAGTTTGTTTTTGGGTTCCTGCACCATACAATGTCCAGTGTTAATTCAACTAACGGAGTATGTACGAGTCCAATAGAAATATGTACTCTTTAAGGGTTGACTCAACATCTGAAAAGTTAACTGTGCGCTAGCTTGTAGATTTGTGAGCCTCAGTGTTCCATTTACAGTTGATTATAAACCTTTGAATTCATATGCTTCTGGTGCGATTTTGGCAGCAGTTTCATCCTTGCTGTGAATGTGTTACAACTAATGACAATTCAGGACTGAACTAAAATACTCCAGACTGCTGGCATACAGTAAGTCCTGTCAAGACACCACATTACAGGAGATTTTCATATTTTTAAACTGTGGTGCAATTTAAAGATCTGCAAGGTCCCTGCACAATATCATGATCTTGGTCCTGTCTAACAAAAAATAGATAAAATAAAATATATTGCTCTTGCTCTTAATCTGGAGGTCTGAGGTCAATAGAAAATGTTTTCTGAGGAAGCTGCTTAAGGAAACAAAAGATCCATACCTTCTGTACAATAAAATGTTTTTACAAGTTTAACTGGGTTGTCAGAAGACACCTGCTTGTAAAGCACAAAAACAGATTATTGTAATGCATTAATGTGAGTACACAAAAAACAATACGGTGCAGGGCCAGGGATACAACACTGCTGCCCTCTAGAGGATTTGTGTGGAATGGAAATGTATTCTTACGAGCCCTGGGTATGGAGTGTGTCAAGATGTTGTTATATACTTTCTTTTTTATTTATTTATTTTACACTTATTATTTTACCTGGGAGACCTTGCCAGGTAAGAAATGACCATCCTGTGGTGTTTTCGCTGAGCCTTGAGATTACGCTGTTTACTCTGTGGTGTTCTCGCTGAGTCTTGAGATTACGCTGTTTACTCTGTGGTGTTCTCGCTGAGCCTTGAGATTACGCTGTTTACTCTGTGGTGTTCTCGATGAGTCTTGAGATTACGCTGTTTACTCTGTGGTGTTCTCGCTGAGTCTTGAGATTACGCTGTTTACTCTGTGGTGTTCTCGCTGAGTCTTGAGATTACGCTGTTCACTCTGTGGTGTTCTCGCTGAGTTTTGAGATTACGCTGTTCACTCTGTGGTGTTCTCGCTGAGTCTTGAGATTACGCTGTTTACTCTGTGGTGTTCTCGCTGAGTCTTGAGATTACGCTGTTTACTCTGTGGTGTTCTCGCTGAGCCTTGAGATTACGCTGTTTACTCTGTGGTGTTCTCGATGAGTCTTGAGATTACGCTGTTTACTCTGTGGTGTTCTCGCTGAGTCTTGAGATTACGCTGTTTACTCTGTGGTGTTCTCGCTGAGTCTTGAGATTACGCTGTTCACTCTGTGGTGTTCTCGCTGAGTTTTGAGATTACGCTGTTCACTCTGTGGTGTTCTCGCTGAGTCTTGAGATTACGCTGTTCACTCTGTGGTGATGCTGTTGTGTGGCGTGGTTTTGTGCGGCGTCGCGGTGCCCTGTAGAGAGCTGGCCTCCCAGCCCTTAAATGTCTCTGCTCTGCTCTGCACTGCCAAGCTTTCTCCCCCCGTGACCCAGAAATAGACAGGTCAGCCCCCCCCCCCACCCCCCCGTACATGATGCTGCATTCATAGCCTTGGAGGGGTGGAGGGTGGGGGGGGGGCCTTTCTTAAGGTAGAGGCACTTATCCTTATAAAAATCCCCCCCCACCCACACACCCACACACCCACACAACACTTGAGTGCTTTGTGTGATATGGGAAATCAAAGAGAGAGACGGAACGGTTTGTTCTTGGTAGTGAATGTTTAGCAGGTAGCTTCACTTCCAGTACATTAAGACGTAATAAATGCGATCAGGGCAGGAAGTGGGCACGGGCCGGGTCATGCTGTTCAGCTGTACTTGTAAAGCATCTCAGGAGATGGACGCCGGGTTCCTGATGATCCGCTGTGTCAGTGACACCAATGGTGGGCTAATCTGTCCAAGTTCGGAAGTGCTTTGTGTCAATCCGCATTTACTGTGTTCCTCAGAGGACAACCCCCCACCTCCTCCTCTTTCCCCCTCCTCCTGTCCATCAGCTGACTGGTTGAAGCTCCTTGCCAAAATCACACAGTACTGCAGCATAATGTCATACATATACTGGTTATGTGAGTGACTTACAGTGAAGTGAAATCAACTTTCACTGAGACACAGAGAACGTGGGTTCTTTCTTGTATTTTTTTAATCCCCTTTTGCATGTGGAGCGTACAGGGTTTTTTTTTTTTTTTTTTTTTAAATGTGGCTTTGTTGGCTAAGGACAAGGTAGCCCGGGTTCCTGAAGTTACTGTGTCAGCCACACAAAAACCTCTGATCCGCCCAAAATGGTATTCCGTTTTTATAGAAGCTACATTTGGTCCTCTGCTTTTGGAAATGTGGGAGAGAGAGAGATGAGGAGAAGAGAGGAGAGGGAGCGAGAGAGGAGAGGAGAGGAGAGGAGAGAGTGCTGAATGGTACAACAGGGAGCATCCCTGAGTGGATCTGGGCTGGAAGGCCGGTGCATATGCTCCCCTGGATTACACTGATCCAACTTAATGCCTGAAAGGCGATGCAGCCGCTGGTGTCTGCGGGAGCTGGGCACGTTCTGGGGCAGCCCTGGAGCGGCCCTGGGGCCTGGGGCAGCCCTGGCTGAGCCCTGGAGCGGCCCTGGGGCCTGGGGCAGCCCTGGCTGAGCCCTGGAGCGGCCCTGGGGCCTGGGGCAGCCCTGGGGCAGCCCTGGCTGAGCCCTGGAGCGGCCCTGGGGCCTGGGGCAGCCCTGGGGCAGTGCCAGCTGTGTGACGGAGCCGGATTAACTCCCCGGAAGATAACGGGGGAGACGGACCGTCGGAGAGGCGGGCTCGGTGACACGCTCACCACCACCACCTCGCACGCACCGCTGGCGACTTAGCAGAGTTACCGCCACTTCTTAATTACTGCGTGCGCCATGGGCCCCGTCCTGGGTATGGGGAACTCCACAGACCCCCCCCCCCCGCCCCCAGTTTGGCTTGCTTATTGCGTTTCCTGTTTCGCAGAGTGATCTGATCACTCCAAAAAAGGATCTCTGAAAGACAGACTCTCACTCCCTGATGTTAAAGGCTGCCTGCTGCAGCAGAGGAACATAATTAGAATAAATGTGCAGCTCGCTGTGTGCAGGGAAGTGGAAATGGGGGGGCGGGGGGTGGGGGGGGACACAAAATGGCATAACCATGTAAGTTTGGTACAAAGATCTGAGTCAGCAGATTGGTTGATTCTAACAGTAATAATCCAATGAAACAAATAGTTTCCCTGCTACTTTTAACCATGGTTTTGGTTTGTGTGAAATGTGTCAAACGAAAGACTGGTGACACACACGCACACACACACGCACACACGCACACGCACACACACACACACACACACGCACACGCACACGCACACGCACACACACACACACACACACACAAACACACTGCTTTCAGGCCAGGCCTCCAGCTGAATCGATTTACCCTGAGACAACCTGCAGGGAACACACAGGAATTTCAGAAGCATACAGCATTCATGAGTGAGCTGTGCTTGCGCGTTCAGCAGGTTGGAGCAGAGAGCGATTCCTAACGAGAGCGTGACTGCTCAGCTCAGCGATCCAGCCGGCCAGGGAAGCAAAATGGACGCGTCTCTGGGAAAGTGCTCATCTGGCACAGGGTCCCTCCCGGTCGCCTTGGTATGGCTGATGACAAGTCAGGCAGCGGCGATCTGAATCAGTTGTGGAGGTCGTATGGTACAGGCTGGCAGGATTGCAAGAAGGGAGTTACAGTAATCTAGTCAGGACATTACCATAGACTGGACAAGTAGCTGGGTGGAGTACAGGTTTTTAATTTATTTATTTTTTTACTGTCCTAATACTTGTGGACTGCACAGCACTTATTTGAGACATAATGGAACAAAGTTGTATATACAGGAAAGGACTTCAGAAAATGTATTTAGAGGTGATGCATGTTGTCCAACTGAACACACATTAGAGTCACTAATATGATAAGCTCCTTTGCTTTACTGGGTAAAGTTCGGGTTTTTTTTCCTTCTTCTTTTTCTTCCCTGTCCATCACTAGAGCCACGATGTCTCGGCTTTAACGCGGTTTCCCTGTCCTTTTCAGATCCCGCTGCGAAGGAGCCGACCTGAGCCGCCGCCCGCGCCCGGACTCGGCGACCGTTCCTCTGGAGAAGCGCGTCCCGTCGCGGAACGCCAGCTCAGAAATCTGTGCCTTCTAACCCCGCCCATCGCTGCTTTTTCGAAACGCGGTTCGCGTTTGAAATGTCCGCGATGGAACAATCGAACGAGTTCGTACAGCACCGAGGGGGGTTCTGCCGCACCGCGCCAGAACAGAACCGGGCTTCTCGTCTGCGACACAAGAACCTACGGAGAAACGATATGGAGGAGTTATGGCTTTTATATGGGGGATAAATAAAGTGAGTGTGGAAGCTTCCCTCCATGTGCAATATCAGTCAGTCATGTTAGTGTACCGTTGTCATGTGGAAGTAGACATTTGGATGACTGTGCTCCGTTTATTTTTGTAATAACTGCATTTTTCCTAACTTATATTTTTCTAAAAAAAATGATGAAGTCCCACCCAGGGAAGGGAGAAGGGGGGTTTATTAAGCATGCACACTGCGGAAGCGCGGTCGTGGTTACTGCACACACGGCCGTGGCTACAACCCGGTCCTGGTTACAGCACAGCATGGTCCTGGTTACAGCCCGGTCGTGGCTACGGTATGGTCCTGTTTGTACATTCGGCTGCGGAAAAGAGGGTCTGGATATTAACTAACGTGCTACTCTTCCGGTCTGCGGACGGCCAAAACCACTGTCCCGGCACGCGGCTGGTGTGCCCGCCTCGAGATTTGGACATTCCCAGAGCGTGGTCATGGCTTTGCTTCTGGGCGAGAGTAACTCTGCACGTGGGATGCGCTGGCGAATGTGGGCCACCGTGCTTTTCTACTCTCAAAGCATTCGCACTGCTCTGATTGGGCAGACACTGCCCCCACAACGGAACATGACTGGAACCATACTGTTTTTTGATTGATTGGTTGTTTTTGTGTCCATACCGAGGCCAATCAGAAGCAGGCTATGGTCTGCACAGAGAAAGGCATCAGGCCCCACATCAGGGAAACAGAATCCGCGTAGGTCATCAGCCATTTTGAGAGGCTCAAACTTATCTACCTATGTGGCCTGTTTTTTTTTTTTTGTTTGTTTTTTTCTTTGTCGGAAGGTCAAGTTATTTCTTAATTTTCCTGTATTTCAAGACATTCCTTGTGTGTGTGTGTGTGTGTGTGTGAGAGAGAAAGAGAGTATGTGTTTGAATGGTTGGTTGACTAGTTTGATTTAGATGTTTTGTCCCAATTCCTTTACCTTTTTGGCTGCTATATCGTTGTGCTGTGTTGATGGAATGCATCCATACCCATTAAGAGATGTGAGCACATTTCATTAATTCCTTGAAAATCTGTCTTAAATAAATTTCATAAATAATGACTAGCTGTATTTATTTTGGAATCTTGCTGCAATTTCACCTTGGAGCTTTACAATCATTCCCTGTGTTTGAAACAACAGCCCAACAAGGTTTCCAGTTTATTTTATTTTATTTATTTTTTATTAGATTTTTTTTGGTTCTGACTGGAGCCATGTGATGCACTTGTTCAGCACAACCAACTCCGTGGAGAGTCTCCCTGCTAATCCTAAGCAAGGGACAGGAGCCAAATTCTGTCTCCTGTACAATGATGCTTCCCAAATTATTTTTTTTCAGTGTGGAAGCCCATCCAAACACACACCAACCTGCATTCATCAACCCATAAATACTATAAAATATGCACTCGCTCCAAAAAAAGATGAAGAGCTTAAAGCAATACTGCTTAAAATTAAAGTAGGCGAAGTGAAGTATGGGCTCTCCTCTTCCGTCTTTTGAAGTCATGAATATATGATGGGTAAGATTAGTCTTACAGCAGTAAACGGAATATCATGGCAAAGAAGTAATTTATTTACCAATTTAAAAAATATCAGCATCAATTCACACTCTAGCTTGACTAATGTCTGGAGATATAGCATTTCACCTATCCATGGGGTTACACTCCCCACTATGAAACAGGGCACTAGATTTTCAATATTTATCAGAAATCTTTTGTGATTTGCTATTTTGAAAGGACATTCGGAAGAATATGCTCAACTGATGTACACCAGTAATAAATCACCCCAGAGTGGTCCAGAGGGGGCATGTGGCCCGCTGGTCACTGGAGAGCAGGACGTTCCTCTGCGGGGGCCATGTCCCTGTGTACAACCTGCTGCCGCAGTCTGCTCTTCCCCTGGAGAAGAGCTGCTGCCGCAGTCTGCTCTTCCCCTGGAGAACAGCCGCTGCCGCAGTCTGCTCTTCCCCTGGAGAAGAGCTGCTGAGGACCACTCCACCTGCAGTCTCACTGTAAACACAGATTTTTAAAGATGCAAAGTCTTTCAAAGACCCGGGGGGGGGGGGGGAGGAGGGAGGGGTTCCAGGCGGGCGGGTAGGGGGGTTCCAGGCTTGGTGCATGAAACGATAAACTGATTCAGCCAGCTGCTGCTGCCACCAAATCGATTCCCGTACCCAGACCAGTGAATTTTTTCCAGATGCTATATGAGATTGAAAGTCAATGCTGTTGACAGACGACAAGTTATGTAGCCAACTATCGTATCGATGATGATGATCAGCTGTGCATGGTAAGAGGGCCCAGGTCTATACCTCACACCACTTTCTCTTTAGTATGCTTCTAAAAATAAAATAAAAAGTCTATTAGGGCTCAGCCAATGAAAAACGGTCATTTCCAGTACTCGGCACTGTACATACATAGAACTCCGAATGAAACCACGGCCACCACAAGTAGGCCAGTGTAGAGCACGGGAAGCAGATCGCAGGGAATCGGGTGCTAATGATGTCGGCACCCTGAATCTGTGAATCGGATTCTCCGCTTCAGTATCGCACTCGTGGAGGATTAGAGGTGCAGATGGGCGGCATGAAAAAATCGACAATATGAGCGATCCAGATGGATCCACGCGCTGCCTTTCATCCATCACTGGCCTGTGAGGAGAAATGACAGATTGGAATCGATAGCAATCTGGCTTTGCTTCATTTCACAACACCCCCCCCCCCCCCCCCCCCCCCGTGCCCCCTCCCCTCCCAGGAAGAGGCCGGGCCCTCCATCACTGCTCTCTCACAAGGGGTTTGAAAAACAGCTGCTCTCAACTGATGGGGGAAGACATTAACTTTGAGTTGCATGTATTAAATTATTGATTGATTGTGCATTAGCTTTTTGGGTTTATGGATTATCAATCCCTTCCCCTGCAGCACTGCTACTCTTGTGGACATGTGCTCTAAGCTACTTAAATGCATTTACTGTTTGACGAATGTGATCCAGAGACTGTGAACTGAAAGTGCCCAAGACCAGTGTAATTGTCAAATATTTGATATTGTCAGAGGCTGTGACTGAATCTGTTGTCATAACCACTTACCAAAATAATTTAGTATTGTTTTATCACAGTATGGATCCAGATTCTTACGACATTTCAGTTAAATTAATACAATTAACTTAAATACATTTTTCCTATATCCAGTCATGCATAGAGTGGGGGTAAATCATACCCCTTCAAAACTCTGATTCAGAAATATCAGAAAAAATACTGTTTTCTTGATCATGAACCTACATCACCCTCTTGTGGCGATAAAGTGCACATGTAGTTTAACTGTGGCTGTACATCAAATTATACTGTGTACATTTTAATAAGCCTTTGTAAAGGTCATTTACTGTTAGGTTATTATCCTATTAATGTTATCCTATTCTTAAAGATGAGGATTATTAATTTGACCTTTAACACAAAAACAGGGCTTAGAACACTTCTGAAGTTCGGGAAGGCTCTGAAGCATTGGTGGCATTGTCTTTGGGGGCATCGTCCCGAGTTTTACAACCCATAAAGATTTCGAGCACATTTCATCCAGCTGCAGCAGCGAGGCTTACCGGGGACGGGGGAGCAATGCTTCTATGTAACTGACAAAGGCACGTGTAAGAGACGCGTCTCGATGCAGGTCTCTGATCGAGTTTATACCATCGCATCATGTGTCCCAAAAGTTTAATCTCTTAATGCCCTCATTGAGAACCTCATGGAGTCACTGTCAGGGGAGCTGCCCGGGAGCATATCTGTGAGCTCGGCAGTTTATATATATATATATATTTTTTTTTTTTTTTTTTTCACAGCCACCGAGTTATTAATAGCACAAAGAAATGTTCACAAGACTTAGAAGGAGACTGTGTGTGGGAGCATTTCACTATACTATTATATCATATTCTCGCGCTCTCTCTCTCTCGTCACCTGTGCTACAAATACTGTGTGTGCAAACGTTATGTTTCTACAATGGCAGCCAAAGTGCCTGAAAGTTCTTTCACTGCCGTGTCGGGGAGAAGAAGAAAAAAACTCATGTGATTTATGATTGGTTGAAATGGGAGAATTGCTGTGACTTCATTAAAGGAGGTAGTAAAATGTGTACTAAAATGTGTATGTCAGCAAGCCATTCTACTCTGTGTACAGGTTCTGTCTGTTTGTTTATTTAACGCTACGCAGAAGGGAGAAGCATGGCCATATATTGGCTGTCCGTTCAGCACCATGGACAGCAGCCCAGCTAACGAAGATCAGTCCTTGCATCTAGGGTGGAGAGCATGATTGTACAGTCAAAAAAATTATAGTGTTTTATATTTCAAACTATTCATGAGGTGGCAATGGACGAGGTAATATAATAATATACAGTAAGAATTTTCTTTTTAATGTATTTTTGTAAACGTGTATATTTGAAAAATATTATTATATACGTATATTATTTCAAACGTTATGCCCTGTAGAGGTGATTTGAATTATGTGACCAGTATCATGTCAGCCAAATTACAACGATCAATAGGACCTGTACTAAACGGTTTATTTTCTAGAATGGAATGGGCACAATGAAGACAATACAGATTCTAGACACTAGAGGGCTCTAGTCACTGAGATTTCATGTGAATTGCACTACACCGTCAAAATCACCGCAGTGCAAGTGATTATTGGTAATAAATCAGATTAGACATCATTTAAATGCATATTAACATTTCACAGTTTTGTTGTTTAATCCCAATTACATAGTTTGAGAGAGAGAGAGAGGCAGTAATTAAGAGAATTATCGAGAGGCATTTATGTGTGTAGAGCAGGTGTTTCCCAAACTCGGTCCTGGGGCCCCATGGTGCATTGCTTTTATTACTGCCAGTCTATTTATCAATTAAAGTTATCAGACAAAAAAGCATTCTGCATAATTTGTGCCAGACAATATTTGAACACAGTGCAGGTTTGGTTTTCCTGTTCATTTTCTGTCTGGGGAGGGGACTGGTTCAGTTTCAATAGCTTCCAGCCTTAAGGACTTTATTTTAGCTGCAGGTCTAATCCATCAATTAAATTTCAATTAAAAAAATTAAACCATTTCAAATAGAATCATTGGCCACAGCAGATTACAGAAACTTGAAAGTCTGAGAACAACGGGATTAAAAGTCTTAAATGAATATTGATTATACAGCCATGGCTGTATAATTAGTATCAGATGGAGAGACTGGTGGTATAAGCAAAAGGCATTGGCATGTATTTTCCACTGATCTGTTGGGTGCAAACATTTAATAATCCACCTTTTTCTCATTACAGATCAGAGAATATCCAGGATTATGCAGTGTGTGCACACTCACATGCCTGCTGATGCCAGAGGCTGACCTGATGCTTTTTTAAAAATCAAATAAAAAGTATATGGTTTCATAAGTACTGTGACTGAGAGAGAATATAAAATAAATGACTTTGTCACTTGCAACTCAAAAAAAAAGTTATTTATCTGTTGCAATGTAGCTGTGGTCTCCAATATGTTGGAAAAACCAGAAAGCCAGTTAAAACTGGCATTATTGAACACCAGAGTGCTGTAAGATGCAATGATGAAAATCATCTATTGAAAGCCATTTCTCTTTCAGATAACATGGTCTCAGATTTATCCTTCTTGGTGTTTGGGACAGATCAAGCGATACAGGAGAGAGGGGGTGTAGAAAGTCTGCTATTCAGAGAGGAATGTAAATGGGTATATTATATGAAAACATTACATCCCCAGGAGATGAATGAGGAAATGGTTTTCAATGTATTCTCAAATGAAGGACTCCTCTTAAATATATCTCCCATGTACTCGACGCATTTGACAAATAGGAACTCATTTTGTCCTCCTTTTGGAGATGGCTCCTACATACAGGAAGCTTCATAGCGTTTGGGATATATCATTTTTTATTTGGCTTCGTATTCCACAATTACAGATTTGTAATCCAAGCCATTGGTAAAAGTACAGATTCTCAGTTTTTATTATTATTTTTTTTTTGAAGGGTATTTTCATACATTTTTGTTTCACCGTGTAGAAAGCAAGTTTTTATACAGCCCCAATTTCAGGGCTTTTCAGTGCACTGCTAATTCCCATTCACAGTAATATGACTTGCCCTTGTAAATGTGTACGACGGACGTAAACTTTGGAGTTACTAAATCTCATTCTCGTGTTGTTTCCATTTTTTTTACAACCCGTTTCTGTCCAGCTCATGTTAGATCTAAATGTCCTTATATTATACAGTATATGTAGGTGTCAAAGTTATCGCCACCTCTGTTTTCAGTAATTTGTGTACCCTCCCTTCCAAAGGATAACTTATCTCTGAGCCTACTGCATTGTGCTTGCATAACAGAACATAATTTTCCCTTTTATTTTGAGCACATAATTTAGCTCACCTGAGTTGTGCATCTTGTCCAGCCTTAGCTCATCTTTATTCAGGGAGCCAATAGCATTGGCTGGCACTTCACGCATCACAGCTTTACTGTACTGTATACGCTGGATGACAGAATAACTGCGGTCAGTATCTTTGACAAAATTATGAATAAAGCCTTCTGCTTGCGTTGCCTCCAGCATCTATTATTTCCAAGCATTAAAAAACATAAGCATAAACACGGAAATTATCATCCTGGTGCTCAAAGCAAAACTGGTACCAGCAGAGGTTTGTTATCTTAGAAACGAAAGAAAGAAAAATGATGGATAGCTTGAATTCTTGAGAAGGGATGTGTGGAATAAAACAGGTGTTTTATTACACCCATAATAATATTCAGAGAGCACCGAATATTAAGGGCCATATACTTCTGGATTATTACTGCAATAAGTGACATAAGACGGTATGAACAGTTTACCTCTGATAAATCATTCTCAAATATATCCTGCTTGTGAAAATTGTTCAATAAAGTCCTACACAAGCGACTTGTCATCAAACCTGAGATATGTGGGTGTGAATGCTACTGGGGGTGCCACAGTGGCTCGGTGAACAGCGATGTCACCTCTCTGCCTCACAGCAAGAAGGTCCCGGGTTCGATTCCTGAGCAGGAGCCTTTCCGTGTGGAGTTTGCATGCTCTCCCCGTGTCCACGTGGGTTTCCTCCAGATACTCCGGTTTCCTCCCACAGTCAAAAGTACATGCAGGTCAGGCTAATTGGAAACTCTAAATTGCCCCTAGGTATGAGTGTGTGAGCGAATGGTGTGCGTGCCCTGCGATGGATTTGCTACCTCTCCAGGGTGTGCTCCCGCTTCATGCCCAATGCATTCTGGGATAGACTCCTGCCCCCGGGGGGGGGGGGGGGGGGGGGGGGGGGGGTGGGAGGCTGGAAAACAGTCTTTCAGTGGCTGGTGTTAGGATCTCTGCTCTGCCTTAATTACATAATTAACACTGATAAGGATGCTAGGAGCAAAGTAGTTCTAACAACACAAAACCTGGGGTGTAGAAAACCGTTTCGGGGGGGAGGGGGTGGTGATATTTCAATAGGATCCATCTTGGAAATTAATTGGTGTATTAATATGGTGTATATACAGTATATGCCTCTGCAATTAAAGCTCTACATATGGACCAGAACAGCTGAGGGAAGGTATCCAGTTCTAGGCATCACAGAATAAATAGACAAGAACTGTTTAAAAAGCAGAGGGAGCCCAGTTCAGATGTGATGCTTCCGGGCTGAGAAAGCAGACTCTCTTTGTCCTCCATTTTCTATAATCTACAAAAAGCTATCAAATTAAATTCCGAGAACTTTTCAGTTATTCATGCAAGAAGACTTCCCAAAAATCAGAAAAAAAAGCAGAAGCACAGCATCGATCAAGAACAAACTAGAGCCAGGATTAGATGACCTTTTACATACCATTTATAAATGGACATGAATATGCAAAATGAAGCTTGCATATGCAAAGGAAATGACTTTTTTTTGCATGATAGAAAGGTCACACTGGGTCTGATTACAGTCATAATGAAATGGTTCTACATCACTGACTAACAATGCGAAGAAACAAATGATAAACATTAGTGCTATGATTAGCAACATAACAATCTCCCTCTTGGACGAGTGACCGTGGTCCAGTTAGAGCGATGAATACTTCCATTACGATGTAATGAGGTTAGGGTGACACAATTTATTTTTTTTAAAACCCCACTTTTACAGACGGGATTGCAGAAAAGAATACACTCTGGGCCTGATACTCCAAGCACTTTAGCATGTGCAAAACCTTTCAGCGCATGCAAAACCAATAACGAAGCCAACGACTGGCGCAAAACAAGTGCCATGGCCCATCACTGATCATGTGACGGCCCATCATTGATCATGTGACGGCCCATCACTGATCATGTGACGGCCCATCATTGATCATGTGATGGCCCATCATTGATCATGTGATTGACTGTGCATGCACTAAAGGCCCTCTGTTGCCAGGGAACCATGCCAAAAATCTCTCTGAGACCGAGGACCTCGTCTCGTAGATAAACACCGTTTTAGAATTTAACAGTGACAGCTGTGCAATCAGGATTAATTAGTCTGCGCAAGTAGGAGACGAGTGGGGTGAAGGGGGAGAGTGGCGCTCAGAACCTCCGGATCAACTGCACGGAACAATATACGCCCAGCCATCGCTGGTCATCGCCGCTAATTGTTTGCTTTTAGCATCCTCTCATCTCGTAAAACTTAACACAGCATTAAATTGTTATGATTTGGCTAAACGGCCGGAGTGATGCGATGCGTCTCCTTCGCCACTAGGGGGCGCAGGTCTCTGACCCGTCACGTTGATCTGCTGCGTGTGGCATCAGAACAAGAGGAACACGCAGAACGTGAACTGCTCGTTCTGTATTAGCGACCGAGCTAAGCTCGCGATTGGCTGTGCCGTTTTGTGCAGCAGAATGCATGAGTGTGTGTGTGTGTGTGTGTGTGCGTGTGTATTGGCTTCCGAGCAGCTCTCTCCATTTAGAGCTGGCTAACTGCCATCTAATTGGCTGTGATAATTGCCATTGAATTCCAATCGGAATCCTTTGCATGAATTGTTGGGGGGGGGCTCACATGAAATTACAGCTGAACTCCACAGAATTTATGATCAACTCTGTTTTAACCAGATCTCTGAATGAGCGGTAAGGGACCAGGCCGCGGCCCGGCTGCAATGCTAATTTAGACTGGGCTGCACAAATTAACATGAGTCGGTCAACACATCTGAGTGCAATCCACGATTGTGCAGTACACTTAAAACCACTGTATGACAGAAAGGGACTGAGTCTGTATCTGAGACTCTCTGTCCCTGTCTCTCTCTCTCTCTCTCTCCGTCTCTCCCTATCTCTCTGTCTCTCTCTTGCTGTCGCTCCCTCCCTCTGTCTGTGTGTGTGTCTCTCTCTCTCTGTCTCTCTCTCTGGTATAATTCTTCCTACCAAAGGGCACACAGGACCGTTCATGCTCTGCCATTAAAGCCAGCCACCCAGCCGAGTCCCAGGTGGGGAGAGACAGTAAAAGCAGGGATCTTTCATTTGGCAGAAAGGCCTCTAAGAGGGAATTAATAGCAGCATGAGCGTCTCTCTGCAGTTTTTACTGTCTCGTGGTGAACGGGGTTTCCAATAAGGCTGCGATCTCGTTAAATCAGCGTGTACCTCTACAACCCCGCCCTGGAGCGGGACACACACACAGCAGGACACTGGAGCGATGTGTGTGGGCTGTGTGTGTGTTGGGTGTGTGTGTGTGTGTTTGGAGAGTGCATCATAACACGCCACAGCTTTGTAAATGATGCACTCTCTCTTCCCTCTCCGCTTTGACACCATAACTGTGTCTCAGGGTGGTTCGTGGGGACCCAGATGTATGCCGTGTGTGTATGCCGTGTTTCCAGCTGGTGTGTAACGCCTTCACCTCAGCTGTACAGCTCAAAGGGCCTTCACTGAATGCTTATTTCCAATAACTGGAGCCTTTACAACCTGTCATCAAAGCACAGTAATGACTGAGGATGGTTCACACAGTTCAGAGAGCTACACACACACACACACACACACACACACACTAGCAAACACAGGTCGCTTCTCAGATCAGGCCGAACCTGCATCTGTCTAGTTCAAAGTCTAGACTTGATATTTCTGTTGGAATCTAAACCAATTAAATTGCTTCTGGTTGGGTATTGATATGAAAAATGAAATTAAATAAAAATATCCACAAGCCTCTTCATTTTGTTTTATTAGGCAGCCGCTTGACCATCAGCACTGTCTTAAACAGAGACGGACACAACCACGTGTCTTCATCATTTACTGCATACAGACATCCACGTCCCCCTACACATTATGTGTATGTACACACACTCACACGCATATGCACACACACACAGACACACACACACACCATGGCCCGCTACTATCTTTGTCAGGTCTTCACACAGATAGGAGCTGAAAGTGGGGTCACTAGTGCAAGCTTGGCCATTCCAGCCAACAAGCAGAGGAGCTTCATCCCCCCCCCCCCCCCCCCGTCTGACATTCAAAACTGAGAAGAGAGGGGGAGCTGCCTGGGATTTGAAAAAAAAAACCAACAACCTTGAGTTGCCCTCTAATCCCTCCACAAAGCTGATGCAGATATTAATTTCACATTCAGTTTCCAGCTCCAACCCAATTTGATGAGCTGAGCAGTAACAGGAATCCCAGCTGAACAGTAACACCATACAGCCACTGATCTTCACAGTACTCAGACAGGCTTGTCTAATTCTGTACCCACTTCCAGAATATCCACATATAATGTAGCCCAGTGGATCTCCGGTGATCCTGTAGTTCTGATGCCGAAGAGCACATTCATACATTTTCAGTTTTTGAGAGATTCTGTCCGGCCAGTCTTCCCTCTCCTGCCCCAGGAGTTTGTGGGTAGTGCAGGTAGTGCATTTTTAAAATTTTTATTTTATTTTATTTTTTAGCTGCACACTCGCTTATTTCAGACATGAAAACCGTAAACACATTCCAATATTTTAAACCACTGAATACAAATAAAAAATAATTCATATCACTTTTTTTCTTTTTTTTTTGTGTCCCTGTGGGTGAAACTTGAATTCCACTGACACAATAGGACTTCTGCAGAGGTTGAGCAGCTGGTGACAGGGGATAGTAAGACCTGGAAAAGCGCTGCATCACTGGGCCACAGGTTGCCGTGGAAACACCCAACCGCTCTGCACCCAACGCCTGGCCGCAGAACCAGCGGAACGTTCCGGTGCTTCTGAGCGTTCGTCCTCACTTTCGCGTGCCCGCATCCTCCGGACAAAGTGTGCCGACGGTCCTGTTCGCCGCTCGCGTCCGAAACGGCAGCCAGGACAGGCCACCGTGTTCCACGCCGCCGACCCAGCCAATGTTTCGACGTGCTTTACAGCAAACCTCAGCGACCCGTCCCCCTTAAAAGCACAATGCACAAACACCCACGAAATAAGCTTTCTTTTTTTCTTTCGCTATAAAAGTACAGAAGTTTCCGTTGTGGACGCTTGGTAAGCTGTGGGCCTGTGGAATTATTCTGAACACGTCTGCCACTGTTTATGAAGAAAAGTCAGCGTTTGCCATCCAAATATCAAAAGCCCACAGGATGTTTTTTTTTTTTACCACAAGCAATTTCTCCTTTCTGGTATTCTTTAAATAACATTTCCTCTTTGTATGCCAAAAAAATATTTGAATTTTATTATTATTATTTTTATTTTTTTACAGTGGAACCCTGGGAATTCTGTTACCCAGATCATAATCCAGCCAGGCCGCTCCGATTTTATTAAACGCAATAAAACCTTGAAGAATCCGCACCCCCCCGGCACATCGCGCATGCAGCGATGCCATTGGAGGGCGTCGCAGAGAGCGCTTCATCGGTGGGGAAAAGGAAAACAGGCCCAAGATGAAGCTGTTTTTACACTGCAGTACGTCTTCCCTCCAGGGCCTGGAGCTCTCCGGCTCAGTGGAGCGGCTCTGTGTTGTCAGGAGCATGTACAACGTTCAAGGAAAATAAAAACCAGCAGCACAGAGCATCGCTCGGCTTTAAGGTGGTTAAGGACGATGGAGGCTGCCTTTCCAGGAAAAGGAGAGGCATCGATTTCTTGCCATCGGTGTGCTGTACCGGCAGGCTTGCCGGCTTGGACAAACATTTCCTTTCCGATGCACTCAGTCTGTATATCTGGAGAACGCCGGGAGGTTGGCAGGGAGATTCCAGCCCTCACAGGACCGAATGACCGCGTGAGCGAGTGAACACACACCCTCTTACGGCTCACCGCTGTTTGCACCGTCCACACACACACACACACACACACACACATCTGACCCTCCCCTGCCACACCACCGTTTACATCTCATTAACCCTCTGAGGTGTGACATCACAAACACATCATTTAGAATGTTCTTAACTGGACATTCTGACGCTGATGTCACAATCACGACTGACAACTGAAAGTGATGGAGTTCCAGGACACTAAATTTTGGGGGGAAAACATTCCAGAAAACCTTCTCTTCAAAGGGTTTATGGCAGTACCTCCCCACTCCTCCCCTCCTAAATCTTTCCTCTTTGCTCAAAACGAAAAGCAAAGTTGGCAGCAAAGTCAGCAAAGGGATTCTGTTGCATCCATTAGGGGGAGTTTCGTTGGGTACTGAGAGTTCCAGAATGTTCCTTGTTCCTCTTGTACAGGCCCCCTTAGCCACCCCACACACGCACCTAGCGCTCGACTCCTCCGGGACCGAGACGGGGGGCGCCGGGAGCCCCTGAGTGGGCGTGGCGCGGGGCGGGGCGGGGCCTAGCCGCTGTTTTCGGCGGTCATGTACTTGAGCGCGGCGAAGCCGTAGCGGCGGGACATGTTCTGCTGGAACTCCTCCTTCAGCGTCCTCAGGCACACGCGGTACTGCTTGTTGGAGCGGAACTTGGTGATGTCGAAGCTGGGCGCGTGCGGCATGTGGATCATGTAGGCGTTGGGCAGCACCACAAACTCGTACTCCTGCACCAGAGAGAGGGGGGGGGGAGGGGGCAGGGGGGAGAGAATGTCAAAGGAAAGACAGTTCTGTACACACAGTAAGGACCTAGATTTACCAGTTTCTTAGTTTCACTCATCTTTTCCCTCACCCAGTGTGCTGTCCGAAGAGCTGGTTTCACTGCTGATTTGGGTATACCCTGCATACTTTAACTGCCAAAGTGAATTTTTTAAATGTATGTTGTTGCCAGTTCAAACACCACACCGCCCCCCTCCCATGTCCACTAATAAAAACTTTCTAGGGGAAACAAGTTATTTACAAGTAATATAAACTATCTTCACATTTTGGCAGCCACATGTTGTCACATTTCTAATTCGCACACCGTTGGCTCAAGTGGTGTACTGCCTCTTTAAGAGCTGATAAGAGCACCTACAGTAAGTGAAATGAAGTGGAGTTTGTGAAGAGTCAAAAGGCTGGGCTGAGTGGTGTAAGCTTCCGGATAAATTAATCTTTGACCTGCTTTCTGATTGGCTGCCTGCTTTGAGCTATTGACCCAAGCCTGAAACACAACTGCTTTCACTCTGTGTTAGTGCGTCTCTGGTAAGCAGTTTTAACAGCCCGGAGAGTGTTGGAGAGGTTGTTTTATGGTAGTTAGGCCCTGAGGAGACCTGGCGGTTTGTGTGTTCTTTGATTCCTCAAAGCTCTGCTCAGATTTATTTTCCTCTTCTTCCAGCCAAATAAATGTTGGGCAAAATCGCATCGCCATGGGGATCATATTGGCCATTGTGACTGCATATGATCACACGCATCGCCATGGGGATCATATTGGCCATTGTGACTGCATATGATCACACACCAAGGATTTCCTGGTGACCTGCCTTTCAGTCTCTCACATATAGCACATACACACACTGTAAAATCCACAATCTGTGTGGAGTTCATGCCATATGTCAAATAATTCATCATAACCTTCCAGGAAGCAGAGGCTCTGTTTGGCCACTGTTGTATTTATTTATTTTTTAATAACTGTACTGTCTTCTTAAAGTTAGGCTATACATTTCATTTCATAAACATTTCATTTTCAGAAAAGTGAGACAAGAGAGCAAAAAAAAAGAAAAAGTCGTTCCCTGTCGATCCCTGTAAAATCCATATCCGTGTGTCAGTACAGCCCTGATATTCAGCTGGTTTAGATCGAATCGACTCATCCAAAATGCATTATTCACACAAAATGAAAAACAACAGCCGTCCAGAACAGCAGCAGTGATGTCAAACGACGAGCTGAATTGAATTTGCTCAGTTTTTGGCTTTTACTGGAAGCATGCAAATAAACCCTGCACACAGAATGGGTGAAAGCTGGACTATAAGCAGCCACGGCTGCAAAAAGGGAAACACTGCAGGATTGGTCCAGTGTGTCCCCTTAAGAAATAAAGGGAGAACATAAAGTGTATTACCATACAAAGCCTGGAATATTTTGTTTAAAAAATGAGTGCTGTATATCTTGAGGTCCTTTACTTATTGTACATGCAAAAATACAATAAAAAGAAATTTGATAACAAAAAAAAGAAATGAATACTAATGAATCATCTTGAAAGGTTTTTTTTTTCCTGGAGAAAAGTTAAGCAGGGCGTCCGTTAAATTTGCATCGCCTCTGGGGACATAAGACCGCTGAGAGATTATAGCACCGTTTCAATTATGGAGGCACTGTGTAAATGTTTGATTCTGCAGCCTCATCTTCATGGGAGGATGAAAAACACTGAATACGGAACACTGGGGAACAGAAGGGCTAACTGAGCAGCCCGTTAGCCCGTTAGCCCTTTAGCCCGTTAGCCCTTTAGTCCGTTAGCCCTTTAGCCCGTTAGCCATTAGTCCTTTAGCCCGTTAGTCCTTTAGCCCGTTAGCCCTTTGGTCCGTTAGCCCTTTAGTCCTTTAGCCCGTTAGCCTGTGATCACGGAGGGATTCAGGCCATACCTGCGCGTCCAGCTCCATCACGTGGGCCACCTTGTTCCAGCCGAACCCGACGAAGCGCCGGTCGTACTCGGGACTGTCCCGCCGCACCATGACGTAGGGCTCGAAGTCCGCCTCCCACTGCACCCGGTACGGCGTGGTGGCCGTCCGCCATTTTGCGAAGTTGGTGGGGGCGTGACCCTTCGTCCACACGTGGTACCTGTTTGAACCAGAGTGGGGCCGGGGGCAGGGGGGGGGGGCAGTGTGGTATAATGGGTAAGGAACTGGTCTTGTAACCTGAAGGTCACAGGTTCGATTCCCGGGTAGGACACCTTGCCATTGTACCCTTGAGCAAGGTACTTGAAGAACCTGCATTGCTTCAGTGTATATCCAGCTGTATAAATGGATGATTCAGTGTATATCCAGCTGTATAAATGGATGATTCAGTGTATATGCAGCTGTATAAATAGGTGCAATGTAAATGCTGTGTTAAAGCTGTGTAAGTCGCTCTGGATAAGAGCGTCGGCTAAATGCCTGCAATGCAATGTCTCAAACTGCCGCTAGGATGAGCTTCACGGTCGCCTGGGGTCTGTAAGCTGGGCCACAGGCATAGATTTAACAGGAACACAATCTCACTGAAAGCCCCATTTGCTTTTAATGCTCTCTTCCATTACAGGCAATGTAAGGTAAAGTCTCCATCAATCCCCGTACTCTCCGCCAGGAATTGGATTACAGGGCATGAATGACTGCAGACGAACGCGCAGATGAGATTTTTCTGCAGAAGCTGACAAGCGATTTGCCGCAGGAATAAAATGTAACTCTAATATAACCTGGCTGATTAACCGTACGTTTGCCATTTGCAGAGCTGGGCCAGTTGTTTCAGGGGGCCCTGATTAATGAGGACCTGGGGCAGGTTCAGTATTACAGCAGAACAGCGCTGGTCGAACCTACAGATGCACCGCATGGATTTCACCAGTCCACTACTTAATCTCGCAATGTCATGCTACCCAGGTGGAGTTAAAGTGGGGGGGTCACCTGTGCTTACCTGAAGGTGAAGAGCGTTCCCATGTCCAGCTGGGACAGCAGCTCGGCCTTGGATTTGGGGTAGGACAGGCGGTAGCGCAGGGTCTCGAAGGCCGGCACCACCAGGGCCTTCTTGGTGTTGGCCATGTCCAGCTGCACCACCGACTTCCTAAAGGACCACCAGAGCAAGTAAAACAGATTCCTACACACTGCCGTAAGGTGGACGTCACCTGACGTACTCGTAGAGCTCACAGCTCAGAACGCAATACACAGGAGGGCTCTCAATGCCTGCCGGTGCCTGAAGAGTGCCACCCCCCCCACCGACACCCCTCACCCCCACCCCCAACCCCAACCCCAACAAACACACGGACAGGAAGCCTGTCTCCCTCACCTGAGGTACTCGTAGAGCCCGTACATGGGCAGGAAGTCGATGTCGGACAGGAAGTCTCCCTCACCTGAGGTACTCGTAGAGCCCGTACATGGGCAGGAAGTCGATGTCGGACAGGAAGACGTAGGGCGTGTTGACCTGCTTCATGGCCACGTTGCGCAGCAGGTTGACGGGGTAGAACTGGCCCTCCTTGTAGACGATGTGGTACCCCACGTTGCCCCGCCCCATCAGCACCTCGGAGCCCTGGGCGTAGCGCAGGAACTGCTGCGCCTCGGCGTCCGACAGGTACAGGGCCAGGCTGACGGGCCCCTCCCAGTGCTTACAGATGGCCTCCAGCATCTGGAGCCTGCGAGACAGGACCACACACCCCCCCACCCCCAACATTTAACAGCCCTGGCCTCTATCATCTGGAGCCTGCAGGAGAGAGGGCCACACACCCCCCACCCCCCAAACTTTAACAGCCCAGGCCTCTATCATCTGGAGCCTGCAGGAGAGAGGGGCACCAACACCAACCACCTCCAAAATTTAACAGCCCTGGCCTCCAGCATCTGGAGTCTGCGAGAGAGGACCACATACACCCACCCCCCCCCCCCCCCCCCCCCTCTTAAATTTAACAGCCCACTACAAGGTCTGAAGCACTAAATGTTACTTGTCTAAGGCAGGTAAAACTAGGGGTGGGACATTTCACAATATTCTCTACACAGTGACGAGCGTTCGATTAGTTATTTAATCGTTATCTTACCATATTGCTATAATCACAATATGATGTGATCAGCTGCGATGTGAATGCGATCATTAGATTTGACAGATTCCCCCCACCCCACGACACTCAAGAGATCATTAAAATAACAAACGGTATAACTTTTCAATTTAACAAGTGTTTTTAATAAGTTTGCCATGTAAATGACTTGCGACGCGAGTCGGTATCTGTTCATACACGTCGCATCGATGCGGCTGCATCGTGACGTTTGCATCGCGATGCGCTGATGCATCGATGTCTCACTGCACCCCTATTCGGAGGCGAATAACTTTTACTGACTGACGTGTCGAAACCCAACTTGATGCGGCTTTATTGAATTAATATGCAGATGACTGGCTCCGGATAATCTGCCCCATTAAAACCCATCTATACTGATTTAGCTTAGCTGATCCGAGGCACAGCAGGGTTTCCCCATTTTATTTACTTTTCAGTGAGTTTTAATTAAAATTTTAACTGTTGGGCCTTCACATGCTGAGAGCCATCAGGAAGCAATAGAGCGCTATAGTTTGCAGTGAATTTGCTTCGGCAGATTTCCAATCCTTTTTTAATTTTTTTACCCCCATAGGGATTTCGATTTCTGCAGAAAATAATGTCTGTGGTAAACATAAGCATAAGAGAGCTCTTCGCGTTTTGTTCTACAAGATAAATTACATTTATTATTTATTATCTCAATCATGAATTTCAAAGCCGTTGTGTGCTTAAAATAAGTTGCCAACGAGTTATATCGAAACTACGTTCGCATTCCGCCAACCACCGCCCAAATTTCACGCTAGCCCGCCTGCACGCGACAGCCTTCGTGGTTTCAAACGGAGACTTCGCGGCCACGTTCCCCTGGCCACGGCCGGCCGTTTCCTCCTGACGACTTTATTCCGGTACGGACAGGAATTTAGCGGGAGAAATCTGCCACAGCCATCCGTCACCCGGCCGAGCGGCCGAATCGTGAGCGTCGTCGGAAAAGCGACGGTGGCGAAGAGAGCAGATTTACCGACAGAGCGTGTCGCTAGTCCCTCGGTCGACTTGCGGGAGCGAGACTTCGCCCGAACATCGCGGCAGAAACCGCGACGAGCTTCCCTCACCGCGTGCATTCCGTGAGCGTCCTAGGTACTAGAGGCGGTATGAATGCGGACGGTAATTAAGATCAATGCCCTCGCTGCAGAAAGGGAATGAACCCAAGCTTTGACCTAAAAGGTCGACCGATCAAAACGTTCTGTTTTTGAAAACACTGGTGTTTGCTTCGTCCAGAGGAAACGTGACACGCATCAGCTGGAAAACAGCATTTTCCAATTTGTGATTTGTGCAGTGTCTCTGTGGAGTTCGGCTCGTGTTTGAACATCACAGAATTTCCTCAGTTGCAAAAAGCTCGAGGAAAAAAAACAAAACACATCTTTGAAAACTTTTCTGCTCATTAATGGCACAATACAAAGACGGAAAACTTTTTTGTGCCGTCAAAGTTTACGACTCTAGTTTCGCGTGGGCAGTTAAGATGCATCTGAACACATAAAGGCCATTACTAAGATATAAAAAAAAATACGGATTCACACAGACTGCAGTGAGGCCCATCTGAAACATAGCAGCACATTAAAAAAAATAGGCCACCGAATCTTCAGAGTCACACACTGACAGGGAAATGAGATCTCGCCTCTGCAGACTGCCTCTGTGGGGCATCCAGAAATATCTCACATCAGCCCGAAAAAGGCTATTACTTTACCCCCCCCCCAAAATCTGTGGATCCACCCCAAGGTCACACAAACTCTGGCTATGGCGATGTGTCCGAGGGGAGGGGCTGGAATAAGAGAGCCGTTATGTGAGGAGCACGCTGTGTTCTCCACACTCTCGCTGCTCCCTGCGCAGGCCTGAGTGTAATGGGCCGCGGGAGGCATAACCGCTTTTCTGTTTCTCCTACTTACTGGAAAATTTCATTTTATGGGTCAGGAAAAGAATTAAGGCTTTTATCCTTGAAATATGAGAGAGAGAGGGGAACAAATGTGCGCATAAAATCAAAACAGGTTGCCCAGGTGATAAGGGCTTAAGGCAAACTCGGTCCACTTTAAATGCCAACATGGCCCACCTTCTCGTTCATAGTAATGTGTCATCCCTACAATATTTAAATTGAGTAGATCGTGGGGCTTTCATGTGACCTTACAGGTGAGCGTTTAGGCCCTTCAGGTAAACTTTAGGCCCTGCAGGTGAGCGTTTAGGCCCTGCAGGTGAGCGTTTAGGCCCTTCAGGTAAACTTTAGGCCCTACAGGTGAGCGTTTAGGCCCTGCAGGTAAACTTCAGGCCCTGCAGGTGAGCGTTTAGGCCCTGCAGGTGAGCGTTCAGGCCCTGCAGGTGAGCGTTTAGGCCCTGCAGGTATACTTTAGGCCCTGCAGGTGAGCGTTCAGGCCCTGCAGGTGAGCGTTCAGGCCCTGCAGGTGAGCGTTCAGGCCCTGCAGGTGAGCGTTCAGGCCCTGCAGGTGAGCATTTAGGCCCTGCAGGTATACTTTAGGCCCTGCAGGTGAGCGTTTAGGCCCTGCAGGTGAGCGTTCAGGCCCTGTAGGTGAGCGTTCAGGCCCTGTAGGTGAGCGTTTAGGCCCTGCAGGTGAGCGTTCAGGCCCTGCAGGTGAGCGTTCAGGCCCTGCAGGTGAGCGTTCAGGCCCTGCAGGTGAGCGTTTAGGCCCTGCAGGTAAACTTTAGGCCCTGCAGGTGAGCGTTTAGGCCCTGCAGGTGAGCGTTTAGGCCCTGCAGGTGAGCGTTCAGGCCCTGCAGGTGAGCGTTTAGGCCCTGCAGGTGAGCGTTCAGGCCCTGCAGGTGAGCGTTTAGGCCCTGCAGGTGAGCGTTTAGGCCCTGCAGGTATACTTTAGGCCCTGCAGGTGAGCGTTTAGGCCCTGCAGGTGAGCGTTTAGGCCCTGCAGGTGAGCGTTCAGGCCCTGCAGGTGAGCGTTTAGGCCCAGCAGGTGAGCGTTTAGGCCCAGCAGGTGAGCGTTTAGGCCCTGCAGGTGAGCGTTCAGGCCCTGCAGGTGAGCGTAAGGAGGGGCGGGGCGTACCTGTCCATGGAGAGCTGGGCCACCAGCGTGACGTCGGTGCGGTCGGCGGCGGGCTCGTGCTCGTAGTGCAGGAAGTAGAGGTGCGTGCGGTGCACGGTGAAGCGCTCCCGCCGGAACTCGTAGCACGGGTCGTCCTCGTCCAGCTCCGACAGCGTCTTCTGCAGCTGAGGGGACACGCAGAAGCCCCGGTCACCTTCGCCCCCGTCCCAGAACACCAGAGCGCGCGTCCCAGAACACCTGAGCGTGCGTCCCAGAACACCTGAGCGCGCGTCCCAGAACACCTGAGCGCGCGTCCCAGAACACCTGAGCACGCGTCCGTCCCAGAACACCTGAGCACGCGTCCGTCCCAGAACACCTGGGCGCGCGTCCGTCCCAGAACACCTGAGCGCGCGTCCCAGAACACCTGAGCGTGCGTCCCAGAACACCTGAGCGTGCGTCCCAGAACACCTGAGCACGCGTCCGTCCCAGAACACCCGAGCGCGCGTCCCAGAACACCTGAGCGCGTGTCCGTCCCAGAACACCTGAGCGCGCGTCCGTCCCAAAAGTACGGCCGTGCCACTCCCTCGCGTGACGCTGACCCGCGACACGCTCCGTCTCCGTTCCTCAGGCGCTTCAGACAAATCAGAAACCGCAGTGTTACGTTTCACAAGCGCAAAGCTCGCGCTTGGAATGTACTGGAAAAATCGAGCATTCAGAAACCGCTGCCCATCCCCCAGCCTCCCTTTGCTTCGATGGCAAAGTCTGCGCTCCTGAACACTCCAAGATTCCGTTCACGGAGAGAGTAGCTCCACAAAAAAATTTAATTTTCAATAACCATGCTTATCCAAATGCACACAAATTTCAAAAGAAATGCCATCATAATAATTAATTATGTGGTTTAATGAGGCTGGCTGTAATAATGCTGAAGTTAAAAAAAAACGATGTTTAGCTTTCTCTGATCACGGGAATGAGTGCAGACTAATGACAGAGGAATATAACTCATCAGCAGGACCCTTTAATCAGCGGGGAAAGACCAAAGGGGAACGACAGAAAGCAAGTCCCCGAGGCTCGGGACTGGAAACACGACTAATCAGGAAGATCAAAGCCCAGAGCACCGCCATTACAAGCCTGGCACTAACTGCTGAATAAAGGTCTTCTTATTAGGAGGAGGAGACCCACAGCCTACCAAGCAGATCCCTGCAGGCAGGTTCTCTAAGGTCACGGTAGCATAGTTGTATGAACTAATATTCTGAACCCGTGCTGGCCTAGCGTTGTAAATCCTGCCTGCGATATGGATTCTTGGGCCCTTCTGCCATACGCTTGTTGGGGAGTTTTGCGGTTTTAACGTAATAAAAGGTTAAACTCAGTCAACATGCCAAAAGCAAAAACGTGCGGGTGTGTTTCGCCCAAAATGATTTCAAACAATGGGACGTGCCTTTTCAGTAAAAAAAAACAAAAACAAAACGAAAACGTTATTTAGTGATGACGTTTGCTATTTTACAGAAGGTTGACTGCTGGTTCAGGCACTGTACTGTTTCAAAAGCATCGTTTTGGCAGCGGCACAGCGGAAGTCTAAACGATGCCCATCCCTAATCAGTGCAGTCCCGTAAAAACCTTTCACTCCGAATGGTGCCTCCTCCGTTTCAGCACGAGCTGACGCTGCACTGTCCATTTCCTCAAAAGGCTTTCCTGGCACTGCTTCCTGCTCACCCCCAACCCCCACCCCCACCCCCCTCCTAATGGGGGTATTCCCAGCCAATGATCTCTGGGAAGTAAAGGGAAGTGCTGCTCAAATGGGCAATGAAAATAAAATGGACCAAGCTGAAGGACGGCTAACCGGATTTTTCAACAGACACTTACTGGAGTAAGGGAACACACATAAACCAGCGAGTTTCTAACAGTGCACCACAAAGTGAAAACACAGCACAGCACAAATTAATGGAGACTAATACTCTTACAAGACCGAGCAATGCAGGAAAGAAGGGCACTGCAATAAATATCTGGTGAATATTTCTTATTACATCCTTGTAAAAGTTTTGAAATACTATTGTACTATGCGGCTGGAGGCAGGAGCATTTTTACTGGGCAAGTGAGCACACCCATAGCAAAGATCTTTGTTTGCCTGTCTCCAACTTTAGAGACCTCACCAGTGTATTATATTTAACACCCTCAAAAAAAAGTTTTAAAAAGTTTTAACTGTTGTAATTTATAATGAATTTCATTTATAATTATTTAAACAATGATAGGCATAAAGCAATTGACAATATAATTTCTCATCCTTTTATCTTCTATTTTTGGGCCATATTAAATGTAGAAAATGATTTTTATGCAATAATGATAGTAGACAATAAAAGGAAACAATAAATACTGGTAAGTCAAAGTAACATTTCCAGAATTAAAAGCTGCTGATCTACAACCCTGCCAGGGTCCGATATATCCCTGCCATTCCATTGGCTACTGATATCAGCTGGTATAAAAACTGAGAAACTTGAGCCAATTGAGCAGCAAAACAGAGACAGCTCCGTTATATTTAAACGACTTTACACACCGGCCAGACGTCTCTGTTCTGAATCCCCAGGGAAGCTGACGCCCCCCCCCCCCTCCACATGCTGGCACTGTGGAAATTATTAAGTATTCACTTAAATGCTTGTTTACAAATAATGCTACAAAAATAGAACATCCTCAATAAGCAGTTTTCCCCCCTGGGACGTTAACTTTGCGAGAACAAAACAAAAAGGCAAAAAATGTGTTAACAGTAACTACTGCAACAGTGAAACACTGATATAGTTTATAGCCTTGAACAGCCTCGAAAATGGTTCCACGTACAGGTCAATAATTTAGAAATATGATCTTGCTGAAAAGTGTAAATGAAGTCACTTGAATAACTGCCGCACAAGTTGCAGCAGGGAATCCCAAATGCAAACTTTCATTTAAAAAAAAAAACAAAAAACAAACAATTTTTTAAAAAGCTGTTGTATATTTAAATATTAGGCTGTATTTTCTAATGAACAGATTGACCTTGCCCTGGGGATATGAGTTACCAAATGGTTTCATCCTCATGAAAAGACAGTTATGCTTATTTCTTTTTAAAGCCTCATACGCAGCAATATGCTGTAATTAAAATGATGAGAAGTGTCTTGTTACACCTATAATTAATTAACTTATATTTTACGACATTACCAGCATGACAAGTAGCAACCATCTATTTTCCCATGTTGTGTGGAGTTCTAATACTGTGTGTGGCCGGTGTCCTCATAAGTACTGTGTATGGGGTGGAGTCCTCATGAATACTGTGTATGGGGTGGAGTCCTCATAAATACTGTGTATGGGGTGGAGTCCTCATAAATACTGTGTGTGGTGTGGAGTCCTCATAAATACTGTGTGTGGTGTGGAGTCCTCATAAATACTGTGTGTGGTGTGGAGTCCTCATAAATACTGTGTGTGGTGTGGAGTCCTCATAAATACTGTGTGTGGTGTGGAGTCCTCATAAATACTGTGTATGGGGTGGAGTCCTCATAAATACTGTGTATGGGGTGGAGTCCTCATAAATACTGTGTATAGTGTGGAGTCCTCATAAATAGTGTGGAGTCCTCATAAATACTGTGTATGGGGTGGAGTCCTCATAAATACTGTGTATGGGGTGGAGTCCTCATAAATACTGTGTGTGGTGTGGAGTCCTCATAAATACTGTGTGTGGTGTGGAGTCCTCATAAATACTGTGTGTGGTGTGGAGTCCTCATAAATACTGTGTGTGGTGTGGAGTCCTCATAAATACTGTGTGTGGTGTGGAGTCCTCATAAATACTGTGTGTGGTGTGGAGTCCTCATAAATACTGTGTATGGGGTGGAGTCCTCATAAATACTGTGTGTGGTGTGGAGTCCTCATAAATACTGTGTGTGGTGTGGAGCCCTCATAAATACTGTGTGTGGTGTGGAGCCCTCATAAATACTGTGTATGGAGATGCAAACATTGCTGGATTTGGCATGCTAGAGAAGTGCAACCCCAATCAGACACTAAGCAATAAAAAACGTGTGCGTTTACTACTGCCTGACCAAGCAAGAAAAGAACTGTGTGCGTTTACTACTGCCTGACCAAGCAATAAAAAAACGTGTGCGTTTACTACTGCCTGACCAAGCAAGAAAAGAACTGTGTGCGTTTACTACTGCCTGACCAAGCAATAAAAAAACGTGTGCGTTTACTACTGCCTGACCAAGCAAGAAAAGAACTGCGTGCCTGACCAACCAGAGGCGACCCATGATAACAACCCATCCCTCCACAAAACGAGGAGAACTGGGATATGGTCAGTAAAGCAGACCATTAGTAGGGATGTACAGTAAATAAATAATAACGAATACTTGTTTTCTTTAACGGAATAGTATTCAGATACTCATTTTTTCTTCTTCTTCTTCTTCTTCTGGGGTTTGGGGAGGGGGCTGTAGTGGTACATTCTTGGCAAACAGAAATGGCAGCAGGCTAAACCTCAGATCACGCCAGGCGGTGTCCTCGAGGCAAAGCTTCAGCTCTGAAGAGGCCTGATCCCGACATAATGAAACCCGTGTTTGAGCAACGGATCATGGGAAAGGATCACAAGGCCCTGTGCCAGACTGGCCTACGAAGCCATCCGGTAAAATACTTCTCAAATCCGGCCTGTTACTTCATGAAAATCGAGCGTATCCTTGACCTGATTCCTGCTTCTCTCTCCCCTCCTGAAGCACGACGGCAGATCCCTCAGGCAAGCCAAAGACATGCTGACGCCCTCGGTGAAAACAAACGGCTTCCTGGTTATTACCGTGACTGCAAGGTTTTATCACCTCTGCTCAAGCGAACTAATGGGATACCGGAGTTAAAGTTTGAGGACCCTGTGCGTGTAATAAAATAAAAGAGCTATCTGTTATGCTCGATTGAAAATTAATGAATGAATCCCCACATAAGTAACCGTTGGTGAGGCTCTCCAGTTTGGAGTTTACATTTCCTGGGTCACATCCAATAAAAGAGGAGGTCACAATTGCCCTTGGTCCGCGAAAAGAGTCCCTCTTCACCGCTTGGCCACCATGTGAGCTCGTCTGTCCAACCCTCTGACAGAGGTGCATGTTGTTGTCTTTCCCACCGAGTTCAAGGAGTGGAAAGAAGGCAGCGAGCATAGCAGTGTCCTCTGTCTCTCTTGTCCAGTCACCCCTGACACAAGGACCAAGCGCTGCGCCACAACATGTAGTGCTTCAGTTAGATGCATTCAAAAGTGAATCTGAATGCCCTCCTAGCACATTTGTTTTTACAACCTTTTACTTTTCACTAGTAAAGCTGCCAGACCTTAAATGAGCCAATCGTCGCCTTAAATGAACCCGGTCCCTTCAACCCAGCATCCAGTCAGCAGCCTCATCACTGCTGGGTGGAGTATCAAGGCTGCAGTGTAGCATGGTGGCTAGGGAACTGGGCTTGAACCTCCTATCGCCATGGTTCCCTAGAGCAAAGTGCTTAACCTTCATTTCTTCAGTAAATATCCAGCTGGATAAATGGATTGCACTGTATGTAAATGATGCAAGTCAGGAGCGACCATCTGCTAAATGCTTAAATGTTAATTTTTATGAGTACTGAGGGGGGTGTTGAGTTTTTACCAATGTCTTGGAGAAGAAAGGATGCTTTTTCTGTTTTCGTGGTTTAATGATGTGTGTTCCCACTGAGGAGGTTTTTTTTCTATTTGGGAGTTCAGTCCTGGTTTTTGCTCCCTCTTTCTGCTACTCTGTACAGCGTCTTTGTGGCAGTATTCTGTAAAACGCTGTACAAATAAAACTGATTTGATTTGATTGTGTGTTGGAGAGTGCAGAGAGTTGGTGACCCCCCCTCCTCTGCATGTGGATTTCTCCCAGCATGCCCTCCTTTTCCTGTCCTCCTCTCACTCCCCTGTTCAATGCCTTGTTTCCTCTCCAGTGATGCGCTTCCTGGTCATTGGCAGGGTACCCCAGATGGCACCGCCCCATTAAGCCCCCCCTCCCCCCCCCCCGCAGCTCGCTGTAATTTCCCGCCTCCCCGATGAGACTCTGTGATGCTTATTTCGCCTCATGCTGCTGCACTGCCTTGCACCCACTCCGACTCTCAACCCCCCCCCCCCCCCATGTCTGCTGAATTGCAGACTGGCAACGGACATTTTTAATTCACCCCCCGACAATACGAGGCACCTGACTTACACCAGTGTGGACGCAGCGCGTTCCCTAAAGACCCTGACTCGGCCACAACCTTCGCCTGCAACCAAAGAGACTGTCGCACAACCAACACGAATGCAAACCACGATGCCCCCTGTGATTTACTGCGTCCTGTGCAGAGGGGGATAAGAAGGCAACAGGAATAATGGGCCTCGCTGTCAGAGGACCTGCTGGGGGAGATGAATGTGGTCTAGGCGGCCATTTTGCAGAGGTTCAGCATGGCTCGTGCCAGTTTGCGGGATCTATGGGTGACTCAGTAGGCCCCGCGTCCGCTACGGGACCAGGGGAGCAGGAGAAGGAACCGTTTAGTTCAGAAAACACCAAAACTCACATCTCCAGCACTTGTGAAGAAAAACAAATCGATGGAATTTTTCATTCATAAGCGCATTTTACAGTAAGGTTGACTGAATCCAGGTGAATGACTCGAATGGTCTCCGACGGATTTACAGCAGTGGCAGCCCACCCTGTTGCTGGAGATCTACCGTCCTGTAGGTTTTCACTCCAACCCTAACAAAGTGCACCTCACTCAACAGCTTGAGAACTTGTCAAGATGCTAATTGGTAGAGTCAGGTGTGCCAAATTCGGTTTGAAATGAGAACCTACAGGATGGTAGATCTCCAGGATGGTAACTGGTTAACACTGAGTTAGAGCCTCACTGAGATTCTTAGAGCGAGTGTGATTTGCCCCCAAACAGCTCTTGATCTTCTCTCTGACAGAACCTACGTTCTCGCTGTTGTGGGCGGTCTTGGGCGGTACCTACGTTCTCGCTGTTGTGGGCGGTCTCTGGCGGTACCTACGTTCTCGCTGTTGTGGGCGGTCTCTGGCGGTACCTACGTTCTCACTGTTGTGGTCGGTCTCTGGCGGTACCTACGTTCTCGCTGTTGTGGTCGGTCTCGCTGGGGCAGCCGAAGAGTTCGCGGCGCAGCAGGTTGCCGTCGTACTCCAGGAAGGTCAGGTAGAGGTTCCGGAAAAACTCCACGTGCTTGTTCTTCACCCGGAGCTTCTTGGGGGAATTCCAGTGTATGACCTGGAGGCAGAGTGAGGGAGTGAATAGGGAAAGAAAGAAGAGAGAGGGAGGGAGAGAAAGAAAAGAGTGGGAAAAAGCAAACCCAGCGAGAAAATTGAGAAAAGACAAAGTAAAGGACACAGGAAAAAGAGAGGTAGAGAAGAGAGGTGGACAGAGTAGAGGAAGAGTGGATGGGAGGATGGAGAGGGAGATGGAGAGAAAGGCGGGGGATGATGGAGAGGGAGGAGGGAGAGAAAGGTGGAGAATGAGGGTGTGCGGATGGGATGATGGAGAGGGAGATGGAGAGAAAGGCGGGGGGATGATGGAGAGGGAGGAGGGAGAGTCATTAGCATCCACGCTAGGTGGGTTCTGAGATGTGGTAGCTCCGAGTCCTGAGCCAGGCTCCAGATGGCAGTGCCCAGCTGGCACGCAGGAGAAACCGTGCCCCCTCCCCCGACCCCTCCCCGCCAGGGAAAGCACACATCACACACAGCTGTGGGGGCGGGGGGGGGGGGGGGGGGCGGGGGGGGGGGCACAGTCCGGGGCACCAGTGTGGTGTAATGTTAAGGGAATTGCCCTCATTATGCAGAAGTCCCATATTCAGTTCCCAGTTGGCGATCTACCATTGTACCCCTGAGCAAGGCACTTAATCTGGACAGAATGTAACAACACAAACTGTGTAACTCGCTGGATAACAGTATCTGTATATGACCAAACTGCAAATTTTGATTGCCCAACTAGGGCTGTGTATGTAATTGGTTAACTGAGTAACCACGGTAACATTCACCTATGACAGTAAAAAACAATTAACCATCAGTTAAAAAAAAAGAAGTGATTTTTTTATTTTGTGCATACCATAGCAAGACATTACATTACATTACATTATAGGCATTTAGCAGACGCTCTTATCCAGAGCGACTTACACAACTTTTTACATAGCACTTTACATTGTATCCATTTATACAGCTGGATATATACTGAAGCAACGCAGGTTAAGTACCTTGCTCAAGGGTACAACGGCAGTGTCCTTACCCGGGATTCGAACCTGCGACCTTTCGGTTACGAGCGCAGTTCCTTACCCACTGTGCCACACTCCGTCCCTACACTTAGATAGCTACTATTTCCACGCAACACATACAAACTTTTACATATGAACTGCAGCTCCACGCCCCGAGTCCCTCCCCCGGTCTGGGAATGCCGCCGGGAATGGCACTGGGAATGCCGTTGGGAACGCCGCTCACCTTGAGGTCGGACACGTCCTTGTAGCACTTCTCGGAGCGGGTGTGGTCGGACAGCTGAACGTTCCAGAAGCAGGGCAGCTGGTACACCAGGAAGGGGTTCTGCTTGATCACGGCGTTAAAGATGTCCTGCAAACACATCGGACGCCCAAACATTAATCACCACCTCCTCTCATCAGGCTCCCTAAGAGAAGCACTACACACATGACCAGTACTGTTCCAGGAGAGCGATTAGTGTGGGCAAGCTTTTTATTTTCACAGCAATCAATAAGGGGATTTCTGGTGATGCTTGCTCAGCTCCTGCCTCATGATTCCACTTTACCACAAACTTCTGTTTTAGAACAAACTTGATTCTCTTAATTACTATTGTTGATGGCAGCTGTACAAAAAAAAAAAAACAGACAGCTTCCCTTCAGAAAACACTCAAGGGCAAGTGTGTTCAGAGATGACCCAGCCTCAGTAAACACAGAGATGACTCAGCTTCAGTAAACACACACAGATAAACCAGCCTCAGTAACCACACAGCTGACCCAGCCTCAGTAACCACGGAGACGCGTCGCTCAGCCTGGTTTCTGACGTGCTGTCTGAGGCTCAAAGAAGCGCGCAGGGCACATGCAGATGCCCTACAGCCTGGGCACCCTACAGAGCAGGGATGCCTTTGAGGAAGTCACAGCATAATTCTGACCGAGTCATTTCCAATTCATCCTGCTATCTTGAAAGTCACACACACACACACACACACACAAGGGTGAGAAGCTGTCCTCTGTCTCACCGGAAGAAACTGCTTTCTTTTCGTCCAGCTCCTCTGGCGATGCTGACAGAGGGAAGCTCAGTGTTTTACTCACACATAAATACCGCTAAAGCAAATACTTCCTTAGCCGTGCTTAGCCACAAGCTAATCCGCCAAACTGCGACGAAAGGGACATCGGAGCTGTGCTGGAGACAGCCACGGATGCCGTTATTCTGATTTAGACCAGCACTGGACAGCGACTCGCGCTATTTTGGACTGAAAGCTTGCGGTTTCTCTTCCTTCGCGTTTCCCTTCGCGAGTAATAAGCTCGTTTTATGACCTCCATTATACGCTCCTTTTGCCGCTGGCATTTTTCTGCTAGTTGCAGCTAAATCTCTTCTGTGTCCCCCTAAAATTTTGCTGTTTCTCCATAAAAGGCCATTTAATTTTACGTTTTTTTTTTTGTTTTTTTTGGTCCACGCAGTTGGTTAGTGCAGCGAGACGTAAGAACATAAGAAAACAATCTGACTTGCGCATAATTTGAAAAGGACCAAACTGCAGTTTCCTCTGTTGGAGCGCAGCGGCAGCAAAGAGGGAAATCAAATCAAACTGAGGCTGAAATAAAACCGAAAGTGAAAAGGGTGGAGACAGATCGCCTACGACGTGTGGAGCGCCTCACCCAAACCACCAAACATAAACACTGCTTCATTTAAAGCACTGCATGATATAGCAGAAGCTGAGAAGGTAGCCTCAACAAGAATCGTTTTTTATTTTAAGAAGCACAGAGAGAGCATTTTGAATAAACAAAATTTGCCAATATTAGCCAACTAACTCCACCCAGGCATGAGGAGGACAGCTAAACTCCACACAGGCATGGGGAGAAACAGCTAAACTCCACACAGGCACGGGGATGACGGCTAAACTCCACACAGGATGGCCCCGGCAGGCCACCCGTTACACCCCATACAGCTTGTGTCAAGTCTAAAACTTAAAATTGCATGGCCAGCGCCCCAAACCACAGAACAGCTGCCCCCAAACCCCACGGCCTGCTCAGCCTCCAGGAGACTCTGCCTCCGCTCTCCTGGCTCAGACCTACATATCTGGCAGATATATCTGGATGGGAAATGGCAGCCAATTTACCCCCAAGGAACCAGGTGAGGCAGGAGAGGCCCAATCAGCTGCAGTTAGAGAAGCTCAGTCACCCGCTGCGGAACAAAAGCAGCTCCCCCTGCCCCCCTCCTGGGGCAGGACAGGCCATCTGCTCAATTTGCCAAATTACAGAGCACCTCGTCCACAGCTTCCAGTGAAAACTCTAAGCAATACATTTTAAGATACAGTTCACATACGCAGCGCATCTTCATTTCAGCTATCAGCAAGCTGGTATGGTAGTACATACAAATACTTCATATAAATTTTTTTTTTTTTTTTTTAATTATAAGTGTTGCTTGTTGCAAACTCAAACGTCTCTTAAATGCCTCTCTGTATTCAAGATCCTCACACCATTTTTCTGTGGCTGATTTAGAGTGACAGGCTGAAATTTTGCTTCCATTCCGGTCAAGGGCTGCCACCAGGAGGAGGTACAGGTACAGGTGTGTTAAATTTGAGAGAAATAATCTCATAACAGGGAGAAAGGGACACTTTATTACTGTGGAGGGACCTGAAGTCCCTTATGGGGAGTTATAGCCATCCTTTATGAATCCTGCCGAGGGTTGCTCGTGTGTGCGATATGAGTGTGACACAACAGAACGCTCACTGAAGTGCCTCACCGGTTACCTGACTTCAGATATGACAGAAGCTCCTCTAGGATGTTCCGGTTCCTCACCTCAACGATTCAACGGTTCCCTTTCATGCGCTCTTTGACACTGAAAACCATTTTCATCTGCAAAAATTGCTCTTTCAGACCCCCCTGGGTTATTCCCAAAACAGGCTCTGAATCCTTAAACACTCCTGGAATCCTTTCTCCATATTGAGATCGGCCGTGCGAAAATCAGTAAAAGCGCCATGGGCCCTTTCATTTATGTTTAAAAAAAAATATTAATGTTTGCCGTGTGTAGTCATGAGTGCCAAATTAAAATGAAACAAACTTGGCTTGCTGTCCCGTCCCATCTGGACACACACCAGCAGAAGCGAACGACCACCCCTGCTGTTAAAAACAGACACATCTGGCACATCTGGCAGCAAGGTGGGCAGTGTGGTGCAGCCGTGCTCTTACCTGGTCAGCCAGAGGTGTGTGGTGCGGTCGCTGTGCTCTTACCTGGTCAGTGGTGCGGTATGGTCGATGTGCAGTCTCACCTGGTCGGCCAGCGAGGTGGACAGCATGCTCATCAGCTCCCGCTCAGCTGTCAGCCTCCAGGTCTGCTCCCACCTCAGCTTCCTCAGCCTGTCCAGCAGCAGCAGGATCACACCTGTGTGTACACATCGCACACACACACACACACGGGTGCACACACACCACACACACATACACACACACACGCCACACGCACATACACACATGCACTCACATGCGTACACATACACCACACACACACGCACACACACGCACACACACACACAGACACACAAAAAGATAAGTGGTGGTCATACACACTACAGAATACTCAATTCCTGTCTCAAGTCCTTTTTTCTCTGGACTAGTTTTACCACAGGTTCTGAATAAAATTTTCAGATTTATAAAGTAATCGGTAGTGTACTACTCTTTCAGACTAGTTTCCCCAACACTGAAGCTGAGCAGTATGCTAGTCCAACCCCTCACCCATTCATATCCATTGCCTGCTTTTACCTTCATGTAAATTATTTCATGAAAAAAATGCGCACCCCCCCCCGTGGTATCAACATCAGTGCCATGTTTAAAATGCAAACCATGAAACTGAACGCATTTCCAATTTTGGCTAAATAAATGGAAAAAGTCCTCCATAGCACACAGGTACCATTATCATTATTAATTATTATAAACCACTCACAGTTAAAGCCCAGCCCTGAAGTTAATTCACTGAAGACTCATATTTCCTGGCGTGTGATGAAGTGATCTATGCAGACCCGTCCTTATTAATTTTATATATGAACTCCTCACCAGTGTGCTCAGCCAAGCAACATAATTAAACAACTTTAGGGGCCCCAGCAGATACGCTGCTGGAATCCTGCTGTTTTTGTCCATTTTGCTTTGATGTTTTTACTTTTTACTGTGCCAATGCATGATATTCTGCAGGCGAGTAGCGACCGATGGACATTTCAAGCTATGTGACTATGATATCCATGATGAAATTTAACTGATACACTTTAAGAGATCAGCTCCCATTTCCCCTGATTGGATGTAGTGTCTTGAAATTTGGAGCATTAGGTTCTTCTCATGAAGAACCAATTTGACAATAACTAATCAAACGATTCAATAACAAAAAGGACCAGTAAACTTCAAACATACTGGATATTCAACCATTTTCCCCCCACAATATTTCAGGACAGCTTGTTCCACAGGTGTGATGGGAATATTTTCTATATTTGCACAGAACATTTTTTAATCGCAAATGCAAATTTGTGAATTTTACAGCCCTGTGGAGTCTGAGGTTTTATTGATTTTTCTCTGATGTTCACAGAGACGCAGTATTAATACCTGGAGGAAACCATGCTTAAGAATTTACCTGCCGCCTTAGCAGAATTTAATTTTACGGATAAATGTATGCTCAAGGTTACAATAAGTGGAGAAGAACACGAATGGATAGCAGATGCAGAAAAAGAAGCTCCTTGGGTCTTTACATCTCAAACCCCTTAGGACCATGCTCTCCCAATTCTGCAAGGTCTGGCATGGGAAGCCTAGAGCAGCTAGGACTTTCCAAATTTACAGAATCTCACGGCACACCCCTGTCAAAAGCAACGTTCTGACCCTGATGAGACGGGTCCACAGCAGGCCTTCGGGGTTCTAATTAAGTTTTAAGTTTTAAGTTTTACTGACACTTATTTTGGCTTCTGTGGATGGGATTCGAGTCATTTAAGTTTTTAAAATTAATTTAAACTTTACTTTAAAAAAAAAAAAAAAAAGAAAAAAGAATGCATCACACAGCACCCCTGACCTCACCCGATGGCACACCAGATTGCCACGCACATCGCTCTGGAAACGCTATCCTAGAGCACTGCTCACCTGAACCGCTGCTCACCTGAATCACTGCTCACCTGTGTCACTGCTCACCTGTATCACTGCTCACCTGTGTCACTGCTCACCTGAATCACTGCTCACCTGTATCACTGCTCACCTGAATCACTGCTGACCTGTGTCACTGCTCACCTGTATCACTGCTTACCTCTGTTACTGCTCACCTGTATCACTGCTCACCTATATCACTGCTCACCTGTATTGAAGCCTCTTCCCAGGGCAGGCCAGGGCCGGTGGTTCTTCCACAGGTTCCCCAGGTACCAGTCGCTCTGGTTCTCCACCAGCCCCAAAACCTGCTGGCCTGGGGGGGGGGGGGGGGGGGGGGGGGGGGGGGGGGAGGAGGAGGAGGAGAGGCATCAATGACGGCTGCAAACATCACCCAGAATCATGCACTCAAATTTCACTCAAATTCTCATTCTGAATGCGAGCCAACACTTCAAAGGGGAAGGGGATGAGAGAGGGAGAGATCAGATGCAGGTGAATCCATTGACCTGAGATGTTCTCAGACACGACCATGTCATGCTTCAGTAATTCTGAAGTGAATCCACAGCCCTACATAGTACATAATAATTCCTGTAAATCTTTCATGCAAAAGCAATATTTGATCTCCGGAAGCTTCCGACACGGAGCACCAATCATTTTCTCTCACATCATTAATAAGAGCAGCCAATGCCCTTGTCCAAGGAGACGGTGCTTATACAATCATGAGCGTGGCTTCCAGTGGGTTTAACTCATAGTGAGCAAACAGCAGAGGCAGCTGGTGGACCGGTATAACCCAGCAGCACACAGACAGGCTCTGGCTATAGGACATGGCCCCTGTCACCCCCTCCACAGCGACTTTGAGCTGCTTCCCTCTGGCTGACGTTTCAGCCAGAGCGCCAGTAGCCGAAAAAAAAAACAAATAAGAGATTCTTTGTTCCAACCACAGTCGGTCAATTGAACAAAACCAGATGAGCTATTATGTCGAGTGATTGTACTGTATTTTGTTTTCATGTGTGTATTTTCTTTTTCTGAGCTGAGACCAAAGACAAATTTCTGGCCTTTGTCGGACAAAAAAGTCCTATGAATAATATCCTATTCTAGCTCCCTGTGGGCTCAACACAACAGGATTTCACCACCAAAGATGAACCAGCCTGCCTATCGGTTACAAGGTCATTTCCCTCAACACCGGTGTACTTGACTAACAGATAATGGACAAGCTTTAACCACAGACCAGCTTTGTCCAGCAACAGACCAGCCACAGACCAGTTTAAACCAGTGTAGAATCCCAGCTGGTCTTCACTGGAGTTCTCATGGACCATAAAGACGTTGGGCACAGGCGGTCCTCATATCTAGCCCTATTAAGAGCTCTCGGTGGCAGACAGGGGAACCACAACAAAAGCACTGGTTTGCCCGCCTAATGACGTTCCTGAAAGTCTGCATTCAGAGGAAGAGACAGGTGGGGGTGCACAGCGAAACCACGCCCCCCGCTGACCGGATCACAGGCGCGCGCGTGAAGCTAATCCTGTCCTGGCCGCAGTGGCTCCTCCCCCGTGCCGCGAGGATTAGCAGGTCCTTTAAACCACAGCCAGGCACACCCACCTGATACTGTACGTCAGCAAAAAGGAAAAACACCTGAATAGACCCTTTTCTGTTTGAGAAAAAAAGTAAAACAATCCATTCTGTGTCAAAACAATTTAAAATAAAATGAATTCAGGAAATTCAGGAAAAACACCTGAATAGACCCTTTTCTGTTTGAGAAAAAAAGTAAAACAATCCATTCTGTGTCAAAACAATTTAAAATAAAATGAATACATATTCATACACAGTTGGGCGACATAGCTCAGGAGGTAAGACCGATTGTCTGGCAGTCGGAGGGTTGCCGGTTCAAACCCCGCCCTGGGCGTGTCGAAGTGTCCTTGAGCAGGACACCTAACCCCTAACTGCTCTGGCGAATGAGAGGCATCAATTGTAAAGCGCTTTGGATAAAAGCGCTATATAAATGCAGTCCATTTACCAGTTGCCCTGAAATTAGCTTATGAATAAGTATATTTCAGTACAGCAGCATTTGTCTGAAAGGTCAGATTTTTCTGCTTAGATCACTAGACGGATCTTAAAATCAGGGCGGTAGTATCAACGGCGCCTCCACCCTCAGTGGGTGAAACAAACCGCACACAGTTTAAGGAACTGGGCGGAGCTCGTTTGAAATTCGAGCGAAGCGTTCCTCCGCGTTTAGAAACGTCCACTCGGAAGGCGTATCAAACCCATCGCGTCTTCTAACGAATTAAATCTGGAGGGGCGGAGGAGGCGACGTGCGTCTTGTCGCCGGGCGCGGGAGCGTCGCCCCTCGAAGACTCGCGCGGGGAGACGGAGGAACGGCGCGCCCCGAGCTCGCGGTCACGCGGCCGCCGAATCACTCCCTGAGGAAAGCCGCCGCGTCCGCCATTACGCTCGCCGCGTTCAGCGGCCCGTCCCGACCCGACTCCGAGAGCGTCGGTCTCCCGCGCTCGTCGTAACCGCGGGAGATGCGCCGCGATACGGTTCTACGAGTCGGCCTGGCAGCGAACCTAACGCTGTCTGCCCCCCCGCGTCCCGAACTTCGCCGCGCTGTAGCAGATCTTAAAAAGCACACGACAAGTCTCTTTAATCTTTTATCTGGGAACATCTGCTGCCAGCCCTCTTTCTCTGACAGGCCAACCCAAACAAAGCATTAAAGCGCTTTATTATCACACCACCAAGCGGTCGCAGAAGCTAACACTGCTGTAATTTGAGAACGGAAGTCTGGGTCACAAAGTTCTGTGAGTCCATTAGTTGTATCATTATGGAAGAACATATGGTATAGCCTGTCTAGTAGTGCATTGTGGCATATGTGGCTGGGCTCAGTATACTACTTTCAAACACACACAGCCCATATGTGAAGAAATAATAACAATAACAATAATAGTGTGCGTGTCCATGTGTCCAATATAACATTAGGGTTTTAAAATCTTTATAAATAAAAAAATATATATTTATTTTAAATTGCCCTGCGTTATCTTATCGAAAAAGGTTCTGGTACATATTGAAAGTGGCCTCCCAAATCGAGCTCCCTGAGGGGGGAGACAAGCTCACGGCTCACGGCACTAACGCTCTGTTTGGCTAAGCCATCTGCCGAACCGCAAACATTAGGACAGGGAAGCGGCCCGGATTAACTTTGCCCCTCACACCAACCGAGTCAATATTGGCTGTGTGCGCACGCTAGGCCTACACTGAAACACTAGAATCCTGTAATGGACTGAAAAAAGTATTACCGAATTCACCAGGCCTTTTTCCGAATCATGCTCTGTGACTGGTGCCAATACACCGTTTTTCCTGTGGGGGGCAGCGACATGCATAAAGGCTTTTAGTCTGCCACAACTTTTAGGAAGAAGAAGAGGACGATGTGAAGTGACTAGAGAGGTGAAAGACAATCCAAAGATGAAACAATAAAGAATATGAGGTTAAAGTGCAGACTGTCAGATTTAATTTAAGGGTATTTACATCCATATTGGGTGAGGTAATTTACAGTAATTGTGCATAAATTACAGCCATTTTATACACAGTTCCTCCCATTTTAGAGGAGAAAAATATTTTCTTGTTAGTATGAGGTTTTCAACTACTTAAATTGACTTTGAATAAATAATTAAATGCATACGCATTTTACACGTTTCCAAACACACGTAGATTTCCAAAGTGTTTGTGTTCGTAAGCAGTTAACGATAAAAAGAACGCGGCTTAATTTCTTTTCTTTTCAGTCCCTTTATGGTTAACAAATGCTCAGTACGAGCACAAAGCAAAAAGAACAAAGTTAATTTGTCCCTGCATACAGATGTTTTTTTAAACTAAAATGAATTAACAGTCTAAATGGATTCCCACACATGAATACATTACATACCAGAGCTGTTTGAGAATATACTAACACAAATTGTAACACTAAAATAATGTCTCAGCTGCAAGCAGCAATGACTGGGGGTCCAAGAATAAAAAAAGTGTCATCTAGGCCTTATGGAATCTTGAGGGAAGTGTTTCCAGTCAGAACAAGTTGAATATAGTAGTGAGATGAGTGGTTAATGCAATTTATTATTTTTTAAAAAGTTGAATTAACTCCGATAGTGCCAAGTACTATTTATTTGAGTTGGAACTTTGAAATGGAGAAACTGCTCAAGCAATTCAGAGACCTCAGCCGGTTCACCAGCTGGCCCGTGTGGTCCAGCTGGAGAAGGAGACGACTGAAATCAGTCAGAATGTGTTCCAGCCGCTGCCAACCGGAGAAAACGAGCCTAATAATAACGAATCCAAATTTAAAAAAATTAACTGGTCTGAAACAGAGCCTCAAAGGTGGAATGGCAACCTGTCACAAGACAGACCCTGCCATTATACATTCATCTTTCATCTCTGGAAAAAAATGTGTCCTTGTGCGATAACATGTTCACTGTTTGCATTTAGCCAAAGAGGCAGAGCAAGTTAATTGTGAAGCAGGGCGATTTTAAACGTCGAGCCGGTTTATGGCCCAGGAACAAGAAGTCGAGATACTCCACAGGCTCTGTTGCCCTCGTCTTTGCCACGGGCTCACCCCAAAACCCCTTTGAGCTCGCCACAGCCCCTGTGATTGGCTGTGATAAGTTAACAGGCCGAGTGTGATTAATCTCACCCCCCCCCCCCCCCAGAGCTCTGGGCCCGAGCAGAAGAATGAAATCCGAGTCGTCTTATTAATCACATTTTGGGGAGGGGGGGGGAGGAAAGTAAAAGGTCTGGCATTATTAAACCCTGCCAGGAATTCAACCTGGAGCTTATGGGGATTGATGGTTTTCCATTTCCACGGCATAAATTACATTTTCCTAAGGTTACTCCATTGTCAACAGTTCTCTGAGGAAGTGGGGTAGCGCCTGATTTGACTCATTACACATGGAGGGAAAGCCAGAGTCTTCAGCTCACAGCCGTGGTTGATCTCCACACCTCCAAGAGCTCAACCAAAGCAAATAATACATAGTAAATTATACACAGCGTTCTTTTTTTAGCTATTTCTAACTTACATAAAACAAATAAATGATGGGATAACTGTGTTGGGTTCAGGCATAAAGAATATTTTTGACTATCGTCTCGGCTGTTGAACAGCTGAAAATGCGCTCACAAACCATGTCTCCTTTCATCTCCTGGGTTTTGTTGGTGTGGCCCGTGACAAAGTGGCGTTGTGCACTGTCACTTCTCTCGACTGCACCGTTCATCACGCCACTGCGTTTGGTCAGTGGCATCGTACATCGTCTTTTTGGCATTTAGTTAGCGGTGACATTGATCTCTCGTGAGCTCACATTGATCTCTAATAAGTTCACGCGTGAGAGACCAATGTTACTGTGGGCTAAACGACAGAAAGACTTCAACCTTCCCGATATGGATTTGCTTCATATACAATTATATTTGTATGTAATGTTATCAGTTTGCTGCTGAATTACTTTTATTTACTGCCCATCAAAACTGGAGGTAAATTACTTTTTTTCAAAAAAATGAACTGCTGACCACATTTATTACTTGCTATAGTACTTAACATTATGACCACACATTTAAAATAAAGTACAGAAAATAAAATATGGCAGAACCTCAGTGTTAAGTACCCCAGGGGGTCTGGACAGACCAGTCAAACTGAACGGATTTGACACTGCAAGTAGCATACATAATTAAGTCTGCGCCTTATCAATAACAATCTTTTTATTATCACTGATGGGGAATAAAAGATGAGCACTATACCAAAATGAGCCACATTTCCTTTTTATTAAAAAAGCTCAAGGTCATATAAGTGAAGAAAGGAGTGTGTCTAAGTACTGCTGCTGAAGAGTACCAAGAAGATATAAGTATAAAAAGAGGTAGAACACAATAAAATTAGTAACAATTCCAATCAATAAAAGAAGGAATTCTTGAAATTGGCATATGTTGCTGTCATTTTGAAAGTTTCAAATATTCTGGAACAATTTCCTACTGTCGGTGCATTCATGTATCTCAGAGGTGCTAAAAAACTGGCTATTGTAGTTTTTAAAAAAGATAGATCCAGAAGCCCTGGCACATGCTCTGGAAGCTAACTGGTCCACAGATTTTCCCCTGCACCAATCATCGTCGCTTCTGAAGTCTATGCCCTTGTGATTGCACAGTTCATCCTGCCAATCAAAGAGTAATTACACTCTAAACCACGTGTCTTTTTCAACTTACTGTAAACATTTTAGATTACTGGTGTAAAAGAACTCTTCAGCTCTTGTCCCAGGCAACGAGTTAACCTCCCAACTGATTAGACTTCACATGAAATTATGTATTAATTTTACTGCAGAATTTCTGCGGGAATACATTGCCCAAAAAATGAATGCTGTTTATCCCTGTCATAAATATTAAAAAGAATTGCATTGAAATGGCGTAGGGCAAATGCCATTAATATTCATTAACAATTTATGAACTCACATTAATTCAATCTGATTAATATTAAAAGCCAGAGGCCTGAATGCGGAGGGATCCTGTGCACATTTGTTTTGTAGGACAGCGCCATTGTCACCGCAGTCCATTCAGCCAGGTTTAATTACCCCTCGTCACCAAGCGCACGTTTGCTGCTTCGTTACGGAGGGAAATGAAGGTTTGCGTCTTGCTCTTCTACACCAGCCGCTCAGCTCTGTTTGCAGACGGGACCGGGAGCGTCACCATCGCCGTCGCCATCGTTTGCAAACCGTTAAAATGCGGCGGAGTCGGCTGTTTACACGCGAAAGGGCACCGGCCGTCACAGGAAGCCGAAGGAAAACGTCGAGATTACAGAGCGACAGAGCCACAGAGCGACAGAGCTACAGAGCGGCAGAGCCGCAGAGCGACAGAGCCGCAGAGCGACAGAGCGGCAGAGCCACAGAGCGACAGGGCCACAGAGCCACAGAGCCACAGAACCACAGAGCGGCACAGCGACAGAGCGACAGAGCCACAGAGCCACAGAGCGACAGAGCCACAGGGCGACAGAGCAGCAGAGCCACAGAGCCGCAGAGCCACAGAGCGACAGAGCCACAGAGCGACAGAGCCACAGAGTGACAGAGCGACAGAGCGGCAGAGCCACAGAGCGGCAGAGCTACAGAGCGACAGAGCCACAGAGCGGCAGAGCCACAGAGCGACAGAGCCACAGAGCCACAGAGCCACAGAGCCGCAGGGCGACAGAGCGACAGAGCCACAGAGCGACAGGGCCACAGGGCGACAGAGCGACAGAGCCACAGAGCGGCAGAGCCACAGAGCCACAGAGCGACAGGCCTGATTAAATGTATAAATGTATGCATAAGCCCGGCGAGCGTGTGACATATAATCCAGCGCCCCATCTCCTCACCGCCATCAGTTAACCCAGCGCAAGTACACTTACGGTACGGAACAGCACGTCTCTAAAAGGTATTATAATGATGATAATACAATGTAGTTCATTCAGGTCCTGTCCCTGTTCCGTCTATAATTTCACTTTTTAAATGGTCCGAGTGAGACTTTTAAAAGACCAGAGGGAAGATGAGCTGAAAGGCATTTCTCAGATTTCTAACTAGCACAGACACACACGTACGTACACACACACACACACACACAGAGCCCTACGTCCAAACACGCCCCCTCCCCCCCAAGACAGAGTGCCCATCCGAGCCAAGAGCCTGAACTCAGTCTGCTCACACAGGGATTTCCCTGTTACCGCTACACAGTCAGTACCACGCACACAGGTGACAGTATCTGCCTGTGGAGAACGAAACTTGTGGGTTGCTATAGAGATTAAAAATAAACGGACTGAAAGATGACAATCCCCGCCCAGTTTGACAGCAAGCAAGGCCACCCCACAGCTTCACATCGGCCTGAATTCTTGGGAAGAAAAGGCGCTAGTGAAACCGAGCTCTTTTATAGGCCGCCTGCCGAACATGTGACCACACAGGCAGCGCTTTTATAGGCCGCCTGCCGAACATGTGACCGCACACGCACCGTTTTATAGGCCACCTCCCGCTGGGTGAAAACTTGAAATGCGCTTTAAAAAAAAAAAGTCCCCACAATGCAAGTGTGTAAAATACCAGCAGCTGCTCGGAGCAGAAGTGACACTCGATGACACTTTTCACTGACTGATTTTATTGAGCACTTAAACGACAAAGCAATCTGCAGACATTATAAAACAAGGCGGGGAGGATGATTTTATAATGTCTGCATTTTATAATGGTTTATCTTTTTTTTAAAAATGTATTGTAAAAATGCAAAAACCTAACCAGAAAGAACATTCCACATAACTTATATAATAACAAAATGCATCAATTTCTGTCAATTTAAAGCATGTATTTGGATGTATGCAATGTATTTCAGAAATACCGTAGCACTAAATACTGCCATTGTATAACAATGCCGGTATATATATACAGGCATTTCTGTACCAGATTGAGAGTAACATATTTGGTCACCGCTATTTTTAGCCATCACAGCATACTGCCTCACCCACCCACCGCCGTCAGTGTGTGTCTGGAGGGTTACCCATCTGACATATTAACCCCTCGGTGGTGCAATTTTGCCGTTACCCCTTCACTCAGACCAGTAAGACACCATAACTGCATCGTACTGGTATTAATCTTCAGTGCGAAAGAGGACGTGAGGGTTTGCAATAGCCAGAGGAGCACGTGACCCAAAGCAAGGACACTACGAGAGAAACCTGACCCAAAGCAAGGACACTACGAGAGAAACCTGACCCAGAGCAAGGGCACTACGAGAGAAACCTGACCCAAAGCAAGGACACTACAAGAGAAACCTGACCCAGAGCAAGGACACTACGAGAGAAACCTGACCCAAAGCAAGGACACTATGAGAGAAACCTGACCCAGAGCAAGGGCACTATGAGAGAAACCTGACCCAAAGCAAGGACACTACAAGAGAAACCTGACCCAAAGCAAAGACACTACAAATCTGGCTGTCAGAAAAAAAAAAGCCAGGCATTTTTCCAGAATTACAATTGGCTGTCAGAAGTGGTTCGCATGATTGGCTGTCCCATCCTGCTTTAATAGGATTCTATTTACAACAAAAAAAACACACCCAGGAAGATCAGGCTCCAGATTGGCTCAGATTGGCTCAGGCTCAGGAGTGAGCTAAGTCCTACAGCATTGACATTGCAGGTTCATTCCCCCGGTTCATGTCATTAGACAACAGAAAACAGGATCCCAGAGTGATGAGACACAGCTGGCCTCGTTTCTCCAGGTGCATGGGTTTCCAGTCAGCCAATTCCCCAGGTTACCAAAATCAAATCAGCTTCTCCAGCAGCCTGTCACCTGGCGCCAACTAGCCACGAGCTAAAGAGAGAGCGAAACGCCTATCCTCCAATCAACTCTTACTTTCCTGTGACACCATCAACTAGCAGAGAAATCAGCCACGGGCTAGCGGGGCAAACGCTACAGAGGAGGACTGCAGTGTGTTCCTTCCTCGAGCATCATGGGAAGAGATGTAACTGTCATTGGGGGGGGGGGGGGGGGGGGGGGGGGGGGGGAATGGATTCAGGGAAAGAAATGGCGGGGGAAAAAAAAACATGGCTGTGGCGAGAGGGCGACAGAGATGCAGCGGGAGGCGGGGTTAACCTTTGAACTTGTGGAAGACGGCCCACAGCTCGGCGATGTCGGTGGCGAAGGTGATGTCGGTGTCCAGCACGATGACGCGCTGCAGGTCCGGGGGGAGCGTCTTGGTCAGGACCAGCTTCATCAGCCCGTAGATCCCAGAGTAGTGCTTATTGGGAATCCACGACACCTCCGACTGCAATGGGGAAAATAAACATATCCAAAATCATACGTCGCTCACTGAGAAGCTTCTATAGCGGACCTGACTAGGGACAGTGGCCTTGCGATACCAGCAAGTTTGGAGTTCTCTTTTATTTTATTCAGAGAAAACCCAGGGGTTGTGGAAACTGTTGTAACTATTTAGATTAATCAATTACAAAATGGATTAGAATTCAGAATGAAAACAAGCATTTACACTGAAAACATTTCTAAATTCAGAGGATGTATTAAAAATTTAGAAAATCAAAACAGGCGATATATATTTACAGGACAAGCACAATACAGCAGACATCTTTTCATTTCACATGATTGGAATATGTCAAATCTGTCTTTTAAAAAATCAAGTCAGAATTGCCGGCCTTAGCCGAGCGTGGATATTGGAAGTGAAGATCGCCCAGCAGAACCGCTGCAGTTATCTGGTACAGCGATTTTACCGCCACAGAGTGACAGGCTAATAATCACAAGCCTCCGTCCGCCAGCTCCACTAAGGCCCGACACACACAGCTCTCAGAAATGATCGCGCCACTTTACTTAGACTGTAGCAGACAGAATGACTGGAGAAGCTAAGGAAAGATAAAAGCCTGCACTGACTGCCAATCACATCTAATATGTGATTACTGAGTCTAACATACAGTATGATAACAGGGCTCTGCTTATGTTTGTTACATTAAGAAAACAAATCACACAGAAAGGGTTCACTTGCAAGGAACACTGACCGTATGTCCATCCATCCATCCATTATCTATACCCGCTTATCCTGGGCAGGGTCCATCCATTATCTATACCCGCTTATCCTGGGCAGGGTCCATCCATTATCTATACCTGCTTATCCTGGGCAGGGCCCATCCATTATCTACACCCGCTTATCCTGGGCAGGGTCCATCCATTATCTAAACTTGCTTATCTTGGGCAGAGTCCATCCATTATCTACACCTGCTTATCCTGGGCAGGGTCTATCCATTGTCTATACCCGCTTATCCTGGGCAGGGTCCATCCATTATCTATACTCGCTTATCTTGGGCAGAGTCCATCCATTATCTATACCCGCTTATCCTGGGCAGGGCCAATCCATTATCTACACCTGCTTATCCTGGGCAGGGTCTATCCATTATCTATACCCGCTTATCCTGGGCAGAGTCCATCCATTATCTACACCTGCTTATCCTGGGCAGAGTCCATCCATTATCTATACCCGCTTATCCTGGGCAGAGTCCATCCATTAGCTCTACCCGCTTATCCTGGGCAGGGCTGCAGAGCCTATATTGACCTTATGTGCTCACACTAAACCTTTTCTTACCTTTTACTGCATTCATGTTCAAAGTTTAATCTGAAGCTTTGCAAAAAAAAAAATCCTCAAACAATTTTTTGTTTTAGCAACAGTTAGAAAAACGTTTTAATGAAAACGAACTTCAACAGAAAATAATTTAGTTTTCCTCAGAGAGGACCCGGAGCGAACGGCCGGGGGTGACCTTGAGCTCGTCGGCGTCGTAGAAGTCCACGCGCACAGCCGGGACCATCCAGGTGTGGAAGAGCGAGGCCAGGATCTGCCGGGCGATGGAGTCTGTGATGAAGTGGAAGTGGAGGGGGTTCCGTCTGAAAGAGGAAGACCAAGTCAAGACCCCCTCTCTGACTGGTAACTTTCCAACTCAAAGACAAGCATGGTCTCTTCATGGCTAACACCTGCAGACGGCCGTGCATAACTGTGTGTGATTGTAGCACCTAAATCTGAGTGAGCGGGCGAACACGGAGGTCTTCTGAGGAGGTTAATGGCTTACTTTACAGATATTACAGGGAAAAAAGCCCACTGTACTCTAGGCCAACAGCGGCACTGCTTGCTGCAAAACCTATGGGTGGAGACACTGTGAAGGCGGGGAGGGACAGGAATGCGTGGCCTCATTCCAACCACACTCCATTCCAAAAAGATAAAAATGACATCACGGGAAACAACCAGTCCTGAGCACGTGTGGACCAAGGCCCTCCGCGAATCATCTGCAGCCAATGTCATGTGACATCGTAACGTCAACTTCACATCCAGAGAGCAACTCGGCTAACCCTTCGAAGAGTAGGGTTTTGGAATTCTAAGTCAGTGTTCTAGAACTCCATCGCTTTCCCAGTAGCAATTGTGACATCAGCATTAGAATGTTCCATTAAGAACCATCTAATCACAGATTTGTGAGACCTCACTCAACCTTAAAGGGTTAAAACTCAGTGGAAGCACACAGAAAGTTCCCCTGGCTGTGCTCAGGAAAATAAAGGCACTTTAGGAGCGGGGTGGTTTTCTTTTCTCTGCGCCGATGATCGAACCCAGTCCACTCTGCGCCAGCAATCTCCCAGCCTCTTATTTCCTCTTTAAGACCCCCCCCCCCCATCCCCCCATCCCAATCCCTCAGCTGGCACCCCCTGCGAATTCAACCTTACCGGCTCGCCCCGTCTTTCACACTGCCCACCCAATTAATTAGGCCCGCTGGAAACCCCCCGGCCGCAAAAAAATTGCCACAGCGTTCGCATTTCAGCGCGCGTCCGCTGGCGCGCGCGTGTAAAACCGCGTGTAAAACCGCTAATCCAGCAGAGCGCCGGACGCGCTGGAGCGCCCCGGCGCGGCCGACGCGTAATTACATTTCAGACGCGGTTTCCGCTCCAGTGCGCATCGCCAGGCCTGCGTGTGAAACGCTGTTTCTCTCCATCGCCAGGCCTGCGTGTGAAACGCTGTTTCTCTCCATCGCCAGGCCTGCGTGTGAAACGCTGTTTCTCTCCATCGCCAGCACAGCTGACACGCACAGCGCCAGAGCAGCCCTGCGCTGCGTTAAATCACAGAGCAAAAACGCGGCGGCCTCTCGCCATTGGACGCCTTCTCTTTACCGTTCGCCACGGCGCCCGGCTCTGTCAGAGGATTCCAGGAACCTCGCGCACACTGACTCATCACACAACAAGCTTGTGCCCACACGCCCACCCCCTTTCCCCCCCCTTTTACCTGGTAGGAATGATATGTTGTCTGTAATTGAATTCTGTGAATTCGAATTATAATGCACCCGAGTAGTGTGTGTTTTTTTTTTTTTTTGCAACTCTGAAGCGAAATGTCTGTATAACTCAATAAGGTCACAGTGTTTAGTTTCTCTCTCTAAGTGCTTCCCATCCAGCCTTTTTAAAGCAGTGTTTTTGGTCCTGGTCCTAAAGTAGCACTTCATGTCTAAAATGTAGTTCAGAACAGCGCATAAACAGCACAAGTGGGTCTTCTCAGAATAATGAGGACACGTACCCTAAAACTTTACAACAATACTCTCCACAACAGAACATATTTGTTCTACTGAATATGTATTTTTCATGAGTCAAATTTGGCTTTACTGGCTCTAAACCGGTAAACAAATACAACTCTTGAAGGTCTCAACAGTTCACAAAATCATTATTCAGTAGGCAAGTGTGCTTTTGATCCAATACTGAAATCCACAACTTGACTAACTGTGAAATGGCTGCAATGTTAAAAGCACCAAAAGTGGTTCTGTGAGCAAATAAAAACTCAAGGAAAGTATTTTAACAGACACACATTTGTAGATAATTCGGAAAGGCTGCTGACTAGCCATTCGGTTGCAATGTTTGATAATCATTCCCGAAAAATTCTGAAATGCATGTCGACATTCTTCAGAAAAAAAAATCAAGTTTAACTTCAACTGCCTGAGCTCATTCATCACTCTAGTGAGCAACAATAACTACAGCTGAGGTATGCCAAAATACCCACTCCCAAATCGTGGCCTTTTTAAATTTCCTTTTTGTATTCCTTTGCCCAGTCACCTGTGAAAACCCTACTGTTTCCATGCTCATTGCAAGCTGACTATGTTTATGGTATGTGTTTGACTGCTGCTACGTGAAAAGGAGGAAGTCCCTCTTTTCTTCCCCAGTCTGGGCTAACTGTGATAGCCTCAGCATACCATGGTGACTGGGCTAACTGTGATAGCCTCAGCTTACCATGGTGACTGGGCTAACTGTGATAGCCTCAGCTTACCATGGTGACTGGGCTAACTGTGATAGCCTCAGCTTACCATGGTGACTGGGCTAACTGTGATAGCCTCAGCTTACCATGGTGACTGGGCTAACTGTGATAGCCTCAGCTTACCATGGTGACTGGGCTAACTGTGATAGCCTCCGCTAACCTTGGTGACTGGGCTAACTGTGATAGCCTCAGCTCCCCACCCCCCATCCCCCCCCCCCACCCCCCGAAGGCGCATGATGAGCTCTCCCTCGCCATGGCGATGCTGGGATGCGATCAGCATTCTTCAGCCCTGTGGGGAATGCTTACTGACCTGAGGCCTGCCTGAGCATTAGCTCCTCCCCTTCAGCCCGCATTCTAAACCCCGCCCCCCCTACATGCACACACACACACACACACACAAACACAAACACACACACACACACACACACGCACACACACACACACACACACACACTGGCAATACTGTTTGCACCCTTGGGTCAGGCTGTACAGTCCTTTATGCAAACAGTGACTGTCTCTTTAAGAACATGGACATGCATGTGATGATGTCATCTGTGTGCACTGCATTTAAAATCCTTGTCACGCAATGAACAGGTGCAAAGGTTCCCCCCCTCCAAGTTAATAAAAGTGAGCGATGACCATCGCTTGTCCTTTTTTGTTTTCCTGTCATAGCTGGTGATCCCTCGACTCCGTGGAGTGTCCACATCTCCAGACAGAAGAAGAAACTATTCTGCTTATTTTTATTATTAATATTTTTTCTTTTTTTATGGCTGCCCATAAGAAGAAGAAAAATGAAAAGAAAGAACATTGAATAATCAAAGGGCCTCAGATCATAAAAGATGTATAAAATTGACAGAGCTGAGACAGAGCTGAGGAGTCATTAAATGGTGCATTGTGGGAGAAGTTCTCAGAGGCCCTCCGTCACTGACTTGGCGTATGAATCAAACGCCCTTCCGCACTGCCTGGCAGAATGATTGGATCTGGGAGTTGCTGACGACAAATTATTGACCTATTTTGTCGGGCGCTTATGTTGCCTTATTTCGAGACAAAAGTGCATTTTGCGTAGTGCTTACCCTCACTGCGGGGGGGGGGGGGGGGGGGAGATACGCCACTTTGAACTGCAGCAGAGGGGACAATAAAATCTCAGAGACGACACTAAATTGCACGGCTGCGCTTTTCTCCACCGAATCAGGAAAAATGATGAAAATGCATCGATCTGCCGGATCAGTTCATCTACGCTCACCCGGGCGTCCGTGCTTCCCATTCCACGCCAGCTCCTGATCATCTCAAAAAAAGTCTACATCCTGAGGGACACTTGCAGAAGCACCGTCTTTTGCAGTCGTTCTGTACCAGAGCTGTCTGTGGCTGGGGGCCAAGCAGGATGGCGCATAACTGGACGTAGCAATGCCCAAGGAGGGGGAGGGTCTGCAGGATATTCCTCACCTCGTCGTCAAACACTCTGGTCAGGAACAACCCGTCATTCCGAGCTCTACCAGACTGGAAGCCCTCAGCCATGGACCAGCGCTTCCCAATCCCACCGTTCTCCCACTCATACTTTCAATTCTGCAACTCTCGCAACTTCCCCAACACTTTCCCTTTTTTTTTTTTTTTTTTTTGGAGGCTGTGTTGCCTGGCAACTGGGTCCAAGCAGCACACTGAGATCAGCGAGCTGAGACTCTGGAGTGTGCACTGGGAGACCTAATTAACTCTGTGTAACTAAAAACGCTGCGCAAACGAGCTCTCAGAGCAGCTGCACCGCACGTATGTTCTTGCAAACGGAAATCTTGGAAACGGGCGAGACCAGCCAGCAGCGTAATCCTGCCTGATGTGCTGAAGCCGAAAGGGGGGGGGGGGGGGGGGGGGGCTTGGCTTGGATTTGGATGGAAGATCTGCTGGAAAAAGGGTTTTCCTGCTAGAAGTGTGTATTAATGGGCCAACAGGGGACGGACTTCCCTCTGGACCCTGCGGTGTGCTGTCGGGGGCCCCGTCTGTCTGTTGGGTGAGATCCAGCAGAAGACTCTGGAAAGATCTCTTGGCATGGCCCGCAAGTATACTGTTCCCCCAGCTCATTCCTCGACTCCAGTAACATGATGCCCAATCAGTGCAGCTCAATTAAGAGCTTACAGTATTGGCTCATTCGCTTATTCCTCACTCTCTGCATCAGCTGATACTTGGGGGGATCAGCTTAGGTGGAAAATATAAGGCTTAGCTCGCCAGCCAGACCCGCACTTTGTCAGACGGCATTCTATGGCAGTTGTCTAGTATACAAAACAAAACAAAGGAGGGCAAGTAACATCATAGCTAACTTAGCGAAAGTATTACCTCAGCAGGGCGGGTAATTCTTTACACAGGATTACTGGCGTTAGCTGGATAGCTGCAGAACAGCACTTTTTACTTCAGTCCATGTGAAAGATTTGGGGAGGTTCCGGGTTTTTATCCAGCTAACTCAGTAATCCTGCTTTGTGAAACAGGGCCCAGGTTAGCTCCAGACAGCTCAAGGACGAACAGATGGTTGGCGGGATTGCGATTGTGGAAGCAAACCGATTAGAAAGCACCTCTTGCCACTTGCCACCTCTTTTAATGTAAACAGGTGCCATTTGGTGAAGCCAGCAAGTCTCACACAAGTGTCACACATACACATACACACACATTATATACAGTGCAGTCTGTAAGTAAAAGTAATTTTAGGGGACCGTAATCACTTATTGTAGTGAAAGACAAGTATTGATCGAACCCAGGGCCACTTTTCCTTGAGAGTCCAAATTACATTACATTACAGCCATTTAGCAGAACGTCTAATCCAGAGCGATTTACACAATTTTCACACTGAAATTACATGAGAGTTCCCCTGAACACACAGCATACTGAAAACGATACAGTTCAATTATAAATGATTCCTGTAAGTGACACTATGTGCTGGATTATGAGAGAGCCTCCTCAGGTGAGCTTAAATAAGACGGCTGGGGGACCGGAGACGGAGGAGGACGGAGGTGATTTACCGGTGAAAGAGGACGGATTTCACCAGCGTCACCACATCCCTGCTGGCGTTGTACCCGGCACACACAATGGCCACGTGAATCGTCTGGGGGAGAGCAGACAGAAAGGAGAAAAGAGAGAGAGAGAGAGAGAACTTTTCAATCTGGTGCATCCTGTCAGAATTTACCATGTCTGTCATTTTTACCTGGCTGCAAAGTAAATTTTTCAATTCAATTCAATTCAATTTGTATAGCACTTTCTACAGAGAACTGTCACAAAGACACCTTACAGAGCAGCAAGACAAAAAGCATAGCAAATAGAGAAAACAGAGCAAATACCAGGCCTGAACCCACAAATATATCATTTTCCTGGACTGAATTACCTACTGCTTTTTTTTGGGGGGGGGGGGGGTTGGTAACCAAGGTCCTCTGGTAATACTAGTCCTGTGTGAATAAACATCTCAGTAATTTGCAGCGAAATGTGCCGCTTATTTTTAGCTACCGGAAGTTTCCATATCTAACATCTGGGACACGGTCAGTAATTGGAGTGGGATTCTTCAGTGGGAATTACTGTGGATTTTTTTTTATCCAATCAGAATCCTCCATTGGAATTACCCACATAAGTAAAAAAGACATTACAGGACCTCCACGGGTAAAACTTGTTAGATCCTGTTTGAATAGGGCTTATGATCACTATTTTCGGGTGTGTAAACAAGGCACTCTGTTGTAGAAATTCACCCAATGTGTTTAATGGATAGTAGGGAATTGCACTGTCTCTGATTAATTTCCATTTATGTCTAAAAAACATACACAAGGTGAGCTTATGCAAAGTACTAATCAGCAGTGACTTCCGGCATCTAGAGTTAGTGCCACGTGCAAAACTCTCATCCCACATGAGGCACATACGTACAGCTGTTCTCCTTCTCCATATATTTACTTCACTTGCATTTTTCCCCCCACAATTTGCCCATTCCCTGTTTTCCTGTAAAGCGTTTCTTTGGCAGTGGCCTTGGTTCAATCAAACGTTTTCTGCAATTCTGACTTACAAATCTGTCTTTTGTTCTCCACAAACAGTCTGGCTGGTTCAGCTAAAAATAAAAATAACTTTCCAAACTGAGTTTGCAAAGAAAAAAGTGCAATGCTTGCATTTGCTCATAAAAATAAAAAAGTTACAGACAAGTGTTGTCTGAACACCAGCCGCTGTCTCTGTAAGAGGTGCAATACGAATAAAACAGAATGACACTAAACCCCTTCAGGACTGCTGAATGCACAGGGACTACAGATTTCAGCGTTATTTATTGCATTGCACCCACGTCACTGTTAGAAAGAACAGGGTAAAAAAAAAAAGAGAAATATGGTTCGGTACGAAAGCTCACTTCTGACAAGCAGCAGCAGCACTGGGGTGGGCAGTGCTGCTGCAGCTGGGCCAAAACGAGCGGACCCAAAGACAGAGACTAAAAGTTCATTTTCGCTTCACATCAGAGTAAATTATCATTATTTTTTTAAATATCAATATTAGACTCACAGCCGTGGCATCAGCATGAATTGTTGATGTTTCCAGAGAGCCGTGCCAGTATCCGATGTGACGGATCCGACTCCAGTGCTCGCTGACCTCAACTGATCAACTTTGACACGGCAAACCGCTCACAGCCATCCAGCCTCATTCCAGGCCAGCTCACCCGCCGCATAAGGGTGACTCAGTTAATTATTTACTGGGCTGATTCAGAGGCTGGGGTGGGGTTGATAGGGATGGGGGGGGGGGGGGGGTTGATGGGGGCAGGGGAGGGGGTATTGATAGGCGTGAGGGAGGGGGGTGGTAGTGGAGGGCAGGGGGGTTAATAGGGGTGGGGGGATAATAGGGGTGGGGGGGGGTGTTGATAGGCGTGAGGGAGGGGGGTGGTAGTGAAGGGCAGGGGGGTTAATACGGGTGGGGAGGGGGTGTTGATGGGGGGGGGGGGGCGGTTGTCGCCATCGAGGCGGGGCTCCGAAAGGCAGATCTGAACCCGCTACGCCCCCTCAGCACACCGCCCGGTTCTGTGGGGGTTATCCCAAACGCGCTACGCCCCCTCAGCACACCGCCCGGTTCTGTGGGGGTTATCCCAAACCCGCTACGCCCCCCCAGCACCCCGCCCCGCTACGCCCCCTCAGCACCCCGCCCCGCTCGGTGGAGAGGACTCAGTACAGGCTGATGGCAGGGGCCAGGCTGGAAGATGACACTTATAGCTTGGCTAATATCACGAGGCGGAGGTGCTTTTAAAAGCCCCCCAGGGTTTCATTTAGGAGAAAACGGGGGCCAAGCAAATATTATTGTTGAAAACAAGCCATTAAAAAAGATTTCAATAGACATTTAAATTTATCATTAAGCAATGAAGTGTTTTTTTTTTTTTTTCTCCTGTGATGTCTCTTTAAAGAGAGTTCCAGAGACATGCTGCAGAACTGGAGAAAACCCTGTCAGCAATTCCAACTCCCAGGATGCAATGAGGTCAGAATTGACTGACACGCATTAAACAAGTTGGGAAAGTACATTTTTGAAACCCATCTATCGTATACTGAGGGATCTGTCCATTTAAAGCTTTATAAAAAAACAAGGGCAATGGGGGGTTCCTATATTTGGTATTTGTGAGAATCTTGGTAGTGTCAAACACACTTAAATCTAAGAGGATGCTACCGCTCTTGAGCGTAAACACCTGAGGTCACCTGTGACTTTAATGAGCCCATTGCAGTGCTGTACAGGGGCCTGTAACCAGGATCAAACAGCTCAGACTGTCATGTTTCTGGCTGATACCACCATTTATTTTCCTTCCTGCGCCTTTTCTTCAGTTATTACGGTCATTGGTTTTTTACTGCACCTTTTCTTCAGTTATTACGGCCATTAAGTTTTCCTTGATTGAATTATACGTGTGCAAATCCCCTTTAACGATTTGCACCTGTTGGCTCTCTATTTAAACCCTTAGCAAGCTGATAAGCTTTGCTTCAGTGTCACTTGCGTTACACGAAAGCCGGTAACTTTGGTCTGTTTGGTAAGAGGTTTAGTGTTTGTTCAGTACTAGATCAGTTCCTCTTCTGCGTCCTTTGTCTTACGCGAAGAGTTACTGCGGAACTGAACTTAGAGGTTACTGGATTGTGGGCTACAAAGTTAGCACTACTGTCCTTGCTCATTTCTACTACTCTCTCTAGTGATTCTTTTGACAGTCCTCTGTGCGAGGGCTTCTTAAAGTTCTCACGTTCTCCAATTTTTTCAGACCGTTTTTGTTATACTCATACTCCTTAAGCTTTTGTTTGGTACCCATTATGTGGGTTGTTTAGAGCTTTTCTTTGGGATACTCTACCTTAGGAGTATTGTTTTTCTTTTTGTTCTTTTTCCCTGTTCTTTTGTCTCTTTTGAGACTTAGTGGTTATTCTACCTCTGGTGAATAGCTTAAAGAACCCCTGTTCGGTCGCGGTTGGTCTCCCAAAACCCCTACTCCCTCACACAGACAGGCTGCGGGAAGACCTATCCTTACCTGTACTCCTTCACTGGGACTGGCCTGAAATAAGGAGAGGTACAGCACTCAAAGCTCAGAAGCGCAGACTCTTTAATAAAGAAGAGTGACTGATGTTTTGATGTCTGAGACATCCTCCTCAGTGTCAACAGAAGAGCTAAAGTCTTCATTCTTTTCTTTCCTTTCTATTGCCTCCCTGACACAAATCCCAGATGTCAAGATGTCACCCTTTATTTATTTATTTTTATTTTTTTTATTAAAAATAATGTTTTGGAGCTTTTGAGTGCTACACTTCTCCTGATTTCTGGTTTGTCCCCATGAAGTGATTCAGGCAGGGGTGTCCTTTAAGCGTCTGGAGCGACCCTGGATGTGAAGCTGCCATTTTGTCCTCTTATCTGCTGGGCTGAAGTGTGTTTGACAAAGCTCGGCGAAGCGTGAAAACGTTAGCCGCTAGCCCGTTAGCCCGTTAGCCTGCTAACCTCGCACTTGTCCACCGGGGGCTGCTGCGCACAGTCGGAGCCGTTGCCGGGGGCTCCCGCTCGCTGGCCCTCGTTGTCGCCGGTCCCCTCCTCCGTGGAGTAGGTGCGGGACTGGTTGCCGTGGCGAGGGCGGGGGCGGAGGCGGGCGGCGGCCCTGGGCGGCTGGCTCAGCTCCCAGCGGAGGGCCTGGTTCTCCTCCTCCACCTCTCGAACCCGCACCTCCAGCGCCAGCCGGTCCCGGACCCCCGCCGACGACGCCGTGGCCGACTGGGGCTCCAGGGGGGACAGCGGGATGGACCTCACTGCTGGGGGGAGGGGGGGTTTGGGTTAGAAGAAAATGACACTTGTCATACATGGATGAGATCTGGACATTGGGTCCTATGGGCATTTCACACATTAATTAACCTTTATCTGCACAGGGTAGGTTGACTGAGCACACATGCTACTTTAGAGCAAAGGCCTGTTAATGCCTCCCCCCCAAACAGAAATGCTTCACATAAATTGTTGATGCTGATAAGCCAATATAAGCATGGCCCCATAGAGCTCCTGAAAGCCACATGCATCCCTATCGCTGGCGTAAAGTCACCTCACGGGTAAAAGTGCACCTTCATTCTTTAAACCATTACGCAGCAGAAACTGAGATCCAACTAAATCCAAAATGTAAATACACTTTCCCCAGATAAAGAACAACAAATAAGATTACCTGGTTCAACAAAAGCTCTTAATGACTGAACTGAACTGAACCTGACTGCATCTGCAGTGGGGAAGACGCTCCAGAGTTTCAACGCCGCAAGGGCTGAGAGTAACAGCACGGCGAACATCAGAAAACTGACAGGTAATACATTAGCAAATGGCAGGCATGTAGATTTCAATTAGGACTTAAGGGGACTGCTGTTAACACAACCTCGGCCTCTGAGTGTAAAGTTGTAGATTCAATATCCTCACGCTTTGAAAACAAACAGTTGCTCCTGATTTAAGCAGAGGGGAATTCCCCCTGCTGCTCAGAGCCAATTCGGCAGTCTGACGGCATTAAAAAAAAAAAAAAAAAAAAAAAAAAACACGGTCCGGACATCAAAGCAACAGCACCTGGGCGAACTCCGTCAGAACTCGGCAGCTGATAAAAATACAATTCCCAGGATGCCGAGCGTATGCGCATCGCCCCGGAGCAGATAACTGAAGGCATTCGTATTCTTACTGCGTGCAGACCGAGCACACGCAGATCAATGCTGTGTTACAGGGCCTTCAAAATCCTCCAAATCCAGCCCTGGATTTCTCTCCCACCAGGTAAATAACTGAAAAAATTGGCGCTGCTGATTGGCCACACAGTCTTCACACCTGACTCCCAGGTGTGCAGGGAGGGTGGAAAACCAGCCGTTCTCTGTGATTTGACGATTCCCGAGTCTATGACCCATCCACTCACTGCACCCGAAGGTCATTATGGAGATTCCCCGTCCACTAAAGGACTTCGGCTCCTTAGGCCTGATATCTGACAGGAGAAGGGTTTCAGCCTGAAGAGCTCATTCCTGCCCTGTGGCGTAAAGGCAAAACCCGGCCCTCCCAGGGTTTTCACTTTCCCAAACACTTCTGCCCTCCCAGGGTTTTCATTTTCCCAAACACTCCTGCCCTCCCAGGGTTTTCATTTTCCCAAACACTCCTGCCCTCCCAGGGTTTTCACTTTCCCAAACACTTCTGCCCTCCCAGGGTTTTCATTTTCCCAAACACTCCTGCCCTCCCAGGGTTTTCATTTTCCCAAACACTCCTGCCCTCCCAGGGTTTTCATTTTCCCAAACACTCCTGCCCTCCCAGGGTTTTCATTTTCCCAAACACTCCTGCCCTCCCAGGGTTTTCATTTTCCCAAACACTCCTGCCCTCCCAGGGTTTTCATTTTCCCAAACACTCCTGCCCTCCCAGGGTTTTCATTTTCCCAAACACTCCTGCCCTCCCAGGGTTTTCATTTTCCCAAACACTCCTGCCCTCCCAGGGTTTTCATTTTCCCAAACACTCCTGCCCTCCCAGGGTTTTCATTTTCCCAAACACTCCTGCCCTCCCAGGGTTTTCATTTTCCCAAACACTCCTGCCCTCCCAGGGTTTTCATTTTCCCAAAAACTCCTGCCCTCCCAGGGTTTTCATTTTCCCAAACACTCCTGCCCTCCCAGGGTTTTCATTTTCCCAAACACTCCTGCCCTCCCAGGGTTTTCATTTTCCCAAACACTCGTTCAGAAATCAGCTGAATATAAAGTGGTATAGAAATGAAACGCACGTTGTCATGTCATGCACAATATCGGCTCAGCTCAGGGGCTTTGTTAGGCACAATAAAACACGGGCTAGAGCTCCATACTGTTTTAATAAAATGGATCCATCCACATATATATTAGAGAAAGGTGCAATAATATTATAATGACGTATGAACATAATATTTAGCCATGCTATATCATGAATATTGGTACTGCTGGGAAGATATGTTGACCAATTAAGGCCTCCAGGACCAGAAACATTTATGTATCTATTTATGAATGGCCATTAAAATAATGGAGGTCCACAGCAAATAACCGCAGTGATAGAGACAAAAAGGAGAGTTGGCATAGACCGTTTGAAACCTGTACACTCTTTTCAAGGTACACAGAAATATTTGGGTTTATTTTTTGGGCTTGGCCTATTGAGGATGCACTTCTTGTGCGTCGCTTTGGATAAAAGCGTCTGCCACATAAATGTAATGTAACGTAACGAGGATGCAGCTGACAAATTGATCCGCATTTATGGACAGAAGTGTCAGCAGACATCAGCGTTCATGTTTAACTATGAATGATGGGAATTTGAGTTTAATAGATATCCCAGTGGAGGGCACACTAAGCTCCCACCACCTGCTGGAGACTCCAACTAAACTCCCCCACGCTGCCCCGAGGCAGACGGCTGGGCTAATTAGCCATGCTCTAACAGCGCAGAGTGGACGCAGGCCGCCGGGGGCCAATCAGACGCAGCCGTCTAAGGCCCTATCACAGGGCTGCTGGGCCCAGGTCTAGCTGTGAAGTTTTGGGTAAATACAGGCACCATAGAACAACACAGGGTGGCATTCGGTTCTCTGGAAAAGCGGATTGGTCTCGGCTGCACGGGCTGGTGGAGAGAGCACACGCACCTGGGCTGCGTTGGCTAATCAGCCCAGGTGCTTAAAGGTGTGCTGCTCTCCACAGCTCGGGGCCGAGACCGGGAGCTCACACCGAGAGCGAGTTTCTTTATTTAGTTTTTGTTTGCATGTTTCTCTGGGCACGACAAAACAAAAGTGAACCGCTGCTTGAAAAGCTATGAGTGGGGAACTGAACTGTTCTTTCTTTTGTCTTTTTGTTATTTTAGTTTGTTGTTTTAGTTCATTGTTTTTGCCCAGAACCCGTGAGGGGGAAGGGTGAAGGTGTCCATTTGATTTTGTGTTGGTGTGGGTGTGAGCTCTCTCTCTCCATGCGGAAACCAACAGTGTTCCCCGGCACTGCCGCATCTCCCTCCCAGGGATGTCACACTGGCGTGTGAAACACAACTTACAACTGAATTTTTATACTGAAATTCATATCTATTATTTAGCATAAGGGAGTCTGTGTGTATTTATACCTAAAATACATCTCTGGTAAGCAACACAGCGGATATCAGGAGATATCCAATCAGTATAATGGGTATGTGATGTGTTAGTGAGTGCATGCACTTGTGCACATATGTGCGTGCTCGTGCAAGCGTGTAAACTGTGCATTTCACTGTGTGTGCGTGTCCTTATGAACTTCTGTGAGAGTGTGCACATTGACCAGAGAGGTTAGCCCAAGCCGTCGCTGAAATATCAGTGCAGTGAGAGATTACATCACACACTTGAATCCTACGCTCCGCATTGACCCCAAGCCTTGATTACTGCCGAGCTCACGCTGAGTAAATCCATACACTTATCCAGCAGGTACTGCGCCCAGAGGCAACACCATTCAGCACAGCAGAATTACTCCCATTCAAATGCATATGCTGAGATCTTACGCCTTCCCTCATCAAAGGGTCTCAAAACACCGCTTATGCATTTCATTTCATCCCTCTTTTCATTTTTAAAAACTGTTATTTTTACATTTTACAAATGTGCACCACAGGATGGTTGCCTTTCTTCCCTGGAAGGCTGGTGACCTTTAAGCAAATAGCAAAAAAAATTGTACTGAAATGCATTTTTTTTTTTTTTTTTTTTTTTTTGCTATCCACTGAGTTCCACTATAACAGACCCTTTCTATTGCTAGGTTGCCTTTGATGTTTGTCATTGCATTCTGAAGCAGGCAAACAAGGCCTAACTGTTAAATCTTTTCTTTTTTTCTCCTTTCACATCCAATATGCAGTCCACAAACAATCCAGAATGTTTTGTTTTGTTTTGTGTTTCGAAGTGCATTTGCCTGCTTTATTGGATTCAAAACTTTTTTTAATAACAGACACTTCCTCCTCTGCGCCTGTTCCGAGTGTAACTCTTTCTGACGCGTGACACCGCAGGCGAGAGAAGAGAACACAGACGACTGTTTTTAGGCAGGGCGCGATAATATCAGGAGCTTATCAGCACTGGCCAGATGCTGAAATTACGGGCGATGTCACACACACTCACACACTCACACACACTCTCTCTCACACACACACACACACACACACTCTCACACACACACTCACACACACTCTCTCACTCACACTCTCACACTCTCACACACACTCTCACACACACTCACACACACACACACACTCTCACACACACACACTCACACTCTCACACCCTCACTCTCACACACACTCACACTCACACTCTCACACTCACACACTCACACTCTCACACACTCACACACACACACACACACTCACACACACCAGAGAGACGACGCATTTAATGCACCAGTGATGCTCTAAATGAGGAGGAACGTCAAGCTGAGAAAGCAGCCTAAGGATAGCCATTTGAACTTTTTTTTGTTTTGTTTTATTATTTATTTTCAATTTATTTATTTTCCTATTTATTAATACCAGCCAAACCCACAAAGCAAAGTCCTACAGAGACTCAGAAGCTCTCTGTTTAATAATAAAGTAAGCAATTTGAAACATTTTGTTATATAAAATAAAATTTTCATATGTTAGCATCATGCACTTTTTCACAGGTCAGTAGGTTCCAGGGAGAAGCCAAAGCTTGGCTGAGGCATAGCTCTGTGGGCTGTAGTGGCCTCTGAACACAAGAGCTGCAGGTTCAAATCCCGGATGGGAAAAGCAGCTTTTTATCTCAAGTGAGCTTATGCGTGGTTTGCGGAGGCCACCCGTACGGTTTATAAAAATAGTTCACAAGTGCCGTACAGATTATCATGAGCCAAGCTGCCAGGGTAGCGTCGCTCCCAAGATGAGGAAGACCGTGATGAAGGTCACGAGGGTCACTGAGCCACAACCCACGCTGACAGCTTCAGTGTCATCGGAGCCACAATCCTCTTTCCCCCGTTGCCAGTCATGTCGGAGCCAATTTACCACGCTGCGGTGCAGTCAGAGTTCACCCCGCTCGCCACCTCGCCAAATACTGCAGTAGCGCAGGCTGCGGGGGTGCGCTGAAACATCGAAGCCTCAGCACGTCGCGACGCAAACGTCACGACGCAAACGTCACGACACAAACGTCACGACACAACTGCATCGATGCGACACGCATGAATCGATCCGCATCACGACAAGTCGTAAACTCGCGTGGCAGACTATTATTTCAGGCAGACTGAGACACTGAAGGTAATGAACACACCTGTTAACTTTGAAAGTCATACTGCTTGGTATTTCAATGATCTCTTGAGTGTCAGTGGGGTGACGTGGAGGGAAACCTGTCAAATGTAATGGTCACATTTACATTTCAGCTAATCCTATCATGTCATGATTAATCGTTATTAATCAAATCGTACCATTATAAATGAAGAGAAATCGCATCGTATCGTTGTTCAGAGTAACACCAACACATCCCAGTTGGGAGGGCTCATTACATTACATTACATTACAGGCATTTAGCAGACGCTCTTATCCAGAGCGACTTACACAACTTTTACATAGCATTTTACATTGTATCCATTTATACAGCTGGATATATATTGAAGCAATTTCGGTTAAGTACCTTGCTCAAGGGTACAACGGCAGTGTCCTTACCCGGGAATCGAACCTGCGACCTTTCGGTTACAAGTCTAGTTCCCTACCCACTGTGCTACACTCCGTCCCTCGCAGGGTTGCAGTGAGCGCACTTCCCTTTGAGCTCGGAGCCAGCCGATACCCCTCTGAAGAGTTCGGCAAAGTTACCATTCACCCCCCGTCTAGGACAGAGGGGGGGAAAAACGCGTGAATCAGGCTAGCCGCTAAAACGCGCAGGAATGCTAAAGCTAAACCCCCGTCCCTTTGACATCACACCGCATAGTAACGTCCTGCTGTCCTGAACACAAACTCGTTACGCCAAGGTGCAATATTTTCTAAGAGACGATAAGGGTACAGACAATGGCTGCTAATAAACATGACATTCCATGATAGATACTGGCAAACTAAAGGTCCTTGAAGGAGGTCGAGACACTTTATAATGAAACTAAAATGGCAGCCCGCAGCCCTGCGGAAGACGGCTTTGTCGCTGCTGTAAGTGTGGGTGGTAGCGTGGCTCGATGCTCGTTTGACCTTTTTTTTTTTCTCTTTTGTGTGAGCCGCTGAATTCTGTATGGAACACTGCGTGACTACCGTTCTGCTCCGCTCTTTGATGTTCCTGCTCCCTAAGCGACTTAGTTGCCCATCTTTAGAGGGGGGGAAAAGGCCATTTAGGTCTTTATTCCGAAATCTCCACCTTGAGCTAGCCTTTGATGTTTTCCCTTGTAAAACCGTGAAAAGCACCTTGTTTTATTTTTTTTATTTTATTCTTTTTCCCCACTCGAGTTGGCCTTGGAAATAATATCTGCTCCTGTGATGTATTATATTATTGTGATATTGTGTTCCTCCACTGGTGACATCTCCAATTGTTGGGTAACAATAAATAAATATTGCTTTTACACCATTAAAAATAGGTCTTGACCTTCTCTCTCTTTCTGTAACTGACTACGCAAATCTTCAGGTACGACGTTACATACAGTAAGTAACAACAAATAAAATGTAAAGAGATTGACCATAAAACTGTGGCAAGCGACCTCCACATAATTAGCCCACATGACAGAATTTTATAAATACAATGCACAATGTTATTTATTTGCTTAAAAAAAGTTAACAGATTAATAACACATCACGGAAGTATGCAGAATTGTAATAAGTAACCCAGCTGCAATAAAGTGACAAAAAAAAAGAAGACACCGTTTTTCCTTTTTTCTACTTTTTTGGCTGTTTTCTAGCTAACATTTGCTGGTCATTAGCTGAAATGTTTTGGCAGTGTGCTGATTCCTCCCCTGGCTCCATACTGTGACTGCAGCTGTCCTGAGTTTCCTTCACTGTGGGGATAAAGACTGTCAAATGTTCAGGTGGAAAGAGAAGCTATTTTAAATAGCTCTGCAAGAGGCAAAGCTTGTTTAAACCGTATATATTATAGGCACTTAATACCTATAATGGCTTTCTGGAGTGTCTAACTTGAACAAGTGTTTTACTGAAATAATAAAATTCTTAGCCTGTGGGGTTGGAGGAAGTGGTCACATTTGGAATTAACCAAAATGTGCATGTATCTTGTCCCAGGTAAATTCCCAGGTAAAATAGTAAGATCTAGATGCATCCGCAAATAATAGGGAAAACCTGTTTCAGGTGTGTGAGCATGCGCATGTGTGTGTGCGTGTGTGTATGCATGCGTGTGTGCACACACGTGCGTGTGTGTGTGTGTGTGTGTGTGTAACATGCCATAGCTACAGTGACGGTACAGATGACTGTCTTTTCATTATTATTGATGGTCAGTGCACCATGGCTACACCATGTGTGGCCATAATTACGACAAAGTGGCTAAATAATGACCTCAGTTGCAATGTTCAGCCTACTTTCTTTAAAGCTAAACCTGCTGCCAAATTGTTTCCTCCTTGCAGGTGCATTAATTTGACCGACATGGAAAAACACAGAATATTTGACTAATGTTCCTTTACAGCTATTTCTCTTTCATGCCCTCTCTTTCCAATCCATAACAACACAATAAGTTATTCCTTTCTCCGACAGCATGAATTTAGGCAACATTTATAATTTCACCCACTGAGGCATTTGCACCATATTACTTATTTGTAGACGCAAAAAAATTGAGGACAATTAGCATTATTTCCATTTTACACTTAATTTGCAAAGCCAGGATATTTACTGAAACTATTAAAGTTCCGTACCTTACTCAACAGCACAGATACCTTTTAGGCATGGATATAGATTTTTTTGTTATTTTTTTTAATTTATCATTTATTTTTTTGAGGGTTTATGAATAAATGCAATGATTCATAATATAAATGTTAATGCTTTCAGGAATGAAAGAATAGGTGATCTCTTCCAGTAATCAGTTTGGCAAATAGATGAAGTAGCAGTCCCTCAACCGACATTGGAAACCACATGGATTCCTTTACGAGATCAGCTCTCTGAACATCACTTAAATGACTGTACGTACAGTACATTCTCCACATCATTTTATATTACAACTTAAGACCCTTTTAGGACTTAAGACTTAAGCCAAAGACATCAGTTTTCAAATTTCAAGGACCACTGAACACGGAGGTCACAGAAAACTAATTTAATTACAGTCACTGGACCGGAGTGAAAAACATAAAAGACAAAGGCAATTTAATTTCACATAACGTTTACATTTTTATGCACTTCATCACTAAAACATATGAACCATTACAAACACTGAAAGAAGGATTACGAGCCAAACCCTACTCAGTTATTTATTTATTTTTTAATAGCGGCAGTATGCACTCCATAAGATAATAGCCAGCAGGTCGGCGTGGAAACGCTCACCTGTCAGAATATTACTGGCCAAGATCACATTAGCATGAAACGACTGAGGGAGGGGCAGTTAATCCCATACACGACCATCTGGATTCTATTAAAATCATTTTATAGCTCAATCAAAGAGCCACGATGGCTTTTTTTTTTTTAACTGAACGAGAAAGCGACATTTGATCCACGTAACTACTTCAGATGATGAACGATGCCGAGTGTGTGGATGTCGTGGTGTGGTTTAAAGGGACACTGCATTACAGGCATTTAGCAGACGCTCTTATCCAGAGCGACTTACACAACTTTTACACAGCATTTACACTGCATCCATTTACACAGCTGGATACATACTGAAGCAATGCAGGTTAAGTACCTTGCTTAAGGGTACAATGGCAGTGTCCTACCGGGGAATCAAACCTGTGACCTTACATTGGTTACAGGTTACATTGACCATTTCCTTACCCATTATGCTACACTGCTGCCCCAGTTGACCAGCAATGGTTGCCTCAGATAAACTCCCTCATTAATACAAGTACGGGGTATAAGAAAGTAAGCCAGATTTGAAAGGCTTTTTCCAGAACATGTCATCTGCAAATTAAACATATGGGGCCACTATCATGTGACAGCACATCAGCAATTTAAAAGAGGAAAATCATAAAGGATTTTTTTCTCACACTGCAGAATCACACGGGACACAGAAGGGCTCAAAAAAGCCATGCTCTGCTTCAGCACCTTCCTTAATGTAACATGTAATATACTACAGGCCATAAAGCAGCTTTACAAACGTGACGCTATTATGGCATGAAAAGCAATATTTCCCATTTAAATACCGGAGTAAAATGGCCTGGTACACTGTATAGGCTGCTGAAATGGGAAATCATTTTTTAAATAGCACATTGTAGCCCTGTTATGAACTCAATCAGCTCTGTAGCAGAAAATAATAATAATAATAAAAATAATAATAAAACTAAAGGGCTCAACTTTTTTCACTCTAGCCCAGTTGAGCAAGTTGGTAAGAAATCTACTTGCCTAATTTATAGGCTAAAACTAAATTTACACTCAGCCAAATTTGGCAAAGTTTACCTATTATATAAAAAGTAAAAAAAAATAAATAAAGAAAAAAAGCAATGAATGGATCACCCAGTCACCTGCAGTTCAGAATTTAGAGGCAGCGTCCTTCGCCCGATAGGACGTCCCGTTACTCGGGGGGTGGGGCATCTTATGCAAGAACGGTCGGCGTGACTCGGGTGTTTCAATGCCGAACGCTTTTCGAACAAAAGCCAGCTCCCACACTCAGACTTTTTATAGAAGATTGGACAGGCCGTCCAAAAATCTTTGTGAGGACCTCAAAAAGTGCAGTGAGGGGACTTACAATAACGACCAGCTTAAGAATTAATGTTAGCGGATCTGATGACGGTTTCCCCAAATTACAGCATGTAGAAAGTTACCATAACTTTTTCTTTTTTAAAATGACAGACGCGCAAATATGTTGTTTCTCTCCGGAAATGCAGATCAAGAGGAAGGGCAAGCTGGGGGAGAGGAGAGAGGAGCAGGTAGGCGGGGAAAGAGATCTGTGTGATCAGACAGCTGGTGCACATTAGGGAACATTTTCAGATTTTCTCTGCACGATGACAAGCTGATCTGTCCTCGCGATTACATGAGTGCTCTTTTTTTCTTCTTTTTTTTGGGTGCCCAAAGCCGGTTTTACGGCAGCAGAACTGCTTAAAGGCTTTGCAGAGCATCTTCCCCCCGGTTTTACTTCACGCAGAACACCAGGACAGGAATAAGCAAATAAGCACTCAGCAGCTACCCAGCTCTTATCCAATCATTATCAGGCTTTAGTGGTCTTATTGGCTGCAGACATCGTTTAATAAATATTTTATTTATGCGATTCTGGGAAATGAAGACATAAAAATAGACTACATCAGAGGTATCGTGGCCTAAGATTTGAAAACGCAGCGTGTCTCTTGTGTGCACTGTACTCAGGAGGACGGAGGACAACTAAGAAAACCAATGAGGCATTGTGGGAAAAAGAATGCGCCACAGGAAGTTAACCATCTCTTACACCTGGCAGCGGTGCCAAACCAAGACACCTAAAACAACATAGAGGGTGACAATTAAGCAAACAAATGAGTGGAGACGATGCGAGTCTCTCACACTGCGATCTTTTGTAAGCTACGCCAGCGTGTGCACCGAGCTTCGCCCTACACAGAATAAATGTGCGCCTCAAAAGAAGGCCTATTGATGATTTATCGGCTATCAAATCATACTCTGACATCTGTGTGACATTTTTACAAACTACTTTCATGTCTACAAGCGGCAGCCTATCATTTGAAGGGCCAGGAATAAACAGTGGGGTATAAATGCAAGGCCGTTTTGACTTAAAGACTAGCAGGCTAGACTGTGTTTGCTCTTTTGATCTTCATCAGGCCAATTTCTTTAAAAGGAAATACGTTTATTAATCTTCTGGAAAACTCTCAAACATTAGATTCAAGTGCTTGTAATTCAACACTCCTTAAAGCATTAAATGCAAAAAAAAAATCTATTTGACAACATATCAAGATATACAGATATCATTTGACCAAAAATTCAGATTTTCTCATTTTCCAATTAAAATCATAGACACGGGGCCTGAGGAACCAGCTCGCGTTACAAACGTGTCTCCTAAAGGCGAGGAAAAGCTGCTCAGGACCTGGAGAAGCTCAGGAAAGCAAAACAAATCCCGTCTCGAAATAGTTTTGCTACCATTGCTCACCTTAGATTTAAGTTTTTTTGTTTTGGATAGGCAAACAAATCGTTTTTTTAATAACTAATAACTAGGTTATTTTTCTTAAACTGTCAAATTATGTGATTTTACTGCAGGAATGTTCTGTCAAATATGAAGGTGGCAAAAGCGAGAAATAAGCAATGCATGAGAAATACCTGCTGGCAATCCTCTTTAATATAAATACAATTAATTTTTTTTCCTCGTGCTTTGAGATTCTGAAAACCCATTAATCTTTGTAACTGTAACTGATGCTCTGTGACTGTGTGATATTACTTCTGAAATTCTGAGGCAGATGTTTCAGCTTTACACAATTACACCTTCCTCCTCATGTGTGCTGATTTTTCTGAAGTCCTCTGTGATATGCACCTAATTTGAATCCCACCCCCCCCCCCCTTCCCAAAAAAGGAAATAAAAAAACCACAAGGCCAATCATGCCCCTACACCCTCCAAATGTACGATTTTTCAGTGCCCACAATCATGTCTGAAACTATTTTATTCTGTCCAACACTTATCTGTGATATTGTGCCTTTCACCAAGCTGCTATCAGGAGGAAATATAACCATGGGCTGTTCTGTGGGGAAAAGACCTGATAATTGCCAATCCCACCCCCACCCGGTTTTCCAGCAGAAATATTTAATCAACAGCACGGCGTACTCTGCGAGAAACCACAAGAGATGCTGAACATCCCCAGCCGTCGCCCAGGAAGGCTAAAGGATGTGTTCCGCACACGCTAATTTAGGTGCGTTATTACTGCGAGCCAGATCCAGCGCTACGACGGAACCGTGCCAACGTGCTGATAACGTTATCGCCCAGACTCACGCGCCGAACGTGCGCGAGACTCATTTAAAACGAAGAAAGACGCGAGCCTCTTTGAAGGAGAAAACAACGATAGCGCGTTATCGGCACATTTGCACGTGAAACAGCGCTTTATTTGGGCACATTTTATTATTGAATTCTAATTTGAATTACCAAACACATGTTTGTTTACTGTATTACTTTTTGAGTTTACCAGGCAACGTAAGTGACATACACTTACGATGGAGTGCAGTCCCTCTTCTCCTACACCCTCTGCACCTCCTGTACACCCTGCACCTCATATACACTCTGTACCTGTGTGTGTGTGTGTGTGTGTGTGTGTGTGTGTGTGTGTCACAAACGAAACCAAACATAGCAAGTCATTGAAGAAGGGAGGCATGTTCGGAAAGCTAATGTTGAAAAAATAATTAATGAGAGATTAAGAGATGCAAGTACCACCGCTTTTATTAGTGAAGGTTACAGTGATGTAAGCAGCAGTTTCAATTTAAAAATTCAAATGATGTAAACTGTTGCATTTTGACATCACCAGTAGGAACTTCCAAAGTTCCAAACGATCTTCATTCTCTCTGCATTTCTGTCTTCAAGCTTAGAGGCTACACATGTTTACTGTACTGTTTAGCAAACGCAAATCTTACAGAAATTTAAGGATGTAAAGACTGCACCTTTCCCTCAGTGTCCACAAAACATACATTCACTGTTCACAAGTGCGCATCGTTTGCACACAGCAAAACATTTTTGACACACTCCCTACTGCACCACTAAACCCAGGCTGACGTAAACACCATCACTGGGGACCACAAGAGGCAGGAGATACTCGATTTGCACTTGACAAAATTAGCAATTCCATTAACACCCAGGCACATCGGCACCACCGGACAAAGTTCTCATAAGAAGGTAATTTGTGTGAAAACATGCATCGCTACGTATCCGAGTGAAATATGCCTGTAATTTACACCTGTACTCCCGTACCCTGCTGATACAATGTGGCCTGAAATAGCTCCTGCGATCCACTTTATTAAATTGCTCCCATTTGAAAACGTAAAAACCTTTCTTCGCTTTATGTCTTACTAAAAGTCAAATCGAGAAGTACCTGCCGCATTTCACCCTAATTTGTTTCTCCTGTTGTCCCGTCTCTGGAGCTCTTTCAAGGCCTTCCCAACGGATAAAAAAATGATCAAAGTTTAAACAACCACTCAAAACTGTCAAAGATAAAATGATCATTAAATTAGAATGTTATCACCTGTTTTCATGGACAGGCTTCAGGAGAATAACTTCATTTCATTTCCGTCCCTGCTTTAAAGATAATCGTCTTGTTCTATCGGAATCTACTTTCCATTTTATCCTTCCTTTCTTTTTTCCTCGGGTTGCTTTTATTTGTTGTTTTTCTTTCTCTTTTTCCTATGTTCCTAGACTACCCCTTCTCTCAGTCTCAGCTAACCGATACAACTGCCCGCCGTAGCCTGAGTTGAAACTGACCTTGGGAGCACTGGATCATGCTGAGAATTAATTATGGGATGCTGTCGCCATGGGCGAGCATCCCCGTAGTTTGAGGGATTTTTCGTACCTTTTTTTGTGTTGAGTGCTTAATGGAAACTACGATGTGCTGAATGAAAGTGAATGGGGAGGCCTGCTAACAGCACATAACAGCTGAGTTACTGATGCGCCACCACTGACACTCTGTTACCACAGGGACGGGTATATGCTTCCAGCCCTGGTTACCAATTTCAATGAACTAGTGTTAGTTAAGGTTTATTAAAAGTTTATTAACTATTATCCATCCATCCATTATTTATACCCGCTTATCCTGGGCAGGGTCGTAGAGGGGATGCTGGAGCCTATCCCAGTGCACAGGCAGGATTACACCCTGGACAGGCCGCCAATCTGTCACAGGGCACACACACCACTCACACACTCATACCTACGGCCAATTTAGGCTAAGTGGGTGAAGAGACTAAGCGGGTAAGGAGACACTGTGGAGGCGTGTACTTAAAGGACACAAACTGCACCCTGCGATGACAAACTGGGATTTACGGGGACTTCAGATGGTGATTTAGCTCCACAGTGCTGCCCTTTGTGGCTGGTAACCGATTCTTCACTGAAAGGCTTTTTCCAAAATGAAACTACGGAAGAGCAGTGAATCACTGGGCAGAAAGGGTCGCTGTGGACGACAAACTCACACACGTTACGCCACGGAGCGAATCAAGTTAAAAAAAGGTCATTTGCATCAGCTTGCATTCGGTGTGTGTGCGAGTGTGTGCGTGTGTGTGTGTGTGTGCGCGTTCGTAAACATTTTTATAACAAAAGGAACTGCCTCAATCTTGCATCGTTATTTGTTTATTGAAACACCTTTTCTCTTCAGAAGAAAGAGGGAAACACCTCTTACTGAACAGCAAATAATTCTGTAATAAACGGAATTTCCACTATTTACCGCAGTGAATGGACCTATACAGATAGTAGACAATACAGTAAAAGGCTCTAGCCCTCAGTGGAGAATAATACATTTAACACAACAATAAAACGGCAATTTGCTGATCGTATTAAGCTCATCTTTAATCCGTCTCAAGTTCAACAAGCCAAACCATCTTGTTCAGGGTTTGCCCTTCCACTTGTGTGACTCTTCGTGGCATGGAAGTGGGCAACTGCTGACCGGAAATGATGAAATTCCCACGAGTTTTACTTCATCCTGAGGTTCACATTAACTGCACAGCCTGCTCCTCCCGCGAGCACTTCTCATCGCGCTTCTCAGCCCGTGGAAATCGCTGCGTCGTGCTGTGAGAGGGTAATTACCGGTTTTGCTGTGCTTCCGAGACCCAATAAGTGAAATGCATATTTTGACATTTTAAGAGCCAGTATTTCGGCTCTCATTTATTTATTTGTTTATTTATTTATGCATGCTGGGAAGCAGGCTTTCGATTTCCTGGACTTTGATCATTTTTATCGGTCAAAATCAGACATTCCTTGCTCACATGAACTTAGATAGATAGATAGAACTTAGATAGTGAAAAATTTATGAGGGAAATATCACATAAAAAATTGCTAATTAGTGTTCGGGGGAGTAAAATCTTGAAAACGTGCATCGGAGAGTGAAGTATTTCAAGGAATAACAAGAATCTGCTGACTCTAATCACAGAGCACGTAAGGCCTAGGCTTCTGGTTACTCTTTGCATATGTCTCGGTCCCTAGACTATCCCTAGATTACACAGAAATACATTTCCCATCTCACAACACCAAGGCCAAAAAATGCACAGCCGATTCCACCATTTCCCCCTCTACCAAATGTGGTATTGAAATGGTGTCAAACCTTGCTGAGAAATTTCAGTTTTTCCTCAAAAGAACACAGTGTTCATCCAAAATGGCCTCCCTTTGACCAGGGGCTGAAGGATGCATGTTATGGTACCGTTTCTATGGCGACCCTGAACCCCCCCCCAGGCCAAATTCACCGCCTTAAATCTGAAAAAACTTCACACCAGCCATGGAATATTTCAATCTTCGGTCCAGAGAACTCCAAAGATTTGCTGAGTGGGCTGAAATCATATTCAGACGGGCAACAGAAACACTAAATTTATTAAGTTAACTTCTTACTTCACTGAAACCAGTACCAGAAGGGAGATAATGTAGAAACATTCAAATGTAAAATTTTTACCACTCAATGTGACTAACTTTACTTAATTTATTTTAATGGCACTGTCAATGTGCCGATGAAGACTCCGTATATAAAAATGATGCTAAATCAATGGTGAATGAATGCCGTGCATCTTCATCATATATCTTGGCACAGATAATTGTATATTGATCAATCCAAGAGTTGAGCCAGTAAAAAGCCGACTTGATTGAGCTGCTAAAAGGTTTTACTTTTTTGACTGAAAACTGCAGGAGTTTAAATGCCCCGCCTCATCATTATTCCCGCGCAATCCTATGCAAGTGATCAGCTGTTTATTTAAATGTACAAAGAGTGCTTCTGTTCACAGTTCCATTGCATAATGCTATTGAAAATTCTGAAAGTTAATAAACTAAAATTCCCACACTCTGTCAGCTACACACTTGATAAGCAGTTATCGATCCATAATTCTTTGCATTATCGGGTTCTATATGACATTTTTGTCAAGTTTGAATTCTAAATACAGTAATTCTCTCTGTGTCCTCCTTTGTCAGTGCAACAAGTTTAAACATCTAGGATGACTAATCAATATGTTATTTAAAAAAAACAAACATATTTGTTGTTCACATAGAACAAAATTATGCTTTGATATGGTACCAGGCTAGATATGAATTTACATCTCAAAATGATCTACAGACAGATTAATATAAGTCAGCACTCTCCCAATGTGTATGTGTCACAGGTGGAAGCTCCAGGTACGGAAAGTAAAAGCCCTCCGTTACCGTGGAAACTGGCGGCTGAGAGGTAGAGCCATGTGAGAGCTGGGACGAAGAGCACGGCGAAGGTGGCCAATAGGAACTTCCTGCGGCCGCGGCACATTCCCAGCATCCTCGGCGGCGCGCGGCTGCAGTCTCAGCGGGCGGCGCGACCTCTATGTGGGCAGGAGCGGGTCACCAGGGGGGCGCATGGCACTGCCTAAAAAAGGAGGGGAACATGAACAGAACACTGGAGGAGAAAATACAAAACAACGATATTCCGATGCAAAAAACTTATCCACTACATGTGCTCGTGTAAAAGTGCACAAAAGTAAAGGTGAAACAAACCCAAAACTGGGTGACATCTGACAGGGATCAGAGTCACTTTTACTCAAGCAGGTCCTTTTCTAACTTCCCTACTGGGTACTGGGTACTGTTGAGGGACGGGGTATTGAGGGGTGTGTCCGGGTTAAATTAGGCTATTGGAAATCAGTGAAGTGGCAGAATAACAGACTGCGCTTTGATTCCGCAGGAGCTTCTGAACGTCCCTGGCTGTTTGAGAACACCTCCCCTCTCGCAGGCGTCAGATTAATTCTGTCATCCCCATCGAGTCACAGTGCGCTAGAATCCATTATCCTCAGAAACCGTGCCACCAGGGCAGCACAGTAGCTTCAGTCAATATCTGGAGCAGAGCCAATCGGTGAGGAGGCGGACAGGGGTCAGTGGGCGGGGTTTCTGAAGGGTCCAATCGAAGCCAGTTGATCGGAGAGAGTTCATTCTGAAAGGACATTCTTTTTTTGTTGGGGGAAAAATGCAACACTAATGCTGCCAGCAAGACAAAGAGATGCACATTCTAAATCCTCTCACTGGACATTTTGTTCAAAAATCATTAAAGCTAAAATTCCCAGCCTGAGTGGTAGGCTGAGTGACCGTGAGCCATAGACGCTAAGAAGAGGAAGCTTCAGAAGAACAACAGGAAGTGAGAGCCAGCCCACTTCCTCTCCTGGCGTCATTATTCTGAAGATGAAGCTGTGTCTACAGGTTTCCGTTCACAGCCAGGATCAGCGGTGTTAGAATGGCCACAGCAGCAGGCTGGTCTACAGAATGAGGAAAAAGTCCTCGAGACGAAATCTTATTAGATAAGAGCTGTCCCTGTGTCCTCTGGTAGAGAGGCAAGCGATGGAGAGGGAGAAGAGTTGTGTGAGGAGTAGACGACAGGCAGGGGAGTTCGGCTGCGTAACTTTGGATTACGGTTACTGTTCTGTTTCTTTCTATCCATCTTTTAAATCTCGTTTTTAATTGCTACAGTGATATTAATATGTCCCTTGCAGTACCACTGAAGCACAGTGCCGTATTCACACAAGAACGGAGAAATGGCCGCAGCTTAAACAGGCTCTCATTTTCAGCCACAAATTAGCTTAAACGTTAACAACTAATGATAAAACAAGCTATAAGAGGACCTCATAATAACATTATTTTTATTGAACACAGCACAACCCACAGTATAATAAGAATTAGCAGAGTAATACTCCCACAGAGTCATAACACTGTAGTTGACAACTGCTAACTAAAAAAATGGTAATGCTTCTTGAATTCTCAATAACTAAAACATCACCAACTCTGGGCTTACTATAGGTCGCTGTTAACGTGCATGTCATTCCCATGTGAAAAAACAGTATGCTGAAGTACACTATTTTATACTTAAGAATACTTGAAGTATAATTGAAGTTTGTATGAAGTATGGTTAGTATGCCACTTCTTTTTTTTTTTTACATGGGTTGTGAGAAGAATTGCATTAAAACATCTGTGTTATTGTGTGCGAGACAATGATTTTTTCAAGTCATTATGCCAGCTACTCCAATCATTGGAAAGTGATTCACTTCGGTTGAATGCTAACTACGTTGTGCAAGTCACTAGTTCCTTACTGTAGTGACAATGGATTTCCTGAACTTAAATATTTTTAAAAAAGAGGAGAAACTTCGGGAAGAAATAAAATCCACATACAACGCATGATGTGTGTGCACTTCTGGGAATTTGGTTCAAATACACCCCTACGTTGCATAATACCAAATGTGGAGTTAAACAGGGCTTCCTTAACCTCTATTTCTAAGACAATACCCAAGAGAACTGAAGATCTACCTTAAAGTCAATATCACGTTGCAAAATGCTGACAGGAAAGTAACGAGAAGCCATTACCGACCCCGTGCGACGTTTCCCGTGAGGTTTTTTCCCAGCATGCTCGGGGAATTCCGCAGGATTGATCTACTCCAGGCACAGATCCAGCCACCGCTGGCTGAACAATTAGAAATCAAAGAGACATGCTCGGCCAAACAGCTAAGAACAATGACATCACAACACCTTTGTGTACACTCAGTCCTGCGTTCATTACCCTGGGTTGGTGTTATTTAGCGCACGTGTTCTGTTAACTGTTACTTAAACTCGTTTGTGTGCTAAGTAAGACACAAAGGCATGTTTTCATTTTCAAGCACACCTCTTCCAAACAACTTCATATCCATTTGCGATTTACTTCTTTTTTTTCTTTCTTTTTTCGGTATGTTATTGGGGAAAAAATACTCCTGAAGGGAGAAATATATGGTTTCAGAATCATGCAAATCATGGAAAACCACAAAACCCTTGTAGCTTTAAACTTTTCAACCAATAAAGAGAGACGACACTCCAGAGACTCAAGTGGGCGTTTGACTAGAGTCCGTCCCACGCATGCGCTAGCCCCCAACTGCAGCATTTTAAACCGGGAAACATATTTTGTGCGAACGCAGATACCGCGGCACAGAAGGTCAGCCCCTGCAGGTGGTCGCTCTGAGACTCAAACTAGCAGCTGAGCAAACCTAGAAGAAGGGCCATGCGGACTCCAAGAGGCTCAAGCGGATTAGCACGTTAGCACGCCGCCAGGAGGAGAAGGGAAGGCCTTTGCCAGCTGTCAATATTCATGCTCTACCAGGTGTTCGAAAAACTCTGGGGAAAATGTACCTTTGACAAAAAAAAGGTACCTTTTTGTAAAATTAATTTATAGACCAATGCTGTGGGCAAACGTTTTTTAATTTGTTACGTTAGCAGATGACTTTAGCAGATGGCTATACAGCAGGAGATAAGATGAAGAAACAGTGAATTATCACCCTAAATACTGGCAATAACTGTTAAATTTCACACAAGCTTTTATTTAAATTACTCATCACAGGGAAATATCTTTTGCCATTATAACTGCACAACAAAGTACCGAGGTGAATGAATGTTATTGTCATGCTCAAAAAGTAATCAGAATTCATTATTATTTTTCGGTCTTTCAAAAATTGCCACAGAAGCAGGTCATATTGTGCATAGCCTGTGTGTTGCATTTACTCCCCAACCCCCCCCCCCCCCCCCCCCCCACACACACCCTCCCACCCCACAATGCCTCAAATTTTATTGCTGTAATCCTCTGTCCCTTTTGAGCACAATGCAGACAGCTATTAGTTTGCGGCTAAATGTTTTGCCATCTTAAGCCGTGATGTCTGCGATGTAGCCCGGTCTACTGAAGCCTGATAATAATTGGAAAGGAGATGGATAGCTGCTGGGTGCTTACTCGCTAATTCCTGCCTTGGTGTTCTGTGTGAAGTGAAGCCGGAGAATATTTTCCGGATGTAAACAGTTCTGTTTCTGCAAAATGGGCTTCAGGCACCAAAAAAAAAAAAAAAAAAGAGTACTCTGGTAATCGCAAGGAAAAATCAGCCTGTCATCGTGGAGAAAAAAACTGTAAAATGCTTCACCCCTAACAGTAACCAGTTAGTGTGAAACCCAACTCTGACACTGGCGATGACGTATGAAAAGGAGCTGTTCTGTCAAACTGGGGGCGGGGGGGGGGGGTCATTGACACGCACACTCAGTGCAAAACACCGGTAAATTTCTTCCATGAATTTCTCGGACCGGACATACATTGTCCAGCCATCGGACCACAAACCAGAGCTGTGCAATTCTTTTTGAAAACCAGACCAAACGTACGTCTGGGGACCCTATATACAGGAAGTGGAAACCATTGTGTGTGTTTTTTTCTACTGGCTGACACTGCTGGGAGCAGATGACCCGAACCGTCCCAGAAAGGTCATAGATGAGCCTTACCCGCTGGGTTAATTCACTGCTCAAGACGTAACCTCTTCCTTCACGTCCTTCAAAACCCTGACATTTGCATGCGCTCTGTCTGAACCTTCACTCGCCCAGTCCTACATCACTTTCTGCCACCACCACCCAAGGGTCCATTGTACATCATCTCATCTTCCTGTAACCTTCAGGCAGATGTCCATGCTATCTCTACTGGGAGAGAATGGGGGAGACTCTGCTCTTATTAAGGCGGGATGGGGTGACATTGCTCTGACATTGCAGTGCTAGACCAGTCCCAGGATCAGGGCCACCTGAAATCCAACCGAACGCCACAGTATTTGTACATGAAGCAGGTATGCCAGCCTGCATCGTGTCCCCAGCAAATGGTGCAAACAGGACGTTGTGTTAATTTGTCCAATCTGAACACCGTAGCTTGTGTCCATTGGCGAAAGTGGCGGTTTACGAAGTGAGCGCCTTGTTATGTTTACTTCCTTTACAATTCCGGCTGATGTATTCGAAATGAGAAAAGGCACAGGCTACCTACCCAAGGAACAAACAAAGCTGTTTCCAGCATTATAATTTAGACAAGAAATGAATGTCAATTCAACTGTTGCTGGTAAATAGGCTGGAGTATACAAATCATTTTAATAACTGAGCAATGGCCTTGGTCAATTCTGTAGTAACACTGTTGTTCTTTTATTTTATTTTTATTTTTTGTGTGAAAGGGAGGAGCTATCAAATAAGCAGGGCGCAAACACAGCTTCTTAAAAGGGGCATGTAAACAGACAGCCCAAACACCATCGTCCTGAAATGTGCTCTTGGGGGAAATAACCTCACACAGAAGAAATACTGCTTTCTTGGGGAAATGAGACTCAAGTTCAGGGAATCGTCAAGATTCTTCCTGACTCCACAATGCAGGAAATACCCAGTAATCTCCTTTCATTAAACTCCTTATTTCAGCTAACGCTGCCTGACCTGATTTAATGGCACATAGAAAAACTCTAAGTGTTGCAATTGGCTTGGTAATGGTGGCGTTTTTTTGTTCTCCTAAATTTTGAATCAAGTATAGCTCCTGACCCAGTGTCAATGAATTACTGAATAAAACTACACCCATGAGCCAAAACACTGCAGCTGACCTTCACACACCTTCCTCCAACGCTCCCATTAAACCTTCCCCAGACACGTTACCTCGCTACTCACTGTTCGTTATCTTACTCCTACTCCAGGTGTACGTTCAGTATGGAGGGTCAAGTATGAAGGTACAGATTAGCCTGTCTGCTCGTCACTCTTCACAGTTGCAATGAATGCAAGACAAATTTACCTTCGGGGACAATAATGTTTATCTTGAATCTGACCTTGACCCACAACTCCTCTGTGCCCCTCCATTCCACAGAGCTCCCTCCATTACATAACAATTTAATTAGCTTTTATCGAAAGAGACATACAATAAGAGCATACTGAAGGTCGTTTGAACAACTACAGAACATACAATAAGAGCATACCGAAGGTCGTTTGAACAACTACAGAACATACAATAAGAGCATACCGAAGGTTGTTTGAACAACTACAGAACACAGCCCCAGTAAGGTAAAATTATCATAAAGTATCAGTTATCCATGGCCATGTACACGTCTAGTTCACAAAGTAAGCATAGGCCAGAAGCTTAAATCCCAGTAACCAAGTGACTACAGACAACTATGTTCAATTCAACAAAGAAAAAAAAAAATGGAGAAAAAGATGTGCTTATCTGAACGGTCCTAGTGGAAGCGGAACACATGCAGCCTCTAAATCCCGTCTGACACACACAGGCCTGAGATACAGGCTCCTGAGGAAGCGAGGCCATCGGTCTCACAGAGCAGCGAAATGTGAGCCCTCCCGCCAAATACCCAGCCGCTACGCGCCATCTGGGCCTCCACAAGACCCCGTCCCGCTTTCGCCCTGTACCCCCCCGACGCCATCGTCATGGTTACCTCACCACAACAGAGCGGGGGGGGGACCCCTGACGGGTCTGGGCCACTTGCAGGTCCCCCATTCTGTCCCGACTCTGAAACTCTCTCAGTGCCTCTTCTGCAACGCAATGAATCACAATACTCACAAGGAAGCAACCTCGCAATGAAGCGAATTTGCAACGAAGCAAACTCGCAGCGAAGCAAAGAGCAAACACTGTGTGTTCCTTTATTTTACCAAGGAGGACAGGAAGCCAAGAACAGGTGCTGGCAGGTTTGTGACTATCGCGGCCGGTCTATCAAGAGCAAGAGACGGCACCAGTGAAGACATCGTTACATGAACATGCTGTTAAATATTAATTTAGGCAAGGTGGTTGGGGGTAAAAGCCAACATCAGCATCAATAGTTAACAGGATGAGCATCAACAGAGCCGCAGAAACTCTTTGAGATGGGAGTCCGTTAAAAATGTATGAATACATATTTGCATACATTTTTCAAAGAGGAGAGGATGAGTTGAGCCCTGATGCATTCTAAGCAGCCGATGTTAAAGTCAGCCTGAGTGGCATTATGTGCACACTAAAGTGGATGATCTCCTGCTGTGGGTTCATCCAGTAGGCCAGATCACTTAAAAAAACACTGCAGTGTCCGTACATCGACAGACCCTCGCTGCAGTGTCCGTACATCGACAGACCCTCGCTGCAGTGTCTGTACATCGACAGACAGACCCTCGCTAGCGTGACTAGCTGAACTTCAACATTTTTCCCTACGGCCGAAATGCAGATCGGCCCAAAATAAAAGTAAATCTGGAGGTCAGCGATGGTGTGTTATGGAACGAAAATCGGCCGGTTTCTGATCCACAGCTGATCGATCGGTGAACCCCTAGTTAAAATATCACATAGCAACGATTTCGCAAGTATGTGGAATTGTTTTATTGACAGCAATGAGTCCATATTTATAGTATGTTCCATGTGTACGGGGCATGGAACTAGAATGCAAACCAAGCTGTACTGAAGTTCTACTTCAGTGGAAATTCTGAGAACCAGCCAGACCTGCGAACGTGTGATATGACGTGGTATTCCAGAACGAAAGTGAGGGTAAATATGGATGGATGAATGGATAAATCGTACTAATGTACGTGCCTCTGCAATTGCCCCTCGGGGACAAATAAAGTGATCTGAATTGAACCTGAACCTGAACCTGAACCTGAACTGAACTGAACGAAATCAGTAGGTGATGTGCTCTAGCCCAGGAAACAGAACCTTAGATGTCATCAATCTGCATTCTGCAGAGCTGTTTCCTCTGCCATTTCAGGCCAATGAGGATTTAGAAGCATTTACAAGCCCCGCGCCTAAAGTCAATAAGCCATAGAAATCTAATGCTATGGACCGAAAACACTCAATAAGCAATGAACACAATACCAGCAAAACACGTTTACACAGCTCTACAGACAACAAGTGCAGATTAGAGCAGACAAAGCATTGGCAGCCAGTCACAAGCCGGAAAGATTGCCAGAAAGATTACAAGGCATCCGGCATCATGTGACACGTTGCCTTGGTAACCAGCCAAGTTCCTCACCTCACCGGACACGGCCCAATGCCAGCAGGTAACGTTCCTCACACAGGAACAAACTCAACCGTGACGTGTGCGAGATTCCAGTTCTCAAGTCCCCGCCGGCATTTCAATCCATACCCAATTAAAGGCCATAATGGAAACTGAATGTGCCCGGTTTATTGGCTGCTAAATTTGCCTCTGATACACTGGAAATGGCCTCCATGCCACCAAACGCAGTCTCCTGCTCTATATCATCCCAAAACAAAAAGCCTCAGAAGTTTGGGGTTGTGAGCAGTGCATTAGTGAAAGAGGCACTGCGTAAGAGGGACCCACCCCATCATGACTTTCAGTCCCCATTTCCTCACGTCGCGGCACAGGACACTTCGACATTGGATGAGCGCCATGACATTGAACGATAAAAATACAGAGCCGACCTTGTTCACATAAACACAATGGTGCAGTTACCCTCCCCGGACATGCTAACAGCACTGGACCACATAGGCTACTGAGGTTCAGTAACACAATCCGTGATTGGTGGTTGTCACCGTCACAAGGGGTTGGTGTCCACACACACCACACCATACACACACACACACACAAAGGCAGACTGAACTCAGCCTTATGAAGTTGCCAGGCGACGGGGCATGAGGTGTCTCTTTCAGAGCACTCTGACATCATCGCTCACCTGTAACAGGCCAATCAGAGGCAGCCAGCAGTCGAAGCCAGCGGGTGAACGCGCTGACAGGAGCATTAGGGCTTACCGCGATGTCGCCGCGTGTGCCCATGTTCTGCCGGTACAGACGTATCGATCAGGGAGCGCTATTACATCTCCGTCCATTAAGGGCCTCATTAACAGAGGGGAGAGTAAGGCCACATTTCAGATTCACGGCGGTGGTGAAGACGGAGCTGAGCCGAAAGGCAAAGCTCTCGATTTACCAGTCGCTCCTCCGCATTGAGAGGAGTCCGTTGAGGAGGTTCGGGCCATCTGATAGGGATGCCTCCTGGGTGCCTCCCTCTGGAGGGGGCAGACCTAGGACACGCTGGATGAATTATATCCACCAACAGTGGAATTCCCTGGGGAGAGGGACGTCTAGGCTGCTCTGCTTGCCTTGCTGCCACTGCGACCCCGATCTGGATCAAGTGGTTAGAAAAGGGATGGAGGGATGGAGGGATGGATGGATGGATGGATGGATGGATGGATGGATGGATGGATGGATTTCAGATTAAAACACAGTAAACAGGGAGCAGCACAGTTGGGAAACTACAAGGACTGCAGGGCACCCTAAACTACTGTTACTGTCACCATCCATTCGGGCCCCCTGATGACCCAGTATGTCAGCAGAGGTTCAGTATGGCGCAAGAGAGCCTGCGCATCATTCCACAAAGTCACAGGGCCAAATGAGACTCGAAAATCAAAATCAACAAAAACAACGCTAACTGTGCCAACCTCCAAAACTGCACAGCCCATTGATTTACATTAAAACCATCATTATCTGAGCAGGAAAAAAAACAGACTTAGTCAAACTAGAATGTGTGAAACATTCCTGGGTATGTATGGAATTCAGCGATGTATGGGAGACTTCAAAAGATGGTGCCGAAGAAATTTTGCATGAAAATCAGATTCTGAGAAATACTTTGGGGAATAAAATCCCAAGCACCCCACAACGTTAACGGCGAGGCGCTCTGTGATAAACCAGCTGTCCCAGACACGCTCCACTGCCTCAGCACATGAAGACAGGAGCATCTCTCTTTTGGTTTCTCTCGAACCACATTGTCTAATAAACCGCCCGGGGTTACGACAGCCAATTTCAGCACCTGTCGGCCGCAGAAACACCTGGAGAGGGGCGGCCGCGTCAGCCGCAAATTTCTATTTAAAACACATCCTGCCCACAGATTAACGCAGGGAGGAAACGGCACGTGCACTCGCACGTTCTGAACTCATTCTGGAAGGGCCCCAGCAATGAACAGCAGTCGGAAATGGAGAGAGGAGGTGAAATGAAATGAAAGTGCCGGTTTGGAAAAATATGTACAGCTGTAAGGAATTTGATTGGTTGATTTAATCTGCGTCAGCATGCCTGGATGCTGACCTAAACAAAGAAATGGACTTGCCGGAGACGTGAATTGATCAAAGGGGGGTGGAAATGAGGCACCTGGGCAAGTGGCAGAGGCAAACTAGTACTGTCCTCCAAGTCAGGGATTCCTTTGGGATTCGGTTTGACACCTCTATCACCCTGAACAGTGCTATCGTGCTATCAGCATGAACAGTGCTATCGTGCTATCAGCATGAACAGTGCTATCAGCATGAACAGTGCTATCGTGCTATCACCACGAACAGTGCTATCAGCATGAACAGTGCTATCGTGCTATCAGCATGAACAGTGCTATCGTGCTATCACCACGAACAGTGCTATCAGCATGAACAGTGCTATCGTGCTATCAGCATGAACAGTGCTATCGTGCTATCACCATGAACAGTGCTATCACCAAGTACAGTGCTTTCGCTAACTGTGCATCATAACGCAGGCTCCCAGTCACAGCTGGGACGAGCAATGTCCTGATTGGATCCAGAGCTCAGTACTGCATCACACGAGCAGGACTGGCAGAAGTCCCTCTCAGGACCCTAAACTAACCCCCTGGTCTTACACCAGCTCTGAAAACGCCCCGCTCCGTAGCCACAGAGCCTCTCTCCGCTCGCCCGTGTCCGGTCCTGCGACGGGCTTCCGTTCCGGGAGACGCCGATACACATGCGGCTTCGCCGATCCGCCACGATTTAATCCGATCGCCCTCAGTCGAGCTCGATAGGGACGGCTCACGGTCCAAAGCAGCGCCTTGGCGTGACACAGTGCTAGAGGAGCACGAACGCGCCGTTCCTCTCGGACGACGGCCGTAGACTTCGATCATCGCACGCTGTCGCGTTTGCAAGGACAGCGAGAGCGCGAAGACTTCATCAGGCCCAGCCCAGCGCAAACCAAACCAAACGGCAACATTACAGGCTTCTTTTTCCCCTCTGACTGCAATTAACACCAGACATGATCGTGATCTGGCCTGAGCTTGTCCTGCTGCAAAGTAGTTTTTGCTACTTGCAAATGAGTTATGAGAACTGCAGGTCTGCTTTTCGATTTAGCTCTCTCCCTCACCCACATGCATGCAGCAAATACATCAGCCAAGCATGGCACTGTAAGTGGCTCTTTATTATGGGATGGCACCGACCCCCCCCCCCCTCTGTAGCAACAAGCGAATAGTATTAATGCACAGAATAGACTGATGTTACTCATACCCTTCCGGGAGCGGATATGCACTTATTGTACATCGCTTTGGATAAAAATAAATGTCATGTAATGTGTGTGCGCTTTTCCATTATCTTTTGAGAACAGCTTGCTTTGGTTACATTCAGGAAAGGAAAAGAGGAAAAAAAAACCTGTCCCATGATGTAAGTACCTGACCGTGGTACGCTTTGAAATGTACTCTCCGAAGGACGTGTTTACCACAAGAGTGTTGCCTTGGCAACAACACTGTTGGCCAAAGCCGGTCCCGGAGCTGAATGACAAAGTTATCTATGCAGCAACATATTGCGGTTATTGCAATATTACGTATTCCTGCGGTGGATATCTGCTGGTTGAATATGTGTGATATTACTGAAAGCCTCCATTGACTCATACGAGTCATATACGGTCTTGTAGCTCAAGATCTTGAAAGCAGCTTCCTGCAGGCCTACCTAACTTGCTACACTGTTCAGCACAGTATTGATGCTGGTGGCTTTTTATCTGGACAAACGGAACAGGCTGTAAGTATTTGGACAGTGACACAATTTTTGTTTCTTTGTCTCTGTACTCCAGCACACTGGATTTGAAATGAAGCAAAGAACATGAGGTTAAAGTGCAGACTGTCAGCTTTGAGGGCGTTTATTGGGGGAACCATGAAGGAAGCTCAGCTGCTTCTTGGTCAGCCGTATGTCTTCGCATCCTTAGCTCATGCACAAGAAAGCTAAAAAGCAGGCCATCATGGGGTAGAAAAATCTGAATAAATTGATCGCATAGCCAAAACATTGTGCGTGTCAAAATCACCCGTTTGATGCAGTGTCAGGAAGCAAGAACACACTGGTGAGCTCAACAATAGCAAAAAAAAGACTGGCGACAATAACACTAAGCCAAGCTGGATTTCAATAAGCAGGGAACACCCGGTTCTGATGTGGGGTTGACGGGTGGGGTTGACAAGCGGGAAACTGGCGTGGACCACAAGCTGACATATTTATTCAAACTCCAGTATGTTCCTGTCAGCAGTGGCACGCTGTGTCAGGAGACAGATGAAGCCCTCTTTTGTCACGGACCTCAAGCCTGGCCTTCCATCTTCTGGCACTGTTATCAACATTTGTGTTCATACAGAGCAGACACTGATCTCTGCAGACAACAGTAACAAATGCAATAAAAAATGAGTGCAAATGTATCTATTTCTGTTATCGCTGATGCTAAATTTTTATTTAAAGACATTTGTGAATCCACACAGACTGGTCCAATAAAGAATGTGTGCCGTTGTCACAGCAATGGAGATCACTGTGACCGAGTGACACAGGGGTCATGATGACTCAACGAGGTCCTGTTGACTCAACCTCTAGTCCAAAACTAGGGACAATGCAGTGTCTACAGTCTGTACTGGTGTGGTCAGGATTGATTTCCGGACCATGGCCCACACCAATGCACCATAACCCACATTTTGGACCGTGGTGCACACCAATGCACCACAACCCACATTCTGGACCGTGGTGCACACCAATGCACCATAACCCACATTCTGGACCGTGGTGCACACCAATGCAACATAAGCCACATGTCTCCCCAATATGCCACCAATTAGCCTACCGTTCCCCCCCCCCCCCCCCCCCCCCCCCCCCCTCGGTGTGTGCCATTTTGCCGAGCTGTCCACTGAATGAGAGAGGCGACTCAATGTTGCCTTGTAGGCTACTGTATCGCACTGTACTATACGTATATTCAGCCTCCTCCATGGTAAAACTGAGCGCCACATGGACTGCCTACAAAGGTTTTACGGTCCGATCAATTTCAATCCCTAATGCACGCTGGTAATTGAGTGCTACGGAAAACACAAATATATTTCGCGGAATTACAGCGACGGCGGCGGAAGTCCCGTTGTCATGACGCACTCTCGGGAGTGATGGATGGCCCCGGGGTGCCATCAGACCTTCCTCTCCTGGTGATTAATGCGTGCGCCCCACACGATTCATTATTTGTCCACGGGAAAAAGAAGAAAGGAAAAAAAATCCACTTCATTGAATTGCCTGTCTGAAAACGAGACGGGTTACACGCCGTGCCTGGCGAATATTAAAGGGCGCATCTCAAAGCCTTCCAGGATGAAGGCTGAGGGCAATTAACCCATCAGCCAGCCCGTCTCTGTCTTCGAAACAACCTGCGAATCATTAAATATCAGACTCTCTAATTCATCGCAATTATCTGTAGCATGTAATTAGTTACATTATTGCAATATAATTATATGGAAGACCTTAATTGTTTCAAACTTGATTGCCATTCTTTCTATACTTGCTGTGTGTTTTATATGTTTTTGTAATGCTACAGGATCTACAGAAAGTATCTGCTGGTAGTGTAAATATCCCTTTATTATCCAAGTTTTGTCCCTGATTTTTTTTTTCCCCCGTTTAAAAAAAATCCCATGCCATTTAAGCCCACCAGCCTTGCAACATGCTCAGTCAATTCATAAGAGTGCGGGCAGGAATTCTCTATCTCTGCAGACTAGCAGCACGGTCAGGTGACCTGGAGGAGTGTAATTACCAAGGCTGTACTGAACGCCAGCGTACAATCAGGCATCCGCGGTACCGCCGCGGTACGGTTCACCGCACGCGCCTCTGCGCTTGACCCCTGCAAACTGCCCCAGCTCACGCACCGTAATCAGGGAGATCCTGCTCTGAGAATGTGTCTGCGAATGACACACCTGCCCGTCACTCAAAGTCTCTCAAAGGCTCACAGACTCGCCCCTTCAGGGCAGCAGAAATAATAAATAAATAACGTGAAGGGTGTGCGTGCCCTGCGATAGACTTGCTGGCCTGTCCAGGGTGTATTGCTGCCTCTCCCCCAAGGCATGCTGGGATAGGCTCCAGCATCCCTCACGACCCTGCCCAGGAATAAGCGGGTATAGATAATGGATAGATGGATGATAAATAAATAAAAAACGTTCCAGCCATTTAGATGTGTAAACTGTGAATAATGGCTGAATAAGAGTCATTACTGCATATTTTTTGGCCGTTTTCCCAGCAGGCAGTAATGGGATGCCCTCGGGACGGCCCGCAGGTGCCGCCACGCCTCAGCAGGAAGACAAAGCCAGCGGAAAAGGACCATTTCAACCGCGTACCTGAGAGTCAGAGATTACACTGAGGGAACGCTCAATAACTGCCATCTGTGTTTGGGAAAAAAAAAAAAACCCGGTTTGCCGGAAAGCCATATGGAATGTGGATATTCCTGACGATGGAATGTGGATATTCCTGACGATGGAATGTGGATATTCCTGATGATGGAATGTGGATATTCCTGACGATGGAATGTGAATTTTCCTGGTGATGGAATGTGAATTTTCCTGGGGATGTGATGTGGATATTCCTGGGGATGTAATGTGAATATTCCTGATGATGGAATGTGAATATTCCTGGTGATGGAATGTGGGTATTCCTGAGATGGAATGTGAATATTCCTGCCAGTTAACCCAGGCAGTCTTGCAGGGCACTGGGCCAGCAGAGTATCTCCAGCAGAACTGCAGTCAAAACTAACTTATCTGCTGCACCACGCTCCAAAAAACGGGACTTTGGGACTGCAAACTGAGCTTTCTAATGCTTGCATTTGTGTGTGTGTGTGTGTGTGTGTTTTATGTGTGTGTGGGGGGGTGTTGTGCGTGTGTGCGTGGGAATGGGGGGGGGGGGGAGGTGGCGGGGGTGGAGGGGCAGTTCAAAAAGCAGGAAAGTTTTTTCCATTTCTTAATAAAATGACATGAAATGAAAATGTCCCTTTCATTGCGATGCACAGCGTACCCTTCACCAGCAGCGAAACACAGACTGACTACCCGCCAATCCCCACAGTGACGGAAAACACAATCTGGGCCATAACTGGATATGTTTAACCACTCCCTCTTGCACAGTTATTTCCAGTAATATAATTGAAATAGAAACCCACACTGCATTTTTTCTCTCTATCTCTGTCACTGTTTCTCACTCTCTCTCTCTCTCACACACACACACACACACACACACACACACACACACACCATTATCAGTATGAAGTCTTCCAGTCAGATGAATAATGTACAGTATGGTATGCTAATGCTATATCTCCACACACACTGCCCACAGATGAAATGTGCAATTACACGGTGGGTGAGACAACAGCGCTGGGCACTCACAGATGCCTGCTCGGCACTCGCAGATGCCACAGCGCTTGGCACTCACAGATGCCTGCTCGGCACTCACAGACGCCACAGCGCTCGGCACTCACAGACGCCACAGCGCTCGGCACTCACAGACGCCACAGCGCTCGGCATTCACAGACGCCACAGCGCTCGGCACTCACAGACGCCACAGCGCTCTGCACTCACAGACGCCTCAGCGCTCGGCACTCACAGACGCCTCAGCGCTCGGCACTCACAGACGCCTCAGCGCTCGGCACTCACAGACGCCACAGCACTCGGCACTCACAGACGCCTCAGTGCTCGGCACTCACAGATGCCTTTATCGCTCGGCACTCACAGACGCCACAGCGCTCGGCACTCAGACGCCTCAGCGCCCGGCACTCACAGACGCCACAGCGCTCAGCACTCACAGATGCCACAGCGCTCGGCACTCACAGACGCCACAGCGCTCAGCACTCACAGATGCCACAGCGCTCGACACTCACAGATGCCACAGCGCTCGGCACTCACAGACGCCTTTATCGGGTGCACTGGGGGGAGAACGGGGCAATCCCCCCTTCCTCTGAAGACAGAGGATCTCAGATCAGTTTAGCACAGAAAGAGCTTATTCATCCCACTGAGACAGGAATCCCTGCCGGGGCCTTTTCCCCGGCTGAGGCGCGGCGCGCCGAATCCTTCCTCAGATGAGGATAAATCACGGTATCGATCATCCCGCAATAAACAGGCGGTTAAAAATCTGGCGTTCGCCGGATTTTCAGAGAACCAGCTGGGCGAGAGCGCCGTGGAAACGGCCGGTCGGAGGTCTTCGGATCGGCGTCCGAAGGGCCGGCGTTCCTCATTTAATCTCGTTGCCCATAAACTCGGGTCACAGCCGAGTACCCCAGCTTCCTCCAGCAAGCAATTACCTCGGAAAACATCCGCCATAATCGCATTTCAATAGCGGCTTGTTGCAACGGGCAATAATGCGGCTGTTTTGAGGTGCCGGTGACCCCCAAATAAGAAGTCAATGGTCCACTTAATTACGCAGCGTCCCCAGGACTCTGTCAGACATCAACAGTGATTTTGATGACATAACCAGCATCGGAATCATGTTGAAACTGGATGTGGACAGAAATTCATGTGGCAATAAGTTCAGTAAATTCCCATGATAGTGATACTTACGCATAATAACAATCAAGCTGCCATCATTTTAAATCAGTGTGTCAAATCAATTTTAGATAAGATATGAATTATTCAGTGATAGATGATCCAGTGAAACGTACACAAGAAAATAAAGAATGATACATATTTTTCCACACTTACATTTATTGAGACTATTTATATATAAGAACATAAAGGATATCAACAGTTTGAAATACACTTTCTTGGTATACTTGTAATCCAAAGAAAACATCCACTATGGGCTTATCTTACGTAAGATTTTCATCTATAAAACCCAACATATTGACTTTGGTTTTCAAGATGACTGACAGCATGTAACTGTGCTTCTGCTCACGTTTAATACTCAGACAGAAGGTGAGCTTACGCCCGAAAAAAACAGATATTCCTGTGCCAGTTCGGTGAATGCTGGGGAGGTGATTTGATGCGACTTCCTCTAAGCCAGCGGATGGCTTCCGCTAGCCAGCGAAGGGGATCCAGGGAGCTGTGTGTCTCTGATTCTGTTCTTTCCCGCAGAGCTGAGGGAGGTGTTGAAGGTGACACTGTTTGGCCCCGAAAACGACTCTCTGGACCTCTTCCTTCTCTGAGCTATCTGGGGTCCTATGCTGCCCCCCCCCCCCCCCCCACGGGGTGATGCGGACTCCATTCCGCCTCTCGCTCTCAGTTTTGATCTCGAGAACACTGGGCACTGTTGTGCCTTTAACCTTGAATCTGGTTTCAAGAAAACTGGTTGTGTTGAGCATGGCCTTGTTGTCAGGGCTGGTACACTTCTCGTCCAAGATGTCTGCCTGGACTTGGGGAGGTCCGCATCGGTCTCCTCCACTGCGAAGCCGTTTGAGTTGAGGACACACAGGACGGGCTTCGGAGCTTCTCCTGAAAGTGTAGCTGTTAGTTCTCCATGACAGGGCTCAGTGCTCTGTTAATGGATTCTAGCACCTCAATATCTCACCAGACTTCCTATCAGCCGAGAGGATCTGTGTTATTGCCTTACTGCCTTCTGTTGCTCCAAAAACACTCTTACGACTATCAGGAGTCTTCATCCGCCTGTGCTTGAACAAGGGCCTCCTCCTCTACCCAGCAATAGGAAAACGTTCTCCACCTTTCTACACATCCCTAATGCCCAATCTATGAGGGCTTCAGAGCATTTTCTGAAGAAAAACTACAAAGAAAAAGAGTTTAATAAAATTTACAGAAGAAAAACATGCATGCATGGTAGTTTAATTATAAGGTATTGTAGAACTGCCACATAAACTGAAAAAATGTAAACATAATTTAAACATTAAATATGAATATGAAAAGCAAGTAATATAGCATAGCAATATTAACCCATATCATTTTGCAACATTACAATGCCCTAATAGGCTAGTTTTATGCACAACTTGGAAAGGTTTAATGAAAATATGCCCCACAAATAGATTTTATGAGCTCTCATTTACTCATCTCCAAACTGAAGTCTGGCCCATTCGTTCAAGTCAGTGGCTTTCACAAGATTTGCTTCAGTTCGTTGCGATGCGTTAGCGAGTCTCCCAGTCCCTGGTTAATTACCATTCAGATTTGTTCTTCTGGGAGGCAAGTCATTTGTGAGCGTCAAAGTAGCGCAAGGTCAAGCTCGCATGCGGCTCCATCACTGCGCTCGACCGCAGGTCGGACGTTGTTGAGAGACACTCACAATTTTCAACTTGACCGGTGATTTGCCGGGGCAGCTCGTGTACAGATTCAGAAACATCTTTCGTAGAGAAATACTGGCGTGATGATACCGTGCCTCTCCGGTCGACCGCGTACCATAACCTTGGGGCCAATTCGTGAAGAGAGGAGACCTGCTCTTTGCAGTGTGGTAGCCTTAGGTGCCTTAGGTGCATTAACTGTCTTAACTACTGCTTGTATTTTTTCCATAGACTGCGTTGTTGACGTTCTCGTTGTGTTAGTGTTAATCAGTTTAACCTTCAGGGTCCAAGTTGAACTATGCGGTTGTTCCCTGCACTTGGACCGGTACTTCTCTCTAGGGGTTTCGTCAGACTTGTTCCTGGTTATGGTTATACACTTTGTTGTACGTCGCTCTGGATAAAAGCGTCTGCCAAATGCCTGTAATGTAATGTAATGTAATGTAGCCTACGTGATGCGTCATTCAATTCCACTGGCAGATGATCTGAGGCCTGGATTTGGTTTTGTAAATGCCGACGCAGTGGGTTGTTGGTTTCTTAAGACATCAGTGCCCTTGTCACACATGCCCTTTTTTGGCCCCCGACTCTTTTGGCCTGTACGCTCATCACACTGAACCGCACGGTGGCGTTTAAGCTGGTCAAAAAGCTAGTTGTGTTCCGGTCAGAAGTTTATACAGATTTTCGGCAGTTCATAGAAACTGCCACGTGTTTGTCAAAAAAAAAACCAAAACAAACCCAAATAGCTGCCACTTGAATGTTCCTACACGTCCATTTTTATCTGTTGTCCAATCAAATTACTTGTATCACTTTTTCAAAAATAAAAAACAAGCCAACAGGTGCATGCCGGTGAAAGAGCTGTGATTGGCTGTACTCGTTTTAGATTAAATTGGAGGACACAGAAGAAAGCTCTACAGGCAAGCTCCTGGGCAAACAGAAAGGTTGTGCATTTATCCAAATTATCGCATCGTTAAGCAGGATTTCATCAGTACGAGGACGCTAGGGTAAGTTTTGATATTCTTTTGTTTAATTGCCCTGGTCTAGGCTATTTGCAGTCCGCCTGCTCGCTGACAACATGAAGACAGATAGCACGGTCATCTGTGTCTATTTACACGGACTCAAAAAATTTCTTCCGGTGAAACTCGGGTGAGGTTTCCATGCCTCACCTACGCAGTGTTCAGCTTCTGTGGAGCTCAGCCGAGTCTTTCTGAAAGCCAGGCCGCACAAATTGGCCATTAAAATGAAATTTGGTGCCGTTTTCAAAGACGATTCGGGAGAAATCTACAAAAAGCTGGCTCTGGTGAGTCTGGGCAACCTGGAGACCCCACTGTGTGTGTGCTGCGTTTTGTACCACCCACGCTTGGGACCAATTATAACGAGCTGTATTATTAACAGTACACATTTAATGTCCACTTACCCACTTAAAGCCATATCATATCAGAAATATATGCATACCCTGAATAACTGTCCCATATGTGCATTCTAGGACTTTAAAAATAATGCTTTCTTTTTCTGTAATGTTCTATATGTCAAACAATTCCTTTAGAGAACTACATTGAAACTGATTGTACTAGAAACTGATGACTGGAGTCACATTGCCTAACCTGCTGAAATGTGGACAGCTGGTCACTGACACTAAACCTGACACTTGAAGGAATTCAAATACAAAGCAAATAGCAGCAAGCAAACCATGTGCTGTATTGTGTTATAGTAAGCTGACGTAAAGCTTTAGGCAAGAACTTCCACACATTTTCAACAACCTTAAGAGATTGGCTTTACGTAATAAAACCATTGTGCGCAGTCGACCTCCAGGACCGAATGTGAAACCCTTCTGTAAGCGGCTTCAGGAGAGACATTACAGGAAGTATAGTGGGGCTCTCCCAACCCGATTCGCTATTGGTAAGTTAATACATGAACATCTGCTCAGACAAAAGTTATAACGCTGGCAGTCACACGGCGTAAAACGCGTCAGCTGACAACAAGAGAGAAAGTACTGTGGGTTTATTTTTGCATTGTACTTAAAACAACATGACAACATGAATGCACTGCGTGTATTACTCAAAATAAGCAGACTCGTCAGATCTGCATTTCCGAGAGAAATGTTATTATTTGACTTGTTTGCTCTGCTATCCAAGATACGCTCGGCGAGACTAATCACGGCTGCGTTAAATGAATGGGGTGTCGTTTGATGTTGGAACTTGGAAGCTTACCTTCAGAACAGAAACCCCGTCCGATCTGTGCCCACCGAATGCCCGGCGATGCACGGTTGGGTTCAGCAATCATCCAAAGGAAAGTCGGTGCATCCGGTGGTTTCAGGACCTCGCGAGCCTGAACAGGTCCGAGACAGCCGCTGCACTCTACCTAGCGCCAATGCTTGATAGATTTTCTCGACTGTTATTTTAAATCTTGTAAATCAAGCGAAGACGTTTCCAAAGGCATGTTAGCTAATGCACAGATTAATCTTTGCAACTTCCCGATGATTAACTTTGTTCGGAGGCAATCAGGTTAGAATAGGGCATCAAGAGTTTCTTCTCCCGGATAGCTCGCTAACTAACCCACTGCAGTTGAGTCACCGAAATAGAAGCGGCCGTTTTCAGGCACTGCGCTGCTACCAGGAGCTGAGAGCATCAGAAGCGTAGCCACTCTGAAAATATATTACCATCTCGGGAATGACTTAGAGTTTGAACATACCCCCAATAAGATGCTCCAAAACACAAGCTCTCCTCTGATACGGATTTAACACGGCGTTGTGTTTCGTCAAGTCCATCCACACAAAAAAAACGGCATTCACGAAGACTTGATCCTACCGATAACAAGGGACGCTTTGTCAGTGCTCAAACTGCGCAGTTTTTCCAAATCACATTGCCTGGGAGCCTGAACACCACCACTTTTCTTCACCAGGTAAGCACACTTTCTAATGATTAACCGCCGAAGACGTGAGGACACAAGCGATCCTCTTCTATTTTATTTTACCTTGCCCTGACTTAACCTGGGAATAATCTCCCGCGCATGCCTCGGGTATTTCTTTAGCAAGCCATATCTTTAACATAACCAATACCGTTTGTTTCGTCCAGTTTAGAGAGCATAATCTTGTTTTCAGAAGCTCGTAAAATTGCACCGATTGAACTGCCTGTGACAACTGACTTCCGTTGAAGAGTTCATTTTCTAAAGCAGGCGAAAAGAGCCAGTGTCCTTGTGCTAGCCTAATACCCACTGGCCTTGATTTTCAAAGAAGAAAAGAGTTCATTTCACAGATCCCCGAGAGGATGCGGAATTTGGATTGTATCCTCGTGCCTTGCTAGTCATGACAGAACGCTCTTCTCAATTGCAGCGGACGTTTCTGATGTCGCGATTAAATGTCAGCGACTGCGATACGTCTCTACCAGGCGCAGCAATCCTAACTTTAAATAATCGAATGCGAAGCCCTTCTTTGATGGCGGCAATCAGTTTCCACCTCCGGATTTTTCGGAGCCCATGATTACGGACTTTAAGGACCGTGGCAGTTGCCATGGATGTGTACTGCCTTTCTGAGGTGTCCTCCCATATATAGAAATCCGTTATCCCAGCCTCCTCCGGTCCCGACATGCAAGAATTGTCCAATCCGCTGCCCCTCCAATCTCTCTACCAGGTTTGAAGCAAAATATGGATTGGATTTAGGAAAGAAGGATCTCAGAGGTGTACCTTACTTCGGGAAATGCAAGTCTATCGCATTATTAGTGTACATTCCAGTGGCATATAAGTTATAGTCTTTTGTATTCGTTACTTCCACAACGTACCGTGATTTCTCCATAGAAGCGGACAGGCTACTCCTTATCTTTATACACATGTTCTGAAATTTAAAATGCGTTGAGGCTTATCTTGTTATTAACATGATGTAACTGGGTGGATATCATGTTATAAGTTCATCTCCTTAAAAAGAGTTAAAGCCCCTGTCCTTTTTGTCTTGTCACTCAGAATGTGTGCACCTACATGTTGTATTCATTTTTTTCATCATCATCATCATCATGAAAGAGACCCCCCCCCCCCCCCAAAAAAAAGAGATGGAGGGGGGTGCATCTATCGCTCAAACCTGGCCAAACATGATTCTTTCAGAAAGCCAATAAATCCAAGAATGTCTCAAAATCACACACAAAGTAATCACTGGAGGGAAAGACGGAAGGTTTCGGAATGGCCATCGCAGTGCGCCTGACTTGAGGCTTATTGAAAATCTGCGGAGAGATCTCAAGCTGGCAAACAAGACGCCTACGAATGCACCCCTGCCAGCGGAATTCTGCTGGGGGAAGCGTGAGAGGAAATCCCGAAAAGAAGAAAAGAAGAGAGAGACGTACAGTGGCCGGCTACAGGACATGTTTGGAAGTTGTTATTGGTGAGCTACAGGAGGCGTTGCTGTGTGCTACCTGACAAGGTGCCCAAACCTTTCACTTGTCCATGTTCACTGTAGTTTATCATTTAGAATCTTTCATAAGTGCAAATAAATAGTACTCACACATTCAAATTTGTAGAAAGATGGATAGCGTGATCTAAGTGACTTGCACTGTAGTATGATTATTGGTGGCAGAAATTGTGCCTCCATCTCAGAAATGATTTTCATGCGCTACAGGCTCTAGAGTTTACACAGAATGGTGCGATTAACAAAAAACATCCAGTGAGCGGCAGTTCTGGGGGTGAAAACACCTTGTTAATGAAAGAGGTCAGAGGAGAATGGGCAGACTCATTCAAGCTAACAGAAAGGCCACACATGCTCAGATAACAGCTGTTTACTGCAGTGGTGTGCAGAAGAGAATCTCTGAACACACAATGCACTGAACCTTGAAATGGATGGGTTACAGCAGCAGAAGACCACAATTTCACTCCGTACAGACGGTCTCTCCATATATACACTGTGCGTGGTAATGGTATACATGATAACGGTAGAGCGAAATCTGTTATTTTTGCTCATTGGCTTATTTGTCTGTGAAACAGAAAGAAAATTTAGAGAGTTCTTAAAAATATTGCTCTGCTTTTACCCAAGAACACTGATCCTTAAACTTCTTTAATATTGGGACTCAAATTAGAAATTTAGTACCTTTCGGGGACCCATAAAATACATACACTAGCCCAACCTGCTGGACTACAGACTCATTCAGGAACCCTCCTCATACACTCCCGCGACCCATTTTGCGTCCCGACCCACAGTTTAAGAAATGCTCTCCACAAACAATCCGGCGATTGTACACGGCTGGGAAGACTCGCCATCGAGCTAAGCCATAATAGAAAACTTTGGAACCAGCCTGGGGATGGAAACAGGAAGACATTTCCACGGTAGGTGCTGCAGTGGGTAGCACTGTCGCCTAACAGCAAGACGGTTCTGGGTTCGAATCCGGCCTGGGCCTTTCTGTGTGGGGTTATGCATGCCCGTGTGGATTTCCTCCCACAGTCCAAAGACATGCAGGTTAGGCTGATTGGAGACTCTAAAATAGAATGAGTATGTTAGTGAATGGTGTGTGTGCCCTGCAATAGATTGGCAGCTTGTCCAGGGTGTATTCCTGCCAAATACATGCTGGGATAGGCTCCAGCACGCCCCTCATGACCCTGCCCAGGATAAGCAGGTATAGATAGTGGATGGACCCTGCCCAGGATAAGCGGGTATAGATAATGGATGGACCATGCCCAGGATAAGCGGGTATAGATAATGGATGGATCCTGCCCAGGATAAGCAGGTATAGATAATGGATGGACCCTGCCCAGGATAAGCGGGTATAGATAATGGATGGACCCTGCCCAGGATAAGCGGGTATAGATAATGGATGGACCCTTCCCAGGATAAGCGGGTATAGATAATGGATGGACCCTGCCCAGGATAAGCGGGTATAGATAATGGATGGACCCTGCCCAGGATAAGCGGGTATAGATAATGGATGGGCCCTGCCCAGGATAAGCAGGTATAGATAATGGATGGACCCTGCCCAGGATAAGCAGTTATAGATAATGGATGGACCCTGCCCAGGATAAGCAGGTATAGATAATGGATGGACCCTGCCCAGGATAAGCGGGTATAGATAATGGATGGACCCTGCCCAGGATAAGCAGTTATAGATAATAGATGGACCCTGCCCAGGATAAGCAGTTATAGATAATGGATGGACCCTGCCCAGGATAAGCGGGTATAGATAATGGATGGACCCTGCCCAGGATAAGCAGTTATAGATAATGGATGGGGTTTCCATGGTAAGCGACAGCAGCAAGGTGTACCCAGCACCTCCTGGTCTCCGTACTGTATTCTGCTCCTCTCTCAAATTTTACAATCCTCTCGCTCATTAGCTACTGCGAGATGCATCTGCAGATTACAGCCTTTTGCTAATTACCCCTAATTTCTCTTCTCCCAGTAAGCCATCTGTCTTTTGGCTGCTAGCGTTCTACAGGAATGTTGCCACATTCTTTTCTCCTGTCAAAAAAAAAAAACAAGTGACGCTCTACATACTGTATGAGAGTTTTTAAGCATAATTATGTAACGTTTTTACTGGCGTTAATGGTGTTCACTTGACTAGAGAAAATAACTGCAAATGACATAACCGAAAGTGGTTGCAATAAAAAAAGTAAGTTCCATGTGCTGGATGCAACATAATGATATAAATCAGCCTCAGAAGAGCTTTTCATGCGCTTGGAGACACTTGTAAGGTTCATTTTCAAGAAATATTTCTACCCACAACCAATTTTTATACGCTGTGCTTCATCTTTAATGTAGTCCAGAGGCAAGGCTATATACATATTGTTTTTGCGGATGTAAGCATTATTGAAGCTAAAAGTGATGAAAAGCAATGGGGAACAAAGCTTCTTTTTTTTCTCTCTCAGTAAATTCCTGTTCAGTTTTTCAGAAAGCAGAGATGAAGAGGCCAGGGGATATACTGTCCAGGAAATCTACAAAAAATGATGAAGAGGAAGGAGTATTCTGTTTTCAGTGTGAACCAAGTGGATTTCCAACAAGCGAGATATTTTGCTCACAGACTGAATAGGAAATTTGAAAATAATAAGTCAACTGTAATGCCCAGGTGGTCAAGAAAATATTCTGAAATGTAATGTCAGTCATTTTGTAATGCAGTTGCTCTATTCCACATGATTCTTTCTCGCACCTACTTATGAAGGTTTCACTTTTTGTTTGTGAACATAGCTTGCTTAAGTATTAACTATCCTAGCCTGGCTAGCAAGGGTGCAAAATAATATTGTGCTAAATGCCCAGGTGCTTCTTGAATATTTATGAACGTATTCATATACAAAAATTTATGTATCACCCTCTGCCAAGTGTAAAATGTAATGCAATATTAGCGTTATTATGTTGTACAGATAACTGACAAAATAAAGGAACGACTTGAGTAACAGAGGGATGTGAAGTGTATTGAAAGCAGGTGCTTCTGCACGGATGGTTCCTGAGTTAATTAAGCAATTACCATCTCAGCGTATCCGTTTCCCATTGTTTTGGCAGCCTTGGCTGCAAGAAGCGATCTTGGGGACTTAGAAAGAGGGGTGGGTGTTGGACGAGTCTGACAAGAGCTTTGGTGTCTAATGCCTGGTGCATCTAATACAGGGCTTTTCAAATCCTACCCGATATTGTGACCCCACATGTATAATGATGGCAACTGGTGCCTAGGGGGCAACTGTGGGGCAACAAGGAGCAACTAAGGGGCAACTAGGGGCAACGGTGGCAAAAGGCGCAAACTTGGCTGTGATACGGCCTTGGTTTGGGGCTACAGGCCAAAACAGATGCGCAACTCTGAACCAGTGGAATGCAAATATAAATATAAAAACACCATGAGCTCATAAGGGATGTATCAGGCATTCAGAAAGCAACTCTGATGTCAATTCCACCAAATAAAACATAAAACCTGACTCTTTAGCAGCTGACCGGGTCCAAGCATGAGTTTCTCTGACCTCCAAACACACCAAAACAGGCTATAAATTGCTTTGCATTGACCAATAAACGTAATTAGATTTACTGTTAATTGATTAGACTCATTCCCCAGTAATTGAAATAGTATCAGTCCGATCCCAGATGTTGACATTGCATGGGGTTATTTTCAATTAGCACTTGTGTCAGTTGCGAAACGAACGTGCTCACGTTGAAATATTTTAGAGCCAATAGCATGGACAATCCCTGCTTTTCAGACGGCATGTCGAAGTTCATTCAGTTGAGAAATGCATTCTGGGACAAAGGTAGACTTTATAAATTCCTCCGTTGATTGGACTACTTTCTGGGATTTCAGATCCAAGCATACTACATTGGCTAGGAGCAGTAAATCAAAGTATTATCTTAACTTTCTCACAGAAAACCTCAACGACGCTTGGAAATTCTGGAAAGTAATCAGATCTTTATCATCGTCCTTACAGCCTCCCTGAACATATTCTGGTGAACGCAGGGAATATTAAAAATAAAGTGGATATAGCCAGTTATTTTAACAATAATTTTGTAAGTCTTCATTTGAGAGCTCTAACAGCCATTCGACCATCTCATTAATTATGTTACAACCATGCCTATTACTTTTGGCTTTAAGCCCATTTTCGTTGATCAGGACAGTAAAGCTCTGAAAGATATTTCCTGCTGACCCGATTGACCTGACCATTTGGATCCCTACCTGTTACAGGTAGCACCTGATATTATTGCTGAGCCTGCAGTGCATGTCTTTAATTCAAGTGTTTTAAGTATGGACAGCTGCCTATGTTCTTCCTTCACTAAAAGGTGGGGTCGCCTCAAACTGGAATAATTATTTCCCTTTTTCCAAATTATATTATGACACTCTCATAAAGAAGTTTAAAGCGAAACCAATTTTAGTGCCTGGAACCTTGCAGATATCATCATGACCATCATCATCATGACCATCATCATGTCATGTACACTATAGATTGTGGAAAGCAGGATTGTGTGAATATTTATTACAGTGGATAAAAATAAAAAGTAGATTTTAGGGGAGAAGTTGGCCTCTAATTTCATGCTTCGGTTAGACATGCATTTTAAGAGATGCCTGAGGGTCCTTTTTCTGATCTGCCGTCGGCGCCCTCTCAGCGAACGCAGCGTGCAGATTTATTCTTCCAAACAGGGACTTTTTCCCAGAGATAATGCGCCCGGCATCGGGTTCCATTTTAGCGTGGACTCCTCCTCCAAACGAGCGGCTGGCTGCCCGTCCCGCCGCGTCCTCGAAGCCACTCTGCGGCGAGGTGGCAGTCCTGGGGGTCTGGCGCAAACGAGCGCTGTAAATCTTCATCATCTCCGCCCCAAACGCACGAGCTGGGAATGTGCTCGCAGGCTGGCTGCTAGCTGACGGAAACGGGTGGGGGGTGGATGGGGAGGGGGGGTTGGATTGCCAGACCCCCCAGTGGTGATGCAGGAAATAAGGGGGTGCAGTTAACCCCCCCTGCAGAGGCCGTGTGTGTGTGTGTGTGTCATACATATGCTAAAACATGCTTTGCCTGTGTCCTCTGTTATCTAAAAAAAACAACCCTTCAACAGATGAAGGGCTGGATTCAGACTTGTGCTTACACGCATTTTCCCGCTAAGTCTCTCTCTCTCTCTCTCTCTCTCTCATGCGCTCAAATGCAGGGCTGGATTGAGCTGTGTGTTTAAATGTGTCACTGAGGGGTAGTGCAGTGGGTAGCACGGTCGCCTCACAGGTTGTGCCTGAGGTTCAAAACCTCAAATAAGTGCATTAGCGATGTGAAATAAACAAGAGAGACATCATCTGGAGAAGAGAGACGTGCTGCTCTTTGTACTGCAAATGATCAATTGTAGAGATGCATTGTGGCACCATGGCTAGTCCTCAGGACACAATGAGCTTAACTGACAGCGTACTGTTCCCAGAGTATCACAAATGGGTTAGAAGAATGTCTTTGTCTCTTACTATTGTAATTGATGTGCATTAATGTGCTAAGAATTTTTTATCCAGTGTTAACAGAGTTAAACTTCAAACTTTTACTATTTTCTTCAGTAGTTTTCCTATCTTGTACTCTAACTACTTGGTACATTCACTATAAAGTTTAGTCTTCCATGAACATTCTGTGTCACTATCATTTGTGATTGAGTAGGCTGCTTTTGGTAATTATTTCTTTATTAGCCAAGGTACAATTTTTCCTCCATGCATCTGAATATATTAACAGTAACTGCAGAGCTCCATGCTGATAATAAATCCCATTGTAGTTTTTCAGCCTTTCTGTGCTGATAAACCTCTTATTTTACGGCTGCACCGGTATATGAGCCAACTCCAGAAAATTCCAGAAGTCAGCCAGTGAGTTGATGATATACAGTTCCCGCAAAAAAATCATATACAACATTGCCAAAGATTTGCTCATCTTTAGAAGGCTGTATAAAATAAACAATGCTGGCAATGAACTGTATTTGTGTGCTAAGAATTTATATTCTTTCATACCAAAGCAATTTTTTTTTTACACTCCATTTTTGTTGCTTCTTGGGGACAGGAAGTCTTCAAATCAACCACTTGATGTCACATCCTGCCAGTTGCCAGAAAAAAAGCATCTGTTAAGGGCAAGCAATAAAAAAGCATGTGGGGTTTGCAATTGGAATTTCAATTGGATCTTGGCTTTTTGGTCAGTTTTAGGGTTACAAAATTCCAGAAAGTTCAAAAATGGGAAATATTTCTGTAAATGAACGGGAATTTGTGAGAATGAATAGGACTTAATTTCTTTGTATCAAAAAAAAAAAACTTGGACTTTACGTTTTTTCCCAATCTAAGTCGATAATGGGATTCTGTGTCTTGGAAAAGATCACATTATCTCACTCTCACATTGCCTCTGAGTATGATATCAGTTGCATTTGTCTACAATAGTGTAGAATGTTTCCTTTATAATACATTGGAATGATACAGGGAGACGCTAAATAAATATAGATAAATCATCAACTTCATCATCGATGTCGTCTGTCGTCCTGTTGTTGTAGTTGCTTTTGTTTTGTTATTACTCAGGATAACACAACATATTGCCGAGCTGAGATGGGATATTAATAAAATATTTAGCTGTGACAACATCTATTATTTCCATGGCTGCAATGGGCCACGTGTTTTTGCTGCTGGGGATGTTTTCAGGTTTCTTCTGAGTGGACAGGTTTGAGGCTGTTCCACTTCTTAACTGTATAACTCTTACATCACTCTTAGATCACTCTTACATCTGGCTTCACTCTCAGTCCAAGCTAGCGTCACTCCATCTCTCATTAGACAACAATCACTATGGGGTCTTCTGTGGAAACATGGTACTAGATGTTGTGTATATAAAAATAGGTTGCGTAACACAACAGTGTTTCCACAGCTAGGAGTTCTCCTATTGGCTCTGAGTTCTAATGGTGTGGGGTGTATGTAATGGTCCTGGCATGAACTGGAATGCATTCACATCCTCAGAAGGCAAGGGTTTTGGTGATCATTTCTTGATGGTACTGAGCAGTTATCTTTTACAACATGACAGTGATCCTAGCCATTAATAGGTGCATATGGCCAAAAAATATTCAAATCGGATGACAAGCTTCTCAGCTCTGCTAAATTCAAAAGTGCAATAAAACGATTTCCCATTAAACACAGACACTGAGAGAGAGAGAGAGAGAGAGAGAGAGAGAGAGAGAGAAATCACAAATCCAACAGCTCCATTAGCAGCAAAGTACATCTATGCCTGCCTTGTATTTCTATGTGTACACTTTAATAATATTTACTAATGTATTTCATGCCAATAAAGCATTTCGATTTTGAATTTGAGAGAGTGCGAGAGAGAGAGAGAGAGAGATCTGATTCGTCACTCAGCAGTCACTACTGTGTGATGGAGCAGTCTATTGTTCTGTATATTTATATATTTACAAAGTGATTCTGAGGCCACATATCTGACCACAGTCAGAGCCAAGCACAGGCAGGAATTACCTGGATGTGACATTGAAAAAATGCTTTGTGATTTGCTATTACCATTAACCAAAGTACAGGAGTGTCCATTGAAGAGACAATAAAAGACTAAGACAAAACCATCTTCACCGAAAGGCTCCAGACTCATTCGAAGATGCCTGACTTAGTTTAATCTTTAATGGCATCATTTACGCTTTCTCAGTGAATTGTACCCCCGACACAAAATTCAGAGGAACACAAATCACTTATGAAAGAGGGAGGACAAAGTTTCCAGACTCATTCATAACCTCCATTTGTGAGTGCAGTGAAATATGAATAAAAATATGAATTATTCAGGACTTTCAAGGAAGAACATTCAGGGTTCAGACATGAAAGGATTCAATACAAATGACCTACTAATTTGCCTTCTGGGGTTAAATCTCAGTGTGTGCGTGGGTTTATGCCTAATTTTGATCTAGTAAAAATTGAAAGGCAACAGTTTTTAGCAGAAGCAGGTTTCAAGTTTTCTTTTTAAAAGCCTCCATCGTTTTACAGAAGAGCTGAAAAGACAGTAAACTACCATCAGCCCACATGGTCTGTTTTGACAGGTACTTTACATCTAAAGTATTCTTCACTCTGGTAACTAAACAGTGGTTGAGTACATTACAGGCATTTAGCACACGCTCTTTTCCAGAGCGACCCACACAGCTTTTGCATTTAAAATGGGGATAATATAGCTGGATATATAAGTGAAGCATTACAGGGTCTGGTGCAATGGCATTGTCCTATCCAGGAATTGAACCTGCAACCTTGCGGTTCCCTAAGCATTATACTATGCTTCCATCCGACTTCTTTGTACGCGTTTAAGTAGTTCTGGAAAATCTGGACTTACGCTGGCACACCTTCCAAGGAGACACCTGGTGATAAGAGAAGCTGCTCTTTCTTGCTCTGCCCAACGCGTGCCCATACAAACACAGCTCCCCTGTGACACATCAGTGAAAGACCGCAGGTGGGGTTTTGAAAGATTTCATCCATTCCAGGATCGGATCATAATTAATAGGTAGCATCTGCGAGAGGAGAACATATTCTGCCTCGGATGCAAAGAGGAGTGAGGTCGGATTTAACCGCTTCCTGCTCATACTGCTCACAGACGTATTTGGCCAATCAGAGAGCAGTAATTTCGCAATAGAGACTGACAAACATGGTGGATCTGTCTAAGCTGCATTCTCTGCCCCAACAGCCTACCCAGAGTTTCATTACTTTGGCTGGTTTCGTAGACGCTTGTACAAATAGATTAGCTTCTCTGGATACCTGTGGAGCTGTGTGATTAAGGAACTAACGGCTTCTGAGAAGATAATGATGCCAAACACTGTAGAAAATTAGGAAGGGGAAGAGATATCCATGGGTAATTTCTACAGCGCATCGAATTACAAATGCAGTTTCCAGAAGAACCCTGTAAATATTTGAAGATGAACCCCACTTAAAAATAAAGATGGACATATGAACCAGAGCAACATACAAGAACTGCCGAAAAGGCTTGAATTTCAATAATTGATATGTCTGAAATATCCTTTTAGGAACTTAATGTTATGGATCAGTATTACTTCTTATTGCAACCTCACTTCATTACCTCAAAACTGCACTATGTTGCTTTATTAGCTGCAATACAGCTTTTGACCACATTTCCGATGGTGCGGACCAGTTGTTCTTCTGGAGGTCACTAAACACTTCACATGCAAATTCAGTTTGTGAGCTACCCCTAATTAAAATTCAGTCTGATGTGTTAAAATATGGGAATAATTTTTTACATTTTTTTTTTTAAAAACAACAACTCCATAAACACTATAACTAGAGCAGGGATTTTAAGAGGTGCAGTGTTTAAATTTTACTGGGATGAATGACCTCGCATCTGCCATCCCACAAGCCACCCCATCGCTTCCCACAACCCACCAGTGGATCCTCATCCAAAGTGTGAGAACCGCGTATATGAACAATCGTCTGTGCGTGATCCACAGCCAAAAGCTCTGGTCTCAGTCCGTTTAGCGCGTCCAAAGTAAAACTCAATGAGGTTTTGAAAATGATCCCCTGGTAAAATATTTCGGGTTTTTTTTAGTGCACATTTTCCCATTTTGTTTCCAGACCCCTCCCTCTTTGTCATTTTAAATAACGACCTTCATGCCGGAGTAGGATACGGCAGGGCTGTGATGCGATTACCTCCGTGTGACTGTGTCCCACATCACGCATTATCCTCGCACGACCATCTCCAATTTCCCAACACAATGCCGGTGCCAGGCACTGCTTCTCCTGTCTTCCAGAACTCGAACCGTTAGTCACAGGAAGCTCCACTCCTCGCATTTCCAGGGGCTTTTAAGTTAGAGCCCATCTGTTTATCAATAATGCATAAACTCTGGAGTTCTCACAGTTTAATTCAATTGTTGGGATACTGTAAGGATCATCTCAACCACAACACTCGGCAACCATTTTATATCCCCTTAATATGGTTAGTAGGGTACAGAGGTCAGCATTTCACATGAACTGAGGAGTGATTTGATGACCCGGGGGCCCTGTTTCAGGAAGCAGGAATACTGAGTTAGCTGCATAACTGCACTGAGTAAAACCCGAAACCCTCCTAAATCTGGAACATGGTCTGAAGTAAAAAGAGCTGTTTTACTTCAGTCCAGTTATCCGGCTAACTCAGTAACCTTGCTTTGTGAGTTCTCCAGTAAAGACAGTGAATCAAGCCCTTTGTTTTAGCATGAAAGTTTGTATCTATCATGCAGCGCAGTGTGATTTATCTCCTATGGCACTGTATCCCCATCGCCACACCATGAAATGACCTTTCTGCTTATCCTTCTAGGAAAACTGTCTCTGGCTGGTCCAGAGAAAAAAAAGTCACCTACACAGAAGATTTTCAGATTTCTAAGGAAATCTGAAAGCACAGGAAACTCTTAATTCCAATACAAACCCACAACATAATTATTAGTTGAATGCAAAAAAAACAAACACATTTTCAAGTAATCTTCAACTACAGTTCTAACCGAGCCACGTTCCCCTCAGGCCCAATCACTACATTAAAGACGGAGTGATGGTGTAGCCATTGGCTGTTTAGGTTTGTAAAAATCAAAAGCGTCTCTGTGGATGTTTTATATAAGAGTTAGTCATTCAAGCCTTTCTGCATTCACTTTTTCTCCATGGACTTCTGCAGCATGCATTATGCGGATACATGCTTTACGTGTGTGTGGTTTCTGTTTAATACATATTCTGGCAATTGAAAGCAGTACAGGCAGTGCATTAATAGCCTGCTCACTGAATGTGTCCTTTCCCAGAACAGGAGGCATTCTTCCCCGTAATCCTCTCCTGCCCCCCCCCCCCAAGTCTAATTCAATCAGCCACAAATTGATCAAATTAAGGGACAAATTGGGATCTATAGCAAGAGAGCCCGAGGGCGCTTCTATCACCTTGTGAAAGTGCCCCTAATTTCAGTTGATAGCTAACGATGAAACGAGAGGAGGACAATAAATTAGCATGCTTGTGCGGCGAAAGCCCGTGGATCTTCCCCAGACGTTTCTCTCCCCTGGCCGTTAAAGAGGTCAAAGTGCAAAGCCGCCATACGGGGACGGGTCATGCAGTAAAAATAATAATAATGACGGGCGGCTTTTATGTGCAGCTTCTGTGGAACAGCAATAACAGCTGGCCTTTACCACTGTCACTCGAAGGTCATTGCCTACAGTTGTTACTGACATATTTGTTATCATACAATCTATTATTATTATTATTATTATTATTATTATTATTATTATTATTATGCATGTATTAGGGCTGTGAAGTGGAACCAATGGTAATAACAGAGCCCTAAGTTTGGGTCGTGTTTACTTTGTAAAAAGACAGAGTTGATGGTTGTGCCACGAAGAACAAGACCAAGGTGGCCAGACGTTCATGTGAGAACAAGGTATTTCAAAAGTAAAAATAATGAAAATAATACAGTTATTTGTGTTTTTATTAAGTATTAACACCTGCACCATACAGGATGTGAGCTAGGTTACCTGAGTCATCCTAACCGTAGCTCCAGGGTACATCTAAGCGTAACCCAGAGAGTACACTCTGTCTTAGCCCCAAAACCCCGAAACATATTTAACATTATTGAGTTCTTAGTCACATAACATTTAGGCTACCACTGACTCATATAAGGATTATGCATCGTTTCATTAGTGGCCAGTTCATGCAAGGACTTCAGTGTTCCGTCCTTCGCATGCTCCAACAACTCACTTACCGAACAGGGCATCTACTAAATCACCGAACTATATTTGGACCGGTTGCTATGACTGCATCCAATCGATACCATTATCCCTTCAGCAATAACAGCAGGAGGCACGACATTCATATCCTCACAAATCCCTTTAATTGATTCCAGTTCTCACAGACAATGCAAGGATTGAATTTAATATATGCGCGTGATTCACATACATTATATATGGAAATAAAGCTCCGGAAAACATTTTTTTGCATTTTCATAATTTGCATTTGTCGGTATAGCATTGTTCAGGCTGGTATTATATATGACGGACACCATGCTTACAATTTCCTGCCTCTTCTCTATTAACAAAAGCTACATTGCATTCAGGTCGATAAGGCACTGACAACCTTTTTTCCCTCGCACACAGCATAATTTGTTGCTTATTACAGTGGGGCCCTGCTTCTAAGGCATAGGGAACATTTAGTATTCACGTTGCGTATCAAACAAACTTGCGTTTCCCAATGTAAATGAATCTATGAATGTCTTACCGCGCCGTCCCGGTAAGAGCCGAGACGAGTAATTTGGCTAAATCAGATTTATCTTTCCAGTGACAAATGAACGCGCCACATCGCGCTTAGTGTTACTGAACACTGGGTTTTGTTTTTCCGCTCTGTTTTCTTACTGAAGCTCGAGACAGCTTTGTATCCCTGCTGCGTCGGGGAGCGAGGCGCTTTGCTCTCCGTCCGCGAGCCGCACAGCTCCCCCGGTATTTAGCAGGGCAGCTAAGACGTGTCATGACGGGGGAGCTGTTTTGAGCTGGGGTGAGAAGAGGGTGAAGCGCTCCTCGGGGACCATCGCGGTCCGCCCGCCACTCGCTTGGGCAGAAAATGACAGCACCGTCTCCGAAACCGTCCGCTGCGGCCGCCCGGGGTCGTAACTGGAAGCGACGGCACGAGAGGAGCCGCTCATGCGCGGGATCCTCGGGGAACACCGATTGTGACGCCACGCGTCCTCCAACGAGAAGCGAATTTCTCGGGCGATGGCATCGCCTCCCATTCATTTTTAATGAGATTCGCTTTTTCGCGTCCCCAGGGCTGTCTGTTGGGATGGCTGGCGGCGGGAGGCGACCCGGCGAAGCCGACCAGAAGTGACAGGCACCCCGGCGCGATAGCCAATCAGATTAAAGATCTGATGTGTACAACTTGCCCCCAATTTCGAATTTATTTTCCCCATTCCATAATTCTGACAAGGAGGACTGGCAAGGTTTATTATTGCAGTGTCGTGGGGTGGGATTAACAGGGCATTGATATAAAAGACCATGGAAATAATGGCAATAAGTCTGTGACTTCTTGTGCTATCCTTGATAATTTTAGAATGCATGACTTGCTGTAACATGTATTTTAATAATTGTCAAATAAACTAAACTAAACATGCATGCTCAGTCAACCTACCTGGTATGTTTAAATAAAGGTTAATGAATAAGTAATGGACAGCATTGCTTTTGATTGGGTGTGTGATTCTGCTGGCCTACAGCCTTATGGCAGCTAAAGCATTCTGAGCCCCATGGACCACCCGATATTCACTTTAATGCAGGTGAATAGCAGAAGCGTCTAATAGAGTTTAAAATATTAATAGTGGCCCGTCAATTCACTGTTACCTGTAGGAAAGGAAAACTAACCCTACTGTGAAAAAACCCAGGATACAGGAAACTAGGCCCTGCATATTGATGAGCTAGACTAACCCAGGGGACAGCTATATAATTAAGACAATTGCACATAATTAAAGGTATTGGAGAACGGTATTCTGAAGATACATTTGCACAAAACTATGCAGGATTACACAGAAGATGTTAAATCCTGTGGAGTTTGTGAATGGTTCTTCATGAGAGCTAGCTACATAGCACCTTCACCTAAAGCACTTCAACAACATTCATAAATGCTTCTGTCTGCGACCACAAGTAGCTAGCCATAAGGAGAGTGTCACTTCTCTCATTTTCAGGAATAAACACATTTACCTTCCCTCCTATTAATTTCTCGAATTAATTTTGCTCGCACGAATCAATTCTTTCTAATTATAATGAGAAATACACAATGATTAATGCAATCAACTTGCTACCATTAATCTGTGCTGCTCGATTAGATTAATGTGCTCAGTTTAGTCTTCACTGTAGGTGAGCAAAGGATCCAAGCAATGGGATTGATTACCGAGCCGTTTTCACCCCCGTTCTACCCTCTCCTTGAGAAAGAATGATTCATGACAATATCAATATGATCAAACAATCCAGGTCATTTTGCAGATGGGTAATCTGGGGAATCTTATTTTTAAAAGACTTTTTAAACGCCTGTCCTCCATTTTGTCCCCGCCTTGGAATGTCCAGATGTACGCAGTGGCCCCCACGCTGCAGCAGCCAAGCGTCCGTTCTCTTCCAGAGCACGATGTCACCAGCCGGACCTCTCCCCGGCCCAGCCAGCGAGCCGCGCTCACGCAGACGTGAGTCAGAGGAACACGCTTCATGCGCGGTTTGACTACGCGGATCAAGGGCATCTGATCAGCCACCAGGGGGGGGCGTCCCCAGATTGTGATGACATGCAGATCCCGGCCTCCGTTACCCTGGGAGACGCTATCTGTAGCACCAACTTGGGCAAGGCAGCCATTTTGCACCAGAACGCTCACCACACATCAGCTGAGGTGGAGAGGGGAGAGGAAGCTCTTTTTTGCCACTACCTTTTTATTTTCCCTGTCTCAGAGCAGGCTTAATAAGCAATGCGAGAGCTCTGTTTCCTTCATGCCCCCAGAGGTCTTTTCCCCTTTCTTATTTCCTCCGGCGGGGGACGGCGGACCGAAGCCGGGTGTTTGTGAACCACTGTCATTGGCTCTGACAGGCCTTGAGTAATGACACCCTCTTCCCCAGAACAGGAAGCTCATAAAGCCCTTAATACCCCTCCTATCTCCCCCCCTAATCGGGATGGATTCCTCCTCCCTCTGCCCGCCTCACAGATAATCGTTCAGGCTCAGCCGCAAACAGGTTGCCTGCTTCCCGAAATCGGGCCGAGCGACCCTTTTTTCGGGGAACGCGGTTTCAGGGAACAATTTTTTTTTTCTACCTGTGGCTTTTCCGAGGAATCCCTTTTGAGGTGACCGCGATGTTCGATGCAGTCTCGACACCTCTCACACTGAGCACCACAGCATCTGTCTCAGACTTGCTGTCTACACCTGAACGTTAACTTTCAGTACCTACTTAACCTGGGCTCTGACCCCACGGCCAAGGTTACAGCATAAAGATTGTCTGAGAGCCATAGATAAGAGATTGCAAGAGTAATCTTCCAGTAGAAAGCAACGGTTGACCAGATGTCCATATTTGATATATTCAGGTTTTATATTCTATAATTAAAGCTGCTTTAGTATAATGATAATGTCTACAGGTTCAAGAGTGGGCCATATTTCGATAAGGCTTTGAAATGCAAATTGGTGAGATCAGTTTATTTATTCTTTAACTGTGTCTGAGGCTGTATGCTATGTGTGGGTCCAATCTGAAAAAAAAAACTGTCTGGCCCTACTAGTTGTCAAGGTAAGTAGCAAAGGGATTCAAGAAACCCTAATGTGATTTCTTAAGTTTCTAAGTTTTATTCCAAACTTCCTGTATTTGGGTCACTGAACGGAGGGGAATCCACTCACTGCCTTGGTGTCGGTTGGCTGATGGGATTTTTTTGACAAGTGGACCCATTCCTGAGAAGCAACAGTCGCGTTTGTGTTTTCCTCAGTAACTGGTTGTTGTCGTTGTTGTTAGATACCAGCAGATGTTGTTTTTTGTGACCAAATTCTCTTAGTTTTTGTTTATTACCGCTGAGAGGATAGGGTATCATACAAACGAGAAATTAAGAGGGAAAAAATGCACTGGAGAGGAGAATGGAAGCACATAATGGATAAACAGGCTCACTGAAGCCACCAGAAATGTGGATCTCCTGAAATCGCAGTGGCCTGCTTTGCATCCAGCTGTTCTCTCGCAGGGAAACCGGCAGAGGGAGAGCAAACAAAGTACACTGAGTAAGCTTTCAGAACACTTCTGGAACTTTCTACAGGAATTAAATTATTCATAACAACGAATACCTCGTGTAGGTAAACAAAAGAGAACAAATGTGTTTTCAGAATACCAATCACACGGCTGACATTCCTGAACAATACAGTAAAGTGAAAAAAGGTGTTTTCGAGGGCGGCGGTTTTCAAACAGAAGGTAATGGGCTCTCATCGCAGACAGAAGACTTTTGTCTGACGGACTCCAGTGCACACCTACACACCACAGATGGGCTCATCAACATTTAAATTCTTCGACTGTGAAAATAAAAGGAAACAAAGTCTAATTACTTTTTTTTTTTTTACCTTGTAAAATAATTAAACAGCATTCTATAATAAAAGCCAATAGGTCATTTAGAGCTTCAGTCCAAACCACCACCACCCCCACCCCACCCACTCCCCACTCCTCACCCCCCACCAATCACTTTAAAATGTGTACAGTGACCAGAGCATCCCAAAAATATAACACTTCATTTCATTTTACAGATATTATTAGGCTGGAAAACATTCCCAGTTGCGTGCCGAACGGGTCGATATCACATTGTTTCGCCGACCAAAGGCACTGATGTGCTTTTCTGCGCTCCAAACCGGCAAAGGCACCTTGCTGTTATGGCTCATAAATAAAGAGACAGAATACTCAACATCTCCCTCAGCGCAACCTCCAAGAGAGTGCGATGTATTAAAAAAAAAAAAATTAATAAAAAAATACGTGGCACTCTCAAGTGCCGAAAATCATTGAGGAAAAGGCGTGTGGCTCCAAGGCCATTCATCTTCATTCTCCTGCCGCACCTCTAAACGCACCACGCTGGGGTCCGGGCTCGATATCTCCCTCGCCATGCCGCGCTCTGTCTGTTTTGGCAGCCGTTCGGATCGAAGGAACTCGCGGGCTCTGCTCAGAAGGGCTTTCTGATCATCGCCATCGCTCTGGATTAGGAGGCCCGCTGCACTTCGCCTGGTTCCAGAACTCGGGCTTCGCTCTCGATCGCATCGCAGCCGTTTCAGCAGACGCTCTTACCCAGAGCAACTCACACAACGCTCTACATAGCATTCTCACGTCGCGTCCATTCATGCTGAAGCAGTGCGGGTTAAGTGCAATAGCAGTGTCCTACCCAAGGAATCAAACTTGTGACCTTCAGGTTACAAGACCAGTTCTTTACCCATTATACTACACAGACATTATACTAGTCTCTGAAAACACACATCCGTATACACATTCACACAAACACACACTGACTCCCTGCTCATGCAGTTGCATGCACAATGATACAAACAGAGATATAATGTATTCACAACAAGACAGTTACACTCATATATGCACATAGGCACACTTATTTCAAACACATTCCCATCCAAACATTGATATAAATACAACCATACACTCCTTCAATGTGCACAATTATGCAGGTGAAGATCATACCATCATCGTCTGTACAACACACACACACACACACACAGACGCACATACACATACACACACACACACACACACACACAGATGCACATGCACATACACATACACACACACACACACACGCACACCAGAATCTATACTCCCTCTCACAGGCTCACAGCCTGAAAATGGTGGGCTGGAAAAATACAAAACAGAGCTGGAAGCCAACTTTATTATATTTAAACTGAAGCCTGGGCAGAGGCTCTCCTGGGCTTTTAGGGGCTTTAATTATGACATGGGTGGCCGATAACCACGGTGTTCTCACAGTCACTAGATCTACCACAGAGGAAAATCAAGCCTAGAACCACAGGAGGTTTTACACACAACTGACCGAGAAGGAGCGTTAGAAAAGGTCACCCTTAATCTGGGCCTGAACAATGCCCCACAGGGACAGCATGGGTGAATCGCTCATTGTAGCAAACAGGGAACACGATGTTCAAGCTCAGTTATTTCCACCTGGCATTTTGGGCAAGTGAAACTCTGTTTTTCATGCAGTGTCACTGAGTTTTGAGTTGGAAGCTGTGCTTCTGCAGATCAGGAGCTAAAGCACACTTCTCCAATGAGCGTGCCCGTTAACCAGCTACTGTTTTACACTCTACGGGTCGGCAAACACTACAGCAAAGCTAGCTCCGATTTCACCGACGGCTAGCCCAAGCCAACTGAGCCCACCTACTGCAGACTCACGCTAACCATCCCAGGCTTTCACCTGCAACCAGCCTATACCTGTGGTGAGTGCCTTTAATGTCAAAGTCCCTTTGGAGCATAGACATTCAGAATTTTTCCCAGCAGAAATTTTTTTCTTTTTTTTTTTAAACAGCTGAAATACGGAACCCAGGGAGAGCGCAGAGCCTGACCGCACGCCTTGTTAATTCCACTCAAATGGCCATTTTCTGCTCTCCTCGAGTTTCCCGTAGCTCATCCCCGGGCGTCTCTTAAAGGGCATTACAGCGGCTTATTGTGGGTGTGGGAGCGCGGAGCGGAGATGGGCGAGGGCGGATCTCCGATGGAGTCTGCTGGGGCTCAGAAACGAGCCCCGGGCCAGCTGCTCCGCGGCGGCACAGCCGCGTGGATCTGAGCGGGATCAATGAGCGGATAATCCCGTCCTGACGGGTTCATTCCGCCCCCCCCCCCCCCCGAGCAGGACGGGAACCTAAATTCACACTCGGGCTGAAACAATCTGCGCTGATAAACGAACGCATCCCCTGAAGCCACCTGACATCAGAGACCAAAGCAAACGCACGCGTGTGTGCATGTACATGTATGTGTATGTGTGCGTGTCTGTGTGTGTGTGTGTGTGTGCATGTGTGTATATGTGCGTGTGTGTGTGTGTGTGTGCATGTGTGTATATTATGTGTATATGTGTGTGTGTGCATGTGTGTATATGTGCGTGTGTGTGTGTGTGTGTGTGTGTGCATGTGTGTATATGTGTGTGTGTGTGTGTGCATGTGTGTATATGTGCGTGTGTGTGTGTGCGTGTGCGTGCATGTGTGTGTGTGTGTGTGTGTGCATGTACATGTATGTGTATGTGTGTGTGTGTGTGTGTGTGTGCATGTGTGTATATGTGCGTGTGTGTGTGTGCATGTGTGTATATGTGCGTGTGTGTGTGTGCGTGTGCGTGCATGTGTGTGTGTGTGTGTGTTTGTTTGTTATGATGGATTGTGGGGACCTCTAAAGTCCAAGGCTACTGATGCCCTGGCTGATTATTCCCTGCAGCTTTGACAGTAAAATAATGCAAACTCCATCAGAGCAAAGGGCCGATACTAACCCCATTCCCAACTATTTATCTTTTATCTTAAATGTTTCTTTGATGTATTACCTTTATTTCCCTCGATACCCCCCAACCCAGGCCATGATGCTTCAAACACGGTCAGAGCTGTGCTCTGAATTCAAATGATCTAAAAAAGACCAGAGTAAAGATAGGAAGGAAAACTTATACCTGCCCTACTTCTGTGATAATTTCACACCAACAATCATCAATGCATCCAAATATGGCGGTCACATGAATAACCAGAGAATTTCCTTGTTAGGCAAATAATCTCAAACTCTCAAACAAAATCATACGATAAAGGCTTCTGTGCTCATAAACATAAACTACCTTTTTTTTTTGTTTTCTTTTGTTTTACACCCCGGTCCCCCTAGTACCCTTAGAATTCAATTGCGTATAAATTTATCTTCCCTCTCATCCTGTGGAAAATCCATAAAGCTTTTATGAATTGCAATATGTTTGAGCTGTTGGCCGGACTGAAGCATCGAGGCTCGCCAGCGAATGAAGGGACAGATCATTGAAAATCACAGAGAGGAGAATGGCCGTGAGGCGCTCATATGCAATCTGCTGTGGGGACTCCTCTGGTGCCACTAGACTAGAGCGCTGCGAATCAGAGCAGCAACCGTTTCATTTTTGTAACATAAGAAAAGTGAAATTTTTCAAAGAATGTTATCTTCTTCTCTATGAGCTATCCTCGCCGTAGTGTACTCACTTCAAGGATAAGGGATCCCAATAACCGTGCAGTTACACGGTGCCTGTGTTTCTGGCTTGTGCAGTGCGTGGCTCGCAAAAAGGAAAATCTATAACAACAAATTATTACGTTCTGTGAGGACGCACGTGAGATGAAAATGCGTTGAAAGTCGAGTTGAAACTGACGTGTTCATCAGCACGAGGACCGCCCCGCAGAGACCGAGAACACAATCCGATGTTCAGCGCACAGGGTTCGTGAGGTCGGGTGAAGATAAGCTGTGCTTTATCTGCAGTTCATCTGCAGCGTACACAACAGCGGCTCACCGGCGACGGAAGGACCTCTCGTTGCAGTGGAGAACAGCTACGAAACAGTCCTCTGCCGTCTTCTGTGATTCCGTCAGAGACTGATGACCGTGAATGAGGGTTTTAGAAAATAAAGGTTCAGCAAGGCCCCCCCCCCCCCCCCCCTTGCTGTATTAACGTCTTTTCATTACACGGGCTCAACACACAACGTCCCTGTAATCGTCCATCAGCGCCGGTACCAATAACACTGAGGCCGGGGCGGGGTGGGACAAGCACACTCAGCCTTCAGAAAAGCGTTCACCGCCGTGAACTCTTTCCATGTTGTTTTCTGTTGCACAATAAAATATTAATGCATTGAAATATTCTCCCCCCCCATTGCCAACACAATAAATTCAACACATTTACGATGCAAAAAAATGTTTTATTCAACGTTTCTTTTTTCTTCTTCTCCCCTCCATGAAGTAAATCAGAAAATGGCATTGAATTCCAAATATAACGCGGCGTGTGCAGGGTGACGCAAGCACAGGATTTTAAAAAGCAGGGAATAAGTACAGCACGTGCAGTTTTGCCTGCGATGGAAAACGGGCCGCTTCACGAAAGAAGCCTCACTGTGGAATTTATTCATCATCTTCTTGAAAAAACAAAGTTTTTAAAAGGAAATAATGCCAGGGTTTGTTGAAACTGAACACAGGCCTGTCTCTCCTTACGAAACCTCGTGAGCGGGAAGTGAAGTACTGGTGACGGGCCGTTTGCAGGGACGGAAACGGTGCTGGGAGAGCGATGCGTTCGGCTCACCCGCAGCCAGAGCCTCACAAGCGTTCGCTGTATTTAAGGATGAGCGAGCGAAAACGGCCTGCCTTTCCCTTCCCCGCTGAGCCCCTTTCAAAATGGCCGCCTGCCGCTGGCTGTTACTCGCCAGTCTCCCATTCACCCCCCAAAACCATGAGAGAGAGAGAGAGAGAAAGCGAGGGAGAGAGAGAGAGAGCGAGGGACAATCTTAACTGACAGCAGGAGATGAATGGACCCGGTGCTGGCTGGGGCAACAGGAGTGTGAGCCATATCACATCTGCAGTGGTGGCTTATCAGCTGCCTGATTGAAATTCCTCATCAGGCAAAAGGGGTCCTAATCCTGGCTCTTCAAGGAAAGACGCTTGGGGGAAAAAAAAGTGCCAAAAGTTGCTGTATCCAAATAATCTACAGAGTAAAGATATCACAGGTCATCTCAGGTTAACTGTGAGTGAGACTTGTTAGTCTTGTCAAAGGACAATGCTGTAAAATTGAATCACACAGCTCCCCAGTGTTTGAAATGCTGTATCAGAACTCCTTGATTAAGTTTCTATTAAGGCATTTTTACCTCTCTCAATCAATCTCAGATTAATTTGTTAAAGCGCTTGCAGAAATGGCACCTAATAAAATTAATCTTTTGGGAGGCAGGCATTTCAAAAGTGGGAAACCATTCGACCGCGGATTTCTCTCCCATATTAAGCTGGTCGAGGGCATTTGGGGAGAATGCAACTGAGAGGCTCAGAGTCTGTATGCATCCTGACGTGTAAAGGCAGTTTCTTTGGGGTTTTTGGCTGTTGAAAGTGATTCTGCTTCTTTAAGTGATCTCAACAGATGGGAAATCTTCTTTATTTTCTGAAATGGCACCAAGGGGAGCAAACTCATCTCTTTTCTGCCCAGAACGATGCCTGCAAAGTTACGGGACGGAGCAACGGCACACCTGGGCAGGCCTCGCACTTAATTTTAGCTCAATGCACCCATCAGAACGTGTGCGGGCTGTCTGTTACCCGAGCGCAGAATGTGAATGTACCTGCGTTCAGAGGCCTAGTTTTACTTTACTTTACTTCTCTGTCAGGTGGTTCTGTGAAAAAGAAGGCCCGTGGACAGGGAATTAATTTGTCTGGAATGACCCAGAAGAGCATTCTGGCACCAACAAAAATAATTATACTTGATTTTGACATGCAATCTCACAAGCAACAATGGCGATCTGGTCAATTTTCAAAATTCTCAGGTCAATTTATTCAGAGTGCATCATAACAACCAGCCATTTTGAACTAGTGCAGATTTTAACTTAGTTTTGTTGTCCATTGTCATGACTCATGTTCCTTATTTCTATGCTGGGTTTAAACTGCCCCCCACCTCCCAAATTTAACCCTTGCCCATGAATAACCTGCACAAGCACAAAAATGAAATGTATGAATGCTATTTATTTTGGGGAGTGTGGTGCCAGGAAGGGAATTAAGGTGCTGCCCACCAGGGGGCAGCACCGACCCTACAGGCAGGTATGGCCGCAGCTGTGCTTCATTGCAATCACATCAGCTGTGGCCCATTCCCTAATTATGGGCTCTATAAGAGGCCTGGCTCTCAGGCCTACAGGAGATGCGTTTGGAAGCTGGGGAATGAATGGTGTGGTGTGTGCGTGCCAGTTTTATTTTTGTGGTTTTAGTTTCCTTTTTTCCTTTGAAGTTTTGTTTGCCATATTGGCCATTATTTTGTTCTTGAACATTTCTATTGTTTTGGTGTTTTGGAATAGATTTTAAGGGCAGAAATCACTTCACTGAAAATATCAGCCTTACCCTGTGAAGGTTTCACCCGTCGCCCTCCTGCCGACACGCACATGGTGGTGCTCTCCCAGGCGCTCTAGCACACACTGGCACAGAGGGCATGGTGCCAGGACGTCTCTATGGTAATGAAGATAGGCTCTGCCCAGGGCACTGCCAAGCCTTAATGGACCCGGCAGCTTCCTCACCTCACAGTAAAGAGGCCTGGAGAAGGATGGGCTCTCCTCTCCCTGCCTCGTCAATACAGGCCCCGCCGACAGCCTGACAGATGGTGGTGTAGAGTCCTGTCAGCTCGCTAAGCTAAATGCTAAACGACATGACGAGAGTACCAGTTCTACTAGCCGCCCCTTACTTAATGCAGCGCACTATATAATCCGCGTTTATGGCTCAGAGTATTTCCTTTTCGCTGCTCAAAAGAGGATGAGGAAACCGTTCACAGAAGAAGACACACGATGCGCAATGCTTGGATTTGTCCTTGATGCAGTTTTATATTTATTTAAAAAAAATACATGATAGCAAAATACAAAAGATACGGTCTTTTCTTTTGGTTTCAGCGTGGACTGAATTCCCAGTGACGAGTAAACGCTGATAGAATGTACACCCGCTGTCAGAATGAGTAACTCTTTAATCATTGGTAAGGGCAAAGTGCCATTTTGGTTAGATTGCCCTTTTCCCCCAATCTGTTTTTCAGTGTTTTTTTTTCGAGGTGAAGCTTGCCTGTGCTTTTAACCAGAGCTTCCACACCATCGTAAAGCTGATTGATGTCCCCTCTGGCCATTAACAATGTGAGCTATGCTCACTGCCTGTCAAGCCTGCTTCTGTTCATTAACATTATCATTTTATTTAAATCCGTACACTGTACACTCAGTGAATTAAAACCTCTCTACTTCCCACTTTAACCCCCCAGTGATGCCTATTTGATTGGGTTTGGGTATGTCAGTTTTTATTTGATGCAATAAAATAAAGCAATCCAGGCTTATTATATCTGTGTAGTCACAGTAATCTCCATAAATACTATTACTATGGCCAAGGCTAATGAGAGAGGGAATCGCAGAGGAACAAACCCAAAGGCCTTGAAAGTACTGATATGAATTGCTTAAAAAAAATTAATGACCCATTCAATTGAAAGACATGATGCTGCCAGACTTGACACTTACATTGAGTACAATCGCAGTGTTTGTCATTAAAAGGAGAAACGTCACAGAGGCAAGGCTCAGCTATAGTCATTCTGACTTTAGCCTTGCATGCTAACTGCATCGTGTGGAAGAAAACAGCCCACATAATGCTACTAGGATGGTATCCTACAGGAAGGTAGGTCTCCAGGAACAGGACTGGGCTGCCCTGCTCTAGCTGTTGAATGAAGCATACTTTGTTAGGGTTGGAGTGAAACCCTACAGGATGGTAGATCTACAGGAACAGGGTTGGCCAGCCCTGCTCTAGCTGTTGAATGAGGTGTGGCTTTGTTAGGGTTGGAGTGAAAACCTACAGGACGGTAGATCTCCAGGAACAGGGTTGGTTACCACTTCCTTAAATCAACAAGAATTTCATGAACAGACCAGGTCATTCTCAGGTCCATTGTCGCCATGTTGCAAATACAGCCAGTAAATAAAGCCGTGTTGCAGTCACACAAGGTCACGCCAAGGTCATGCATTTCTGAAGTTCCCCCTGAGAAAAATGAAGTTATTCTTTTCAGTGGCCTTCAGCAAGCGGTCTGTTCTGCCTGTGCTGAAAGGAGACATGCGCTCATTATGTACCTGTGAATGCGAAAGACGTAAAGGAAAGAAAAACCTATTGATGAACTAGGGTGAACCCCACTGATGGACCTCAACAAAGAATTTCCTTTCTTACATCGAAAATGTAAATTTGACATTACTAGAACCTGCAAACAAAGCCATTAAGTGCTGAAAATGTCAGGACAAATTAGATTTTTTTTTTGACACAAGAACGGGAATTTGAAAGTTTGATTTTGTGCAATGTGATGACTTTAAGATCCCATCAAAGAACTAGAATGAGTATGGTATGGAGAAATAATCAAGCATGTGACCTTTCAGCCTGTCAGCACGTTGAGTTCTCCCAGGTCTTACAAGCTTCAAATAAAAATTTGGACAGTCAATGGTGGTCTTATGTTACATTTGGCTACGCTAGCATTTACATTAGACAGACAGCCTTTTTTGTCAAGCCAGATATCAAACAAATAGCTGATTTCATTTAATAAAGTCAAGTAATTGTTTTTAATGAAAGTCATCATGATTAGCCGCGTAGTTGCATAACTGGTCAATTGAATTGTGCTGTGTGAGGAAGCGTAGCAGGGTAAAAACTGAAAGCCCTTTGGGTCAGGTGATAGGCTTACCCTTGTTGTGAATGTCAATGAACATGAACATTGCACTGTTATTCTCCTAATGTGTCTGATTAAGTGCCCATTGAATGATTAACTGAGATTACTGCTACGATTAATAGTTTGACTCCTGGCTTGAAACAGAGGCTTCATTGACCTCCTGGTGGTGGAGGACTGAGATACAAGTGATTATTTTAAGCCAATTATTTCTTCAGACCCTAGCAATTAGTCCTTGAAGCTTGTAAGCCTCTATTCTTAAACTGGCCATCACATTGCATCGCACGATAAGATCTGCTTCCCAAACAGATCTGTTAGTGTAGTATTGATGCCACAAGCTTCTTAACAAGCAAAGAAAATAACTTATATCACCACAATCACCAGCAGATCAGAGCAGAACAGTTTGAGTCGAGAATAAATCAAACTGAACAATACTGTTTTACAGTACATTAGCATGTATTATGACGTTTTTATTGCATAAAATATATCCGGGAACTTAGGCCAGTTATCAAGTGATTCCTTGGTTTTTCCATGGTGGAAAAATCCCCATGTTGTAGCATAGCCCTTCTCATCGATAGCGCTAATGATGAAGATGTGGTTCATTTTCACTCTGCTAATTAATTTTCCCCCTGAACATCTCACAGTTTTTCCACATTTTCTCAACCTCCCTTCACTGTAATTTATTCTGACAGCCCACACAACTTTTGAAATGCCCCTGATGACCTCCAGCTCCTCAAGCAATTCATACTCAATCCAAGACTACAGTTGATCAACCAGCTAAAACAAGCCAGACGTGTGGAAAACACATCTTACAGCCCAAGCCTGACCGGCGTAGGCTGGTTTAAGCTGGAATTTTCAGGACTGGTGTGGGTGCAGGTGTCTGTTTCAGCCCAGCACTACAGCAACTGATTTAACAACTTAACTAATCATGGTCTTCAATCAAGGCCTCTGATCCATCTTAATGCTGGGCTAAAACAAAAACCTGGACGCACACCGGCCCTTTTCGGATAAGATTGGGTACCCCAGCCATATATTTTTCTGCGACTACCTGCAGTATAGCAGAGAGCTTTAGTAGGGAGCGATATCACAGGCAGAAGAACCAATAGATAACCTCCGTCCAGCTCCCAGAGAGATTGCAGGATTCTGAATGGAGACGCACAGAGGAGGAGGAGGACTTTCTGAAAGTGGATCGGCAGCACAGGCTTGCGCATTCCTCCTCCTCCACCACCACAGCTTCGTCCTCTGAGAAATCACACGCATCAAAAACAAAACAAAAAAAAACACTAAAAACCTTTAAAACAAAAGCGAGCGAGAAGCATAGATAAACCCCCACCGGAACAGAGAAACCTTGAAACACAAGTTCCCTCACCTCTATGAAGAGACTGAGGGGGAAAAAGAAGTGAATTCTGAATTATTAAGAAGCATGTGGAGAGTGGAAGGCAGGGATTCGTTGTAAAAAAAAAAAAAAACAATACTGAAGCAAATCAGGATATTCTATTTATACACCATTTTCTCTGGCTGATGAATAAAGAATACTGTGGCATTTGAAATAATGAATGCTAAAGTTGGATAAAAATGACTGCGGTGCAGGGTTTCAAAGCATGGCTGCCAACAGCCCTATATTAGCTGTGACTTTCTTTATTTCAGGCAAACATTGTTAGACACCCTTATTCTTGTATATAATATTTTACTGCATAACTTCCCAAATTGGAGTTTCTGTATGGTTATATAAACCACATATACTTCGGTAAGTAGCCAGCATTAAATAGTATTAGTCGTAGTATTGGTAGTATTAATACCATGACACTGTGGGCTACCACAGCATAAACTTTCAGATTCTCAGGCACCACAGTGCTGTAGGTGTAAGCGGGAGACTGAGAACGTATTTTCAAGTGGCGAATGGGATTGATTGGCAGCATTCGATAGGAGGGTGTTGTGATGCTAACTTCGGCAGCATCACATAGCAACCGTGTAAAGGGAGCTAAAAAAAAGAGAGGAGATTGTGCCTGTGGCACGTCTGGATTAAAAAAACAACATCAACAACAACAACGCCATCCTCAACAACAACATCAACAACAACAAAAAAAGTGCACCCAGAAGGTGTTTGTGTTGGTTCAGGGCAGGAAGTCCATCCTCCTGAGACCTGCCAGAAAAGAAGTGTTTTTATTTTTATTTTTTACATAATTCAAGTGTCTTTGTTGACATAAACATGTTTCAGTGAAAACATTTTAAAATATGATTTATTTTATTCTTACAGAGCATTAAATGTCCCTTGCAGTTTGTTTATCTGCCAGTTAAGTTGTTGAGACGACTTGTTGTTGGACCGACAAACACACATATGGGGCCTTCTCATTATTTATTTTCTTTTACCATAGAAATCATATCTGTTTTAATTATGAAACTATAAAGGCTTCCATAGCAGCCTGGCAGAAAGATAATGTCACTTTTAATTATGAATTATGATGTTTCACCTTCCGCTAACCCCAATATTGCATAATCCCATGTTCCACATCAATAAAACACCCTTCACATTTCCAACAGGGAGGGAGGGAGGAGTAACCTGATATAGCACGCTAGCTTTCTGGGATTGCTAGTGTGGAAATAGTGCAGACACCCCCCCCTGCTGGGTTAAACCGAATGGGTCTGTTAGCCTGTTGTCAGTAGACTATTAATTAACCAATTTATTGGATTTGTTCAACTCAAACCAGATCTTTGTAAATGTATTTAACTCAACTTCAGGCTACGTGGTGACATATGACATCGACTGATGCTGCTGATCGGATCAAACAGACATTAGACGCGAACCGGAGAATAATGCACACCGTTCTCATAGATTATCATCGATATAGGTAGGCTATGAAAAAACATAAAAGACTGTTTGTATCATACAGCATGGAATAATATTGACTTACCTTAGTTTTTGCGTTAACAGTCTTAATAGCTTTATAAGTTAAGTGTACCGTGTGGTGCGTTCTTACCCCAACCTTGGGGTTAAATGTCACATTTCACTCTTGGTACTTTGTCAGATTGCTAGTGAATAGTATGTCCCAGAGATTTCATTGTGGTGTGTAACCATAGCCAAGGGGTGTAGGTTGTTTGTATTAAAAATAATTAATGTATCTCTAGTAATATTGCCATACGAAAACCGCTATTTCCCCGCTCTCCGCTGCTCTCGACCCTCGATGGCGCGCGGGTTCGACACCCGTGGGCTGGTAGCAGCGCTCTTAACTGGCATGTTGCCCCTCATTACCCCATGTTTTACCCCCCTTGGGGGTATGAACAGCGTGTCCCCGGGTGACGGGTCGCTCTGGGTAACGTTCTCCGCGTGCCGGCTCGGTGCCGCCGTTTGACGTTTCCTTGGTGGCACGTCGACGGCTAGCGCCGCGGCTCCTGCTGAGTCATCACCGTCGGCCGCGCCCTTTTTAAGTCCCGCTTTCGGGCCCAAACCCCACCGTCTCTCTCTCTCTCTCGTTTCTCCGAGCACGCGGGGAAATTTTCCGTAACGTCACATGACGAGGCTGACTTTCCCGCCTTTTTTTTCAGCGTTTCGCAGCCCAGCATCGCGTTTGCTCTCCGCCATTTTGGGAATGAAAGTTACCGGCGATCACATCACGACAGTGATGAAATGTGTACACAAAATATGAAGGGTGTGGCGTTAAAATGCATCAGGAATTCTCATTTGATTAAACATGAGCCCCCACCCCCCCACCCCCCACTTTGGGATGCAAAGCACCAATCACACTTACCCAAATTACACCCCTGGCTTCCACCATTTGGGAACAAGCCAGAGCATGTACTGTTTATGCTGGAGCAACAGGGGACAAACTCTAAAGCACATAGATACGCAGGAGATTTGCTGACATCCAATCAGTCACTCCTGCCGCCCTTAGCCTTGTGTTGCTATGCCAACACAACGGGGAAATTCCATTACACACACCCATAACGCTGATTTGTTAGCCAATGAAAATCAATTTGTACACTGCCGAAACATTTCATGCACTTCTTTAATATATCTGCTTCTCATATTCACAACAAATACATTTACCTCTTTTTTTTCCTTTGATATAATACAATCTTCATTTTTTTTTTTTTTTACACAGAAATAGTTTTTTTTTCTCAGAATTTCATCTATCAAAACATTTTTACCTTTTTTATTTCGCCATTTGAACCAACTTTTAATTTTATTTTTTATTTCGTTGTGGTCTCCATGCCTTCTAGCAAACTGACAAAATGTACAAATTTACAAGCAGAAATGAAATTCCCCAAAAGGTGGGAGAGTGACAGAGGGAGAGGGAAGGGGGTGAAGCTGTTGCCAAATGCAGAGCAGAAAGGAACATGAGTGGCATTAGCCAGCGAGGGCTCTGGCAAGGCTTCACCATGATCAAAACAACATACAGGAGAGAAAGCAATACAAACGGCCCGTGCTCGTTTCATACGGGCCATACAGAATGAGAGCAACACCTCCATAAAATTATTCCATCCTTTCACTGGATCCCACTTCAGATAATAAACCTTAGCAAGATTCTCTTCACGAAGACATAAAAGAAAGAAGAAAAAAAAAACATACTTGTATAAAATAAATACTCTTAAAAGACAACATCGCAGTAATTCCTGTTTTTCTGCCGAGTTCCACAGAAGAAAAAATAAAGTGGCTGAAGGCAAGAGGGTCCTCAAGAACAAAACAAAACAAAACAAAAAAACCTTAAGATTTTCTACCCACATACATATTGTATAATGGTAGCGATAGCTTACTCTTTACTCGATTGCTACGTTCAAACGAGCAGACACGCAGGCAGAACTGGTGTGGTATCCAGGCATGTCTTTCCTGCTGATTTTCTTCCATGAAAAACAATTTCAACTCATTATGGTATTTTAAATAATAATAATAATAATAATAATAATAATAATAATAATACAATAAATAAATAGGAAAATATCCCAAATTAGGTACATCTCTCTGAGACATACTGGTACATGAAAACAACTCCCAGCATGGCACAAACAGTTCTGAGGGTATAAGTGGGTCTCAGTGTCTTCCCAAAGGTACAAAGGTTTAAATAAGCTCCAGTTAAGCTCCTCATAGCTTATACCTTTAACAAATATACAACAATGGTGGGAAAAAAACGGCCTGTGACCACAACATAAAAAATATTATATACTGTATATTTGAAAACAAAAACAAATACAACTCCAGGACTTAAATCTCTGAAACACAGAAATACCCTGATCTCCTGAATTTTTGGACCTTTCTCCTAAAGGTGGTGCAGTCACAGGCACTGCAGCACTGACAGACGCGGGGTGTAAGCTGTACATTACGGTTACATCAGCAGTCACGGGGCGGGGATATTCACCACTACAGACGGGTCATAATGGCCTTGGGGACAAACGGGGCCTAAACTAAAGTCTTATCCTGATACAGGGACCTCGATTTGGGCTTCACCCACAGTTCCTGGGAATGAGGGACATTACTGTGGAAGATCCATAATCTACTGTAGAACAGCTCTTTAAATGCAGTCACACAGGATCCAAGCCTGAATAGTCCACCTTGCTATTCAACGGGTTGACAGTCTGCTCCAAAAATGTATTTAAGGCCAACAAATTTTGTTAAGCATCTTCCTACTGTAATCCACTTGCTTCCTTGACACAGTCAAGAACTTTTATGGGAAGATTTGTAGTACTTCCACCAGTATACACTTATATATTGGTCACAATCAAACTTCAAAGTAAAACCAAAATGTTTACACATTTAGGACACTTGTATTTTCCAGTGTTTTCATAATCATTTTTTCTTCCAGTTTTTAAGGACAGTGCATCAGTCCAACAAATGCTCAGAACTTCTGAATTTCTGAATTGTTCCAAACCCCACTAGACAGTACGTTACGTGGAAAACGGTTATTCTGCCTTTGGAATATGTGTGACCATAATTCCACAACACTGCTAGAGGACTGACAAGGGGCTTTTAAACGGTAGGTGGGGGGAAAAAAATATATTCCACGTTCCATATTCCATCTAAAGCTGGGACTCCTGAATCTTTGCGTACTTCATGTATAAAATATGAAAGCAAAACAGAGCCGTTCCTTCAGACCCTTGCTGCTCTTGCTAGAGGAGTAATTTCGGCCCAGAACACGAGCTACAAATTCAAAATTACACCTCGGCTGTGCATGTTAACCTTGCCCGCGGCAGTACTGTACTACTTTCACGATTAACACGCTGTTACTAAACAACCAAGTGGAGGACAAATAAATGAGATCAAGAAATCGGGTCGTCACTTTAAAGCCATTCGGGAGACGAGTCTGAGCTGGGAATGACAGTCGCTGCGCAGTTCTGTACACAGTTAACAGAGCGCAGAGTGCGGCTCTCTCTCTCTCTCTCGCTTTCTCTCTCCGTTCGCTCTCTCTCTCCCCAGTTCATCACTCCGGTCCCTGGCCGTTTGAGAGGTGATTAATGCAGCGTGGCATGCTGCCGTGCACCAGGGATCTGTGCACCAGCGTTCCGCCCGCTCTTACCGCTCAAACATCAAAGATCCCCTTCCCCGCCTTTCAAGATGCACGACTCTCAGTACAAACTCAGCGCTCGGAGAATATCAACAATGAGAATGAGCCATCAAAGAAATCTATCTGAGGCGGGACTGATGAGCTATCCCATGGTGCACTTTGCACGCGTACGCCATGTCAAACTTTTTCTGAAGCCTCAACTCGCAGGTGAACTCTGATTAGCTGTGCTCACCTATTACACAGGTGAGGTGAAACTGCAGGAAATGTGATACAATGAGGGGTAAAAAAGCCATGTTTTAACCAATTTGACAATTTGCCGACGAAAAATGAATACTGTAAACCAAGTAAGATTTTTCTTTTGTTTGAGATAAAACTAACAGTTAGGGGCCATTACTGGGTTCAACAGAGCTCCTTGGTTTAGAAACTATGAGAAGTACTCCAGTGTTACTGTACCACTGCAACTGGCTGATCACCCAAAATGTCCAATGTTCCGGATCGTGATCTAAGGCAAGATTTTGGAGGACATTTTGGATTTTGGAGAATGACCCGAGTTTAACCATCACCTGGCTTCAGGTGTCTTGGGAGATCTTCCGCAGCACTTCTGTGACTTTGCGCACCCATAAAATAATTCTGTATGCTTAACAGGTTTACTTCCCTTTCGTGGGTCAGATAAAATCTACACACTCTTTGGCTGGCATCTTGTAGGAAGGAAAAAACAAAACTCAAGACAACTTCAATTACTGATACTACCTCAAAATAGCTTAAAAATAGCTTTAATTCAGAATCAGAAATATGCTGTATCATATTTCTCAGATTAAGCGTGTTTCTTAAAAAAATCAAAGCAGCTCTATACATCTTCATCGGATTTAAACCTACATCGAAGATCGCGTAAAATGTCAGCCCCACCGACCGTTTAAGAGAAAGGTCGGAAAGCCACGGCTCACTTTTAAAAACGCCTCCCCCGTTTGAGTAGTTCAGTGCATCGGGAGGACCAAACCTGCCCCCTTCTGGACAGCAGGGGGACTGCAGTGTGGAGGACCAACTAAGTGCATTAAAGAAAACACGGGGATTGGGGAGGAGGGTCCTCAACACGTCAGGTAAACAGCAGGGGTGTCACTGCTGGCCTTCCTCCCGCTCCAATCCTGCAGAATCCGAAACCCTGATGTGTCCTGCAGGGTCCGTTTAATTGGCTTTTCTGCATCTGTTCTGGGGGACTGATGCACAAAAGTAAACTGTGTGATTTCTAATGCACCAGTGCAGCGATGAACACACAGGACAAAATGGATACACACACACACACACACACACACACACACACACACACACACACACACACAAAATGTGCAGGCTCTATTTAAATCTGTCACAGAATTGTTGTTAGGCAAACTGTTTCTGGAGGTAAAGGCTCAAGTGTTGCATCAGAAGAGGTTTCTGTGCCGCCGGTATAAACCGCGTCAGTGAAGAAAGGTCAGATTTATGACTGTAATTAAAACACTGCTCTCCACGAAATGAGTCCCACACCCTGCGCTGGGCTCCTGGACGCAGGCAGCGCTGGGCTCCTGGACGCAGGCAACGCTGGGCTCCTGGACGCAGGCAACGCTGGGCTCCTATCCAAGAGAAAACTGGCCGAGACCTCGGCATCTAACTCTTGTCCTGCTAAAGTAATTCGAGCACAACTGGGTCACAAACACAGCCATTAAGGTTGTATTTTACGGTTTAAAAACTATCTTACTAAAGACCACATATCTAAAAAAAATTAAGCAAAAATAAAGTTTTCATAAATAATTCCGACTTCGCAGGCCTGTCTGGCCACATAAAAGCAGAAACGTTTGGAAATATAAATTAAATAAAACGCCCATTACCCTTAAATAACTGCAATGACTAAAAGATTAAATCAAGGAGGGTTTATAGTTTCAGAAGGGGTTTAACCCTTTGAGTCCCCACTTAGCTGGGCGCATTACTAGCAGTTCATACAGGATGTACTAGCAGTTCATACAGGACGTACTAGCAGTTCATACAGGATGTACTAGCAGTTCATACAGGACGTACTAGCAGTTCATACAGGACGTACTAGCAGTTCATACAGGACGTACTAGCAGTTCATACAGGACGTACTAGCAGTTCATACAGGACGTACTAGCAGTCGTCCTGTTTCTGACGTCAGGTCTGGTTCTGAAACACAAAGCCTTCATTACCATCATTAGCACGGTGCTACAGTACCCTCTCCTCGTCCCTGGCAGAGTCGGCCCATCTTGTATTCGCAACAACAAATAAAACTGAAGTTGCGAAGAAAAGCAATTTACTACGACGTCAGCTAGAGCTTATAACAAAAGCCGCAGTCTTGCACACGAGCAGAAAGAAGCTGCAGCTTAAGCCAAAGGAACCGGTTCACTATGGCACGATGTTTCACAGAGTTATTATATCTCCACAGTAGCAGGAACTGCTCCCCGTTTATTTCCCTCTGTCCTGGACGTCCGCCTCTTGTTCACTAATAACAGCCAACGCTGGCCAATGAAGACCAGCAGAGCTCACAGGACAAGCCAGACAGGAACACATCAATACTCCCCAAACAAAGCCTGCCTCTCCGGCTGCTTCACGTCTGCACAGGAACGTTCATACCACCACTGCACGGCAGTTTAACCATTCAGGACAGTGCCTTCTCCATCACTGCCCAAGTGAACACCAGTGACAGCAGGGGTGCACAACTTGGGTCCTGGATATCATACAGCTCATAATATTAGACTATTTTCAGATGAGGACACAGGCAGTCCGTAGCGGTCAATGACAAATTCATTAAACAAAACGCCACATTCATTACATGATTGGGCTAACTGAACAAACAAAGCATAATTGCAGTCTAGCGTCCAGAAACAAATCCACTCTCTCTCTCTGTGCACTCCAGGTGCACAGCATCCTCTGTTCATGGACAAATCCAGACAAGCAGGCGCTAGCCGATAGCTCTGACCAACACGCTTCCTTTCATAGGAGCGCCTCTGAATGCAACTGAATGTAATAAAGACTGCTGCTCCTTAGCTACCACGCCCACCTTCTGGGCTCTCCTTCGCTTTGCAAGCGAACAGGGGGGAATACTCGAGGATTCCTGTCTAAAAAAAAGGGGGTCCAGTGTGTCCTGAAACGAGCCTCTCGGGTGAAGCGGCCGAACAAATGTCTGCGAAGCTTCAGCTCTGGCGCTCCTCAGCGCTTCGAGCTGAAGCTGACTGCGGCTCCTCAGAGCTGAAGCTGACTGTCTCCTGAGAGCGTTTCGAGCTGAAGCTGATTGGGCCTCTTTGTGACAGCGTTTCGAGCTGAAGCTGATTTACTGGGATGCTCCACTTCATCGGAGCACCCTGAGGTGAAAGGAAAAAAAAACCTCTTCAAGAACTTGTGTTCTTTTTTTCTGAACAATACGACTAGACGAAACATACAAAAAGCAAGACAAAAACATTGGTGAAACCTCCCTCCCCCTCCCCCTCCCCCACCATACCTCAAAACCTCAAAGCCAAACATAATAATAAAAATAAAAAACAACAAAAATAGAATTAAAACATAAATAAAGCATTCAAGTCGTCTTCCAACAGGTCTGACCCTGTGTCCTCTGGCGCCTCTACGAGATTGGCTCTGACAAAGGTCCATCAACCAGTGCCAGCCAATGAGCAGCCGGGGCTGACCGCCCCTTTCACAGCCCTCTCTAGTGCCATTGGTCAAAGTGCGGATTCCATGCTGCGGCTTGCCTCACGCGACCCACCGCCGACCAATCGGCTGGAGGGGACAAGACGAGGCGTCACCACGGCGACGGCTGACCTCCGTTTCTCTTCCCTCCATCCTCTCTTCTTGCTCTCCCCCCTCCATCCCCCTCTTCAGCGAGCTTGAGGGGAGATTGTTGGCAAATTATCTCTGTCTCCTACGGGGTTTACCCACAACTTCACGGACAAGGAATTCCTGTCCATTTATATATTATGTTTGGTCATTATTTAAGTTTTTTTCCCCCATTAGTCTAATTTTTCCCCCATTTTGCGATCTGTCCGTTTGTTTTTTTTTTTGCTGTTCCAGTGCAATTGTCGCTCTTTAGATTGCAAAGGAAGGAAACAGCGCAATTATAGTAACTGTTGCTATTTTTTCTGTTTGTAAAATGGATGAACCCACTGTAGGAACACAAGACTTTTTGAAAGGTGATAAGGGATGTACTGGTGGCATTTGCTCCGTTACTTAAAAGCTGAGAATTCCCCTGTGGAGAGAATTCAAGAGCACAAGTGAGAAATTAATATATTTTAATACAATAATGAAAATCACATTATTACAATACTGAATATAATGTGCTTAAAAATACACTGCTTCAGTACTACCACACATGACACAGGCATCAATGCATCAAAACAGCCCAAAAATATTCTGACTGCCTCAAATTTTGATGGTGTTGCATCACATGAAATAATACAACCTGTGTAATGCAGCATTAAACTACGCTATATTTCACTAACCAGTTTACTGTACTATTTTCCACATTCAAATGTCACTTTGATCAACAGAAATGGCAAAGGACATTTCTGAGCTGGACCACTCTGGATCTTGTAAGAACATTGTTTGACATCTTTAAGGCCAGGTCTGGGGTCTGCTACCCTGGTCCTGGAGAGCCGTGAGCTCTGCTTCGCTTTGATTTCCACCTCAAAATCAGCACTCAATTCAGACCCAAATACCCAGGTGAAGTGAGTTAACTGCGTAATCAGCTGCAGTAATTGGTTGATTAAGTGCAGAGTAACAATGAAAACCAGCAGAGTCTGTGGCTCTCCAGGACCAGGGCTGCAGACTTCCAGGACCCACGATTATCAGGTCCTAGTGCCGGCTGTCACAGCTCAGGGTACTCACCGTACCCCCCCGCTTGGATGGGGGTCTTGGGGGAGGCGCAGGCGTACAGGCTGAAGTCCTCGGTCTGGAACCCCGCCCGGTTTAGGGAGGGCTCGGAGGCGCTGCGGTGGATTTTGGGTAGGGAGCGTGCCAGCAGCTCTATGGAGGCCAGGATCTGTCAAAACCAAAAATCTGCCATTTTGTCAGAGCGCGGCACGCTAGCAAATCAAGACCCCCTGATCAACACCAGCGACCTGGCCCCTGAAAACACCGGCGACCTGGCCCCTGAAAACCTCGATCAACACCAGCGACCTGGCCCCTGAAAACCTCGATCAACACCAGCGACCTGGCCCCTGAAAACCCCGATCGACACCGGCGACCTGGCCCCTGAAAACCCCGATCAACACCAGCGACCTGGCCCCTGAAAACCCCGATCTTCACCAGGGACCTGGCCCCTGAAAACCCCGATCAACACCAGCGAGCTGGCCCCTGAAAACCTAGCAAGCACTTGAATTGTGAAGGGAGATAAGTAGATGGTGCCGCTCGGGGTTTGAGGGCAGCACACAGAACTTGAGTTTCTGATGATATGCAACTTTACGCCAAGCATGAAATTCTCCTTTTATCTGCAACCGTGCATCGTCGTTCCGTTTTCCAAAGCGCTCATCTAATGAGCGACAGCCCGATGGAGGACGTGCACCTGCTCTCACAGACACGCAGAAGTGCGCAGGACTCCGCTGCAGAAGACATTGCTATGCAGCTCACAGCGAAAGGCCCGTCTCGGGACTGTGCAAACTCCGTCTGCTACAGAGGCTCACGCGCTCATGCATATGCAACAGGCTGCAAGGCTTACGTGCTCGAGACCGATTTCAGTCCCTGTGGACATGCGCAGAGTTGTGTAGAAGAGCCAAACATTCAGAGCAGAAATGTTCTTCAGGCATGTGTTTTCATGAATATTCACACAGTGGCTGGGGGTAGCTACTGGATCTCTTCACTTGGGACACATATCGGTGGAGGATAGCGAGCTCATTAGCGATCAATGGTTTCCAATGAGCCAATCAGTACCTTTCGGCACATTTCCAAGGCAACAAAGCATAGTACTGTCACTTCTGTACCAATTAAATTAGCAATAAACGTATATAAGTGCAATAAACCTACAATTATGACTTAGTTAATCAAGCAGTCAGCTTATGATGAAATTATTTACCATATCTAAGTTGTGAACGCGAGTAGTTAAGTATTCAGACCAAGGTAATATATGATAAAAACAGATAAGGGATCTGCCACTACACCTAAAGGTGGTTGGATAAGGGCATGTTCAGTCTTCAATCAAGAGACTGATAAGCATAGTCAGGTGTCGTAGTGTTGAGTTCAGACAAGGCCCTGCGCCCACGCCGGCCCTTTTGGGATAAGACTGCGCGGCCCAGCACGACGGCGCGCCGTGGTGCATTGTGGGAAGCGCACCTGGGGGAAGAGGGGCCGCTCCTCCCTCTTCTTCTTCAGGCAGTCGGCCATCAGCCTCTTCATGGCCTTGGGGCAGTTACTGCGAGACTTGCTCAGGTCCGGCGACAGGTAGCCCCGCCCCACCATGAAGATGATCTGCGGCAGAGAGAAGCGCGCGGGCCGCGGTCACACTGCGTCCGCTCCTGAGGGCTCGCTCCCAGTCGCAATCGCGCGCTCCCCGCTCCACCTCCAGCTGGTGTGTGGGTGAGCGTTCTGGCACAAAATGGCCGCCGTGCATCACCCAGGTGGGAGCTACACATTGGTGGTGGGGTGGGGTGAGGTGGGTTTCCCCCACAATACGTGCTTTGAGTGTCAGAAAAGCGCTATATAAATGCTAGAAAGTATTATTATTACTGTTATTATTACACACAGTTTTTAGATTCGGACATTCGAACAGGATTTGACCAGGCCGTAAACAGGCACGGCATACGTTCGCGCACCTGGTCTCGGTTGTTGATGTTGGAGTAGGGCAGCGCCCCGCTCATGAGCTCGTACAGCACGATGCCGAAGGCGTAGACGTCGGACTGGAAGCTGTACGGGTTTTTATCCTGCAGGCGGATCACTTCCGGGGCCTGCGGGTCGAGAGACGGCCTCACACCGTTACCGCGTTTACAGCGCCGTCAGCACAAGGACCAGCGTTGACCAATAACATAACAGCATTGAGAGGTGCATTCATGCCCAGAAAACACAACTTTATTGAGAAGGAAAGAATGAAACTAATTAGCCACTGGAATTCAGTTTCTTGATTATTCAGGCACTTCACGGTAGATCAGAGTTATTAACCTATCAAGGGTAACACAGAATTAATGTATTAAATATTCTAGTCAAACATTAAAGCTCTTGAATTTGGTGCAATTGTAACATTTTAGAGATCAATTTTAGGGCACAAATGCGTAAAAATGAGCAGTGAGAAGTGGAGCTGCAGTAGTGTAATGGACTGAGGTTTAACAAGATGGGGGGCTAAACTAACCACAGCAAAAAAAAGACCATTTGACAAAAGAATAAATAAAACAAAAAAACAAATGAATGAAAAAGTGCCGACCATCCACAGGATGGACCCAGACAGCTGCTCGAACTGGTGCGACCCGCTCCAGCGGGACTTCACTGTGGCCAGGCCAAAATCCCCAATCTTCACCGTGAGGTCCTCATGCAGGAATATATCTCAGAAGCAGGAGATGGTTAAGGAGATGGACTACAATTCCCAGAAGTCACTGCTGCACAAACTCGCCCAATGTTTTCTCCCCCATATGCTGAACGAGTGAACTGGTTCTCACCTTAGTAGCATAAACAATACAGTGGAGATACACCCCCAAACTACAATGTACAAGTTAAGAAGTTACACAAGCCTTCCTAGCTATGGCAAATATAACCAAATAAAGGCAGTAACATTTAACTTTTTGAGTAGATTATGACCACAGTCATAACACACAGGAATTGAAAGACAACCAAGAGGGGGGAAAAAACAGAGAATGCCTTTTAGACGTATTTTCCCCAAAGGAAAAAACAAAATCGAAATCAAGCTTCAATTTGATAAATATCCCTGAGTAAGGCTTGCAGCCCAGCACCTGCAGGCTAATGCAAACACAGGGACTCCATGTTCTTGCAATATCCCCGTCTTACTAGTTACTCATTTCAATATTAATATGACAAGACACAGTGATGTAAAAAATTCTACAGATTCTACGGGTTTACATATTAGGAAATAACAAACCCGCACCTAGTCATTTGTTACATGAAGCCCTAACTTAGTGTGACAAAGAACACGAAAGATTTTACTCGATCATTGTTTACGTCAGCCCTCTGCGATAAAGTGCTTACACAAGCATGACTCAGCAGCTTGAGTACTGAGAACCCCGTTTAGGAGCAGGAGCCTCCAGTAAGCCTTGTCTGTACGAGTTTATCAGGCCCTAATATCAGACAGCTCTTCTTAACGGAAGAGTCGCAGACACATCTGCGCCCAGTGAAACCCTTTCATGCATTCAGACTGCTGACGGCAGAGGGAGCAGACTGACAGTTCGGGGGAAAAGGATACTGTTGCTCTTCAGGTCTCTGTGAATGATGGACTTGGCATGTAAATAGCTGCAGAGAGAAGAACAAATTTATTTTACCAAAAGAGATTCTTTCTGCAGGAAGCCATGTCTAGATATCACACAAAAAAAAAGTTTACAAGTACACACGGTGTTCTGAAAAGTAGGCGAATACAGTGCTAGTAACACAAGAGAGTAAAGTTCAAACTAAGAAAGGAACACTCTGCTACAGATCTGTCAGTATCCCAGTCAAACTTCCTTAAGGGCCAGAATCTTAGAAAAGACAAGCACCCTTCCTACAACCTACTTGTCCTACTTAGTACTTAGCATTCACCATAACTGACACCTTACATACAGACAGTACACTAGTTAGCTTTCATAGACAATGTTGCGGGTCTTTGGGAAAGCAGAGCGGGTCTCTGGGAAAGCAGAGCGGGTCTTTGGGAAAGCACAGCGGGTCTCTGGGAAAGCTGGCTTGGCTGGCTCACTCACTCCATGCCCTGTGCGGTCTGCCGGGCGATGTCGATGAGCTTGATCATCTCGAACTTGGTCTCGATGATGTGCAGGTGGTGGTAGAGGCTGGAGCCCTCGCACCACTGCGTGACGATGGCCAGCTGCGGCTTGGTGGTGTAGCCCATGAAGAGCAGGATGTTCACGTGGCGCGTCTTTCTGAGGGGGGAGGGGAGGGGACACGTCACTACCGAACGTAACATCCATCCCAGCCGCCTGACCTACGTAAACACCGTTAAAACCTGAGGGGAAAGCTGAAGAGGACAGTCCACAAGTAAGGACCAAGGATCTGGAGCGGTTCTGCACGGAGGAATGGTCTCAGATCACTTGCACTGTTCTCCCACCTCATCACACATTACAGGAGGAAGCTCAGCACTGTCATCTTAGCAAAAAGGGAAGGTGTCCAAAGCACTGGTTGCCAATAACTGTTTTCCCAGAATAAAAATGATTTCTTGTTAAAGATTTTTTTTTCTTCTGAGCAATGGAATCACAATAAGATGACATCATTTTGTCATGTTACCCAGTGCACAGCGACCTCACGAGAAACAAGGTGAATTTCCTCCAGCGTTTCTCGCCCATACTGAACGAGGGAGCCAGCGCTGCCGGACAGCCCCGCAGCTGCTGCAGATGGTCCTGCAGCTCTGGGACAACGCCTGGCGCTTCCTGTCACGCTTCCTGTTACGCTTCAGCGAACAGCCCCGCTGCTCATCACACAGAGCCCTACTTTATGAAGCTTCACGGCTTACCTGAGAGGTTCATTCCCATCAGGGGGTATCTTTTTGTTTTGTTTTTCTTAACCTCCCATGCTTGTTATTTGGGGGTTCAGCGGCTGGTCTTTTTTGCTCTTTTTCCGCTACTCAGAAAAGCGTCTTTGTGTGACAGCTTTCCCGCGAAAAAAAGCGCTGCGCAAATAAAAAGCGATTCGACTCGGACGTGACTCACCTCAGAACCCCCACTTCGTTCTTGAAGGCCTGCAGCTGCTGAGGGGTGGGGGCCGTGACGTTCAGCATCTTCACAGCCACGTCTCCTACACACACAGCACAGCTGAAAACCCCCTGCTGGCTGCACAGGGTACTGCACACGTCCTGGGTGTACTCAATGTACTGAAACTCTCTGCTTCGCCTGGGCTCTCTGTATTTATAAATGCTACAAGCCACCTCTTTACCATGATTTTTCCACACAATTCCTATCCTGATAACTTCTGGTTCTAGGTTCTCGCTGAGAGAACATTAGAGAACGGTTTATAGTCGATTATCAAAGTGCAACAAACTTGTAAGCATATTAGATGTAGTAACAACCCAGATGTAGGGATGACAAATCATAGGATGGAATCTTCACTCAGATGATTCTTAAATATGCATGTGATAAAAAAAAAAAAGCTCAATTTGTGTGCTAGAATTTTTTACTCGTAAGTTAAAAATGAATGAGATTCATTGAGAGCAATCAGGATAACCCAGAAGGGTGTCCAGGGTTCGAAATGGAAACTCTGATTTCCAGACGATCACTGTACCACCTGAGCTAATGCAGAGTGAGGGGGGGAGTAAGGATTTTGGAGAAGGACTGGGGCCCGTTCACTGTACCATCGCTCCTCCCCTTCCGAATCTCACCGTGCCACTTCCCCTTGTAGACGGTCCCGAAGGATCCGGAGCCTATCCTCTGGCCCAGGGTGATCTGGCCCTCCGCGATCTCCCAGTCATCGCTCGAGTCCCGCCGGCCCAGGCTCTTCTGCCGGGAGGAAAAGCGTCCGTCAGACAGCTTTACAGGAAGTTACATCACATCCCCCCGCATTAGCTTTACAGGAAGTTACATCACATCCCCCTGCGTTAGCATTACAGGAAGTTACATCACATCCCCCTGCGTTAGCTTTACAGGAAGTTACATCACATCCCCCTGCGTTAGCATTACAGGAAGTTACATCACATCCCCCTGCGTTAGCATTACAGGAAGTTACATCACATCCCTCCGCGTTAGCATTACAGGAAGTTACATCACATCCCCCCTGCGTTAGCTTTACAGGAAGTTACATCACATCCCCCTGTGTTAGCATTACAGGAAGTTACATCACATCCCCCTGCGTTAGCTTTACAGGAAGTTACATCACATCCCCCTGTGTTAGCATTACAGGAAGTTACATCACATCCCCCTGCATTAGCATTACTGGAAAGATGCAAACGCCAGGCAGTGAGGGGTCAGGCCCCCAGCGTTGCCGGGGCGACCGAAGCCCCAGTGGGTCTCACCATTTTATTGCGGTCCTCGGAGGAGGAGGAGGAGGAGGAGGACTTGCGTTCGCGCGGCTGGCTGGGCGACTTCTGGGCGCTCTTCACGCTCGTCAGCGAGCCGGGCAGGGAGGCGGGGGGCGTGGCTGACAGGCCCGTCGTGGAGCCTGCGGGACACGAGACAAAAAAATACCTTACTGAACCTGGCACGGGCCAGTCTGTCCTCTGCATTTAACCCACCCTACTCAGATAGCAAAACATACTCTACTGAACCTGGCACAGGGCAGACTGTCCTCTGCATTTAACCAACCCTACTCAGATAGCAAAACATACTCTACTGAACCTGGCACGGGCCAGTCTGTCCTCTGCATTTAACCCACCCTACTCAGATAGCAAAACATACTCTACTGAACCTGGCACAGGGCAGACTGTCCTCTGCATTTAACCAACCCTACTCAGATAGCAAAACATACTCTACTGAACCTGGCACGGGCCAGTCTGTCCTCTGCATTTAACCCACCCTACTCAGATAGCAAAACATACTCTACTGAACCTGGCACGGGCCAGTCTGTCCTCTGCATTTAACCCACCCTACTCAGATAGCAAAACATACTCTACTGAACCTGGCACGGGCCAGACTGTCCTCTGCATTTAACCCACCCTACTCAGATAGCAAGCAACTCCAGGCCGGATCTGGGCTGAGTCAGGTCAGAGTCAGCACAGCTGGCATAGATCCGGTCGGAAGTCGCGTGCTATCTGGGGGAGCAGTGGGCAGCCACAGTGCAGCGCCCGGGGACCAACTCCAGTTCAGAGGCCAGCACCTTGGTCAAGGGCAATGGCAGGAGTGTACCTGACCTGACATGCACGTCTTTCGCTGTGGGAGGAAACCAAAGTAGCTGACTATGCCAGACTTTCATGGCGATAGCTTTTCTCCATGGGGTAGATTGTGTGCCACGTTTATGAGGGGATGGGCTTGCGGTCGGTGTTCCGTGCTTCATCAAGCATCAATCAAGCTTTTAAACGAGGGAAAGGGTTGAGGAAGTGGGGGTACTGTCTATAGAACAGAAAACCAACACACTGTATCTAATTCATTACTTGTAAACAAGACTAATCGTAACAAAGAAATAGTTTGGAGCTGTGTAAGCTTACAAAAAATGAAAAAGCTGAAACGGACGAGCTCAAATGATATAAAAATGCTAATTTGAAACGGATTAAATTTAATCAGTGGGTAGTTGTGTAATCTCCTCTGTCGAGCTTTGGCAGCTCTCAGTGTAAACGTGTCCACAGGAAGAGGCAGTTCCTGCTTTAATGAACTCAGCTGGAACAGACGGGCATCATTTTGACCGCTGCTCAATGTTTGGAATGATTTTTTTTCCACAGTGATAGTCTCAGAACTCCCTCAGCATCAGTGCAGCGTCTCGTTCAGGTGCCAACCATTTTTATTCAATTAGTTCAGAAACTTGCTCCATCCCGTTCTTTAGAAGTGCTGCGAAGTGCAAGTTTCTGCTTGGATAATCCATGAAAATTCTTTGGACTACTCCCAAAAATGTGCCAACTTTTTTTTTTTTTTTGGAAACGTCCGGCCCAAATACCACTCATGACAGCTGCAACATCAAATCTGGAAGAGTCTTACCGCCATCTGATTTCTGTAAACCTTGATCTCGAATCAAGTCCTGCAAGAGAAGATCCACACTGTAACAGCAGTCACTGAAATCATTCTGCGCAGCTGTGCTGTAATTTACAGTGTTGTGTGCAGCTTTAGCTGCATAAATAATCTTGTTATGTCTACAGCATGAGTTTGTCCTCTGGCGCTAAATTCAATCAAGACAACAGCCAGCAGGATAAGGCGCTTTAGCACAATGTTGTCACTGCAGCCTTCCAGGGGGAGGAGCTTCAGCCGACCAAGCAGCCAATAATGAAGCTCACTTCATCACAGCCGGCGAGTGACATCACAGCCGGCGAGTGACATCACAGCCGGCGAGTGACATCACAGCCGGCGAGTGACATCACAGCCACCGAGTGACATCACAGCCGGCGAGTGACATCACAGCCGCCGAGTGACATCACAGCCGGCGAGTGACATCACAGCCCCTTTGTCAGTGTCTCATTTCGGCGGCCCACTCAGCGGGCTGGACTCACGTCGATGTTGACGGGCTCGATGGTGTTGATGTGCACGTTGGGGGCGGAGGACGAGCGGTCCCGCTGGCCGAACTGGTTGCGGTGGTCCTCGTCCCCCGGCCGGAAGCCCTGAGGGATGGGGATGGACTTGGAGGGGGAGGCCAGGGAGTGGCACAGGGACCTGGGGGCAAAAGACAAAAACAAACAGATAAATACGCAGGGAAAGGGTTTTTTGAGGATAGTGTGTCATTTATCCAAATCTGAATTTCCCTGCTGTCGAAAATCAGTCATTCCAGACATACACGATACCCCCTTACAGTTTACTGTACCAAAAGATATAATGCTGAACTCTTCCCAACTGATATAATAAAACCAAAATGCCCTTGGTCAATCATGTTCTTTAAGTGCAACTGTAACTGAAGCTCGTGGCTGGACAGGACTGTGAATCCTCCACTACACCAGCTGTCAATCACCATCCCGCTGTCAATCAGCGTCAATCAGAAAAGGCACCTTTGAAACCCTGCAGCGCTACAGATCTCGGGAACTAGCGGACACAGTTTCCCCTCAGTATAATCTCAGCCTTTCAGCTGCGTAAACAAACGGGACGTAACACACCGACGCCGGCCCCGCTCTTACCCGGTGGAGTCGGAAGGGGGCAGGGACGGACACACTTCGGACATGGGCGTGGTGCCCTCCGAACACGCCTCCTCCTGCGTGATGGGGTGGTGCTCGAAAAACTTGGACACGAGCAACAAGCTGCAGGGACACACAGAACACAAGAGGAGCGCAGACTTAAGCCGTTTTATAATACGGATGCAAGTAAACTTCACCTGGCTTTTCACACCCATTGCAGTGGGTATGTAGCTGACGCACACGAGCGGCACTTCAGTGCTACAGAGTGGCAGGTTTGGCGGGTTGGCGGTTTTGGCGGGGTACTCACTCCAGCTGGTCGTAGTTGACGCACATGAGCGGGACCTCGGTGCTGCAGCGCTGGTGGAACTTGTAGCCGCACGTCTGGCAGCGGAAGCCCTGGAACAGAAGCTTCCGGCAGAAGTCGCAGAAGGCCAAGGTGAAGAACGTCTTCCGCACCTAAACAAGACAAGAGCCTTGAGAGAGTATTTACAGTATTTTTTGTTTTAAGAGTTTGAGAAGGAAATCTGAAAAAATATTTTTTGAGAGAAAGAGATGCGAGAGATTTTGTAAATTTTTGTTCGCTCAGTCTGCCAAGAAATCTGTTGTGGTGTTATGTGGTGTTAAAAAAATGCATTTTATCTGCTGAGAATTTCATTTGTAAGCTCATATGTCTATGAAAAGTCAAAGAGAGAGTAATGAGAGGGTCTTCAGCCCTCATTAGATCTGATCGTCCGGGTTCCAGGGACTCCATCGTACTCACAAAGTTATGCGTGGTCAGTGGCACATTTTCCAAAACCTCTACATGTAGCTCCTCCCCTGTGAGCCAGGAGATATCTGTGTCCCAACCAATCGGCTTCTTCTCCCTGAAGAGCACATGATGACAAGCATATAACACTTCTGCATGGGCTTTATAAACAACTCCATTATACACAAAGATTGTTTTTTACACACACACACGCACACACACACACCCAAAAGGGCCCACAAAAGAGAGAAATGTGCTCAGCTTGTCTAAACTGCGGTAAGCAAATATAAATGGAGGAACACTAGACTACAGATGCATTGAATTTATAAGGAACAAAATGTGCAGCGACAGTAAGCCAGTACATGCAGAAAGGCAGGCCACTTTTCAAGGATTACATCTGAAAATGGAAATAATCCCAGAATACCGTTTTCTACAATGGAACATCTGATAAATCCAGTCTCAACCATTAGCTGAACTAGCTAAATCTCTACTTCAAAATGTGAAGAGTCTGTTTTTTCTTTTTTTTTTAAAAGGGGATTAACACCCTGGAACATAAAGTAAAACATTTTTAAACTGCGTGAACCCAGCAAAAGAGGCTCAATACCAGCTCCCTGGCGAGGGCAAACGAGGTCCAGCTCCGCAGAATTATCTCTCTGATCAAATGCTCCACCGGTTCCCTCGACCCCCCTCCCAAACAGGGCTCCTTCAGGATGCTTTCGACTGTCCGTCTGACAAACGTGTCGGAAATAATCCATCGCTCTCTAAAGACTGGCGGCTTTTCGGACGCCCGCGAGACTGCCACTGTGACACGCTACAGGCAAGGGCGGAGTGAAGTTCCGTCGCTATGCCAACGACGCACAGCTACGCGTCTGCGGCGCTACATGATGAGAACACATTCAAACCGCCGTGGAACCATCTCATCGGACATCATAACCCGGACAGCTAAAAACTACCTTGGGCTTAATGGAAAAAGTCTGAAGGTTTGGGCCTATTTTCATAGATGGAAATACGATTTATCCACTTAAGAAAAATTAGTGGATAAATCGGGCTCTGTTTCTCTGCGGTGTAAAAGCAAAGTAAAGAATCCAGCGGTAATTTTAGACTCTGACCTGAATTTTACAGCACATATTAATGCTAAAAACTAAAACAGTCTTTTTATTTTTTTTTCTGAGAAATATTTTTATATGGAGCCTTCTCTTACTCAGCCTGATTCTGAGAGGTTGCTACATGCATTTTTCACAAGCAGATTTGATAATTGCAGTACTCCTTTTACTGGTCTTCCAAAAAAAACTTTGGTAGATTACAGCTTGTTCAAAATAAGACCGCAAGAGCATTAACCAGGGCAAAGATAAAGGCTCATCTCCACTGTCCTTGTTAGCCTACACTGGTTCCCAGCGTCTTTTAAAATGTTCCTTTACTTTTTAAAATGGTTTACCCTCAAAATATACTTCTAACAGTATATCCAAATATGTGCTTTAGATCCCAGCCTGGCCTGCTCAACATCCCACGGTGAAGCTTAAGGACACTGGAGAGGCCACCTTTCGTTTTTAAAGCCCCAAAGCTACAGAACGGTCAACCAGAGTTTTACAATATTTTATCATTTATTTAATGTACAATTTTACATTTCTCTCTGTTAGCGTACTTCAGTTTCATCGAGTTGTTCCCATTTTATTTGTTTCTACACTTTATTGTCCTTTTTTAATTAATTGTTTTTATGCGAAGCACTTTGGGAAGCCAGCCCCCTGTGGTAGAGGCCAACTGCCTATTCAGCGACTGGGGTGATATAAAGACACACACACACACACTGGGTGTTTCGGCTGTAACAATGCTGTGCCTTGAGAGTGCTATACATACACACATATATTATTAGGGGCTGCGTCAGGGAGGGAGGACACGCCTACCCGTGGACAGGGACAGAGGGGCGGACAGGGGGGCGGGGCTTGGCTTACCCGTCCTGTATCCTGTACACCGCACAGCATTCTGGGATCAGGCCCCTCATCATCAGGGCCTTCTTCAAGGAGTCGCGCACGGTCATGCCACAGCGAGCCGGGACCTGGAGGAGGCGTGCGGTCAGGGTTCGACATGGCTAACAGGCCTGAGCATCCAGCTCGCCTTTTTCACAATTCAATACCTACTGAGGGATCAGTCACCAATACAAGCGTTTTCTGTTATCAGCTATTTTCTTAGCAAAAACCCCTTTTCATGTCCTGTTTATTTCACTCGCTGGGCTCTGCATCGAGATATGGGTCAATTTTATTCGCCAATTTTTATTTTATTTGTTTTCCGTGCTCCTAGGGCGACCTCACACCACCTAAACCAACTAACACAAAGGAGGTCACCTATATTCTGTAGGAAAAAAACACCTGAAAATAACCTAGGCCAGACACAAGGCCTTCAAACTGAGCCTAAACCAAGCCAGGGCGATACGGCCGGGAAGGTCAAATGTGGGATTCAAGCCCTGTTCATGGTCAGGTTCTTAGTCCAAAAATGAAAGAGAGGAAAAAAAAACTCGCAAGAGTCTGATTGTGGAGGGTACTTTTCCAAGTGCCAATGCCGGGGGCCACTCCTTTTGGGAGAAGACACCCCATACGCAATTAAATTTTAAACACTATTGGCAGTCCTGAAAACTACTAAACAAAATATGCCCTCAAGGGCTGGGCCAAGCCCAAAATTAAAATGAGTTTCTCTGTCCCGCTACGAGGTCCTTTTAGCTCTGGAGAGACTGACAGCAGTTGGGCCACCACATACGGTGTGCTAAAATGCAGTTTAGAAATATATTAATTATTCACTTTTTATTTTTTTGTAGTTTCCCCCACAATGACGCCCCACTGCTGAATGAACTAGCAGGCTATGTGAAATGTAACTCACACACAAAGGTGTTCCAATTTTGCTTTTCACACTGAAGCCGGTCATCACTCCCGATCAGGGCCGAAAAGCAGCCGCTCCTCAGATCGATTGATCGGGTCTGAAAAGCAGCCGCTCCTCAGATTGATTGATCGGGTCTGAAAAGCAGCCGCTCCTCAGATCGCTTGATCGGGTCTGAAAAGCAGCCGCTCCTCAGATCTCGTATCTGTCAGAGCGCGGCGCAGCGCGGCAGAACTCTGCTGAAGCGGTTTAATCCAGTCAGCAGCTCGGCCTCCTCGAGGTCACACTTCGAATGGCCCGAGTGAGCGCGCGGATGGAGGAGCAGGGGCAGACAGACCGGCGGAGAGGACTGCACACGCCTCGTCTTACAGTACAAAGGTCCAGCACAGGGCCGCCCAACCCTGCTCCTGGAGATCTAGCGTCCTGTAGGTTTTCACTCCAACCCTAACAACACCTCACTCAATCGCTACACATCTCGTTGAGCCACTAATTAGTAGAGTTAGGTGAGCCAAATTAGGATTGAAATGAAAACCTACAGGACTGTAAATCTACAGCGACAGGGATGGCAGCCCTGCTCTGGCTGTTCAGCTGTCCCAGCTCAGCTACAATGCGAAGGCCACGCCTCCTCAGGCACACTCACCACTGTCCTCTGCTTGTTGGGCAGGAAGACCCGGACGATGGGTTTCTGGGGCGACTTGGGGTTGCCGCGGGCAGCGTCCGTGGGGGTCTGGAGCACGGCCAAAGTAGAGGGGGTCGAGGAGAACCCTGCGGCCCCCCCGATCTTCACCTCGAGGAGGCTGGGGACGGGGGTGGGGGCAGGGGTGGGGCCGAGGGCCGGGGTGGGGGGAGGGCAGGAGAATTCGGACCCGTTGCCGATGGCCTCCAGCAGTTGCTGCTCTCGCTGCTGTAGAGCGTCCAGCTTACTGGTGTACTCCTCATAAGCCTGCAGGGACACACACACAGGTCACTGCACAGGTCACTGCACAGGTACGCACAGGCCACTGCACAGGAACGCACAGGTCACTGCACAGGTACGCACAGGTCACTGCACAGGTACGCACATCTTTTTTTTCTTGCAGTATTTTTTCATGGCTGTTTCCTTATGCAAATCACATGAACAGGTTTGCGCATTAAATTTACAAACAGCATTTATCATCTCATACACCATGTATATGTAAAGGTCTCCACATGTCATGAACTCCACATTGGTATTTTGTTGGAAAAAATTTTAAGAACAAAAGTAAGAATAATTAAAGAAGTTTTGTGAATGAGGCCCAACGTCTTCTCACCTCCAGGTATATGGATGGGGGATTATGTTCACCCCCAAACTTGTCCAAGAGGGCTTCTAGGTGCTCCTGCGTCAGTTTGATCATCTGTTTAATGTTCCAGATCTGCAAGAATAGACAACGTTTCAGTGGGCAGAGAAAATTCTAAACATAAACTGATCGTAATTACATTTCTTTATTATTACATTTAAATTGCATACTTTGGAATTAGTACCCCTTAGAATGCAGATAAAATACAACCTCTGTTGTGTAATAGGAGAATGTAACATTCTACAAGAACCATTAAATGTTGTTGATAACTGAAAATAAAATTTAAAAAATAAAAACACTGGCTGTGTGTAATTACATCTTCTGTAGTTCTTTACTGTAATTTTACATTCCATATCTTTGTACACAAAAAAACTATTGAGAAATTGCAGGTAAAGTTCAGATTTTTTTAAAAATAGAAAACCTAGGAAAATACAAGTTACTACTTTCAAAGGGGACGACTAATTTATTCTACTACATCTCAACACAATGAAAAGTCTTTTAAAAAGTCCACTTCAAAAAATTAGATTTTCTCATTATAACACTATTATGAGAATTGTGTTTATTACAAACACTCTGCATTACCACACACTGTCTGCCTAATTTAACAGGAGTTTAATAGGAATCTTTGTAGGCAACTACAGATCCAGCTGAAGCCTGAATTGAATAAGAAGTTTGAAAAAGGGGGCGAACAGCCTCTATCCTATTTGAACTCAGACCGCTCTCAGTCTGTTCCCTCTCCAGCTGAAACTGGCTGGCCAATCAGAACAGTGAGGCCCCGTGTGCATGAGAAAGCTTAGGAAAGCCGCATAGGACAGTAGTACAACAACAACAACAAACCCTAGAGAGATGAATCCCAGGGAAACTGCTCGTCTGAACGTAACAAACATTGCATTTCTCCAATCATCACTGACACTGCATTACACACACGTGGTTATAATGGATTATTATGAAAATACATCTGATTCTGGGTCACAGATGCCACAAACACGCTCTCAAGACCAGTAGTACCACTGCTTTTATTTCCTACCCAAATCTAACCTCACTGATTAGCCAGATTGTTTTTTTTTTTTGTCGTCCCAGGTCTGAATCTACGACTACGATTAGGGAAGGGTAAAACCACCCTATCTAAGGATACCTGCTATAGGCCATTTGGGTCGGGACCCAAAATGGGTCGCGGGAGTGTATGAGGAGGGTTCCGGAATGAGTCTGTAGTCCAGCAGGTTGTGCTAGTGTGTGTATTCGATGGGTCCCCGAAAGGTACTAAATTTCTCATTTGAGTCCTGATATTAAAAAAATATTTTCCAAAAAGTTTAAGATCCAGTGCTATAGGCTGTACTATCAGAGGAAAAAAAACTTCAGGTCTATTGACCACGGTTAACTCATGAGTTAGCAAGACAATCCCCCCCCCCCCACCAAAGATACATCAATAAAATATGAATGAATCATATTTATAAACTGATTCAATTTAATTACGCTCCATTCCATTTCATTTCAGTTAGTGAGCTAGCCAGCTAGAATAGAAAGTTTTGAGAAAAAAAAAAAAAAAGATTTAGGATTCCTTCAGTTTCTAGCCATCACTGTGCTGTATGACACAGCAGAAAAAGCTGTGTAGTCTATCATCAGACTGCTGACCGGCACAAATGAGCTCACTGTAATATATGAATAATAAAGTATTCATTTTCAACCGCAATCATGCTGAAAATGGGGAGCTGATTAAAAAAAAGATATATTAATCTAGATCATTTTGGAGGACTGAGCTTTCTTCCTCTGGCAGAAAAAAAAGGTGTGATAAAGTTCAGCATTTCAGACCAAAAACTACGACATTTGAGTCACCGACACATAATGAATAATGACATATTCAGTTAACATTTAAAAACCTTGCACTGAATATTTGTAGAATAAAAAATTTCAAGGATTGGGTCAATACCACTGACTATAGACACAAAACTGACTATATGACTGTAAACTACTACTTTAGGTTAAATCTGTGGACACTTTGCAGATAATACAATAGTAGGAACAGTAGGAATATATATTTGATATAATTCTAATTGCTTTATTAAAGGCTGAGAGGGACAAGACCAATCCATGTACCAGTGAGAGTCACAAGTCCAAAACACAGCATCAAACCCACTCTGCAGCATATTCACTAATCGTGCATCTGCACCTTGTTTTATTATACGGAGAGAGTACAGCCCCAGCTTCTCGGTTTGGGCTTGTCCACCTTGTTGTGTGTAAATGCCGGACTCTTCCTGCAGAAATAAATCCTCTCTCTTATATGGATACACTTTGTTTTGCCTAGTTATTATGAAGGGATAATTTTCTCCGCTAAAAATGGTCAATACCAATGCAATTTTTTTCTGCACAGTGTGAATAGGCAATTAATCACTAAATACTACTTTAGATATTTACCATTTTGTAAATATATTCCATTCCAAAGCTTTCCATTTTGGAAAAGGTTTTCTCTATTTGGCAACAGGCTTCTGCAGAACTAAGGAGTTTGAAGACGCACAGGTATCAGTCATAATATCTGGACACATTTTGCGACACCAGCCAGCTGCCAGGTAATGCACTGCTGCTTGGGAAGGACATCGGCTGATGCTCTGAGTTTTCAACCGTTTCTGTCAAAAAGTCTGAGGGTAACCTGAGACACAGGATGATCAAAAGCTTGAAGAGGTGAATATTACGATTTCACCCAAGCAGTCATGTAACAGTAATATATTTTAGGGGTTAAAGTTCTGCAAAATTGCAAAGAGGTTTGCCATGTACTGCTGACGTGATTTTGTTCTTGTATGAATACAAAGCAGAAGATTCCACTATGTGTGTTGAAGCAAATAAAAAGGAAGAAACCAAGTAACCTGTTACCTGTTAACTGAATCTGAACCAGCGTCAGTGCATTCATGTACTTAGCTTGCTATAGCTAACTTAGCACATGACCATCCATTTGCTGTTTCATTGGTTGCATTTCATGCACCAGGAAGTTCACAGAAATAACTCAAATACTAAATAGCCTTCAGAGTTGAGTATTATGTTCCGCCTAAATGCAATGCATGCTTTCTTTACTGTGACATCACAAATTAGCCTTAAAAATGAAGCAGCCCTTGGAACTATGGGCAATGAAGTTCAAAAAGAGCCCATGAAGGGTTTGTACTGTAAGCACAAGTCCTCCCACCATTACAAAATAAGAAACAGGACAACGTAAACCCAAGGGGGTCAGACACACACATCTGGAGTTTGCTAGAGCCCAAGTGTGGGACTTTTGTAGAGCCATCCTCAATGGCTCGCTGAATATGTCCCCTTAAGAATTATAACAGTATCTAATCTTACCACTAGATTTTTTAAAAAGTAGTTGCTGCCCTTCAGAAGTGACTGCTCATGTGTTAATGTAGGTGCATGTTTCTCAGCAGCACACTTTGCATGCAATTTAGACAATATTTATTGGTATTGAAAATGTGTTTCTTTCCAATTGAATCCAAATGTTTATTGAAAATAGTAGACAATGAAAGCAAACTGTTTTTAGTCTACATTTTGTTAGACTTTACACTGGATTCTTCATTCATTACTAAATACTTTTTAAATCTTGTTTAAATATAATAATGTTTCATCTCCAGTTAATACAGACAGCTGAATTATTATTATTATTATTATTATATTGATATTAATAATAATAATAATAATAATAATAATACCAAGGCCATTTCAGTTTATTGCATAATTCTGTGGCAGAATATAGCTTACTTGTAATTTCATAGTCCGAGAATCATATGGTTTTAATCAAAAGGTTTCAAAATACATGGAAGTTTCACACTAACAAGAAACAATCTCAGGATTTATATACTATTATACGCATCATAACTGTAAATGCAGGTGTTGTAATTCAGCTAATCATCTAAATTTGTTCTGTCACAATACACGAAAGGCCTTGGATCCCACGATGAAGCGAAATATGCATATGTAACCGAGCTACCCGTGCTTAATTATAAACCAAGTGGTAAATATTTTAAAACGATGGCAAAATAAATAACGTATCTATTAAATCAAACAAATTGTTGCAGAGCCATATGTCCTGTTAAGCATCACAACACAGCGGTTAAAATCTGTGTCGCGACTACAGAAGATATTTACAGTAATGAAATAATTAAAAAGAAAACACAGAAACACTTCAAGCACGTACTTGCGTCAGACAGATACAATCTTGACGGCAGCGCTAGCTACAATAATCTGCAGAGAAACCCTCTATCAGTATCAACATAACTAGCCAGCTTGCTAACTAACTTGGACGCAAATCGCCAGTTGGGGTACAGTAGCTCCCTCGCTAGCTAGCATAGTAAACCGCCGCTGCAGCCGCTGAGGAGAGCATTGGAAAAGAGCAAAAAAATACAGCAGGCCGTAGCGATAAAGACCGGGGTAGCGAACGACACTGAAAATACAGTAAGTAACGTACATCGCATCTGAATATACACGTTCCTTTGTGAAATAAATATGCATGTTGACTAACGCAAAATATATAACATGATCATCAGGAATTTTGTGCATCATCTGGTCCCCCCCCTGCAATGCATCCCCACGACAGCTAGCAGGCTAGCTAGGTAGCTAGCTACATAGTACAGCCGGTGTTTCCTGAGGATTTACATCCAGCCAGCTCCGCTCCAGCATTTGACTCCCTCTTCCCATCTACACCCCATTTCCCGCACCATACCTCCTCGGGAATGTCCTGTTGGCTCTCGGGGATCCCTCCGGAACATATGGGTTCGAGCCCCGCTCCCAGTTCGTCCAGTCCCCTCTCCCGCTCGGGATCACGATCCATGGCGTCTCCGTTGAAGACGGGCGGTGGGGACTCGGCGCTGCTCAACGCCGCCATTTTAAACTGCGAGAAGCTGAGTGTAAAATAATAGAGAAAAGACCTAAAGACAGAGACTGAAGGGGGAGACAGAGAGAAGCAGGAGACGGCAGGAGTAGGCTAGGCGGCTAAAGCTGGGTACCAATTCATCAGTAATATTTGTAAAATAAATAAATAAAATGATAGAACGCTTCGTGCAGATTTAACTTAAAAATATCTTGCATCATCACCTGACCACTTTTAATCACGTGGTGTAAAGCAGACTACATTTCCACTTGTGATTCCCCTCTCTATTCGACTGCAACTTTGCAGCAGCAAACAGCCTAATAATAATAATAATAATAATAATACTTTAGACTAGATTTGTTGTCATTTTCAATTGTTTAGGCCTGATGTCCATTGTTTAGGCCTCATGTTGCAAATTATTAAACTGGCATGTATCAAAATTTCAATATAAAAATAATTAAATTTCTGTTTTCATGGATAAAAGTGTACGTTAAAAACATTAAAACATTATCCTGTGAAAAAATATTTTACAGCAAGTGGAATGTTGTTTGGAACGAGAAAAAAGAAAGGTTTAAAAAGTAGCTGAATACTAATATTCGTATTTACTGCAAATTTGCTGCAACAATGTAGTAAAATACAAACACTGAATATTGCATATACAGTTTGCTTTCTGTATGCAGCTGAATAACATTTATTCTGAGCAAGTAGAATGGCATATACATAGACATATACACTTTTTAAGGTCATGCCCATCACCTTTTAAACACTGTTCAAAAAAACGTCCTGAGTAATTTCCATACATTCCATGTGACATATGAATATGATCTTACCTAGTAATTCATGTTGGTAATCACATTTCACACATTGATAAAAATATTTTACATAATGCACATTTAAAAAAATTAATTGAATGGTTTTCGATTGATTGATTTATTGATTGATCGATGGATTGATATCAGATAATGCACAGAAAGGACATCTCCAGTGCACTGCTCAGGAAATCATTTGGACTACATCTGCATTACCTGGGATTTCAGAGGATCACCACGAGACATTGAGCTGAAAAGAGCATAGGTACAGATCAACAGTTGAAGACACATCTGTATTCTACACTACGCCATGCCACTACTCAATATTCATTCCTTTAGCATTATGCATAGCATTTTCGATAAGATAAAATAAAAGAATCTTATTTTAAGTGGACAAGACAGCAGATGGCTGTATGTTCATCCTTGCACCTGTGGCATGACAACTGACCTCCCTTGCAGAGGGTGAACATGCCATTACTTCAATCAGAATGACATAGTGAATGTCAGCCAAGTGCACAGGCAGGCAGCACTGGGAGAGGATGTACAACTCCCACACTGAGGTAGCCCCACTCCCTGGCTTGCAGTGTGGGAGCTGTCCAGTGCTGAAGCTCCACTCCCTGCCATCTTGGCCTCCGGTGTGGGAGCTGTCCAGTGCTGAAGCTCAACTTCCTGTCATTCTGGCTTGCAGTGTGGGAGCTGTCCAGTGCTGAAGCTCAGCTTCCTGTCATTCTGGCTTGCAGTGTGGGAGCTGTCCAGTTCTGAAGCTCCACTCCCTGCCATCTTGGCCTCCGGTGTGGGAGCTGTCCAGTGCTGAAGCTCAACTTCCTGTCATTCTGGCTTGCAGTGTGGGAGCTGTCCAGTGCTGAAGCTCAACTTCCGGTTATTCTGGCTTGCAGTGTGGGAGCTGTCCAGTGCTGAAGCAGAGATTCAAGCTAAAAGTGTCTGTGTGTGTGTGTGTGTATATATATATATATATATATATATATATATATGACACCATTGAACATGATATATAATCATTGGTCTTGATGCTGTGTTTGTGTCCACATTTCACTTTCTCCATATTTATCCGTAATAGAATCATTTTATCATTTACCTTGATGAACATCTATTTAATAGTGCTTGACTGTATAATCAGTCGTGAGTCCACGCTTATTGCCGAATGACTGCTGAACTCGAAGTGTCTGTTCGCACATCTGGATGATGACTGCAGGAATTCCGGTTCGTAGAGAGTGCGTGATTCAGTTTCCAGCTGCTCCTCATACCCTACCCCGTCAGAGCAGTCAGGCACATTCACAACCACTTTCTGTTTCTGTGCATTCGTGGGAGACATTAACGGGCGGCGGTTCAGATGTGACAGGAGTTCCAGGACAGCAGATGCGTTATTGCCACGCTCAGCTTTGTCATTGTGCGCCTCACCTGTGGCAGCGGGTCGTTCGCATCTCACTGTCTCTCTCGCTCACCGTCGGTCGCCTGAGCGGCTGAATCTGTGTCAGAGTGACGGGCAGCTTCATCCCGACGGCCTCCTCATCATTCCCAATGCGTAGTGTCTGCCCTGGAGGAGCCATCTCTGTCTGTCGCCTGCAGGGGTTTCTCAGCCTGTCTGGTCTATGTTGTGGGCTGGAATGACTGCAGAGAGCACAACAGCCTTACGCATTTATTTACTTATTTATTTATTTATTTATTTATTTATTTATTTATTTATTTGTTTGTTTGTTTGTTTGTTTGTTTGTTTGTTTGTTTGTTTGTTTGTTTGTTTGTTTGTTTATTTATTTATTTATTTATTTATTTATTTATTTATTTATTTATTTATTTATTTATTTACTTACTTACTTACTTACTTACTTACTTACTTACTTACTTACTTACTTACTTACTTACTTACTTACTTACTTACTTACTTACAGCACCTTTCAAGCAAAAAGCACAGGGTGCTTTTGCAAACAATTAGCAAAACATCAGAAATTGAACATGAAAATGTGAGGCAATATATCAATAATGAAGACATGGGGGGAGGGGGAGGTTGGAGAGAGGGAGGAGTTGAATGTTTTGGGGTGTCATGATTGGGGGTACTCAGGTCCACCAATAGATATTGCCAGCAATACCTGTGTTCTTGATAGAGGGAGATTGTGACAAGAATTTAAATTTTAGCGGTTCTGCTCTTCAATACACCACACTCATTAAACAAACAAATAATCTTCTTTCATTCTCATAGAATCCAGGTAAAAAACCAAAAAACCAAAACAACACCAAAAAACCAAAAAGCCAAAACAACAAAAGACAAAATAAACTGAAATACCTCTCCTCGCTCAGACTTGGTCTCTCTCAGAGTGCAGATTCCCCATCTCCCTTGGCCTGTGGTGGAAAGAAGCACCATTTTAAGCCCAGGGCTGATTGGTTAATACAACCCAAGCGTGTGTGTCCACTTAACCAGCAGGAGTGGCTCTAGATTGATCAAATTCTCAATCCCCTTGAACTCAACCCTGCCACACTGTTATGTTCCACAGAATAAAAAAAAAGAACAAAACAGTAACCATAACTCAGAATACAATTACGCACACGAAAGCTGAGGGCTTGTTTTCTTTCAATGAAAGACTGTCGGCCTGGGTGAGCAATGGGACAGGCAGTCTGTCCAAAATAATACCCCTCTCCAGTCTGTTGTGGAAAGACAAAGGATGGTCTGCAAATGGTCACGGGCCATGACACCCCTGATGCATCATCAAACCTGCAGTTTCACTTTAAACAGACTAGTGTGTGGATGATTTAGTCATCCATCTAAATGTTCATTTGAATAACTGCAAATTAATCAGCATATAAATATATATATATATATTCTGTTTCGTACAACACAAACATGTTAATCTTCTCTGTGCATATAGCAGACCCTGCCACTGTGATTCTTCCTGACCTCTAATGGAGGATACAATCAGGGGGTGCCACCAGAGAATTTGGGCCCCATGATAAGATCTCACATTTTAGGCCCAACCACCCCAGTTTTTGAGGGCCCCCATCAGGCAGGACCCTTGGAATAATGCTGATCCCTTTTATGGCACCCCTGGTTACTGGTGCATGCACATTCCATGCACATTACTTTGTATGTTTTAATAATTCTCCCCAGTCAATACAGCCTACCACTAGGTGTCGCCGTGGGAACAGCAAATCGATCACTGACTCTAAAACCTTTCCGGCATTGCAAGCACGTCCTTCGATGTATCCATTAACACAATTCAGAAGATTAAATAAATGAAAGGAGATAACAACATGTTTTCAAAAAGTGAGAGACAAGTTAATGTAATTCTAAAGTGACAATTTAGCAATGAATGAAGGCAGTAATGAGCAACAAATAGCCAAACCTATTAAAACTGACTTTGAAAACTGGAAATAAAAACACGATTTCTCAAACTTCTGCAAACCAGAAAAGCCACAGCAGAGAAAAGCAAAATGTTTTATCTGAAGAAAAAAAATAGTATTGGATAACATAATTTGTGGAGATTAGAGAACAGGTCAAATGAACAGCACTGCAATTATTTCTCATTTCAACAACAATAAAAGCAAAAATAAGATCACACACACACACACACACATGCACTCACACATATACTTCAATAAAACAACCTTACAAATACTTAAATGCACAAGATAAATGTATCTGCCAGACTCAGGAAGAGTGTCCTCCAAAAGTATGGGAACAATGACATGAAATCTGTCAATTTTGACAAAAGTACAGAAAATCCGCTTTCATTTCATGGTATTTACAAGCATATATATTTTAATTCATTTGGAGTCAGAGGCATACACCTCCATGAAGAAAATAACAGTAACTATAGCTGAAAAACAACGTATCTGTATACGGAGAGGACAGAAGAATTTGTTATGAAGGACAGAAACCAAATATTTACAGTACAGCAGTTTGGAAAGCCTTGGAAAAAGAATGAAACCACTAGTGGACTCAGAAATGAATACCATTCAAGGTCAGCCAAGGAAGACCTCTGCAGTTAATGACAGACAAATCCTAAGAGCTGTGAATAAAAACTCTGAAAATGGTCCGTGACATTATCAGCCGTTAGTGGTCAGGGGTGAAAACATCACAGGCCACCATGTGCAGAAGTCTTCTAAAGGCCAGCATACTAGAGGCTACACTGCAAGATGCAAACCTCTCATTGGCAGCAGTAGTTGAGAGGCCAGATTAGAATTCACCAAAAAAAATATTGAGACAAGCCAAAAGAGATTTGGTACAAAGTTTCTGGACAGATGACACCAAAATAAACCTTTACCAAAAGGATTAAAAGCTGAAGGTATGGAGACAGGAAGGAACAGACCATGATCAGAAGCACGTCCCCTCATCTGTGAAATATGGAGGAGGTAGCGTGATGGCTTGAAAATGTGTAGCTGCTTCTGGAACAGGCTCGCACTTTATTGAGGATGTAATGGAGGATGGCAGCAGTAGGATGAATTCGGAAGTGTACAGACAGTTTATAGGTTTCACTGTATATGAGGAAGAAACAATAGCTGATATGTTCTCTAAAACACCTGGAAGACTAGGTACAAGACTAGGTAAGTGCTGGTACAGTAGCTTACAGTCAGCACATATAATTGAACTGTACACACCTCTCGGGTCAAAGGATATGGAAAAGATTTCACATGATTTGTTGGGGGTGTGGAGTGGGGAGGCCTTGATATCTCATTGCAGCATCTGCAACCACAGTTTGACTAATCTCTCCCCCATTGAGAACCACTGGTCTAAAGGGGTAGTACAATGTTGACGATGCACCCCAGAACACTGGCATGCTGTGGCTGAGCCATTTTGGAGTGGTCATAGACAGTTTGTGTACTTCGTAGGAAGCAGTTTTTGATGAAACCGTGCACATATTAAGTTCCGTTCCGAGTAACTGTGGCATCCTATTTGGAAATTCATTGTAGATTTTTTCATATGTACATTTTTGGTGCCTTGAGGCCACAAAATCTTGGACCCGTTGAGGTCCATTGCATGAAAATGGAGGGCCTTTTTATTTTATTTTTATCTATAGTCTTAGAGAATGGCCTCAAACAGTATAAAAGCATATGCAAGATTCTATTCTGTTTCGTCAATAAAGGTATGACAGATTTTTAACAATGGCAAACAAATAACACTAAAAGGCATATTCTGAAGGCTGTTACACTGAACTTGAATACTACTGGACTAAGTGTTAACACAGCTAGGAGTTGGCAGTGTATTAATAATTCAGCAGTTTCACTCAGAATGGTGTCAGTCAGAGAAAGATACTCATGCACAAATGTCAGGGGTTTCACACAGGAGAGCAAGTTGGGTAGTGTCGTATGATTAAAAGCAAACACTACACAGATGCTGAGTTTGCAAAAGGGTCTGGACTTGGTTTGGTCACGTGAGTATAACAGGGACCAAGCGACGGAAAGATTTTGGCCTGTCCACCTTCCCAGCTGGTCCCAGCTGGAGTTTTTGAGTGTTAATGAGAGATGATGTGATTCTGCTTTACAGGATGACATCACTGCTATCCTTCTGTAAAGAATCTGCGCAGATGTGTGGATTCAAACTGCAAGGCTTAACTCTAGCAAATGCACTCCAAATGTTATGTGTTAGAGTTGCACTGGACATTTTACTGTGTATGTGTTTTTAAGTCTCAATAAATATTAGGCCTGCAGTATTTTTGAATGGGCTAGAAGTGCAGAAGACATTACCAGAGGTGTTATTGTCACACGATGACATTTAGGCTTTACCATTCTTTAATAGCACACATGAAAGAAAATGAGAAAAAAAACCTAGGAAATCAGTAAATTGACTACAAGTGGTACACAGGTTGAATAAGCACGGGACTAATCAATGCAATAGGCCAATTCAAAATGCCACATGCACATATTTTAGGCAGACCACTCCCCAAATAACATGCTATTTGCAAAGAGAACATTATAATGAAGTGCAGTACAAGAGTCCAGGAGATGTTGACATTTTATTGCAGTATGAATATAATTAACAAAAATATGTTTGCGTTTTAGATATTTATTATTGTAGCCTGCAAACAATGTTTATAATAAATTAACTCTCTTGTATCCATGACATGGTACACCCATTTAAGATATTTAAACAGACAGACAGGGTCGGGCGATAAGGTATGAACCAGCAAAACAAAAACGATTTTTGCACATACTGTAGGCACAGGCGCGTGGACTTGTCCTTGCTGGCTCAACTGTTTTGTTTAGCGTGTTTTAAACGTGCACAATCTTTTTTTTTTTCTTTTCGTTTCAGATTCTGAGAGATTTAAAAGCCTCCTCGTGACTGGCTTTCCTTGTCTCTGTAGATTCCGACGAATGGCAAGGGAAGGCTGTGGAGCGAAGAATGAGATAAGCATCTTTCCACTCAGCGAGCATCTGCACAGCTGCTGCAACTCTCTCTCTCTCTCTCCCTCGCTCGCTCTCTCTCTGTCTCTCTGACACGCACGCACACACACACACACGCACGCACACGCGCACAAAGCCACAAGACCCCATTCCAGCCTTCGAACGCTGGAATTTGTGGTCGTAACCGACGTTAACTTTGCGCACATGTTAACGGGATCGCGCTACAATGGCGTTACAGCTCCGCAACGTAACGGAAACGGAATGATTCGACGCGGATTCACGTCGAGGAGCTGTCCGCGATAGTTGAGGTGCTGATGCGGGTCTGAGAGACGCTAGCATGGCTGCCGGGAGACTGCTGCTGTACGCCGGCCTCTTGCTATCGCTCTGCGCCCTTGGGATGTTAGCCGTAGCTATCTGCTCGGACCACTGGTACGAGACGGACGCCCGGCGGTACAGGGAGCGGTGCAGGAGCTTCAGCAGCCGCAGGAACGACCCGGGCTTCATTTACATCCCCAACAACAGCCTCCCGTTGCGCGCGAGGACGTCTAGGCTGGACCGCTGGGAGGAGAAGCTGCCGCTCGCCCGGAATCAGCGGCAGCTGTTCGCCATGAGCACGGCGGATGAGTGCAGCAGACGGTATAACTCCACCAACATGGGGCTGTGGAGCACGTGCCATCGACTGGGATTCGACCAGGATATCGAAGACCTCATTCGGAAAGGTAAGTAGCGAGGGGGTTGTTGCATTGCTTGGCAGCTACATCAAAACAGCGCTGTGCAATAGTTTTGCGGCTGTTCAGCTCTTCATAAGCTGGGGTAGATATAGTAAAAATGAAATGCGGAGGAAAATTGGACTTTGAGTCCTGACTTTTCGGGCAGTTGCTGATACTTTAAATATGGAATGAAAACGTGTTGAGCGGAGAACCGCCCTCGTTATGTGTGCTATTTTTCCACTTCATTCAGTCAAGAGTAAAGCACAGAGGGCTGTTGATAGAAATGGAATTACAGCAGACTACAGCAGAACTGAAAATGTTATGGCGGGGAATCTAACCGCGGTAGAGAGTCGCACGTGAACCGCCCCACAGACTGCGCCACACGGTTTCCTAGAAATTTTCTCTGGAAATAGTGACGGGCATTCCGGGTCCTTTCATCGAGTCGGATCATTTGGCTCAGCTCACCGATAGGAGACGGCTCTTTCGGCTCCCAAACGGCTCTTCGTACTGTAGCTAGCATTTCCGGTTTTTGAAAATAAGGCAAAGTTAGCGATAGTTTGACCGATGATAGGTGTTTGTGCGCTGTACTGTATATAATTGTTCGATGCAATCTTACTAAACCTTCCAAATAACATTATTTTACTCTATATTTCTTATGAAAACCATTTAAATAAATGCAAAAACATTATTACACATGAACATTGAAGGCAGGTAATTTTTGTTGAAATTAATTGCACACTGAACACGGTGCATAGACGGAACCATTCAGAACAAACCACACATAAAAATAGAACATTATATTGCATAATAACAATGAAAAATAAATGAAAATGTGAAAAACTGCAGCCTCCAACTCAGAACCAATCAACTGGCCATTTTTTTCTCTCTCTTTCTGTATGATTACTATCAAATTAGGATTATTGCTGCTGAGCTCAAAAACTTTATTTGCTGAGCACATCAAGCATCTCTTTTTCAGAATGAAAGTGCACGCACTGATTGATTGACTGATTCATCCATTTGTTAATCCATTAGGAAAGTGTTTTGCATCATACAGTTCAGATGAAAGCACACAGCAGATAACAGCATTCCAATACAGTTTATTCAGTCTTTTCGAGATCACGTACATCATCAAAGCAAGAGGCAATACAATCAGACCCCTGTGCTCATACTGCCTACATGCACAGGAGAGAAAAGGTACTGAAAAATATACAAAAACGCAAGTAATGTTAATGTAGCATAGTGGGAACCCTGTTCCTGGAGATCTACCATCCCGTAGGTTTTCACTCCAACTCTAACAAAGCACACCTCATTCAACAGCCAGAGCAGGGCTGCCCAACCCTGTTCCTGGAGATCTACTATTACTATCTAGCTACTACTATTCTGTCAGTTTTCATGTCAACTCTTTAAGGTGTGAGGTCACAGTTATGTGGTTAGAATGTTCTTATCTGAACATTCTAATGCTGATGCAACAGTCACTACTGGTAATTGAAAGCAGTGGAGTTCTACAGCACATTTTGGGAAAAAAAACATTCCAAGAAAACTTACCCTTCAAATGGTTAAGGATTCAAGGACATGACCCCTGGCCTGTGAGCTTTGCTCCCTCCCAGTGGCCAGTGAGGGTATTGCACCATACCTGTGTGAACGTGTGTGTCATGGGCGGGGCATCCACCCCTGGAGGCGTGGGGTGGTAGTGAGGAACACAGGCAAGCAGGGACCATCCCCTCTCAGGGAGAAACAGAAAGGGGGAGGGGGGGGGGGGGAGGAGAAAAGAGGAGAGAGATGGGTAACCAGACTCCACTGTGCTCCCCGCCCCCACCAGCCCCAGCCCTGAGGGAGGTCTATTAGGCCAACAAGCAAATTAATTTACATGCACAGCAAGGGGGGCGCCTGTCTCGTGGCAAAGCTTTTCTGCTGCAGTGGGACGAGCGGGCGCTTCAGTCTGTACAGTAGCCCGACTCTGCGTGGAGAACGCAGTCTTGCGGTTAAACTAATACGGAATTATGCTCCTCTCATGGGACCTCGTCTCCCTCCGGAGGTAGGAATTAAACACGGTGGGGGGACATGTGGAGGGCACCCGTCCCAGAACTGAACCTCACTGTGGGGTGGAAGGGACTCCTTTAATGGAACACGTCCAGTTTTCATTCGGGAACCGTTTTTTAACATTTCAGAATCAGGCTGGAATCTTGTTTCTATGGGGACATTAGTCAATAAGGAATTTTACAAGCAGTGAACATTTCCGTGTGTTCATGCTTTGGTTTTTTTTTATGGAAAGAGATCCTGACCATATGGTCCACCTCTTGGCTGTGGCTGTTTAACTGTGTGCTTTCAAAAAATCTATGTGTACAAGATACATATTTCAACATTACTGTAAAATTGTTTTTTAAAAAACCTCACTATCTAAATGCATGGCCTTCCGGATAAGATACAGATTCACTGGCTGTAGGAATGCAGACATGGCTGGACACTGCATTCAGATCATGCTGCGGGTTAAATTTAGAAACAGATAAAACTCAGAGTGCTCTGGTGCTTGGGAGGAAATGATAAAAAATGCAGTATACCTTCTGTGGGAAGGATCCTGGCTTGCTTTAGTGTGAAGGACCCAGACTTGCTTTAGTGTGAAGGATCCTGGCTTGCCTTAGTGTGAAGGATCCAGGCTTGCTTTAGTGTGAAGGATCCAGACTTGCTTTAGTGTGAAGGATCCTGGCTTGCCTTAGTGTGAAGGATCCAGGCTTGCTTTAGTGTGAAGGATCCAGACTTGCTTTAGTGTGAAGGATCCTGGCTTGCCTTAGTGTGAAGGATCCAGGCTTGCTTTAGTGTGAAGGATCCTGGCTTGCTTTAGTGTGAAGGATGCTAGCTTGCATTCGTGTGAAGGATCCAGGCTTGCTTTAATGTGAAGGATCCTGGCTTGCTTTAGTGTGAAGGATCCTAGCTTGCTTTCGTGTGAAGGATCCTGGTTTGCTTTAGTGTGAAGGATCCTTGCTTTAGTGTGCAGGATGCAGTGCACAGTACACAGTACCGATCTTGGCAGTACACAGAAAATAACTGTGTGCACATCCCAGCCGTAGTGGGTCAGGCGGTGGCTGAAGAGAGAGAAGAAGAGGGAAAATGGAAGCTCCGAGCCGCGAGCTTTGATGTGCCCGTGTGCGGATATTTCCCTCTGATCTCTGGCGGCGTCTGGGATTAGCCGTTTTGTTACAGGAGCCGTTAAGTCCGAATCTCAGGGGCTCGTTTTGAGCGGTGCCCCTGAGCAGCGGGAGGGGTTCTCTGTATCGGTGTGTTAGGAGCAGCAGCTGTACACAGGGCCCTTCATATTCTGCACAGATACACACATGGAACAGATTTAGTCCAGAATATAAATGAAATAATGAACTGGCTGAAACCTGCAGACCGCAAATCCAGTTTATAGCCCGCTCTGATACCTCAGGGAAAAAGTCATAAATGCGTGTACCTGTATAATGTAGTTTGGGGCATTTATACCGTACAGTCCATTTTTTGCAATTGTCATTGGTTAACAATTAAAAGCAAATGTTCTTTTTGTTTTTTTTTGTTCTTCAATGCAATTCGGCATGTTCAACAGTGACCAAAATGAATGGCTCAATTCTTTTTATTTCAAAGACAAAATAAAAAAAGAAAAGGGAAAAATGATTATTGAATCCAGGTCATTCCCTCAGCTCCTAATCCCAGCCCCCTAACTGTATTTTTCCACATTCTTTCAGGCAGGGAAGAGATAGAGAGAGCTGGGATAAAAATACAGAAAGTTTCACAGCCAGAAATCGAATCCCACGCAGAGCCACTCGGGGATTCGTTTGTGCGTAACAGAGTGGGCTGCCCTGTGGACTGAGTCACGGTCTTGCCTGTCTGCATCATTTTGATTGGTTCACCCGTCACTACCTTAAGACTCACAGCTAGGAGTTGGCAGCCATGTCCTGTGTTTACTGTACTTCAGTTTCACTGGAATATTAAGCATTTATTGGTTTTTAATGGGCCTTGAGTGAAATGCCTGCTTTGGTCTCAGGCCCAACGTCTGACCTGTTAATCGCATGCACTGAGGAAGCTATCATTGACTTCACAAACTGTGTGTTCACTCCACACGCCTGTGTGTAAAGCTCATCGTGCCTGTTGTCTAAGGCTAATGCCTTTTATAAGGAAGAGAAGAAGGGTGTAAGAATGAGGATCTGAGCACAGACAGGAGAAATAAACAGAAATAAATGTTTATCTCACAGAAGCCAGAGTTAATTTTTATGTAGCCCACTGTCCATGTTTACATGGAAAGTAGAATTTTCTCCCAGGTCAAACTGCGAGAAATACCAGCCTTCACATTCAACCCAGCGAAGAAGACTGTCCACTTGTTAAGCCCAACAAGGACAGGGTTTCAGAGTCGATGCTTTCTTTAACGGCGGACGCTTGGGGACAGTGGTCGCTTTCAGAAGCCGGCTACTTGCGATGCAAGGAGGCGCAGAAGTCCTGTGTGGCCCTGCGATGCAGAGAGGGGCAGCGCTGTTTCACTGGCCTAAACGGACGAGTCATTGCGCTCTGTCCTACGTGCGTTCCGCCACGTCCGATAGAGATTTGCATTCCTCATCCTGTCTTACACTGTCAATGACCTTTAATTAACCGTGGTCCTGGAAACCCAAACAATGCGATCTGTATGTTCACACAAGCACCGTCCAGTTCAAACCCAAGAACCAAAGATAAGGTAACTGAGATCAACTTGTTCATGATTGTGTTTGACAGGGACGCAGCACATTAATAACATCCATGTGAATGTGCCAGAGTTAGCCAGGGAGGCTAATTTTCATCTCTAGTCCCTGGACCACAGGGCTTTGGACTCTGAGCAAATGGTCAGAGGTGGAAAATCCAGGCCTGGAAAGTAAAAGTCCTCCCCGGTATTTTGTTCCACCCGCCTGGATTCGCTAATTAGCGCAATTCTTCAGCCAGGAGGCAGAATTGATTCGTGAAATCAGCTGAGTTTATGGGTAGAAGAAACACACGGATGGCAGGACTTTTACTTTCTGACCTCTGGACTTTTCACCTCTGCAAATCCATACATTTCCCTGAACATCTAGCAGCTTAACATGTTTTTAGATCAATAGTCAAAGGAGGACTAAAACTGGACTAAAACAAGCACTGAACTGTGGGTAACAGTTTGTTGTGGGAGAGGCACCATATTTTCTTCCCTGAGCTGTACGCTGAGCGAACAAGATGTAGGTAGATTTTTGGGAGGGTTCTGGGTTTTGCTCAGCGCAGTTATCCAGCTAACTCAGTAATCCTGCTTTGTGAAATACTAGCTGTAGCTGAGCATAGCTAATGTTAAATAAGGCAGACATTTGCCAGCACTCCGGATTCATACTCATCTACAGTTCTGGCACCGAAGAAGACCAATCTCCGGAAAACACAGGGACGGGTGCATGAAGGCAGTTTTCTTTCGTCGAGTGGAGTAGGATTTCAGTTTTATGCTTATGTTTTTAATATTTTATGTTTTATTCAGTTTTATGCTTACGCGAGTATAAGACAAAATATTTAGCCTGACAGAAATGCCAGGGTGGTCAGAGAGAACAGGACTGCTGGCTGTTTGTTTATTTTGTCCAAACAAAAGTGAATGAGATATTCGAAATGCAGATACACCATATCAGTGTTATTCTAGAACACTGCTCCATTGCCCCAACAGAAGCCACTGGCTTCCCTGCAAGCAAAATCCTAAAATCTGTGTGTGCAAGACCAAACGGAAAATACCTTTCACACAGCCAACACAATGGTTTTTTATGTTTTTAAAACACGCTGATGTCTAAGGTTATCACCTCTGCAACGTTTGCACCTATATACGTGCAAACGCGTGAATTTAACCACAAACAGTGGCATCGACCCCGTCTTCACCAGTCTTGCACCAGTGCAGTGGAGCTGCAGAAGTTGTCGAGGTGTGGCAGTGTCACATGACCATTGTGAGAGCATCTTTATGTTGTGCGTTTAAAAAGAGCCTTTTTTCTGTAGGCCTGTAGAGGGAGGGGGTGATGTGGACAGAGGGAAAGCAGAGCCGCTCGCTGGTGTGCTGTGGTTATATTTTCGGGGGGGCGGAGAAGCACGTGGCCCGTTTCAGAAGTCCTTTATGCTGATTTATGCCGATGTGAGATGTTTTTAATTAAAGGCTCTGCGTGTGCGGAGACCGCGCGGGTCACTGTTCCTGGCGTTTACAAGACATCCGTCTCTCCGCCAATAATTGGATTGCCCCCCCCCCACCCCCCCGACATCCCCCCTTCTGTCCTGCACTGGCTTGCGTATGATTGGCCAGTCCGTAGGCAATGGCATAAAAATATAAAAAAACACTGCAGTGAACTCAACTCAAATGAGCCAAAATAGACTGCTTCTCAGTTCAGATCTTGGGCAATCAAATGTCTTTCAGATTGGATAATGGCTCACTTTGAGCTGTGCTGTGATAAAAAAAAAAAAAAGATGAAATATGTCCAATAACTGTAAAACCTTGAGTATAATGAGAAAGAGTATGAAAGGGAATGTAAATATTGTGTTTTGGCAGCATGTTAAACCAAGACTGTCTGAACTGCTCTAGTGCACATGCCTGAGTGTATGAAATCTTGTCAGCAGTTTCTGATTTATGAAAGCTATATTTGGCGACCATAAATACCTAGCTCTGTCTCATAAAACCATCTGCCGAGGTCGATGAAATGTTTTAACGCACCCGGACACAGAAAATGTGCCATAATGTGAGGCTGATAAAGCAAACGGTGTGAAAAGTGAGGCAGTGATGGCGTTTGCAGCCACATTGCCTGTGGTTGGGCTAGGCCAGGGAACCAGCGGCCACAGCAAGCCATTGGCACATATTTACAGTACATTACATTACATTTATTTAGCGGACGCTTTTATCCAAAGCGACGTAGGAAAGTGCATATCATGGTCATTGGACAACTACAAAACACAGGTTCAATAAGGTACAGGTACAGTGAACACTTGATCAGTGTGGCCAGTGTTACTGCAGATGAGTTATGCTTTACAGTGCCTTACTGGTCCCGGGCTCAGGGGCCTCCTCAAATCTGCCTGGGGTCGTCAGCCTGGTTTTGACAGAGTTTCAGATGAAGTGGGCCCGCATGGGAGAGGTGTCCGGCCATTTTGAGAGAACCTCTGCCTGTGCCGGTTTCCTGGAAGTGGAAGAGACGGTTATCTGGTTGTGTGTTCCTCTTGAAATAAGCACATGGAGGAGATGGTTGATAGCGGCTGATAGAGAATGTTGGCTTGAGAAGGCTGTGAGGGTTTTTAGTGACCCTGTGATTTACTGGAAACACAAGTGAACTCAGGCTGATCAGCAGGGTCACCGACGAGGCACAAAACTGGAATGCCAGAAAACGGCCAGACACACAGAAAGCAAGTTTCCCCAGGGGCTGAGACCCAAGGCAATACTGCCATACTGTTATATACGGGAATATTGCCAATATGCACAGAGAAATCTGAGCACAGCCAAGCCATGTCCAAAGTTATGTGAAAATCTAATGAAGAACGCTAAGGAACAAAACAAGTTAGCCATTTTTCCAAATCTGATAACGCTCGATAAGGTTTTTGATAGTAATCAAAATTGACAGATACAATATTGCTGTGTCTTTTGAGAGCTGAAGAGAAAAACCTGCCTGGGGAAATATGTCAAAATTACTTTGGCACAGCATTTCCCACGAGGCACCACTGCTTGTTCTTTTTAAATAATTTTTATACTGAAGCGATCATTTTTGTCTGGTTTATGTGCTCACAGCGTTAAGATTACATTACAGGCATTTAGCAGAAGCTCTTATCCAGAGTGACTTACATTGCATCCAATTATACAGCTGGATACATATTGGAGCAATGCAGGTTGAGTACCTTGCTCAAGGGTCCAATGGCAGTGCCCTACTGGGGAATCAAACCTGCAACCTTTAGGTTATAAGACCAACTCCTGAGCCATTATACTACACTGTCGCCCACTATTTCCACAGTGTCCTCCTTGCTCCTCCTGTGAGTATTGTGAGAGTGAGTATGATTATGAATGGTTATGATTATGATTATGCTCTCTGGACTTGTGACATTTGGGGCTCTGTTTTCCGAGCGGCGCATGGCGGGTGGGTGGTGAGCCGTCCCCCTGGCAACGCGGTATTTTCCTCATGCAGGCCTGTGCCTGTTGGGTGTTTGTGAAAGTTTTAGTGTCAGCGTAGTCTGTGATTCGTGCCTGCGCTGCCCGCCTGCTCAGACCTGGGGGTCAGTGGAGGACCCAGTTATGGTTTACGCAGCCATTTTTCATAATTTTAGGAAATTTTGCTCTGGGGACAAAAAAGTTTGCTCCTCAGGCTCCACAATGTGTGAGCTGTGACTCAACAAGAACAAGGGGAGTTTCAAACTATCGGCTTAACATTCATCAAAGACACAAGGCAGGTCACTGGTTATATGCTAATGTGTATTATTGATTTTTATTATTATGGATTTATACTTTTTCTTTTTTGTGTCAGTCTTTGGGGAGCCTGAGTGAAATTGAGCTTGGTTGAAGTTGTGAACCGGGTCCTGAGTGGCCGCTCCTGCCCCTCAGATGCACCCCATCCCGGGAGGGGAAGGGGGCAGCGGCTCGCGATCAGCAGTCTCTCGTGCGTTCCTCTCGTTCTCTCGGGGGTTTTTCTGCTGCTCCCTGCCACCCGCTTCCCTGCGTTCCCCGACGGCCCCCGGGACTGGAGGAGAGCTTTCAGCCCTGCTGGGGTGGCGGGATGGCGGGATGGCGCTGCCTCTCCATTCTGCTGTCCTTATAAATTATGAAACGGATTCTTCCCCGTGAAATAAGTCAATATATATTCTGTGCAGCACCTTTGGTTCTTTTTTTTTTTTTTTCCCCGAGGCGTGCAGTCAAGGCTTTGCTGTGCGGTGTTCTGGATGTTGGCTTAAGCAGGTGTGAGTTTTGTTATTTATTTTAGTTTAGTTTATTTTTATTGTTTTTTGGCAGCTTGATGAAACTAAAATGAAACCAGGTGAAATGAACTAACGAGCCTCGACAATTGCATTTGTGACACTTTATTTCTTCCTAAATTATGAGTATAAACTAATCTAAGTTAGTATTGTAAATGGTACAAATGTCCTGCTTCATTTTTCACATCTTTTTTAAAGACAAGTCTCCGTGATGCTCCCAACTGGAGTTACAAACCTTTAAATAAGGTACCCCCTAAATGGGCAAGGATTGGGCAGAATTGGCATCTGCGCTAAGGGGTTAAGATGGCTTGAATAAAAATAATTTCTGCCATAAAATGTGAGTTCCCATAAGTGAGCTCTTGAATAATGTAGAGAAAATCATTTCTGGTGTTGTATGGCTCAGCGGGAGGATGGGGAGAGAAGTGTGAGCGTGACGCTAATGCTGCAGCTAACTGAAGGTGGCCAGCGGGAACAGACCAATGAGCTTTGAGAATTTAAGAGAAAAGCCAAGGGTGGAACTGTCTGAAGGCTGAAACAGCCGTCAGGAGAAGGTAAAGTAGAGGAGAGGGCACTACTGGAATGAGCCATACTAGAGATGTACTACCACCACTGTTCAGAAGTGTGTTTACTAAGCTTACAGTACTGTGACACGGGGAGACAATAAGTTTATTAAAAATGAAGCTGAATGCGTGTAAAGATGTTTTGGGATGTGTTTTATCAGCAGTATTGTAGAACAGTAGCAGGAGAAGTGGGTTCTGACAGAGGGAGTGATGGGAAGTGTAGTGCAGAGCCAGGCCGGAATTTGGAATGTTGGAAAGCTTCTGGGCGGTTGGAAACAAGCCTTCGCCTGAAGTGAAGCCCACTGTTTTATTTTTCAAACTTGCTCTGTGGGTGGAAAAACACGAAGGTTGTGAAAGTAAATGACTGAGATACAAACCCTGGTGTGAGTTTGGTGCATTCTGTCAATATTCTATGGGGTTCCATTTTAAAAATCCACTCTTACAGTGATCTTGAAGTGCTCACCCACAGTTACGTAAATGGCACCGTAAATAGACTGGACGACTGGGCTTTTTTTTCATTACAGTCAGCACTCTTAAGCAAAGTGTGAGTAATATAACATCTTTAGTGAAGTGAAGTTAGTGGCAGCTTAGCATCATATTAATAACATCATTATTACTTGCCTTTTTATTATTTATTTATTTATTTACCAGGGAAGCAGTCTTTTTTTTCTTTTTCCCTTTTTGTTCAGCTTGATAAGGTTCAGAGTGTGGAGACATTTTTTCAATAATAAACTAAAGCTCTCTTTAATTGCTGTAATTTGTTTACAATGACCTTTCTCATAGTCTTGGATATATTATCTCATAACAGATACTGATGATGAGAGGAACGTACTATACTCACTGGACTTAGAAACACTGTGCCAGCAGTAAATTAATTCGCAGGAAAAGCAAGCAATCTCTCACAATGAGTAAAGAGGGACACGCCCTGTCCAGTAAGCTCATTACCTGCCAGCAAAACCACCTTTTTAAACTCATTCTTTCTTTCTTTCCATTTTTTCAATCATATCAGTTGGATGCTCACATGTGCCATAGAATTTTGAGATGTGGCACTAAGTGAGTTCCGGTCGCACACATAGTAAAATAAAATAACAGAAATTAAGTTTTACTTGTACTTGTATGATCATGCAGTTTTTTTTTTTAATGCCAGCTTGGGGCATGTGAGGTAACGCAGGATGAAAACCTGTTTAACTGGCTTTGCAGTGCCGTGCTGTGTGTGAAGCATGTGCCCCAGTAGTGTGCAAGCTGTGTCTTACACAACCTGTGTGTCCCCCAGGTAACCGAGTCATCTAACAATGTTTTTCAGTCGGTACCATGGTGGGGGTTGTAATTCGAATGCACCACCCTGTATCTCCCTGGCCTGTGCAAACCCTTCCACCTCCCTCCTGCCCACACTCTTCCTCCTCGTTGAGATCTATGCCTCTTGCTATTCCACCCTTGTTTTGTTGTTGTTGTTGTTGTTGTAAACACATCATCACAGAAGCATCCTCAGCTAATTTGAGTGGGCGGAAAACCCACACGCACCTTCATTTTCATTTTCACAGAGAACAGACGATGCCCGTTCAAAAATGTAAAGATTCTTATTTCCCCCATTATCAGCATTTTGAGTTCTTGTTTGTTCCAGTGAGGGGTTCAGTTTCGAGTAATCCTAACAAGACGCACCGCTTGTGAGCACGTGCAGTGACACACAGCCCCTGTAGCACAGGAGCATGTGCAGTGACACCCAGCCCATGTAGCACAGGAGCATGTGTAGCACAGGAGCATGTGCAGTGACACACAGCCCATGTAGCGCAGGAGCATGTGCAGTGACACACAGCCCCTGTAGCGCAGGAGCATGTGCAGTGACACACAGCCCGTGTAGCACAGGAGCACGTGTAGCACAGGAGCATGTGCAGTGACACACAGCCCATGTAGCACAGGAGCATGTGCAGTGACACACAGCCCGTGTAGCACAGGAGCATGTGCAGTGACACGCAGCCCATGTAGCACAGGAGCATGTGCAGTGACGCAGCCCGTGTAGCACAGGAGCATGTGCAGTGACACCCAGCCCATGTAGCACAGGAGCATGTGCAGTGACACCCAGCCCATGTAGCGCAGCAGCCCGTGTAGCACAGGCTCAAGCTACACGCTCCCGGGGGTGACCTTGGGGATCTGTCCTAAGGCCTAAACAGCAGCGCCGTAGCGTCTTCATTAGGTGAGAATCTGCAGCTCTCCCTGTCTCCTGTCCGCTCTATTGATTTCCAGATTGCACTTAATTGAATTTATGATAAGCGAATTAGTGAAAGAAGGACAATCGGTTACGCATGCCCCACCCCCCCCCCCCCCACCCTCAGCTCTACAAAGAGGCTGCACCAGGGGAATTTGAACTCCGTACAGGACAGAGAGTGCTGAGTCATCAGTTATTTGGCTGCCGATCGGGGTCCCCAGGTGAGGTAATCGACAGAGCGGTCATCGCTGAGCCCGTAAACCCCGCTCATTAAATTATGCAGGTCACTGGTTGTACTGCTGAAAGCTTAATGCGGTTCGGTCAGCGAAAGAGAGGTAACCGTGTCAGCTGGGTCGTCTGAATGCGTTCTGCGGCTCTGTGGGACTGAGTCAACCCTCCTCAAACCAGCTGACCCCAGGGATTCCAGCGCTGCTGGCCCTTCGTTTAGGGGTGGCCTCGTAAAAATTACAGCGACTTTCTGATAGACTGTGCGGCAGCAAGTCAGAGACAGACAAAGAAAGAGAGAGAGGGAGAAAGAAAGAGAGGGAGAGAGAGAAAGAGAGAGGGGTGATACTTGTGGTCCATGCTGATCATTGGAACAGGTGAGGATAAAATCCAGCCCTCCCACATCTCTGGAGAGTCTGGGGGGACAAATTAGGTCGCTCCCTGGATGATTGCTTCCCTCCCAAGCAATTTCGATAATTGATAACCGAGCTCCTGCTCATTCACAGCGAGCAGCTCTCCTCCTGCAATCCTGCAACACTAATACATCAACATGACGCATTCCCACCTCAGTTCCCTGTCATTAACCTCACCAAGCCGATGCAAAATGGCGCCTTAAATAAGACGTTTTAACTCAACCGGAAAGGCTGAGAAGTTTGTTGGCCAGACTGTGTCACCGGGGCTGGCACGGCTTGACCTACACAGGCTCCGGGAGAACTCTGCGTAAAGCCAGCTGGGATTATAAGGTGGTTTAAACTGTGTTTGTTTTCAAATGTTCTGGTCATAGCTGGTCTGGGGCTGGTCAGAGCTGGTCCCGATCTGGACAAAGCCGGTTAAAGCTGGTTAAAGCTGGTAGAGCAAGCTGGTGGTCAAACTGGCAAACCGGCTGGACCGGTTTAGGTTTAAACTGGAATTTTCAGCGGGGAGAGAAGGCTTCTCGGTGTGTAACAGGCGCTAAAATGACCCAGCAATGAGAATAGAGCGACAGGGGTTCATGACTCCACAGTTACCCTGCATAGCAGATGATGGTGGTGGGGTCAGCATGTAGTTCTAGCATCACTCTCATCACCAGCTAAACACACTCCTCCAAGTGCTCTTATTATTATCATTATTATTATCATTATTATTATTATTATTATCATTATTATTATCATTATTATTATTATTATTATTATTATTATTATCATGAATTTTGGTGGTTTTTATCATTTATTCATACAGCAGACACTTCAAAATGACTCCAGTAACAGGGCTGTAAATCATTGACGTGAAAACATGCTTAAAGTGCATATGAGCAGAAAAAATGAGGTGATTTTAGTGATATGAGCGAAAGTGATACAAGCAGACTCAGTGAGAGTTAGCTCATTGATAAACAAGTTTCATACGGTCGCAGTCGTACAGCAAAATATTCAGAAGATTAATATGATATCTGTGCACCACACATGGACAGGACGGTGGTCATGTTGACCTTATTGATTCCCATGTGTGGTGTACAGATGAAATATTAATCTCCTGAATATTGTAACAGGCAGAGAGATACCCCCATACAATGGCAGAAAGGAAAACAATCATGTCAATGCAGCACCAAATCCCAACAGGGGAAAGCCAGAGCCTAGAATTATAGGGCTCTACCAGACACTTCATTAAGAATGATGCAAGAATGTGCAACACATGAAGTTATTTTTTTGTTTTTAAAAAAAATGTTCAGGTGTACATCTGTGTAATACAAAGCAAATCTCTGATTCTGTAGGTAAAATTCTGAAGCTGGGTATGTTTAGATCAGTCTTATATTTATGGGCTTGGTGATATGCTTATAAGGTCTTAAAAAGTGAAATGTGAACTTGGAATTAGAGCAGAATAGGGAGGTAAATCACACTGTGATGTGATGGAGAGGAAGTAGCAGCCAGTTTTCCCAGGAGACCTGCCCCTAGAACCAGTCTGACATTTGGCAGCCGTGTTGGCTCTGACTGACCGGTCAAGATCTCTGCTCCAGAAAATCTGGGGGTGGATCGATTAATTAGGCCTAGTCTGTGGGTGGACAGGTGTCTGTTAGGTCAGTGAGTGTGCCCCCCCCACCACCTCCTCCTCCATCCGTCACCCTGCCCGTCAGCTTGCCCGCTTGCCCCCCCCCCCCCGTGTCAGTGAAGAAGGTCATTTGGCACTAGGGCTCCGTTCATTAACACGGTAAATTGGAAGCCAGGGGGCTGGCTCTGTCCAATCAGAGTCACCTGAGCTGACCTTTGAACTCCCGCGAGCGAATCAGCTGTGTTCTGAGGGAGGAAATGCTGCCGTGGCTGGCCCTGTGACTTCAGTGGATTCGCTCCACACGTCCAGCAGCAGCAGCAGCAGAAAAAAAAAACACTTCTCTGCTAGAGAAATATTTCCATGTGAAGGGAGGAAAAACTGCATGAGCTGTCCGTCTGAGTGAGCTGCCCCCCCCCCCCATCCCATCCCCACCCCCCCCACCCCCCAGTTCCAATCTGCAAATACGCTTTTCAAACATTTGGTTGAGAGCCTTGACCCATGTGGAAAATTGCTTTGCGGAAAAAAGCGTGGCTGAATTTATTGGACGAATGTCATTAGCCTCGGACCAGATTCACCATTAGGAGGGCTCGCATCTGTCTGTCATTAGCCGGCACGTTGACCTTTTCCATTCCATTAGATTTTTATCAGAGACTGATGGAGTGAATAGTCTTTTAAATGCAGGGGATGGAGATACGTTTTTATCTGGAAGAGGAGGAGATAAATCTCTCTCTCCGCAGGCGTGCCTGCTCTTGAAAGAAAAAATCCCTTCCCAAAATAAAGGACCGAACGGAACAGACAGTGTGGGTAAACGAGTCTGGGTAAACCCGAAAATAAATCTGCCCAGCCCCCTGTAGTGTGGATTGGCCAAATGTATAAACAAGATAACCTGAATCCCCTTTATTCAGGAGAGCCAAACTTTATTAAACAATTGGACATTACAAGGATTTAAATAATTCAATCAATCAGTTTATTGAATAAGAATTTGAGTGAACGAATCATGGAAAATAATAAATCAAATACTGAATATAATTAAGCGAGAACACTACATTTATTAATTAAGAACGCTAAAAGCAAATTATAATTTGGTGATTTTGAATCATTACAGATGAAGGGTTAGCTTGTGTTAGTGACAACAATTACTGAAGTGGTTCAGTTCTATTATTACTCCAATAAGTATTATCAAATAAAATCAATCATGTAAAACATAGCAATGCGGCTACAAAGAACAGGAGCCTGTGCAGGAATTACAGATAAAATCATCAAGGACTCACGTGTGTGTGTGTGTGTGTGTGTGTGAGGGTGTGTGTGTGTGTGTGTTCTGTAGTGTGACAGTGTCCTGGGCACAGTGTTATGTACTCTATAATTGGGCCTCTGCCTTCCACTTCTGAGTTGGGTACACGTCCCAAGACCTCTGTATTTTGCAGTAGAATCTACGTCCCAAGGCCTCTGTATTTTGCAGGAGAATCTACGTCCCAAGGCCTCTGAGCTCTGAGCCAAATAACCTCAGTCCCCAGACCTCAGAGGTTGTCGTAAGCTGGAAACAAATGGCCAGACCTCTGAGACAAAGCCATAGTCCCCCTGTTATTTCATACGAGCCCACCCCAGTCCATGTGCACGTACGTGAACCTGTATTCACACATAAAGATTCAGGTTACAGGTTTTGAACAATATTATCAGCGTCAGATGAACTTGTTTTCCTCCCTGCTACAATTTAGATCTTCACACATTTTTTGTGGTCTGTAAAATTGCCATAGCAACGTGTGAAAGTTTCATGGGCTTTATGCAGGGATATTGATAGAACTTTGCATCAGAGTTGGTGGGTCATGATTTTGGTAGCTTAAGCGTGCACGATTGGTCTGTAATTCTGTAATTTGCATATGTCAATCAAATTCGGAATGCTACTATATTTCCCAAAATGGTCCTGCTGGTTTCTGAGATGTCTGCACCGGGGTGTGCGGTGGCCCTCAGGAGGTTCCTCCCTGCCGGGTTTGGACACTCGTTCGTGGGACGGTGGTTCTGAGGGCCGTCGGGGCGGCATTCGGGGAATAAGTCCCGGTTAAAAAAGGCGAAACCTTTTCACAGATTAATTTGTCTTTGATTTCTGTGAGGCTGCCCTAAGAGACCGAGGCCAATGGGGGGCCGATGGGCAGCGTGCGCAGGCAGTACGGGGTTAACTGAGCCTCTGAGGGTCTGCGTCGCAGGAATGAGAAAGCGGGGGCTTGATGAATGAATCCATCGTATCGATTTTTTCGGACCGAGCGGTCAATTTCAAATTTCTGCTGCTCTGCCTGTCAGAGCGTGTTTGTTTGCCGGGAAGCAGACTTGGATTTAGCATCAGAGAACTGCCAATTTAGGCTGACCTCAGAATTGAAGCGTTGACCCCAAGGGCAGTAAGTTTTTTTATTTTTATTTTTATTTTTTTCAAACTGTTAAATTCCAGCAAATAAATAGCAAAAATGTAGCCGAAATATGTCCTGTTTATTTTGTATGCTTTTTTCACTTAAAGTTTCATCCAAACATGCTTGACCAGTTGAGCAGAGGTATTCAAACTTTGGCAGACTGCTGAATGATTTATATATTATTGAGCATATTTAGGGGCAGCATAGTGGGGCAGTGGATAGTCCAATCTGCCCATAGGTATGAGTGTGTGAGTGAATGGTGCGTGTGGGGCCTGCAGTGGATTGGAGGCCAGTCCTGGGTGTACGCCTGTCTCTTTCTTGCCCAGTGCATGCTGGGATAGGCTCCAGGCCCCAACTGCAAACCTGACCAGGGATAAGTATGTTAGATAAAGGATCTTTTTTTCCATTAATAAGATTTGTTTTTAATTCAAAATCATTTATAGTAGGTGAATTTGAAAAATGCAGAAAGTAGTATCAATACTGCAATGTGGGATTCTCTCTCTCTCCCCCTCACTCACACTCTCACTCTCTCTCTCCCTCTCTCTCTCTCTCCCCCCCTCTCTGTCTCTCCCTCTCCCTGTCCCTGGCAGTTCAGATGGCACAGGCCAGCGGTGTAATTTTGAGATAAAGAAAAATACAGTTGTCGAGTCGAATAACACGGTGCTTCTCCAAGGGGCTGAGGCCCTGCGATGGACCCGCCAGCGTAAATTTGAGATTTGGCTGCAGGAACGAAATATTAGAGGGCTGATGGGTAATGTCACAGCCGGCCCACTCGCTGATTCTTCATCCTCACAGAGAGGGATGCCAAAATCTCCCCAGCCCCAAGCCCAGAAACCATTAAAAAAAAGGCAAAAATATGGCTGGCGTTAGAGGTTGCTGTGAATGTACCTGAAACCAAAGTCGGGAACACAATAAAAAACACACAAGGCTGCTAAAAGAATTTGCAGTACACTGCATACTTTAAGTAATTCTTTTTTGTGGCATCTTAGCATTCGTTAACATTCTCGCGTTTTGCATGCAGATATGTCACATTTCCACACAGTTCCTCGGGAGAATTTTGGGGGATGACTCACATCCTGTAGCCGTGGCTGTGTCCCCCTCAGCCTACCACCGCTGGACCAATGGCACTGAAGCTTTTTTTCACGGTGTAACCTGTTAACGCCCAGCACTCAGACACTCTCATGCAGTTTTTACATCAAGATACGAAATGATACGGAAGCAACTGAAGAGTGCATTGCGTCAGCCGTGGCCAGGGTGCTTGTGGGGGATGTAGTTGTTCAGTTGTGTAGTTGTGTTTCCTCTCCCGCGGTATGTCACTGACTCTACATCTGCCTACACTCAGCAGGCAGTGTTGCGAAACCAAGGGAAGTTTTAACATGGTAACATATTCCCTTGTCCAGAGCGGTCGTTTTGGGCCGTTGGAGAGTTGCCGGTTCGATCCCTGGCCCTCTGGGCTAAAAGTGTTGAATTGTTCTTGAGCGGGACACCTGACCCCTCCTTAATTTCTCCTGACGAGCTGGCTGGCGCCTTGCGTGGCTGCCTTTCTCCAATGGTGTGTGAGTGGGTGAATGAGAGGGTGTGTGTGTGTGAATGGGTGAATGAGAGGGTGTGTGTGTGTGTGTGGGTGAATGAGAGGGTTTGTGTGTGTGAATGGGTGAATGAGAGGGTGTGTGTGTGTGAATGGGTGAATGAGAGGGTGTGTGTGTGTGTGTGGGTGAATGAGAGGGTTTGTGTGTGTGAATGGGTGAATGAGAGGGTGTGTGTGTGTGAGTGGGTGAATGAGAGGGTGTGTGAGTGTGAATGGGTGAATGAGAGGGTGTGTGTGTGTGTGTGGGTGAATGAGAGGGTGTGTGTGTGTGTGTGGGTGAATGAGAGGGTGTGTGTGTGTGAATGGGTGAATGAGAGGGTGTGTGTGTGTGAGTGGGTGAATGAGAGGGTGTGTGAGTGTGAATGGGTGAATGAGAGGGTGTGTGAGTGTGAATGGGTGAATGAGAGGGTGTGTGAGTGTGAATGGGTGAATTAGAGGGTGTGTGAGTGTGAATGGGTGAATGAGAGGGTGTGTGAGTGTGTGTGTGAATGGGTGAATGAGAGGCATTATTGTTAAGCACTTTGCACAGCTGTAGTTACTGGAAAAAGTATTGTATAAATGCTGTCCACTTACCACTTAGCTCTTATCTTATCTGCTTCCTACCTCTGTGTATAATCTAAAAATCCAACAAAGGTGGACAGACTGCACTTTAAAAAAAGGTGAAGGATTTTTAATGATATTTTGTTAGAGTGTGAAAAGCATTTGGCTGCATTCCAAGCATCTGCACTGCACTGGGTTATACAGCAGGTCTGACAGCTGGAAGCAGAAGCAGGTTCAGATGCTGGGAACGATGCTGCTATTGACTGGCTCATTCAGATGAATGGGAGGAGTTCAGAGAGAAGATGTGAGCATGTGGTCCTGTGGTATCCCTGCTGGGGGGCAGTTTATGATGCTTTTGACCTCTTTCCAGACCCCCTAACTGGGGAAACTATAAAGAGACTTTCAGGTACTTTCTGGAAAAGCCAGGCTGCCTGAGGGCCTTGGTGTTCTGGCTACGCTGCTGCGTTTTTGCAGTTAAATTGTTATGTCCTGCAGGCAAGATATTTGTGCCTCTTGAGAATCCCCCCCCCCCCCACTCATCGCTCTCAAGTTTGTGTTCTGTAGTTCTGTGCCCACGTGAGTCCTTTGTGTGTGTGTGTGGGGGGGGGGGGGGGGAACGGAACTGCATCTAATCATTCGGGGTGACTCGGGGTTAAGTCATTCGGGGTTACCTTGGTTACCGCTGCATTCGTTCCTCCCTCCATAGCCCCCCTGTGCCTGCAGGTCAGGAGTCCACAGCTACTTTACACCTGGCTGGCCAGTGGAGGATGGACTCCCCTCTATAGCCAGGTTCCTCCCCAGATTTCTTCCCATTGGGTAGTTTTTGTCTTGCCAGAGTTTTGAGGATTTTCTCCCCACTGGGAGTTTTTTTTTTACCGTATGTACCTGCTATTTGGGGGGTTCAGGTCTGGTGTTTGCTCTGCTTGCTCTGCTTGCTCTGTCTCTTGCCTTGCTTCTCTGTAAAGTGTCTTTGTGACAGTTATCTGGAAAGAGCGCTGTACAAATAAAAAATGTTAAATTATTGAGTTGCCGCCGGTGGGAGAAGCGCCCATCCTCCGGCTGGTGTGAGCTCTCTCGCAGTCCTGCGTGACCTGTAGAGCCGCTAATAACCCCCCCCCCCAAACCCCCCCCGATTGAGCAGCCCCTGGGGGGGGGGGAGGGAGCCCTGTGGAGCCTGGAGAGCTGCGGCTGGCGACTCCACATTCAAATGAGAGCGGGAAAAAAAAGGGGGGGCGGGGGGCAAAGACGTCACAGCCATCTGCCCCTGAATGTCACCTCGGGAGGCAACGCGTGAAGCGCCTCCTCCACTGACTAAGAGCAGACTGTAACCCCTGTGGATATATGCAAATATTGTATGCAGATATCTCGCAGAGCACACTGCCATTACTTACAGTGTATGACAAAAAAGGAAGCACATGACTATCTAGCCTATATACCACCCCAGCCACACGCCAAATAGCCATCAGCCTAGTTACATACTGTATGTACAGATGCATCCTGCTAGTGAATATTTATGAAAATATGCTTGGAATAATGTATTCAATATTGTGTACGGAGATGTAAGTGGCAACACCAGTACATGTTCACATAATGCAATACATGCGTACATTTAAGGGAAGACTATTTTAATGCCATACCTCCTGCTAGGTCTAAAAGTGTCTTCTCACATGCGTTGCTGTAATGATAGGAATGTGCAACGCTATGTTTTGAATTTTTTCATATTTTTCAGACTGGTTCACTTTGGCTGGTTTATTTAGATTATTCTGGCTGCTTTGCAGTAGGCTGTTTGAACTGAATGAGCTCTTTTTAAAGACAGCACTGGCTACATATACATGAACCTTAGCTGAATAGACGCTGTGCCACACTGAACAGTGGCAAACATGCTGAAGCAGCCATTGATAATGGCCTTTCTTTTGCATTAGTGGTGAAACTGAAAATGAATTTAATTATTCCAATAATGAAACCAATGAATAAAAACAAATGCTTTGCATTAGTGATAAAATGTTTGGTAATTAATGAAATTAAAAATGAGTAATTAAAATCAAGAGCCAAGAGGGTAATTTTTAATTTGCAGAGCCCTACATATGGAAACAGAGAATGCATTAATATTTCTTTATAAATAATCATTGCCATCTAAAAATGAAGTTGAAGTTTCATCCTGTGTTTTCTATACCTACTAAACATTAATTATTCTTCAAAGGGTCACTGAACAGGTGTGTGCCTGGCGTTCGGTGTTTTTCTACATAAACACACTACCTGGGGCTTCATTTAAAAAGTCTTAACTTTACCCAGCAAACTTTTTAATGTATTAGTTTAAGCTTGATTTCAGGCTCTGTTAGATATACAAGCTGAATTATTATTTAAAGGGGTTGTTTTCAAAGATTAGCCCTGGGCACATTTTTCAATATAATAACATATTAATAAAAATAATAAAATCCGACTGAAATTAAAATATAAGGACATCAGTTTCTGTTTATTTTTCAGAAGAGTGTGGGCACAATTCGCTACGGGGTTATTTTTTAAATAAATAATTAAATAAATAAATAGAAACCTTACACAAATAAAATATAAGCTTACAAGCAAAATATTTGGTTCACAAATTCTGTAAGCCTCTATTGATCTTGATGGCCAATAGGGGGGCTCTTCTGGTTTCTTAACTGTCTAGGAATTCCTTTGGCTCTCCAGTATTCGTTCAAAGTGGACCAATCATGTAACTGATTGGTTCAAGTTGACACATACATGCTGTGACTGGTCAGAGTAATGTGGATGTTAGCGAAAGGATGTCTCTAAAAATCTGATTGGCTGGAGTAGACTCTGTGGATAAATTTGCACATCTTGCTGTGAGGAAGGGTCTCAAAAATATACAAACAAACACAAAGCGAGTCCACACATTCCCAGGTGAAATGCGCATTGAGTTACTGTCAAATAAATCCCCACAATTTGAGAAGTCCTTCCAGAAGAAAATAACCCATGTCATGAAATTAAAATGCCTTACTACATTTGTCTGTCTGGGAGAGATTTATGAGTGCAAAAACATATTCGCAGACCAATTATTTTGTTTGTAAGATGCAAAAAAATATTTGCGAATCTCGTTCTACTTGGTTCATATCATTTAATGATTTGTGAGGCAATAATATCCCCATAATTCTGCAAGGCCAGTGAGAACAAAAAGATTGTGAAGGAAAACCTGCCAGCCCAGCCACACAAGTTATATATGCGCTTATGCAAGAGGCTGCACCATAACAGACTCTGCTCTTGTCAGGGAGTATAATGGCACAGGCATTGCTATTGTGGGGTTTCTTTTGAAAGACTGTAAGCTCGCCCTAACCTTGGCAGAACAAGGCCAGCTGTTTTCCCGTAACTTCATATTTCCTGTCACAGATGGCTAATGATCCAGCCTCAAACCTGTAATCTATTGTCCATGAGGCACACGCTGTGCTTTTGGGGACGGGTGAGCGTCCTTACTGAGTCACCCGAGAGCATCACTTCTGTTGGATTGCATACAGTAGGGGTGTCAGATCTTATTCGAAAAGAGCCGGCGTGGGTGCAGGTTTTTTTTTTTTGCTTTAGACATCTTTAGACAAGTAGAATCGGGTGTCTTTGTGTTGGGCTGAAATAAAAACCCACACCCACAAGTTTCTGTGATTTAATGTGATTTCATTGGTACAGCAGCAATGTGCTTTTGAGGCTTGAATGTATATAGGTGTGTGTGTGTGTGTGTGTATTTGTGTGTGTGTGTGTGTGTGTGTCTATGTATATAGGTACAGTCACCTTGAAATTATTGGTAACCTTGATGAGGATGAACAAAATTTTTTTTAAACAATGCAGGCAATGTGCTATATTTTATGCTCAAGAATAAGGAAAACTATCTTCTTTCATTCAAAAAAACATTGCTGAGAGAAAGCATTTTTTTAAACCAGTAATATTTAACTTATTTTGTTTAAAAAATGATAGGTGTTAAAATTAAAGCCGCCCCTGTTTTCAGCGCTATGTTGAACACCATCGTTTTGGAGAATAACACCACTGAGTCATCTTTTGTGCTGTTATGATATTGATTATATTGTGGGGGAATCTTTCCTCCACACAGTTTCTATCAACAGCGCGCGGATTTTTTTTTCTCTCCTCTGTGTTTGTGGGCGTCTTTAATTCAAACCGCTGATTGTCAATCGTGCTCAAGTGCGGAGCAGGACGTGGCCATTACAGAAACCGCAATAAGGTTCTGAGGTCTGCCTTCAATCACTGTCTCGCTGAAAGATCGGTTTGCGGCTGAGTTCCAGCTCCCTGGCAGAGGGAGCCTGGGTTTGTTGCCAAACTGTCTCTGCCTACTTGCTGCAGATCATGATTCCATTGACCTTCCATTGACCGAAAGCCCCAGGACAGGCAGATGCAAATCAACCCCCCGTCACATCGAAGATCCGGCACCATAGCTCACCATAAGCACGGTGTCCCTTTTAACATAAGTCCTCCTTTTTGGGCCTTTCTGTGTGGAGTTTGCAGGTTCTCCTCATGTCTCATCACAATAACATTATTAGACAATGTGAGAAAATTATTAAAAAATTATAAAATTATAAGATCAACTGCACTGTGATATTATTCAACACACATTTTAATGAGTGTTGAATAATATCACAGTGCAGTTGATCTAGATTTAGGGATTTAGATTCACTTTCTGGGGTGTTTAGTATTATTCCAGTTTTAGCTTATGCTTTTGTTTTCTGTTTTGTTGCTGTACATATGAATTCACTTAGTAATAGCACTTATTCACTTATTATGGGCATGAATATCCGTTTTTATAATGTGTGTTACTTCTTTCCTTGAGTAGCTCCCTCAGGCTCTGTGTAACATAGTAAATAGTTCCAAATGAAAATTAAACATAATTTTATGAAGAATGCAGTACGTGAGTAGCATATGTATGTGCCAGTTCTGGAGGCATAATATCACTGTAGAAGCTGTTTTAAAGTGTATTTTCTTTCTTTAAACCATATTTTCTTTCTTTATACTAGCCACTGTAAAGGGGCAGGTCATCAGAAAGATCTTTGCATATCTAAAATATCCTGCATCAAACACTGAACCTGTCCGGGCCAATTGAAAACATACACTAAAACTGAAGCAATAGCAATAAAATCGCAGAAAAAGTGAAAACGAACTATCCATTTGATGGTATTGAGGGTAGATTGAGTTGTGCATCTTGCTACCGATACACTTTCCTTGACCTTGGGATGCCTGAAATGCTCTTTTGACTTATAGTTGCCACACGATTTCATGCAAATTCAACATTCATTTTTTTCTGAGTCTGTTCAAGCCTGTCAGATTACTTGGTTTTTCTATTGGAGAGAATATCTATCACCTTGTGTGTTTGTATATATATATATAAGGAGAGAGTAGCATAGATTCACAAAGAAATAAATTAATTTCCTGTGCACATTTATAACACATATTGTAGGTGCCATGTAACATAATATGTGCCATCTGTTGTCAGAGAACAATAGCCCAGTGCATTTAAAAACCAGAGCATTTAAGAACCAGTGCATTTAAGAATCAGTGCATTTAAGAATCAGTACATTTAACAATCAGTGCATTTAAGAACCAGTGCACTTAAGAATCAGTACATTTAAGAATCAGTGCATATAAGAATCAGTGCAATTAAGAACCAGTATGTTTAAGAACCAGTGCATTTAAGAATCAGTGCAATTAAGAACCATGCAGTACATACGCCTTGAAAGCCATGGATCAGTGCCCTAATGGTTTTATCATAAGTGGATGCGTTCCTGTTTGGCAGTGGCTGCCCCTCGATGTGCAGTTGGTGCCGTGCAGGGTTAAAACAAGCCGAACGCGATCGTAGCTCATAATTCACCGCGTGTAGACGAGCGGCCTGCGCTCCCGTCCCCCCCCCCCCCCCCCCAGCGGTGTGTTAAGCGTCTGAAAGTGACGGAGGTGAAAAACGGCTCTGCTTTTCTTTTCTTTTTAACGGCAGCCTGCGAGAGCGCAGTGCCCCCGGTGGACATTCCTCAGCACTACCGCTGTTTAGGAGCGGGCGTGACGAGAGCCATTTCTGTGTGATTTACATGCAATCAGACGGAATCAGAGGGCCTTCTGATTGCAGGAAATGGCTTGCGCTCGGATGAAAGACGCATTAACGCTGAATTACAGGCTTTTCGGTCTGGGCCTTTCTTCCCTCCCACCGTTGATTCATGCGTACGTACTTAAAATGTATTTTCCACTGATTCTGTCAGCTTGGAACATGCTCTACATGAATCTGACCGTGATTACGTGCAATTCCAGGCAGAGATGCTCAAATACAGGCATTGTTTATTGGTTAACACTGTCAGGTGCCATGTTTTCACTTCTGTAAGGTGTCGCAATTCTGTGAGCTGGATTTTAGTATAACACCCCTGAGGGAAGATTGCATTCCGCGCAGAATAACTTGACCCCTGTGATCTGGGAGATGGACCCCTCTTGGCGCTGGGCGGGGGGGCGTGTAGTTTAGCCGGTAGGTCTGTAAGTGTCAGCATCACTCGAAGGGCGTTTTTAGTGCGATTAACAGATGCAGTCTGGCACCAGCTTACTGCTCATGCTCCAGCTCGCCACAGGCAGCAGCGGCAATGCTGCATCCGTCAGCGACCCCCCCCCTCCACATCCCCCCCCCCCCCCCCCCCCCCGTTCTCTCTCAACTGCATCCCATTGAAGTAGAGCCCTGGCATTGAGACAGTGACCGAGTCCGAGCAGAGTCGTTCTTCTGTTCGAGGCAGCAATAATAATCCACGGCTAATGATGCTGTCTGTCTTCATCAGGAGCACTCGTCTTCCTGTGAGGGAACACACATATCGTGTGCCACTTTGTAACTTGAAAATTAGGCAGCGAAGCACGGGTTCGAATTTATTCCATTGCAGGATCAGACAAAACCAGGATTTCGTCCTGTTCGTAATTACAGGCCTGCAGGGGTTAGATATTGCCACAGCGTGCCTACTGTATGTATTAACTGCTGAGCTTTCTTAATGCATTCTCTGCTGTTGTTGAGGTCCTGAGTCTTCTGATTGTCTGGCACATTAGGATTATTATTTAAGGGGTACTACTGGAAATGGTGGCTGGCTAACTAGCTAGCCATCGCTTAGCGTGTAAAGTTTAATGGTCATAAATCACTTCCTGGTGTTGAGACAGTTATTCCAGGATTGGGCAGGGAAATAGCCATTGAGATTTGTTGGTTATATGGTGTATCAGATGTGAATTATGGGCTGCAAGTTGGGTATAATAAGAGTGCGGACGGCCAGTTCTGTTTTTACTCGTGCTCGAATCTGAGCTGCTTTCTTTTGCCGTTAATAAATGAGCGATCCGCCTGGCTTCTCTCTCGCTGACATTGCTACAAAATATTTAGACTGGGAAGACAGAGAGCACCTGTTACAAACCAGAAAGCACACTGAATGAGGAAGTACGCAGGATGGAAGGAATGACAGGTCAGTGTGTGGGTCAGCGCTGAGCATCTGTGAGTCTTCTGCGTATCATACCAACACTCAGCCCACATGCAGTAGAGCGGAAACATTTAACCCTTTGAAGAGTAGCTTTTTTAAAAAATGTTTTCTCTCTTTTATTCCCCCAAAATTCTAAGACAATGTTCTAGAACTCCATCGCTTTCAGTCACCAGCAGTGATTGTGACATCAGCATTAGAATGTTCAGTTATGAACATTCAAAATCACATATTTGTGATCTCACGCTTTAGAGGGTTAAAAAAGTGGAACGCACTGGTGTTGCATCATACATATAACAGATCTAGAGCTTGGCTTGTTGAGAAACAGGCAATGAAATCTATGTTTGCGATGCCAAACCATGTCCTCATACAAACACATTGCGCATCACATTGGAGGAGTGCGTTTCAGGCGCTGTTGTTGGTGCTGGCAGGCAGGCAAACTAAAATAATGTCTCCTTAAAAAAATAAGACAGAAGAGGCATTTCAGGAGAGAAACGTCTTTAGCCAGGGCGTGCAAAAGCACATGACTGGTGTTGCCTAATGTCATCCTTAATTCCACAGACAATCTCAGAATATGGGATTATGCTAATACACTGCCTCCATTCTGTGGATCACAAAAGAAACGAGGTAAATAATGGACGACTAATGAGGCATTTGAGAAGGAATTTAAATACAAGCTAAACTACAATACTGGGAAAAAAATGCATCATGGGACGGACGATGCAACTGTGAGGGGGAGCGAGCGATACAGAGCTCTCTGCGCTGCTGGTGTGACAGATTATGTTTTTGCTCGTCTGCCCAGAGCTGACAGCAAACGCTACTTCATAAGAAATGTGTAAAGCCTTCAGTCCTGTTCCACACACCCAGAGCTTCTGGCAAAATAGAACTGTCAGCTTCAGCTCTGTGCCCAGATTCAATCTAACTGCAAAGCGGTGTGAAAAGCAAACGTCCTGCCCATTCCTTCTTATTTAGTGTTTTGGATTATGGGGGTAAGTAACAGAACACAACGCACCTCTAGTTCCATTCCATTATTCAAATGTGCAGACATTAGTGCATCGATAGTACTTGCTCGATAAATACCTTGACTGTACAGTGGCCATAAATCTTTCTACATAATTCTATGTAAATACTTTTTTTCCCTCTATAAACAGGATGAATTATAGGTCTGCTTCTGTTGCATCATTGCCATTCAGTAAGCAAAAGCTGGAATCTAGGGGGATGTAAATCTAGGTTGAGTGACATTTTGACATAACTGGACTAGGTTAACCCCAATATAGCTCAGGTTTTACTCACATATATCCTGGCTATGTCCCAGTCGGCTAGAAAACATTTACATTTCAACCAAAATGTAATATTTGACAAAAAAATATGAATGGTCAAAATTCCCAAATTCCGTGTAAAAGCGCAATGATTTTTGAAATGCAGGATTTATGTATTTATTTATGAACTTATTTATGTATTTATTTGAGCAGAGCATCTGCCTGCTCCCGTTCTTGCCAGGCTCTGCAAACACATGCAGGAATTACAGGTGATCCTGCTGACAGTGTTGGGCTGGATCCCTGAGGGGGGGGAGACTGATATAAGGAGTCAGGCAGTGACAGACACGCTGCGGATACAGAAAATAAAACACTTAAAAACTGCCCTCAGGCAGACAGACACTTCAAAGAGTGGCACAAACAGGCATTCGGGGAGTTTGGATGTCTGGCACATATTGTCAAAACCATAAATCATAAGAGCGTGCATTACACCAATTTGGACACATCTCCCTGACTCCCTATGGCTTTCAGAACAGGTTGTGAGATTGTATTGATTGTACGGAAAGTGATGCATCTTTCAGGGCCAATTACACGGTCCAAGTATTGAACTCCAGACAAAAATAATCAAATTAGATCATCAAATGAAAGGCCATATCTGTTCGGTTTGCATTGTTTTACCAAACGTTGCCTTCTTCGTGGCCTCAGATTGTGGAATGTCCTGCCTGAAAACAGCTCTGCATTCTGCTGTCAAAGTTGAAAACACTTTTCAATGTGACTCTGCCCAATGGAACGAGCTGGGGGGCGGGACAAAGGGCAAGTTCTCAGCATCTTTCCTAAAAAAAAAAAAATGTGAGCATCATTCTTCAGGGAAAGTCTTAGGAGCTCGTGAAGCATCACCTCATGGGATATTGGTTGCTGAGCAACGGCGGAGCGGAGGTGAAATGTTTTGGGGGGTGTCGGGCTGACAGGTGGGTTCTTATCTAACGCTGACTAATGCAGTGGAAGATTGGCGCCGAGCCAGAGCTTGCATTAATGCAGTGGGAAATGCGTACCTGTGGTTTTCCCAAAGGACCCAGACTCTGACACACACGATGCGTACCTGTGGTTTTCCCAAAGGACCCAAGCTCTGACACACACACATGATGCGTACCTGTGGTTTTCCCAAAGGACCCAAGCTCTGACACACACACATGATGTGTACCTGTGGTTTTCCCAAAGGACACACACTCTGACACACACACATGATGCTGAATGCCATCACTGTGTCGCTGGTTGGTGTCGATGGCCAGGCAGTACCCACGATGGGCTGGCACGTCACCCTGCCAGTGTTGGGGAAACTACTTTGAAAGCTACCAATCACTTCACCCTGAAAGTAGTTGAACTACCGCAGAGCTACAATATAAAGATAAATGTAGCTAATGAAACTATAATTACTCAAAAAATTACTACTTTCTGAAAACATTTTCAAAAAATGTTGCGTGTGAGTAATGCCTTATTTTTGGCATCTTTCTGGCACAGGGAGAACCACTATTCCGCTCAGTAGGGGGAACCAGCAATGTGTGGCAATTGGCAGTTGGTGGTGGTAACTATTTGGTCAAAAGGGATGTTGACCAGGGGTGATTGAGGGCGCATACAGAGGCAGTAACGCTAAGAGCTACTTGGGGGCGCGGTCAAGTTGTGCGGTTAAAAGCAGCACGCTGAGCTCCACAATCCAGTCAGAAAATAAAGCATCCAGTGAAGGGAGATCAGTGGGGAAATGGCCAGCATATTTTAGGGTTCACTGTCTGGTATTTCCCATCTGTTTTTTTAGATAAACACATGATCTCATTTTCTCATCTAATATAGGGAGGACATAAATTGAGCTACATATTTGTATGTCTTTTTGTTTATTTTGACCAAAGACCTTGCAGCAGGAGCATTTTGAATGACGTGTGACATTTTTCATTGTGATGTCTGTTTATTTCTTCCAGGTTTCGTAACTAGATGTTCCTTCATCAAATACCACTACTCCTCGGCAGCGATCCCAAAGAAGCTCTCCTACAACATCACCAAGACCATCAGACAGGACGAGTGGCACTCCCTCCGTAAGTGCCTTTTTTCAGGGTTCAGGGTTCAGAGTTCAGGGTTCAGCCCTGGTTTTTGCCTCCTTCTTCCTGTAAAAAGCGCTATACAAATAAATTTTATTTGATTTTAGAAACGTTAACTGGGTTCTTCAGGCAATCTTGTGTTTCAGTACCTGGAGTCCAGACTACATGTCTGTTGACCGATAGCAATGATTCAGAAGTCCATGGTTTCAGCCAGATTTGTTTGCGGCGATTAGATTTTTGGGTGTTTTTTTTTTGGAAAATCAAGTGTAAGAAAAACAAATCTGTCATCAAAAGCAAACAAGCACAGTCTCCAGTAATCCTGTAATGTGTTGGATTCCTCCTTTTGAGCCGCAACCCAAATATATGTGCGGTTGTGTCTTCTTTACAAATGTCTGCCACACCCCTGAATATTCAGTACTAAATACGGGAAAGGCCTTTATAATCTATGAGAGATAATGGGTGATAAGAGGGGAAAATGCTGACTTCTCACTGCAGCAGTTGACACTGAGATTTAGAAAAATTATGAATTCATGTATGAATTATGGTCCACGTTGCGCTCAGGTGAATCGGTGTAAAACAGAAATCTGTGAGAGAACCTGCTTTGGTTTAATTGAGGTCCCCCTTTGTGCACAGACATCTACAGTATACTGGACAAAGCTCAGATATGTGGCCAAGAAGCCACATCAGACCTAGTGTCTATGGTATACGGGGACATGTTTGAGGAGAAAACTCAGAGCCGAGTGTGTGAGCTCAGGCAGGCAGTGAGCTGTGCGCGGGGTGGCCCGAACCTGCCAGTGGCTCGCTGCTCAGCCAGTCTGAGACATGTGCACTGCCTGGTGAGCAGAGAGCGCATACCCTCTTACCCAAACCTGACCGACATCAAGAACTGAAGTATTATTACAGACCATCTCAGTAACAACCCCTCTGGGCTACCCACCCCGCTTACCTCACCCCCCCCCGCTAACCATATGCAGTGTCTGTGCCTCCCCACAGACATCGCACTGACCCTGTAAATGTTTTCTCATTTTTACTTTTATTTTTTTCCCATTTTATGTGCAGCTATTTAAATGGCATATGGTGGATTCTGTTACCCTATCCAGTCATAATTTTTAATGGTTCTAAATAAAGAACCAGGGGAAATCAAAGCTGTGAGATTAAGGTCTTGTTATTCTGTCGAGCTTTTGAATGAGTTCGTTGAGGAGCTTGAGAGATTCTGTGTTGCTTACTGTAGCTCTTGTTTCTGATGTCATCAACAAGGTTATCTGCATAAAATTGATTCACCAATCAGCAGCGACGGAAGGAAAGCTCTATGGAACCGGCGAGCACGCACGGAACGCTCAATATGCTAATATGCCAGATGACGCTGTACTAGTACTGACTACCACGGGGAATATCGGATTCCAATAGCACGTAGTGTTAGTGGCTGCGTGGGCATAGACTTAATGTAAAAGTGAAAATACAGCTCTGCTGGGAGGATATGCATTTTCTCTCAGATAAAGATTTCGCTTCGCCAAATGAGAGAAATGGCTTTAATTTCGACTACGTTTGTCCATTCTCGCCTGCTTAACCAAAGAAATAATTTTTTTAAAAAGGTGGCGTAGTTGGACAGCCGTATACGTTCTTGTCCCGGTCTCCCCTTTTGATATTTTCCCCTCTCTGGTGCACTCCCCTATGAGCCTATTTAGTATTTACTGTTTTTCTATCCATTCCTCTTCCCAGGCCTCTGCTCTAACCCTCCCCTCCCCTCCCCCCCACCGCCCCCCCCCCCCCACCTCCATCGACTTTATGTCACGGGATGATAGCTCATCCACAAACCCCCAAGCCAGAGTCAGAACACAATTCAAGCTGTCGCTCGTTCCCCCCCTGTGGATAAACAGTGTTACATCATCAGAGCAATGCACAGGTAGTTCTCCTCGGGGAGAACATCAAAAGGTCTGATTCCTCAACGGCATCCGCCTTGTTTTTCAACCGGGGGAAACGTTGTTTGTGAACAGCAGACATCGTAGGATTGTGCCTGAGATAACCTCATGCCTGTTGGGGTTTCCTGGTCTTAATCTAGACAGGCTGTGTGGAGGGCGGGGCTTAAGCATGGCAGTGTCGGGGTTCCACCCACGTCTTTGTGATGTCACAAAGCATGAGGGCGAGCTCTCTGTCAGCATTCTATAGCTTTAAGGTTAGGAATTTAGCGGTATTTAGGTGGTGGCTCTTGTTTAATGGAACTGTGCTAATTCCTGTTGGACTCAGGCATTTGCACTGCATCTGACTCCAGGTCCCTAGCAGGCTCACGAGCACCACATACAGCAGATCCCAGTGCGTTTCATTACTGTACATCAAGACGTGTACGCAGCAGAGATGCCTGTGGCGAAAGCTGGAATGAAGTTGCATTACATGCTCCAGTGGTTTACCTGCTCTGTGGTGCTACATTTACAGTAGAGTAATGGAGTAATGGAGTCCAGGTCCAGAGGCCTGGTGTCTCGAATGCTATTCTGAGCCATTTTGCTCAAGATTCGTTGATAACTCAGGAAGGATTCAACTTTCTAATTCCACATCTAGCAGAGTGTCCATGCTTTATTCCCACTGGAATAGCCTGCCAGGTCAGGTAGTAGAGGCAGAAACATCTCTGGGGGTTTTCAAGACCAGGCTTGATACAGTGTTAGATACGATCAAGGTAATCAGCACACTAATTTAGTCAGGAAAATGGCGAGCATTGTTGGGTTAAATGGCCTGTTCTCATCATTATGTTATGTTATACTGATGATCATGTGATAGATGCTTTAGATAACGAGCTCTGCAAATAATTATCCAACTGAAACAATGGGTCAGACAATTTCCCATGACCAGCTTACTTGTTAATGAAGGTGAAAATAGTTTAGTCGGGATAGGAAGTACAACACTGAGCCGAGTGTATATGGGCTAATTCGGCCAGCAGCAGTCCTGTGGTCTGTGTGAGAGCAGTTTTCGGGTGCAGGGCCAATTCATTTCTCCCTCCACAATCTGGGGGCATGACTGGCCAGCCCCTGCAAGTGGCTAGCAGCCTACTCCACTCAGAGCGAAAGAGAGGAGTGGAGTGAAGAAAGAGGGAGAGAGAGAAGGAGAGAGAGAGGAAAAATGCAAAGAGAGAGAAAGAGACAGCAGCGAGAGAAGGAGAAGAAGAATGGAGGAGTTCAGACAGAGACTGCAGAGAGAGAAAGAAAAGGAGAGCAGTGAAGGAGAGGTAAAGGAGAGAGAGAGCCAAAGAGAGTGAAGAGACAATAGAGAGGAAATAAAAGCATCATCCAGACCTATTCCCACAAGTGACATGCAGCGGTATCACACAGACGAGCAGGTTACATCAGAACGGGTTCACCGCGCTGAGCTCTCCTGTCAAATGTCCAGCGGACGGCCACACTAAACGGTGTATCTGACCAAGACCATCGATAAACTCACCCTACATCACAATTTAGAGTGATGTAAACAAATATAAGGATCCGATGTCTGACAAACTTTAATTCTGCCACTCGGGGGACGTCGCTGACGTTACATGGACGTTACATGGACGTTACATGGACGTTGAATGAACGTTCTTTCGCTCTGTGTTTTTCATTACTGTGTAAAAAAAATTGCAGCGCAAAAAAAAATTGAAATTACATCAGTGCAGTCAGCTATATTATTATTTTCTGCAGTCTTAACACTGCGGAAAAAAACTGATTTGTGTGCTTTAAGCAAAATCATGAGCAATGCACATTTAAGAAATACTAAATGCTCTTCTTAACGAGTTGAGTCTGTGACTGTTGCGTTTTTCACGACAGCTTTTTACGAGTGTAGCGGACGCTTTTGCCAGGGTTGCCGAGGTAAACGTGGCTCATATTTCCCGTGGTTTCCCTCCCTAGCAGGGCACCTGGGCATTCTGTCTCCCCACCTGCTGGGCAAAGGGCCAAACGTTCCCCGGTAATTGAGACATTATTTAAAGTTCATAAATTCATTTCCAGAATGACCCCCATTCCCCGCGGTTCCACGGTGCATAGTTTAAGCTTTTTTTCAACAGAGGAACTGAACTTTTTTTTTATAAATCAACAAATTTTTAGATATTAAAGGGCATGAAACAGGAGCGCGGCTACAGAATGCTTCTGAATTCAGAAGGCAGAACAGCTGAGAGATACTCTAAAAGGACGTATCAATCAGAAACCCACACCCGTCAAGCAATCAATACCCAACCTCATCTATATCAGGTAACATGCTCATAGAAAGCATATCAATTGATCCTGCCTTGTATGACATATGAACATGGCACTTATGATAAAGGATTATTTGTGTGATAAATATAGAGCAGCACAGACCAGACTACTGAACCCACATGAGTATGTTTTATTGAGACTGTGTCCTATTCTGAATTATGCTGGACCTTTAAATAATTTTGTTAAAGAATTTTGTTAGACTCCCAATCCAAAACAGGGCGATCCCGTTGTTTCTTAGGAATCCACGCATGTGCACCAGAGCTTTCTATTCATGGAGACATGGATCGGGGGTTCTAATGAGATACTTTGGCTTTAAGATCCCAAATCAGTATGCCTGCAGATGACAATAGAAATCTTCAGTTGGTGATAAAGCACACAACTGCCCTTAGACAGCAGAAATTATGGCTATAATTAACCTGATTTATGGCACATCTTTACCAATAAGTTATGATGTAATGTCAATATTATTGAATGCAAGTCATTCCAGTGACACTAAACTTGACCTATAGGCCATAAAGCCTACGTAATGCTGGCTTTATCAGATCATTACAGCCATAGCAGTGTTTTTTTCCCCATTGTTTTTCACGTGTACATTTTATATATAAGCATGTAATGAATCATGGAAAACATTCTTTACACGTTCACTGGTGAACATGTGAATTTGTTAAAATCGTGCTGTGATTACATTGCAAATGTAGTGTAGTGCCGATCAGGGTGATAATACAGCACAAGAGGGACCATTCCTAAGAAACAAGAGAGAGAGAAAGTGAAAATTAGCGGCTAGGCTCTCGAGAGCTTATCCTCTGACATACTGCTCTGCAACAGAGAAATAAGCGAGAACATAAATGAACATAAATTAGACGATAACCCAGAGAGAACGAAATGGAAATTAACAATCAACTGGTAGGAGGACAACGCTGGGGACCTCTGCTAGCTTCTGCTTTTTTTTTGGGGGGGGGGGGTGGTGAAGCTGCACTGATGCCAAATTTGTAAACCACACAGCTGGGCAGCGAAGAGGAACAGCAGTCCCTGTCCGTGGTGCTGAACAGGAGCCAGGGCCTCAGTTGTGTGTCTGTAATGGAAGTTCAGATTTTGGGTTCAGTCATGTATAAATGTGCAGCTGTGACATGACTCGTTTGGGGGGTTTAAAAAAAAAGAATCACGTTTTTAATTCCCCCAGAGAAGACAAGTCTTCGGTATTAGTTATGAGTCTCACAAACCGACACGGCCTTAGTCTTCTGTGTATGCCACCAGGGCGTGGCGCTTTGCCAGTTTGCCCCGGGTCCCAAAAGCGTTAGGTCGTGTGTTCTGTACGGCCCGGGTAAGTGGATGCACTGATTTTAGTGCTATCCCATCATGCAGTTCTGCGAGGCCAAGGGGAGGTAACACTTGGACAAGTTATTGAACCTCTTCTTAGTTATTGAATTCGGATCCAGAACACCTTTGCAATTATTGTACGCAGGCCTATTCATTTCTCGTTACGAAACAATCAAGAAAAACAAATCAGCCCTTTAAGCAATTTGTAACAATTGGGACTGATCCTGCCCAAAGGTGTGTAGGAGCATGTTGATATTTTATTACCTCTTAAATGCCCATAGAGAGGCTGGAATTATTTTCCACCTTTAAAAAAGCTGCATGTGTGAAAAGAAAAAGCGCAACCTGCTCATGCCCGGGCTGGGCTCATTATCACTGCGTGTGAAATTCACTGCAGTTGGAATGTTCGCTTGAACGATGGATTTTTTACAACGGTGAATTGCTGCGGACGAACAGGAGCCAGTTGAGTCTGAACCCAGGGGTCAGCCTTTGGTGCGGGACAGATGATTTATGATTTAACGAAAATGAGATGAATCAACGTTTGTATTTGGTCCAAAAAAAAAAATTATTTCTCAGTTTTTTTTTGTTCAGAATCTCTGTGCAAGTGCCTCTGTTTTCCCCCCACATACATAAGTGTATTGCAATCAGGCTCACCAGCATGAAAACTCGACCTTTAATCACCCTTGGCGAAGGGGGGGGGGGTGGGATTTTTGACGCAGCCCTTTCTCATGCCGCTGCTCAGTGCCGCGCCTCATTGCACATGTGTCTACAGGCTTGTGACCGCACACCAACTGACCATGCCTGTTGAGCTGGACAATTTCACTTCCTGGTTCAGAAGCGATCCCCATTGGTTTCTACGGGCACCGTTGTCTCCACCAATTAAATGCTGTAAGGATTGAACAGGCTCTATACGTGGTAGCCAATGGTGGCCCTTACACGTCATAGTGAAACTACTACTGTACACTAATTAAATTAAATTAAATTAAATTAAAGTGTACGGTACCCAGAGCAATGTTTCCTTTGATTCGTGGGAACGTCAGTAGAATGTCTGTCTGCTGGATGCGTCTCACGTCCTGGCGTAATCTTCCCCTTGTCAGCCAGCCCTGACCCCCACGCTGAAATACCGCTTTATGACATCAAGGGCCAGGGATTAAACCGAATAACACTGCCACGCAATGTTACAGACTGCACAACAGAGATTAGATTATATTAGAGATATATTTGTTTTTTTTTGCTGCTGCCAGTGGAAACAGTGTTGATATTAAACAGAGGCTTTGAAGCAGGCAATACGGCAGGAGAGACTGTGCTGTATTATGAATATCGTCACGGATACAGGGGAGCTGTTTGGCAGGATGCGAAGCGTATTCACGATACAGCACAGCCCCGAGTGCCGTATTGCTTTTAAAATGGTTACAACACATAGAGTCAAATAATTAATGACTCAGTATTATTACCTATTTTGTAATATTATTTGGAAGTAACGGGTGGTGCAACGGGTGGTACTGTTAACAAGCAGGCTGTTTGAATAACTGTCACTTTATTGGATTTACAATCACTGTAGAATGCGGTCTCAGCCAATCAGCATCCAGGGTTTTTTTTATTTAAAAACCCATTTATAAATGGATTTGAAAAGCCACAGCATGGAATGTGCTCAGATGTGAAAACTACTGCAGCCACAGTAAGGACCTGCACACTGAGCTGCAGCTGTCAGACTCTGCCTGTGGTTATACTGGCCTTCCTGAGGACAGCTGCAGCCTGTTAGCCAACCGCTCCCTTAAACTACGGGCCGCTGCAGCGCTAAACGCTCTCACAGAGTTACTGTACCGGAGCCCGTTTCCTGGCTAACGATCCCATCTCTGTGTCCAAAGAGGTCAGGCGGCTCATTTTGTGGAGAGCGAAGCCTCTCTGCCGGAGGAGGCCAAAAAAAAAAAAAAGAACAACAAAAAAAAAACGGTCTCGGCTATCTTCTCTGAGCCCAGGGATTTCACACTGTGCAGCTTAATTGAAGAGTCCCCTCACTGAGCGCAGGCCCGCGGCGCGTCGGCCTGAGGGAGAATGCGCGGTGTTCAGGAGCGGAACGCCGCTTCGCTGGGTAGAGTCATTTGCGCGAGGCTCCGGTTTCCACGGCAGCGGGTTTCGGGCCCGCGTGCGGACGGGGCTTATCAGCAGGGTGTAAATCACGCCTTATCGGCGAAAACATTTTGAGGCGGAATTTCATAACCGGCCCGAGACTGGCGGGCGGGCTTGGTCGACGCCCACGGCCTTATCTGCGGTGCACACTCGCTGAATTTTTCCCGCCATCATCCGGAGGAACGTTCTGGAACCAAGGTCATCTTATTTACACCCCCGAGACGCCAAAGGGCACGAGATAGCACCTTTGTTCAGGATGCTGGCGCAACAAGAACTGTGTGTGTGTGTGTGTGTGTGTGTGTGTGTGTGTGTGCGTGTGCGTGTGTGTGTGCGTGTGCGTGCGTGCGTGCGTGCGTGCGTGCGTGCGTGCGTGCGTGTGTGTGTGTGTGCGTGTGTGTGCGTGTGTGCGTGTGTGCGTGCGTGTGTGTGTGCGTGTGTGTGTGTGTGCGTGTGTGTGTGTGCGTGTGTGCGTGCGTGCGTGCGCGCGTGCGCGCGTGTGCGTGTGTGCGTGTGTGTGTGTGCAGAGAGCTCTACTAAGAGCTGAGAATCTGCACTTTAACCACATGTGAATAGTTTGATTACAAATATTAAACTGTGGAGCACAGCCAAATGACGAAACATGATCTCCCTATATGCAGTATATAGGAAGCCCCAGTTATGTTCTGTGGATTCATTTGGTGGCGGTGTAATTATTTCACTTTTTCATCAGCTGGCTGGTCAGCCTGGTTTTAATTAGTTCAGACCGCAAAACCGTGAAGGTGACGTCTGTAATAGTTCCCACGGCGATGAGTCAAGCCAGTGGCAGAGGGATTTGCTGTTTGTTGTTCTCACAAAAGTTTGGGTGTACAGTAATGACCAAATGTAAATGTAATATAAACATACAGAATAGTACGGTAATGACTGAATGTAATGTAAATGTACAGTACTGTACGGTAATGACAGAAACTAAATGTAATGACTTCTTTGTTCTTACATATCACTGTTCTGGGGCTGCTGGGTGGCTCATCGGGTTAAGGCACCACACTCAGGTGCGTGGATGGACCCCGCGGGCTCTGATTGGATCCGAACCGTCCCAGTGCCGACTGCGGCCGGTATCTCCACAGGGGTGTTATGGAAGGGTTCAGTCGGTTAGGGGTCCACGTTGCCTTGCTACCTAGCACCATCTCAGCTCAGAATCTGTGTAATAAAGTGTTACAGAGGAATGGAAAATCCCCGTGGACTGCAGCCCTTTTGCTGTTTACATAGTTACATTATATTATTTACGTGATTCAGCAGAAATACTTGCCTGGGGAGGTTGACACAGCTTTTCCCATTTATATGGCTAGATTGAATTCAGGGAAGGGACTGAGGAGGTACTCCATTAAAGGGCTCGATCAGCAGTGTTCCACCGAAGACTTGTGCCTGCAGGCCTGTCTGCACCTGGGACTAATTTCACAAAAAAAATAAAAATAAAAATACCCCATTCAAGCTAACAGCTGCCAGACGAGGCCAGTTCCATCTCTGTTTTTGAGCATTAAAAAAAAAAAAAAAAACGTGATTTCATTTTGTAATTAGACCTCACCAGACCCAGTGCTCAGAACGTTCTAGTGAAACTCGGAAATCTCAGGTGCTCCCCCGTCGCCTGTTGCTTGAACGTGTGCTCCTCAGCACTCGAACGCCCCCGTCAGGGAGAAGAGGTCCTGACTGGTGGAGCCATCTTCTGGATTTACTGCCAAACCCGTCCAGTCTGGCGCATGATATCTCCCCAGGAGACCAAATGCACAGTGGCATTTCCTTTGGTCCCTTGTCACCGGTACAAACATCCCAGAGACTGTAAGAGTTTGGATGCTGTATTGGTTTAGGTGTGTTCCGTGTGTGCAGGAGTCTTTTCACTAGGGCTGGTAGAGCTTCCCGGTGCTTTCTACAAGCACTCTGTATACAAGTGTGAGTCACTCTGATCACTGGCCACTCTGTTTTTTTTTTTTTTTGTTTCTGGAAAAGAACAAAAAAAAAATTCAAGACATAAAACTCTTCCTGGGGTTCCCTTTGTGACCTTTATGTTGCCATTTCCCTGTTTTTTTTTTTTTTTTTAATCGTGTTTGTTCATTATGTGGTGTAATGAGGTTGAATTTTTACAGAAAAAAATGCTGCTGATTCTAATTTAATGAAAAGCCTCTTTAAATGTCAGTGCTGAATCCTAGTTGCCTAAATACTGAACATTGAAGATAAATATTAATGCAAATACAAAGAAAAAGAGCAATGCCCTACTCATGCTCTTGCTCACTGTCAATCAATAATTGAGTGAGCAAGTGAGACAATTATTGTCAATCAATAATTGTCACAAAAAAAACTCTAATCTCAATGGGTCGATCGCAGCCACAGCGTGTCTTGTGGTTCCCGGATATGGATCCAGATCAAGACCAAATTAGAGCCCCCATCACAGCCAGCTCCCTAACTCGTTAGTGCAGTCCTGTGCTAATTACGTCTGCAGTGTGCTTTAAATGGCACCTAGAGGATACTAACGCTGCGGACTTCATTAACCTACTGCTGGCCAGCTTCATAACCCTGCCGTTCATGACTAGAGTCTAAGGGCGGTCCGCACACAATTTCACAGCTCTCTCTTTAGCCTACTGCATCCATGTCTTCCGCCTCGCTTCTGCAACTGGCTAGTACTTTTACACAAAGTATTCATAAAAAAATAATAATAATAAAATAAAATAAATTTAAAAAAAATATATATATATATATATTGCATTGAAAACAAGTAATAAATATAAAAGGCTGTGTATGATGTTATTGTCTGTGTCTCCAAAATTGCTGCTCTTAAATCCATGGCGGTTCTTTCGATAACTGGGCTCCTATAGCACCGTATGACCGCGGGCACATCAGCCACTTCCTGTTCACGTGCATCAGGTAGCACGCGACGAACCCGCTGTGCGTTTAACTCAGTTAACCAGCTTCAGACAGCAGCGATACACACTCAGGGGAGCCCGTTTTTAGTGCTTTATGGAACCCTCTATGGCTGATGGGAAATGTAGGAAAAGCTCCCAGACTGAACCATTTTGCCTGTGAAAGAACCCTGGCGCTAAACAGGGTTCCTGTGTGGAGACACAGAGGAACCCTTAGGAACCCTTTTCCTTCTGAGAGTGTAACATGGAGAGAGTCCATGAAGGCAACACATTCAACACGTTACTGGAACTTGCTTTTCTGCCATGTTTCTCTGCTTGTGTGCGTGACCCTCCCTTGAACCGTGCTCATTTACGTTCAGGCTGGGTTATTAAGTAAATATTGATCAACTAGAATGTATGGTCTGCATCCTGGACCTAGAGCCTGACATCAGCTGTCAGTTTTCCACACACAGAGTTCTGCCTCAGAGATCTTTCTCTTTCCCTTGCGTATCGACCCTTCATTTGACTTCACAAGCAGTGCACGTACAGCCAGAGTAACTCACATATCCATATTTTACAAAAAACAACTAAGAACAAATAAGTCAAATAAAGCATGTCATTGGATGCATTTGCCCAACTGCGTGCTTTAGTTGACTTTACTTTTCTAGTTTTTTTTTGTTTGTTTGTTTGTTTGTTTTTTTTTGCAGTGAGCTTGAAACTTATTTTAAGCTGTCATTAGCCATAAGTAGCATGGTAAAGGTCTGATGATTAGATTAACCACAGAAATACCCTCACATTAAGAAAGCCAAGCCTCCACAAACGTGCAGATGCGTCTTCTGTGGATCCCATGTTACTGAGAGCCGAAATCTGCCCTGCCAGCACAGGAGACCACACTCACACGCTACTCTGTGTGCAGATCCACTGCCGGAGAGAGAGCTGCTGCGCTGGCCCAGGCTGGCAGAGCCCCAGAAACGGTCCTCATTTTAATCTTCCCTGTCAACTGGCAGAACGAAGCTCAAATTTCCCTCCCGACGCACTTTTTTTTTTCTTTTTTTTTTTTGCTCAGTAAGACCCAAACGCAGCGCAGGGGGAACAGTGTGGATTAACACGGTGTTAAGCATCGGGCTGCTAAAAAAACAACACACGCAATTACACGTTAAGAGCATTACCGTGCGCACATCAAAAAGATTTCACTCGTGTGCGAAAACAAGGAGCAGCTGGAATTAGATCACACACACACACACACACGCACACACTCTTTTTACGGAATTGTCTCTTGTCGTGCTGGTGCCATGAATCCCAAAGAAAGGACAGCTGACAGTGACTGACAGTTGGAGATGCTGAGCTTATTCCGGCATCCTCTGTTTTATTTAAAACAGGAGCGCAGTGACACGGTCTTTCTCTCTCTTCAGACGCCTCAAAATTCACTTTCCTCCTTCAGTTAGAGTCGATCCTGGGAGATATGAATAATTTGGGAATGGGGGTTGTTCAGAACTCCGAAATGTTCCTTTGAATTTTGGAATTTGAAATTTAAAGTGCATCCATTATCACTGGAATCTGGAACAGTTGCTATGTGAAGTACTGTCTACGTAATGTAATGTAAGGTAATGTAATGGAAATTATTATCAATCATTATTATTTTATATGGACCCGTTCAGTTATAGAAAGACTACAGAAGACAGGCAGTATATTTCCAGTTTGTTATCAATGCAGACTGCTCTCCTTCCTGTGCAATGCTCACCTTTTGTATCACTGATATTTACACTCTACATGGAGAGACTGAGGGCTGGGCTAGCAGCCCACTCCTCACCTCAGTAAAGTGTTGTTTATAACCAGCATCCTCTAAGTATAAACAGATTTTTTTTTTTTTTGAATTCCCACGATATGTTTTCTCCTTGTTAAATTACATTACATTAGTTTAGTGGGCTCCCTTATCCAGGGTGGCTTATAAATGTAGAAGAAACATAAATGCAGTCACCAAATTAATATGAGCAATGCTGCCAGACCGGGCTAACGATGTCCCTGGAGCAGTGGGATATATGGTTATGGGGTGTAAGGGAAGGATTCGAGCCTCAGTAGAGTCCTTCTCAGGATCTCTATAAATTCCAAGAAGCCGTTTATTTATTGTTTTCAAATCCTACGAGAACCAATTGTGCACGTTGAAAGAGATGTGCAAATTACAGATGAATAAAAACATGTTTAAAAAAAAAAAAAAAAAAAATCTCCTGTACTGTATATGTGGAGCTGAGTTCTGCTTGTCGCTGAATATCAAGAGACAAATCATCTTGTGAAAATTGTGAGGAACGTTCTATGGATCCTCAGCTTCCTGCTGGAAAACGATCGTAAAAAAAGATCGAAATTCCTCCGTCTACGGTTTCACTGGCGAGGGCCCGCTGTGGTCAGCCATCTTGACCTTCTCTCGGCCGACGCGTGACCTCCCGTCCCCGCGGAGAGTCGCCGCGGCGGGATGGCGATGCGGACGCGACAGAGGGCAGAGGTCAACGCGAAGCACCGCCGTCTGTGGCGGGACAGCTCAGCGAGCAGCACCACAGCCCTGAACCCATGATGAATGATATTTGGGTTTTTTTTTTTTATTTCATATTGATCTCAGATCCCAGTGGTGTGCTTGGGTTAAGGAACGAGCCAAACTCTTCCCATAAGGAAAGCCCATGAAAGCCGGCTCTTAAAAGCCGGTTATAATACAGTGCCTTTGCGGTTATTGATATGCCTAAGCCACTGCCTTAAACAGGAGGGATTTCCTCTGATCCTCACTGATTATTACGGCTCAGTAACTCTGAACATAATTCCCTCACAAAGAAAGTCTAATGCTGCAGTGCAGTGTTTCCCGGACGCAGACTTGCAGCAGGCTTTGTGTGTAACAGTTTTACGGTTTTTTACCTGCCAAAAGTTACCTGTCCTTGCGGGTAGACATTACAAATTACACAGTGCCACGTAGTCCTGGGCAGCCCTGCTCTGGCTGCTGAGTGAGGTGTGCTTTGTTAGGGCTGGAGTGAAAACCTACAGGACGGTAGATCTCCACGAACAGGGCTGGGCTGCCCTGCTGTACAGTGAAGCTGACTGTCTAACAGCAAACAGGATGTCTGACTAATTAGCTAGCCACTGTATATACAGTACCTTGGAATTCTAAATTATTATTTTTGTGTATTATGTTTGTGTATAGCTAGCTAACTAATAATATAGCTTTGTGTGTGTGTTTGTGAGAGTGTGTGTGTGTGTGTCCAAATAAGACTACCAGCAATATAAATGCTTTAAACCGTAAAAGCACACTTATACTTACATCACTCACTCTTCAAAACTGCATGATGCAGCAGACGTCTGAAAATCAAGATCAGTATTCAATTTGCAGCTCTGTGAAAAGAAATTAATTGAGCTCAGTTGGGACAAAAGCCAGCATTCACAAGGGCATTCTGGGACACGTGTTCTGAGCTGCCAGTACAATGAAAAACTGCTACTCGACAAATTAACATGTTGCAATAATGGTGCTGTTAATCTTCACAGGTCACCTAGGGCAGTTCTCTGAAAAAATGATTCAGATATTGCCTCACAATTATCCTTTAGCATGTGTATCCAATTACAGCTCAAAATGAAGCTTGATCGTTTCTGAGAGGAACGTGTCTGAAAGTAGCTTTTGAACCTGGCGAACACGAGGAAGGTCTCGACGTCAGTCCCGCACGACTGGATTGCAAATACATGGAATATCCAACCTGACGCAGCCTGTTACGAAAAAGAAGAGCATAAAAAGAATTAGAATGAGTTTGAAGCCAGTTGTTCAGTGTGGTCAGCCGTACTGTGTTTGGACGTATTTACCTGTCATTCTGGACAAGCTGAGGGTCCAGCGATAAGAGTGTGTTTACATGATGACAGTCTCATATGTCTGATGTCTTCGTCCCTCTCCCCTCCCCCTTCCCCCTCAGTGTGTGCTGATTGGCTGTCTTCTGTCATTCAGTCTTCCACTGAGCACCAATGGGCTACTTCCAGGACCATACTGTATGACCTATGACCTTCTCCTCACCAACCTAACCTGTTTCTGGGGTGTTTGCTTGAAGCTCACTGACCCATGCCCATGCAAATACACCTCCCTGAGCTACTGATGTAAAAATAAAAACATGAATACCTTTACATAAATAATTAAAGTAGAACTGCCTTGTTACCATCCATCCTCGATGATTTTATTCTTACAAGCAAAAATATTATCATAAGCTGAGTCTGCTCGGATGAACGGAAGTGAATTTGCATCACGAAATTGTATTCATGAATTAATGCAGGTTTTTTGAAAGAATAATCCATGAACAAAGACGTGCCTGGTTTAAAAACAGCTTTTAATAAAATACAGCAGCAGCTATATTATGTAGCATAATGGATATAGTACTCTACAGTGGCTAAAACTCATGGCAGTTTATTTATTTATTTTTTTGGAAAATCAACCTTCTGCAGCAAGGATTTTTAATGCAGGAACCATTGTACTGCACTGCATAAACCAGCTAAGTCTTTTATTTAGAATTAAAATCTTTTGTATATTAACTTTTTGTTAAATTAAACAAAAATAGTATAATGAGGTGAGACTCATTTCAAGATTTGCCAATGGGATATAAAAACGTCACTTGTCAAGCAATCAATAAACAAGCTAATACGAACACGGTGAACACGAACCTTTGGAACAAAGGTCCATTAAGTATTTCTATTTTAGGTTGTTCCCTAATTTTTATTCAATGTATCCCTATGTTTGCAAAGTTTTGAGCGTGTGGATTGGGGGATGTTCGGAGTCTCAGTCGCTGTACTCGGTTCATTTCAAGACTGACATTGTATTCAGATTGGTGATGGTTTCCAGGGCTTTTGCTGCTCACATTGAAGAACAGACACACTTTGTGTGAGCTTGTTTTGCTCATTTTACATGGGGCTGCTAGATATTAGGTACACAAGAGGAATTAGATACAGGGATTCATTAAAATTCCCTTTGTTTTCGCATTTATCATGCGGAAACAAAAAGGAATGTTATGTAATTATGTGGCATTAATAGATTGCATTTCATTAATATTTCATGGCGTGACCGAAATTCATTCTTAGTGTGCAAAGTAGTGAGTGATTCTATCCTTTGGGTTTTCACCACTGCATCCGGGTAATTCCAGAATCTAACGTACTTATGGACAAGTTGCATTTTCTGAAATATAAACAGCAGTTAAACACACCAATATGCGGAACAAACAGATACATATAAGCAGCGTACACTGTCCTTTCTGTGCTGTAGGCCTATAGCGACTATGAAAAAAAAAGCTATTTAAAAGAATGTCACATTCTAATGTGTACTCTTTCAACAAAGAACAAATAAACAAAAAATCAAATCAAAGCTGGCCAGCATAAAGCTATCCGCCATCCTCAGCGCCGCGTACACGTTCTGTCTCGCAACAGCCTATTAAATTTTCTGCAGGACTGAGCCGAGATGCGCGTGAGTGAGAAATGGAAGCGCGGGTATAAACACGGCGGTAATGGAAGGCGGACAGCCGCTGTTATCCGGCTGGAGTGACCGTCATTATTAGGAATTCACAGCCCCGCTCTCGCGCTGCACAAACTATCTTGTCGTAATTAAGGAAATGGCTCTGTTTGCTGATGCGGAGGAGGATGATTTCAAGTGGCTTTTTGCTCTTTCTCTCATTTTATTGTCTCTTTTTTTTTTTTTTTTGCTTCCCGTTGGTATAATTTCCTTTCATCCCGTGACAGTGATTGACAGCCCACTTAAACACCCGCTTTATAAAACAAAAAACGCAAAAAACGCAAAAAACACAAGCTTAAGTGCTCCTTCCTCAAACAAGTAAGGAGTAGGCAAGGAAGGATCCATTTCATGTAGCAAAATGGCAACCCAGCTGTCCAGACTTTGCATTGACTATACATGTATACACATATTACTGTTATATTTTTTGTGTTGTTAGATATGTACTTACATGATTATTTTTTCTTAACTAATTTTAAAAAGTCACCCTTGACCCTCTCTTCTTTCTGTTAGCCTTGTGTGGGGACATCAGGAGTTTAGGATGATGACAGTTTTCCTTTTCTGTATCAAAGAAACTCTGAGAGTACTGTTTTCATCCTAAATTCAGCAAGAGGACGGGAAGGGGGGGGGGGCATCTCAGAGGAGTCCCCTAACATACTTAAATTGGGAATCAGGGGAATATTCTGAGCCAGTATGCATGGCCATCTTGTCCTGCTGAGCTTCTAATGTGTCTGGGGTTCATTGCACCTATAAAAAGGTTTGGAAGGGGCATGGGGGGGGGATCAGACCAAGAGACACATAGGGCTAAAAAGTCCAGTGAAAACTCTTGATGCAGCATGTTCAGGTTGACTTCTGCTTTTGGAAATAAGGATCTGTTGCAAGCACTTGGCTGTCAGAATGCAGCGGTGTGAGAGGACAGGTGTGGGATGTGGGATGTGTGAACCCTAACCCTAACCCTAACCCTAACCCTAACCCTAACCCTAACCCTAACCCTAACCCTAACCCTAACCCTAACCCTTACCCTTACCCTTACCCTTACCCTTACCCTTACCCTTACCCTTACCCTTTAACCCTAACCCTAACCCTAACCCTAACCCTAACCCTAACCCTAACCCTAACCCTAACCCTAACCCTAACCCTAACCCTAACCCTAACCCTAACCCTAACCCTAACCCTAACCCTAACCCTAACCCTAACCCTAACCCTAACCCTAACCCTAACCCTAACCCTAACCCTAACCCTAACCCTAACCCTAACCCTAACCCTAACCCTAACCCTAACCCTAACCCTAACCCTAACCCTAACCCTAACCCTACCCTTACCCTTACCCTTACCCTTACCCTTACCCTTACCCTTACCCTTACCCTTTTACCCTTACCCTTACCCTTACCCTTACCCTTACCCTTACCCTTACCCTTACCCTTACCCTTACCCTTACCCTTACCCTTACCCTTACCCTTACCCTTACCCTTACCCTTACCCTTACCCTTACCCTTACCCTTACCCTTACCCTTACCCTTACCCTTACCCTTACCCTTACCCTTACCCTTACCCTTACCCTTACCCTTACCCTTACCCTTACCCTTACCCTTACCCTTACCCTTACCCTTACCCTTACCCTTACCCTTACCCTTACCCTTACCCTTACCCTTACCCTTACCCTTACCCTTACCCTTACCCTTACCCTTACCCTTACCCTTACCCTTTTACCCTTACCCTTACCCTTACCCTTACCCTTACCCTTACCCTTACCCTTACCCTTACCCTTACCCTTACCCTTACCCTTACCCTTACCCTTACCCTTACCCTTACCCTTACCCTTACCCTTACCCTCTTACCCTTTTACCCTTTTACCCTTACCCTTACCCTTACCCTCTTACCCTTTTACCCTTTTACCCTTTTACCCTTTTACCCTTTTACCCTTTTACCCTTTTACCCTTCAGTGTAAACACGAGTCAGAGCCGTTCTCCTGTCCTGTTGACCTTTCTCTGAGTGAGTCATCCTAGGGTCGAGGAATATAATGAATATGGGACAAACCAGATCAACAGCACACAAACAACCTGTAACAAAGCAATGTGATGGCCTGCTTTGCAAAGCACATTTTTTTTAATGAGGATAGAGAAATATTGATAACAAATTCTAAATGGAAAAGTAGGTTTGTGCTCACATAAATATGTGGATGTGCTGCCATATTTTTTTTTTAATAATAAGGAACACTCACTGTAGAAACAAGAATTGTTGTTCATCATATTATGATGAGTTTGGGCTGTGTTCTCACCAGATTCTGCCACTGGGATGGTTAAAATGCTAGCAGGCACAGAGAAGGAGGAATAATTCTTTTTTCAGATTGAAATAAATATTCCATTTGAAGTATTTGGGGGGTTTGTGCTAGGGCTTGTACCTGAAGGTGCTGTACAAATTATTCATAACTGCAACTTGAGCCATTTGAAATGTCAAACGATTTTGTGCAGTGTGTAATGCAGTTATTATGCGTTTTGCATGAGTAGGGGGTTCCCTGGTGTCCTGGCTATATTCCCAGCCTGGCTCCCTCAACCTGTCACCTCATCACCCCCTGATTTAAGTGGCTAAAAAAAAGTTCACTCCACTCTCCACCTCAGCTGACGTGCTGTGAGCACAAAATGGCTGCCTCGCATCACCCAAGTGGGTGCTACACACCCCTTATCATTGTAAAGCACTTGGAGTCTCTGGCCAAAGAGAAAAGTCATGTGTAAATGCAAGGAATTAATTAATTAATAAGTTGTGAATCGAGTGTGTCACCTGGTGGAAACTAACGCTGCAGTGACCTATAATGAGCCCTGGCTGCTGCATTCTACTCAACCCTTGGAAGGACGAAGGCACCTGTCCCCTTTGTGTGGATCTCCAGGCATGGTCTCCTGATAGGCCAGGCTCAGACCTGCCATAGTTTAATGGTCTGGCGGTGTCTGGACTGCATGCGGTACACGTCTTTATGAGCTCATCTACTCAAGAGCGAATAGCCACACACCACTGAGGTTCTTAATCAGCACACATGACATCACACAAGATGTCAGGCTTAAAATGAAGACTGGTACGGATGTGACTTGGCTTCACTGGTCTGTGTCTTCGTGGCAGCCACGATCCTCTGCTGGAATACGTGCTTTTGGACCCACTCCTGCACCCCTGAAGCAATGCCGCCTCATCTTCTTAAGGCGCTTTTTCCGGAAAATTCCTCTAGCCAGAAAGAAAAGAACCAGAGGAGCTCTGCTGAGATGTTGTGCTGGGATGCGGGTGACTAAAAGGGTTATATTCATGAGCCTACTCTTGGGCGCTGGAATCAGACTGTAGCTTCTGAGCTCCATTTAATCCACCGTCAGGCTTGCAAGCATTACAGCGAGCACGCATTCGTTTGTAATTTCTTTTTCCTCATTTTTGGCAGATCTTACTGTGTCTAAGTAATATCAAGGAGGCTATTTAAAACATAGCAAATTGCTTTTAGATGACTATGTTGATATTACAGAACAGTCGAAACGCATCACCCAGAGAGAGCCGATGACTGTTACAAGCCTCGGAGGACGGGGATGTATGGTGTGAGCGTCAGACGCCTACCCACAATGCAGTGAGTAAACGGAGATCAACGGGGTGTTCTCACCACCAGTATGTCAGGCAGATAATTGCCTATCTACACAGTCACAACCAGGATAGCGGAAAGACTCCCAAACCGTTTTTAACTGTTTAATGTGTGAGGTCATAAACATGCGATTAGAATGTTCTTAACTGAACATTCTAATCACAGGTTCGTGATTATAATGAGATTAGAATGTTCTTAAGTGAACATTCTGATGCTGATGTAACAGTCAGTACTGGTAACTGAAAGCAATGGTGTTCTAGAACACTGACTTGTTGATAAAACACTCCAAAAAAACCTACTCTCCCAAGGGTGAAAGACTGAGCTATTTTTGGCCTGAAAATAAAAAAAATCTCTGAATTTTAATTGGCTGGGTCTGTAATGGGCATGCATACCCAACCAAGCAGGTGCCGAAATTATCTCTCCATGAAGACTGCGAGGAGTGACTCATGCTCAGAGAAATGTTCCTTCTGGTCTGTTCCGGGCTGAATTTTTTCGGCAGATGGGGGGAGATTGTATTTGTAGCGAGTGCATGAATTTTTTAAGGCAATGAGGTGAAACAGACGCAATGGCCTATTTTTTTAGAAAGAGGAATTCCATACCACCGTCTCGCAATTGCCAAATTGTTTCCTGTGCATTATTAGCTGAAATCGATGGCTACCTCACAGCCTTCTGCTGAAAAGCGCACTTTTCCGTCTTTACAGGGTGCCTCCTGACAGATGGATCTGCTTCCTTTTCAGTGCGCTTGATCCACAGAAGGCCTTGGAGGAACGAACATGAACATGAACGCTTGTCTGAGTTCAAAGTGCATGAACAGACAGCTCTAGCCCTGCAGCTTGCTATGGTACCACTTAGAAAAATGGCTCCAAGTCTGTTTGCGTCTTCTTTACAAATGCAGATGAAAAAAAAGCATGCATTTTGAAGTATGTAACATTTTTTTCCAAGTTAAACTGATATTTGATGGAGTGCTTGTTTGTATCTAAGCGGACGTACGGTGTGGAAGGAATTGGGGTTTGAAAAAGCAGAAAAGCAGCAGAAATGTTGTCATATGCAGTGAACGTGCGAGAGCTGGAGGCTGCTGGCGGATATTTATAGCAGAGTAAATGTATTTATTTATCCCGGTCTGTGGCAGAGGTGTCTCTGTGGTGACCAATGGGACGGCGGGGGATCTATCTATACCTGGAGCTCGGCAAAACTCTCCCCCCCCCTCCCCCCCCCCCCCCCCCCCCCCCCCGTTTCCCTAACTTAGCCATTCACCATTAGCGGCCTCCATTTTGTTTGCGGGGCGAGGAGAGCGAGCATTATGGGTATTTCAGCTCCTGAAGCCAGAACGCTTTTTACCCCAAACTCCATTCTCCATCTCTGATATGATAGAGAATGTTATAATAGTCGATATTATAGTTATAATAGCAACTGGTTTTCTGTGGGTAAAAAAAATAAAATAAAATAAAGATAATGTTGCTTTTTGATGTTTTTCCGCCCGTTTATGTCTGTCTGTAGGGAGACGGTCACCTCTGTGCAGCAGGGAGGATGGCGCTGGTGCAGACTTTTTTCAGTGATACAATTTTAATTTTAAAAAAAGGAGTCTCAGACAGGAGCTGTTTTTAACATGTTTTCTTTAACAAAATTATTTTTACTTTTTTTTTTCATTTTTACCAGTATCAAATCATAACGCAGACCTATGTTCAGTGTATAGAATGTGCTTAAAGATGTTGTGCTGTCCCAATACATTCGCGTTTAACTGTATATAGGGTTCATGGAAGCTCATCAAGCAAAGCAGGCTTAGCTCTATGGCATGCCCCCCCCCCCCCCCCCCCCCCCTTCGGGTGTATTGTGCTCATTGTATGTTGCTGCCTCTGGTAGGTATCTGTTCCGCATGTTTGTTTGCTTGTTTGTTTTATATTGGGATGAGATGTACTTGCCCACTGTGCCCTATTAAGCTGTGTTCCAATGGCACTGAGCACATATCGCTCTATCCAGGGCTCACGGGGTGTAAATGTTAAAAGACATCTTGTCCTATTATTTCAGCTGTTTGTGGGAAATGCCCAGGGCCCGTCTGGTCCAATATTTGTGTGTAAAAGCTTCATTTGGAACACTGAGCTTGCGAGCAGCACTGTACTAGAGTGACACACTCTAGGTTCAAGCCAACACAAGGCCAAACAAAGCCACTTCAGAGGAGTAGGCTCAATGGTTTTGCTGAGCACAGACAGAGGATTCATTTCCTGTTTTTAGAAGCAGATACGTTCACACGCACACACGTGCATACATGCACGCCCGCACATGCACACACACACATGCACACACACATGCACGCACGCACGCACGCACACACACACACACACATGCACACACACATGCACGCAAGCACGCACGCACACACACACACACACACACATGCACACACACATGCACGCACGCACGCACGCACACACATGCACACACGCACACACACACATGCAATCCTGGCGCATGTGTACTCATATCCAGGGTCTGTTACCTTATGAGGACGGTACATCAAAGGGAGCCAGGAGGAGGGTGGTGTTGCAGTTTTCAGCATTCGTGCTTCACACCCCATTTATTACTTCATTATATCTGTACAGCCAGTTGGCAGCCGTCCTGCTTTTGATTCACTCAAAAAAAAATGAAATTGGCTCATCTCTGAGAAAAAAATCCATGCCAATAAAGCAAATGCGTGTCATACTGAGATACGTTTTTGAGGTTTAAATCTCAAGAAAATGAGACACCTGAAATGAACTTGCTTTCCCAGTGAAGTAAATATTTACAGTGTAAGATTTGGAAAAGTCAACACATGACACAACTTCACTTTACTAATGAAGAAGCCGCTCACTCAAAAAAAAAAAAAAAATTGTGAGGATTTTTTAAGACACCTTTTGGAAATAGTGCAGTTTATTTCAACAGAGCCTTGCAAGAATGGGGGAGTGGACTTCCCCCAGTGTCGGCCATCTTTTTTGTGGCAGCTGTTGACTAAGGAAGTAATGGTTCTAGATCCTTTCCCCTGGCATTGTCTTCTGAAGGCAGTGATTTTACTGGTGAACAAACCCTTGGGCAGCGCCCACTCACAGAGAAACATGGGTCGAGAGAACCAATCTGGGGGGGGGGGGGTTCCACGCCCGAGCTTTGTGAGCACCCCAACCTCTGTTCCTCTCCCTTTCTACCACATGCAGTCTGGGCCTCAGGCTAGCCCGGGGGAGGACATTTGGGGAAAATTAATTCTACTGAAAACAGCCATAAATCATCCTGCAAAAAAAAAAAAAGGCGTCCGGTGAACAGCACAAAACAAGAAAACGTGAAACGATTCCACCCTCTAAAATCGGCTTTATGGGCCAAAAAAATAATTAAATAAATAAATAAATAAAACAGAGGAGAGGAAAAAAAGGTGCACGTGACTAATTAGCTGCTGTAACTGTGAGGACATTTGAGTCAGTCTGGGAAGATAACTGCCTCCCAATCTTGGCCGAATTTGTCAATTAGAGTGCGGAGGGTTTGTAAAGCCTCCCTGATTAGAGATATGTTGTCAGCGCAGAGCCAGGAGGGTTCACGGTAATCAGCTGCACATCATTAGCAAGAGCGCAGGGATTTGGGGAAATTTCTTTATTTTTATTTTTTATGCTTGTTTTTTTTTTCTTGTTTTTTTCAGCGAATAGCAAAGCGCTTCTTCTCAAAGCCAAGAAATAACTGACAGTCCAGAAAATAAAGCCTCTTTCCAGCATCCATCAGAAGTTATTTCAGAGGGGCTGAATTGATGGCTGTTGTGAAGTCTGAGTGAAATTGCTTTCCAGAGCCGGCTCCTAATCCCAAAAATTGCTCAGGAGCCAAAGTAACGCCAGCAAATATTGAGTAAAGCCTGGACCCGGAGATACATGAACTGCAGGAGTTTGTCAAAATCATTATTTTTCTGCACAAAATTCTGAAGCCAGGTGAAAAATGAAAGCGGCAGGACTATCGAGTGAGAAGGAGCATTCATTTGGAAGATTTTGGCCCGGGCCCGAGAATTTGACTGACAGCTGTTCTGGCTTTCTCTCGTTCTCTCTCTCTCTCTCTCTCTCTCTCTCTCTCTCTCTCTCTCCCTGTGTCAGTCTAACGCACCGTGATTTGTGGGAGAGGGAAATGCTGATGCAGTCAGGGGGTTGATGTATTCTCTGCTTGTTTTCCTCCACTATACAGATCTATAATTCCTGGGGGGGCATTAGGCTGATGGACTCTGTGATTGAGAAGGCCTAAATGCTCATTTGAAACTACCCCCCCCCCCCAAACAGAATATAACTTGCAAAAACACAGAATGATCTTAACAGCCTTGCAGGTTTTTATATTTATATAGTAATAGCACTTTGCATTTATTTCATCATGGCCATAAAGTATGATGTAAAAATATGTAGTTCTACATATCTAATACTTAGTAAATTAATGTGCGTTGTGGAATAGTAATCATCACTCATATGATTAAATTACGTTTTCCAATTTTATATGAAAAAGCAATTACATTTTTCTCATAAAGTCACCACTAAAAACCAGATGCAATGAAATTATCATGCAAAAGGAAAAGCATTTTGTGTGTTTATTTGATGCATAATGCATGAAAAAGAAACTCTGGGTATTGCTTATTTATAATGATTTCACACAAATATTTTGGCTGAACATGGAGTTGAACATGGACTATTAATAATAATATATAAAACAAAATATATGTGCTAACAACTGTTCTAAATATACACACAAATAAAGAAGCAGGATCATATTCATGATGCTTTCATTGTGCATTTCTTGTTAAAAAAAAATTAATGAAAGAGAGTAACAAGTTGTCCCTTTCAATTCAATATCCGATTTAGGATTCTGACAGAATGTGCTTATGCAGAAGATAATTGGCCTGTTTGATTTGAGGAAATTTTGAATTGAATGAAACGGAAGAAAAGAATTCAACAAAGACCTCCAACTCCTACAGCAGAACAAGTCAGTGGCAATCTAAAAAAATAAAAAATAAATCGTACATTTGTTAAAGAAATGAAATGTCACAGCTATTCATTTGTCAACCACAGGCAGCACTTAAACAGAAGAACCGTTCTGTGTCTCAGTCAGGCCACTGCAGATCAGATTATCAACTGCCAGCACGTCCCAGAGGGCTGGGGGGGGCCGGGTACGGTGTTAATATATTTCTTCCCCCAACGAGAAATCAAGCTGAGGAACCAACACAAACTCAACCCCCCGAGGAAAACCGCATCTCTTTCACACTGAGCCGAGTGGCGGTGGGGGCGGTGGGGGCGGGGGGGCGGGGGGGCGGGGGGCAGGAGGGCGGATAGAGGGAAACGTATCAGCGTGAAGCCAGGAGAATCCTTCCGTGGAGTATAACCACCTGCTCTGTGTGCGCTTGGGGTGGGGGGGGGGGGGGGGGGGGGGGCTGTGGGAGCCCCCGCCAGGCAGGTGTGGGAAAGGTATTAATTGCGCCTCTGGGACTGAGGAGACCCCGCCCACAGGAAGCTGTGGCGAGTCGTGAGGGTCCCTCTGGCGTTTCCCCTCATCTCATCCCCCTGCTGGAGGGCTGTGGGTACTGCATCTCCACCCGCAGAGCGCTGATGCGGAGTGGTTGGGGAGCTGGACATCCAGGGCGGGGGGATTTGGGGCAGGGGTTGGGGCGGGGCGGGTCACAAGGGCCAGTCCCGTCAGAGCTGAAGAGTGACAGCAGTCTGACGGGTAAGCCCCCCCCCCCCCCCGGGCTCCCCCTCCGGGCTCAGGAATACTCCGCAGCGTTGGCGCCTGTCAGAGCGAGACACCGGTGCGCCAGACAGACGGACGAGACGCGGTCGAGAACGCCGCCGCGCTGACGTCCGTCAGGGGAGATTTCACGACTCCGTCCGGGACTGACGCGCTTTGGACAGAGCAGTGCGGGGCGTCAGTGCGCTCCGCGCGGCTCGAGACACACGCGTGCGATCCTGCGAACCCCCGAAACCCGCGTCTCTCCCGCCGAACCGCTGCTCGCCGGGCGCCACGTCCCTCACACCGCCAGCCGCCAGCGCCCTCACGCCTCGCTGAGCTGCTAACGAAGCTCGGCTCGCTCAGAATAAATAATAAAAAAAACACTTATTTACTGGTGACAAGAGCGCCCCCTGACCTGCTCGCCCGCTGAATGGTGCACCTGCGTGGGGTTTTTCACTTCATTACACGCCGCTCCGTGCCGCCATCCAGACGGCCATTGGGTCGGGATCACTTTGGGACTTGACAGCTGCAGTGCCAAAACCAAACGGTGTCGGATCATAATGGCGCATATTCCTCTTTGGTAATGGCAACCAATCCTGCTGCTGGAGATGTTTTTTCGTTGGAGAATTGTTATTTTATTAATTCCATTTATCTCGTGTTGTGTATTATTCATTTTGTTGTACTGTTTAGCACTTTGAGCATGAGAAAAGCACTTCATAAATAATATGTACTATTATTATTATTATTATTATTATTATTATTATTATTATTATTATTATTGGTAGTAGTAGTATTAGTGGTAGTATTAGTATTAGTATTATTATTATTATTAGTAGTAGTAGTAGTAGTACTATGCCTTTAAATTAAAAGGAAAAATAAAGTGTGTGCACCCCTGGGTTGGGTCGTTTGTTTGATTGACGCTTGGCGCCACTGTTACCCCGCCCACAGACCTGCGTCGGATGACGGCAGGGTTCATGGGAATGGCGGTGGCCATCATCCTGTTCGGCTGGGTCATCGGGGCGCTGGGCTGCTGCTGGGACCGGGGGCTCATGCAGTACGTGGCTGGCCTGCTCTTCCTCATGGGAGGTGAGTCTTCGGTCCGCCGGACGCCCCCCCCCCCCCCCCCCCCCCCCCAATACCTACCCACCGGCAGGACATGCCCGTTATTCACTACTGTGGACCTCCAACAGCTACCGGCAAGTCAGTTTACCTTTTACAGCAACGGAGACAAGGAACTCTTTTCAAGCACTGAAAACCGGTATCACATAAATCGATAATTTCCCCTCTCAGTTAAAGGTTTGGATAGCACTTTAGAGCAACTCATCATGAACTGTCACAAATATGTCACAAATGATCAGGAATGATCTGACTTTTATTTAAGCCTTTTTTAATGATTTTTCCGCTGTTCCAGGAACTTTCTGCATCATCTCCCTGTGCACCTGTGTGGCCGGCATTAACTTCGAGCTGTCCCGCTACCCCCGTTACCTGTACGGGCTGCCCGACGACATCGGCCACGGGTACGGCTGGTCCATGTTCTGCGCCTGGGGGGGCCTGGGCCTCACCCTCATCGCCGGCTTCTTCTGCACCCTGGCCCCCTCCGTCCAGCCCCTGCCCCGCTCCACCTGCCCCAAGTCCCGGCCCGAGAATGGCACGGTGTGTTAAGGGAAGCCGCGCTGAGTCCTCCCGGCCACCAGGGGGCGATCTGCGTCGGGAACCTCGCCCGGTACCACGCAAGGACACCAGCCTGAGCTGCAGGCAGAAGGAACGCAGACATGGCATACATCTAGAATCATTTCCAATCTGTCTTGGATATGGATACAGACATTAATATTTTTATTGTGTGTGTGAAAAAAATTGATGAGCTCTCTTGTATAGACTGTAGAAATCTGTGGCAAATGTAAAAAAAATGGGACAACAAAAAACAAAAAAAACAAAAAACAACTGAGGAGAGAAATCGGTGAAGCTTTTAGGCCATTTTGGTGCTCACAATATGCCGCAAGGCTCTTTTATCCTGTGGACTCTGGTCTAGGCCGTGAATCAGTAGTCTTTTTTTCCTGGATCCGACAATACAAGGGGAAAGTCTGGGGAAACGAAGACAGCGAGTTGGTTTTTTTGAAATTCAAACCTGGAAAAAAGGGGGCTCACCTGGGAAAAGGAGGCTCACCTGGAAAAATGAGGGTGCGGAAGACTTCTGGACAATTCCGTGCTCCTGGAGTGGGAGGAGATGAGTTAACTTGCTGCGATTGGCTCTCAGTCTGTGCCGTTTGTGGGCTGCACACGATAGGTCTGGGCTGTGATTGACAGGTTGGAGGAACTCGCGAATTCTCGACGGTGGCGGATGCTTCTGGAGCGGCAGGTTCCAGAGAGCTCCTCTCTCCACAGCAGCGAGAAAAAAGACTAAACTCCATCCAAATGAGAAACGCCATGAATTAGGTTTGAGACAGGCTATCCCAGATCTTGCTGTGCTGTAGTTGAGCTTTCCAATGGTGACGCACTGCAAGGGGGACACAGTTCCTAAACTTGCCAGGTTCCACCTTGTACAAAATTGTATAGGGAATTAACTGAAAACCATATTGGATTGATTTTTTTTTTCATTTTGCAAAGACATTCCATTCTTCCTGGTTCCGTCCAGGGTTATGCCCATTGAAATAGAGTTGCGCCAGCCTGTGAGGAGCACCATTCTGATTGGGTGGCTCATTATGAATATTAACGAAGGGGTGTGGTTGAATGTTGAACATCCATAGCTGACTTAATGCAGACCACCCCAGAATGTCCTTACAAACTAGAACATCCTCAGTAAGGAAGTATGGAGGACATGTAAGGACAGAGCTGAGCTGTCTGTGGTCCCATGAGCAGTCTCAAATCGTGCACTAAGAGCACCATCCCTGCTCTTTTCACCACTTTTCTATGCACTAAAAAGTAGTATGCAGATTTAGGCATAGTATGGTTTAGCAGGTCCCAGATGGTCCACAAAACAATTGCCAGAAATTCTAGTGGGCCCGCTGGGTACCATTCCATTAATCCCAGCATGCATCACTCCCATGAAATGGGGAAGTGTAGTTCGACAGCAAGTGTGCAGTGCTGGTAGAGTAGAGAAACAATGCAATGAAAATAAAACATCTCTGCATTCAAACACCATGTACTCCAAACACCCAGATTGGAACACAGTTTTAAATGAGATATTATTCCAATGCAGACCAGATTTCCAGATAGTAATGATTCTCTAGTACGAAGAGTTATTTTTGTACACTGCACCCAATTCCAGTAAAATCTATAGACTTTATAGAGCAATTAGTGAGCCTATACCTACTCATCAGGCTAGTTAGAGTAGGAATTTAGTACTCGATCTGAGACCAAGCTATGGAAGTTTGTTCTGCTGTGGCATGAATGATTGTATGTGTCACAGTTCGGCTTAACATCTATTTTAATGGCCGCAGTGCTGTGTGGGTGCAAAAACATTTGTGTTTAACTTCATTGTGTTTTCTTTCAAACCACCCATCCCAGGTTTTCTGCTTGAGAGAGTGTGCGCACAAATGCCATTTTTCACTGTCATAGATACTGTGCAAGTGCACCGTGGGTGTTTTACAATCTCTGTAAAAAATAAAATAAGAAAATCAGTTGTAAAGACTCTAATTATGATAGCTAAATCACCCGCCTCGGTGAAACAGCAGGACGTCTCCTGATCGGAAAGGTGCAGTATCCTGTTTCAGCGACAGGCCTCCATCTTGTTTTGGAGGCCTCACTCAGAGATATATTTAGCGAGTCTTGTGGAAAAACCCCCGACATTGTCCAGTAGAAACCTGTCCTTTCTCTCTTCCTGGGGTCAGCATGCAAAACAAAACTTCATTTATTTTTATTTTTTATTTTCTTCTGCTACTGTGTTAGCATATGACATCACTTCTGAAGATACCTTCTCTAAAAAATAAGAGGAAAAGGGATTGAGTGGTTGGACGTCAGGCATGCATATCAGCTTTTTAATGGCTTTCCTATTTGATTTGTTTTTGGTACGTGATAAAACTACATCTGTTTATAGAATTGTTGTTTAGATACTATTTCATTTGGTTCTAACTTTGTTTTGTTATTCTCGCATGACAAGCTGGGGCTTTTGTTCACAGATGCGGTGGGTTAAGGCCCTTCAGGATTGAGGCGTTCTCTGGTTCAGGGGCTTCCCGTACTGCAGGAAGGCTCACCCTTCTGTGTGTAGCGTAAAGGTCACTCTCACGTTAATATGTTTGCATTTGACTTTGTATTGTAGGAACTGAACGGAAATAATATAGAAAATGGCTCTTAAACGCTTTAGAAGATAGAAGCGAATGTTCGACAGACACCCTTTACTTGATACAAAGATCAGTGTAGACCCGTTATTGCAAATCAACAGCCATTGACATTACGCCCCTAGATATGGAGTCAATTCCCAGTATCCAAGTCGACCGAATAATTGTGACAGGTTGTGATCTGTCACAGACAATTAGTCACTTTGATCACAGTGCTTTTCCCTGCAGAGACTGAATTTCTCAGCTATTTGAATAAAATAGCCACACACCCCTCACCCCAATTAAATAAACCCCCCCACCCCAATTAAAATAAACTCCACTTAATGCTATGAATCCTATTGCCTCTAAGGTTTCATTGACTGGCCTTCAAGTTTCACGTATTTCTCTGTTCCAAACAACATCCTTCCTAAGTCTCCATCCAAGAGTAGTGCAGCCTATGTTTGATATCAGAGTGAATCGTAAAAACAGTTGAGTGAATTAAAAGGGTTCTTGTAAGAATTTGTGTCCTTCTTCATTTGCACCTCATGGTCTAGATATTTTTTTAAAAAGGATTTCTTTGAGTGTGCGTGAAGAGTGCGATTGGGCATGAAATTATAACTCAAGTGGGTGCACTTCACAAGCCATTACGCTTCCCCTCTTCCTCAGTCCACCGTGGAAGATAAAAGCAGGGCCTGTTCCATCAGAAATGTTTCGGACAAAATACTGAAGCAGGAAAGACATCCACAAAAAAAACACCTAAAAGGGTCTCTTATTTAGCACCCCTACATTTCTTTCCGTATGTTTCTTTGGCATACATGCAAAAAATTTCCCCACAAATTTTCCAAAACAAATCATATACTTTAGAATTTGTGTGTGAGAATTGCTTTGAAAGCATCTAATTTATCGGATTCATGTGGCAAAAATTGTCATATGTTAATATGTTTGATAAATACAGCAACATTTATTTACAAAATTAATAATATTGTATTTATTTTTACAATACACCCAGCAATTCTTATGGTTCAGTCATGTAAAACTCAAAGGCAAGAAAATGTGTTCTTGGTTTGCATAGATCCTTTAAACTTTTTTGATAAATGTCATTTTGATAAATGCCTCCCTGTCCGCTTTCTTTGTGTTGAATGAGAGTTATCTTCCTGAAACCAGTGCACTAGAATTTCCCCTCTGTTAATAAATCATGTCATCATGTAAACATGGTTGTAAAATATGTCAAATAAATTACTGGCAAGTCTCTCGTGGACTGAAGGTACCATTTAGAATATGCTATCTGCATAATTTTAGGAAATGTATAGCTTATGTATTTTTATTTTTCTTCCTGATTATGTAAAATAGTATTCAAGGTCTCTGGAAAACAGAGATACTGCAACTTTCATTTTAACAAACATAAAAAAAATGCAAATCTGTCAACCCTTTACATGAGTAATCTTTGTCTGTTAAGTAAGACCACTTAAAATAAAAAAATAAAAAATAAATCCTGGCGATGTCCAACTGTGGAATGTAAAACCATGCAAAATAAAATCTCATTTGTGTGCTGGCTTGTTACTGCCTGCTGCTTTGATGACGTACAGCCCAGTTTATCCTCGGCGCTTATTTCTTGTTCGGGGTGCTGAAAATACCCAGCGACAGAGCAGACTGCTGAAAATCGAAGTTCCCTATAATGGTAGCAGACTTAATCGCAACGAACGATGACCATTAATTTGGATAATGAGTTCTTTTTTTTTGGCGAGCGCTTTCTGGAACCGAGCGGTGGTGGTTTATGTAACAGACGCTAAAGGTAAGTAAACGGAGAGGGTCTTGCAAAAAAAAAAAAAAAAAAGCTGTCGCCGTGGCAACAAACGAGCAGCAATTAAGGCGAAATTAACCTGCTCGTTCAGACTGCGGTAGGTGGGGGAAGAGAAATACAAGCCTGCTCGATCACATCAAAGAGAATATTAGCACTGTTCATTTCCAGAGGTGGAGGAAGTCAATTTTGTTCCACTTAAAGCCCCAAGGAACAGTGTTGAGAGCCCACAATGCCACAAGGACTGACTTGGAAGATTTGAAAAGGCGGGGTCCAGATATCTCATAAATACTTGATTACTTAATTAAATGAAGACAAAACACATTCTAATTCATCTCAGACCGGAGAAACACATCTTATTTTGCTAATTTCAGGATTTAGGAACGGATTTCAGGAATCTCCCTCTAATCTCTGTTACAATCCCAGTTCTTCTCCAGTCTTACTTCTCCATCTTTTGACGATTGGCAGCCAACCTTCAAGTCCTGGTTTAGTTTTATGCACAATATACGATTTGCAGATCTTCAGCCAGCTCTTCACAATAGATGCACTCATTGCGACATCAAATTTTACTGTTGGCTTGTGCCAGTTTCATTGCGGCACTTATGTGTGATGATATCTTTATATCACTGTTTCGCCCAATTATATTGTTCAATATGTGTGACAGTACGTTTCTATCCTGGTGTTCATATTCATTTTATGCATCATTAAGACAATCTGCTAAATTAAGAAATGTAAACATCGCTTGGTTGAAAAAGGGAGGACACTACTGATTGCAAACTTTTATAGCATCCATAAAACAAGATTTTACTTTAATAACGATAGTAAATGTTCTCCTACACCAGTTACGACCTTCATAATGTAAATCCCTGACAATGGGAGCAAGACATTTCAAATTCTTAAGAAACTCGATCCAATTACACATTTTGAGATTCACGACAATCCTGAGATTATGAAAATATAATTACTTTCTGGCAGTGAATATGAGGGAGTATAGACACTGATCTCTACTGTAGGGGGGCAGGGGTGCCAGAAAATTTAGTATCAAAATGTTTTGTTTTTTTTAAAATTTATTTGGCAGCTATCCATACCCAGTATCTTGGTCAGGGTCGTGGGGGTTGCTGGAGCCTATCCCAGCGTGCATTGGGCGAGAGGCAGGAATACACCCACAGGACAGGCCGCCAATCTATCGCAGGGCACATCCGTCTGACAGCACAGACACCAGCTTTCATCAGCGGACGTCCCAGTGAAAATCCCCCGCGTTACATGAATACACTCAGCGGCAGAAAGGTGTGAGATTTGAATTGCGCGTTTCGTGTAATAAATATGTGAACACAGACGTACTTTGATGTCCGCACCGCGCTTCACCAATTAGCACAGCGAGAGCGTAATTAATTCTGATGGAAGCTCAATAATATCACCACAGAACGTCAGAAAGGGCTTTCTGCGAGGGCTTCATTTGACGTTGACTTTATTTGAGACACCTTCCTTTCACCCCGTCTCAAGGTTAATTGGCCTCCACAGATATTAACAGGTATTTTCATTTACTATCTAAAAAAAAAAATTGGAGAAATGCTAGATGACAGGTAAAATAATACCAGTACACATAAAAGGGGGACTATACTGATCCAGGAAACTACAGGTTACTTCGAATCACATGAAATACCGGACTCTATCATTCAATCTATCATTGGGGTCAACCTCAGATTCAAGTCAGTTGTAATTGTAGGAGCCTTTAAAGGCACACTATGCAGGGTTTGTACCTTGAAAATAACCACGGTAAAGCATATTTATGCTGTACTGGCAATGCCCGTCTTCAAGCACTTTCACCAAATTCGTGCACCTTTACCTGTATTTAGTATTCTAAAATGTGTTTTAGAATACTAAAGTGCATTTGTAAGGTAGATATTAGGTGTATTTGTAAGGCGTACATAAGGTCTATTTGTAAGGTGTATATAAAGTGCATTTGTAAGGTGTACATAAGGTGCATTTATTGTGTATATAGGTGTATTTAACCTAATGACAGATACTACTCATCCTTACCTCATGCGGTTCCACAATGAATATAAATGCATTAGCCGAATTTAACTGATTTTAAATTAAGCATATATCATGCTTAAAAAGTACACATGCAAAATCCTGAGCAGAATTATACCACGTTTTCCACCAAGTAAGGATGTTGAGGACAAAAGAGGAACGTGGGAGGAAGGTTAAAAAACGAAACCGAAGTCTCAAGTGTTTTCTCTTTTATTTAAGATTTAGTTCTTTTCCAGACCTGCGGAGGGCAGTACAATTCCTTCAGCTCTTCGCTTTATCCTTGTGTTTCTAGCATGGCGTATAAACCAGGGTTGACTGCACGGGTTTCCATGAGTGGAGGTCTGCGTCTCCTGGACACTGATGAATACTGAGGAGCCGATAAACGAAAAGAAAGTCGAGGAGAGAGGGGGGGGGGGAAAGACGATGGTTAAAGGCCCCAAGGTTTAGGCTCTGGGTCCCCGTGTGGAGCTGCTATCCCAGCATGCACTTGAACGCCTGCAGCCCTGGTGCTGAAGACAACGAAACCAGAAATGGCAATAATCAAGTAGCCCAACTTAAAAACAAAAAAATTAAATAAAAATAAAAACTACAAATTGAATATTTAAACAAACGATTGATTTGAACGGGTGAAACCACATGTTTTCCTTATTGAATACTGACGCGCCTCTTCCCAAACGGACGACCCTCCCCCCGGTGAAGGTTAAGAGCTTGTTGTGCGGCACTTACGAAGGACATTCAGCTTGATCTTGCGCGAGGTGAACGTTGTGTTTTCAGTAGACTCTGCGGCCCCCTTCGCCCGGACTCCTCTCTCGTTTTTGGAAAAAGGGCGTGTCACGAGCGTGCTTGCCGAGGGAGGGGTCGCTGCCGAGCCCCCCCCCCGTCCCCATCGGGGGAAAAGCTTTGCGGCCGTCGTCACCGGTTGCGCTCTGTGAGCACGCGAGGCCACTGTAGCCGCCACACGGTGGCGCTTCTGAGCCCTCAACCCGCCACGCGCTCAAAGCCTAGCATCCGCGCAGCTTCCCCTCCCGGGCAGCGGCTCACTAGCCCCGCCCCCAAGCTCACTGGCCCCGCCCCCGGGGCTCTCTGATACAGAGGTTCCGTGGCCATGGCCTAGCGAGTGGGGGGGGGCAGTGGGGGGGGGTTACTGGCAGACCCCACCTTCAGTTAGAGCTACAGCTCTTCCAAATGAGGTTGGCCACTCCCCCAGTATAGGGGGAGGAGTTACTGGCAGACCCCACCTTCAGTTAGAGCTACAGCTCTTCCAAATGAGGTTGGCCACTCCCCCAGTATAGGGGGAGGAGTTACTGGCAGACCCCACCTTCAGTTAGAGCTACAGCTCTTCCAAATGAGGTTGGCCACTCCCCCAGTATAGAGGGAGGAGTTACTGGCAGACCCCACCTTCAGTTAGAGCGACAGCTCTTCCAAATGAGGTTGGCCACTCCCCCAGTATAGGGGGAGGAGTTACTGGCAGACCCCACCTTCAGTTAGAGCTACAGCTCTTCCAAATGAGGTTGGCCACTCCCCCAGTATAGGGGGAGGAGTTACTGGCAGACCCCACCTTCAGTTAGAGGTACAGCTCTCCTAAATGGGGTTGGCCACTCCCCCAGCATAGGGGGAGGAGTTACTGGCTGGCCCCGCCCTCAGTTAGTGGTGCAGCTCTTTCAAACTGCAACCAGGCTCAGATGGGGCTCATTAAATGCCACCCCGTCTCCTCACCTGCCCCAAGCCCACGCCCAGCAACGGAGACAAACCGGCACGTTCAACTGCTTCACAATCACCAGGGGGCAGTACACTAGGTTTGCCCCCAAAATTCTTTGATCTGGTAAAAATTGTAATTTTATGAAGCATAGTACCTTCAGTCAAAGAATATAAAGCTCATATTCCAGGACCTCGCAACCCACCACTCAACTCTCCGTTTGGCCTCTTGAGCTTGTGGGGAGCAATTCCACCCGAGACAGGCAGGGGGCGCAAAGAGCAATTTTTGGCATATCTTTAAAGGCAGCAGTCTCCTCACTCATTTCTCTTAGCATCTTGATTACGTACAAACCCCATAATTACACATACTCTGCTTTAGTGTATCTAGTCGGATACCAAACCCTTTTCTCCTCTACTACTCAATGGCTTTCAGAAATATCAAAGGGGTCTCTTCCTGTTAGACTGAACTATGATTAAAATAAACACAGACTTCCTGTTTACTCCGAGCATTTCCCTGCTCCGATGGCACCCAGAGGAAGTGCATCATGTGCAGGAGCAGCACGTGACTGAGCCGTATTCCAGACTGACGGGTAGTGAAGCTGGGATAGAGCCAGGGTAGGGTGTCACCAAAAAAAATAAAAATAAAAATAAAAAACAGGTCTTCAGAAACGGACAGGATAAGGAGGGGGAAAAAAAGAATATATAATCTTGTTATTATTTTGTTAATAGCTTTTGTAATCTGATTTAATCTGGTGTCTGTGGTCGGGGAGACGCTTGACAGCAGCGCCCCCTAGTGGCGGTCCATGGCTGCGCTCTGTAGCAGCTCTGTGGGGGGTGGGGCTGGGGGTCTGAAGGCTGTCTGGAAGCCGGGCGGGGGTGAGTGGAACTGGCTGGCGGACGCGGGCGGGGGGGCCGGGTAGGGCGCCCAGCCGGGTCTGTGGAGGGGGGGTATCTGTGTGCCGCCGAACAGGCCACTGTGGGGGGGCTGGGGGGGGCCCACGGACCCCGGAGCGTCCATTTCCGTCAGCGTCTGCAGAGATTTGAGCCAGTGCGGAGGGTTGTCGTCGTGGAGGGAGTCCAGACTGTTGGCCGAGGATGCTGGGATACCTGCGGGACAGGAGAGGAGGACCACCTGTTTCACAAACATTTCATCCAGACCCTCAAATTTCAGACAGCAACAATTAATCTGTCCACTGAGCACAGGCTGAAACAGGCTGTTCAGGCCCGAAAGCTGGTGGCCAATCCTAAAGCAATTACTTTTAACAAGTGCTCTCTCACTCTCTTGACGGTACAAAAAAAATCACTTAAAATTGAATGGCATAGAAACAAGAAAGCAATCTAGCCAATGCAAACTTTATTGTACATCGTACAAAGCTGCAAAAGCAGGTTCCAGAGGTTATCCAATATGAGTCTCACCAAGCGTGCAGGGGAGCTACACCCAATACGGGCATGCATATGTGGTGTAGCTGGCCACATTAGAGGCATCGATCACAGTTACAGTCAAAAGCTCTTACAGAGGCCTGGCAGTGAAGGGGTTAACCCTTCAGGGTGTGAGGTCACAGACATGTGATTAGAATGTTCTTAACAAATTCCACTGTTCGCCACAGCAAACGGGCCTATACGGACAGAATAATGCGCTCAAAATTCTCAAAGAATAACATAACAATTGTCTGATTATATAAAGCTCGTCTTTAGGCCTATTCAAGTTCACCAAGCCCTGACAGAATAAAAATGATCTTTCTATAGCCGCCCATTTAAATGCCTTTTTCAAATTTCTCACCGTGTGAGAACGGCTACAGAAAAGCCCAGACAGCCGGCACGTCATGGCCATTTTGATAATAATGCAACTGCTCTGACACGACGCTCCTCCTGCCACGTTCAACTGCTCAAGTCAAAGTCTTCATTTTTGCAGAAAAAGCTCTCTTTTTTGCATCTGACCGTACTACTCTGACAACAGTATGAGCGCAAAATGGCTTGACAAAGGGGGAAAAAAACAAAGTGACATCACCATGGAAACCCCCTGCTTGTGTGCTCCTCCGCGGCTGCTTGAGGCTGATTGGCTGCTGGGTAGGTATGGGAGACCCTGAGCCTATTACAGCACATCTCCACCCTCCCCCGCCCCTCCCCCCGCCCTCTGTGATTGGTTACCTGTTATGATGGCGGGGTCCATCCAGCTGGCCGTCGCGTCCCAGCTCAAACTGTGCGCGACCCCCCCCGAGCCCCCCGGCACGCCTGTGTGGTTAACGCTGGAGGACGAGGACGAGGACGAGGACGAAGAGGAGGAGTTGGGCAAACCCCCAAAGTTGATGTTGATGTTGGGTAAGAGCGCTCTAAGCCCATCCTGCCACTCTTTCACATTTATACTCTCTACTGAAGTGCTGTTTTCTGCAGAGAGGGAGGGAGGGGGAGAGAGGGAGAAAGGGGGAGAGGGAGGGAGAGAGAGGGGGAGAGAGGTAAAGGGAGGAAAAAGGAAAGACGTGCGTCAGACAAAGGAAACTGAATACAGTCTTCCTCTTTCAGCTGCCAGTTCCCACCCCTGGACTCAAAACTCCGCACAGGGCCTCCATATAAAGATCAGGCAGAGATGGACCACACTGCAGAAGCTGCCCCAGGGCGATCTAACCCCGGGCTGCACGGGGGGATTGATACTCGGGTTGAGTCGGCCACTCCACGGTCCACTTCAGATCCTTATTCCGAGCTCTTCTTGCATTTCCATAAATCTGAATTCAGAAAACATCACACGCTCTCGGACTATCGATGCGTTACTCAGCTCAGGACGGGCTCCTCAAAGAGAGGGCTGATCAGGACTCAGAGGTGTAAGGAAGGAGACATTTGGGAACATGTCCTCGGATCAAGCCCGACCCTCAAAGACAAACGGGAGACCACGATTCCGACAGTCCGGCGTACTCAAGCAGTTTCACTGCAAAGATTTTAAAAGCAAAGAGCAAAAACCTGCAATACTAACAATGATACCACCGACAAAATAAAAACGTTTCATAAAATCTGCTTTTCCCCCCAGTCAAGTAACGATTCACTTTATTTCCAAAATACTGCCGAACATCCTGGCACACAGTAAAGGCCTCTCTGCTACAACCCCAGAGTTATACTGCACCAGCGTCCTTACGCTCCCACCTGAAGAGGTCTGCACAGTTCCTCTGTTGATCCTCCTGTTCAATGGTGACTTTAGTTCTCGCTTCTTGAAGCTTTCTGTCATTAAATTGCTAATAGGACAGAGCCTCATATCAACCAATTCATTCTGTGAGTAAGAGCAGTGTTCCACTGAAACAATTACCAAGGAAAGACTTTGAAATATAAACCCGATCTATTTATAATTTGCTACTTTAGGCCTCTGACTACGGCTAATTTCATTTTGAAAAAGCATCATCAATCGGTAATATTTACAAGAAATGACGCAGCTTGGACGACGCTTACAGAGACAAAGCCATTGGTCAAATGAAACATGATCCACACTGTGGGGGAGAGGAGAGCTCAGTACTGCGGTATTCATAATTACCCAGAACGCACTGCGGCCGCGGTGGCACTAGGATCATCAGCTGAGTTGCACTTGCATCTCCTGATAAACAGGAAACCGCATGTTTTATTCATGGCACTGAGAGGTACGCAGCAAAACAAGCCTTGCATAATTAAACCTCGCTTAAAAATGGCTCCTGGAAGTCTTTAAAATGATCACTGCCAGCCTGTAATGGCATTGCATGGGAAAAGCCTGAAATTTTTATTCTTCCAAATTTTTCCTCAAAATTGCTTCATTTTTTAAATGTAATTTTGTGTTGCGTCTCCTGCACTCACTGCAGGTACGTAGTTAGCAGGACGTCCCGATGAGGAGCGTCTCGATCTGAAGCCGTAAGCGTTAGCGTCAGTGCTACGCGCACTACTGCCCAGAACACAAGCACGCAGCGTCTCAGTCTCCACTCTCGCACGGCACGGCCGGCTGACACAGCGGCTCCACGCGCAGTCACGTGACCTGACCCTGAACTCTGACCTCGCCGAACACCGCCGACAGCCAGCGGCCCCGACAGAGCGACGCTCAGTTCAACAGAACACCACATCACGAAAATATGCATGACGGAGGTCACACAGAACAAATCGACATGCCTAACGACGTTTCCTTCGGTGTAGAAGCAGGTTAAAGAAACTCCGCCAGCACACAAGCACAGCCATGGCAGCCATGTTTGCACACTGGAAACAGCCCAGTGTAATGTAGCCTAATCTAGAGACAAGCACATCGCCAAGGCAACAAAGTCACTGTACTCTCCAAACCATCATAGAGGCACAGTGCTTGGGAAATGTTCATAGAGGACCCCTGGCAGCTGGTTTCAGCAGTGAAACGATGCATCTCACTATCACACACACGCCCAGAAGAGGAATTACCCACAATGCATCTCACTATCACACACACGCCCAGAAGAGGAATTACCCACAATGCATCTCACTATCACACACGCGCCCAGAAGAGGAATTACCCACAATGCATCTCACTATCACACACGCGCCCAGAAGAGGAATTACCCACAATGCACCTCACTATCACACACACGCCCAGAAGAGGAATTACCCACAATGCATCTCACTATCACACACACGCCCAGAAGAGGAATTACCCACAATGCATCTCACTATCACACACACGCCCAGAAGAGGAATTACCCACAATGCATCTCACTATCACACACACGCCCAGAAGAGGAATTACCCACAATGCACCTCACTATCACACACACGCCCAGAAGAGGAATTACCCACAATGCATCTCACTATCACACACACGCCCAGAAGAGGAATTACCCACAATGCATCTCACTATCACACACACGCCCAGAAGAGGAATTACCCACAATGCACCTCACTATCACACACACGCCCAGAAGAGGAATTACCCACAATGCACCTCACTATCACACACACGCCCAGAAGAGGAATTACCCACAATGCACCTCACTATCACACACACGCCCAGAAGAGGAATTACCCACAATGCATCTCACTATCACACACACGCCCAGAAGAGGAATTACCCACAATGCATCTCACTATCACACACACGCCCAGAAGAGGCCTGAGGGAGGGCCCTTTACACGCTCTCTACCGCTGCGAGACAATCCTACGCCCGGCCGCTAAATTACCCACAATGCCTCATTTACAGGGCACCAAAGGCTTTCTCACTCATTTAGCGGCATCATTATTTAAAATGTGCAACTAATTAAAGCCTTTAATTCATTTGAACTCTCCTAGAAAAAAAAAGAAAAACGTATTTGAAAACACATCCCTGAAAATACTTAGTTGGAGATACAAACGCACGCCAAGAGAATAACATGGCCGCCGTAACACTGACTGATAACCGGGGTCCCCCACAGGCACCGGAGGAGCACAATAAACCTGAATAATCAAGCAATTAGTGCCCAATTGTAAATCTCAGAAAGGCGCTTTTTTTCCTTAACGCTTTGAGACGAAGGAAAGCATGGGCAAAATGTTTTTAAAAATGCCACACTGCAAATGGCACACAGAACAGAGACAGACTCCATATTTACTGCAGTGTGCAATTTATCCATTCAAGCACACAAAATAACAGCAGATCAACACGTACAATAAAAAACTTCAACTATGGTGTAATACAGAGACCAACAACCAGCGGGAAATGCTGGGTCATCGATGAGGACACGAGAGAACTGTCACCCGCCATTGGACTGACGTATATTTAACTGCAAACAAACAACTGATGTATATTTAACTCAAAGAAAGCTCTACCGCCCTCGTGTTGAGGGATGACTGAACTGCAGGTTGAAATCACTTCCGTTTTAAAACACAGCAGTAGCTGCCCTCATACCAGTCAGGCAGTCACAAGTATGTCAAAATCTTACACCACATAAAAACGGACCGTAAGTTTCGTTTGGTTGCGTAACCAAACTCCCAGGCTTTGAGTGTGTGCCGACTGGCAAGTCTGATGCCGGTCGGCAGGAGCCAGAATTCAGCAGCAAGCAGAACAGGAACACAAACACATCCCCCTGAGGAGACACGCTTTCCATCTGCTACAGACACCCCAACCAAGTCTGCCTGCCTCCTAACAAGAGCCTCAACAGGCAGAGCCTACTGCACACACACTGGCACAGAGCCTACTGCACACACACTCGCACACTATATCACTCTATCACTCACACACACACACTCGCACACTCTATCACTCACACACACACACTCGCACACTCTATCACTCACACACACACACACACTGGCACACTCTCTCTCTCACACACTCGCGCACACTCTCTCTCTCTCTCTCACACACACACACACACACACACACACACACACTGGCACTCTCTCTCTCTCACACACTCGCACACTCACACACTGGCACTCTCTCTCTCTCACACACTCGCACACTCTATCACTCACTCGCACACTCACACACACACACTGGCACTCTCTCTCTCACACACTCGCACACTCTCTCACACACTCGCACACTCTATCAAATGCAAATTAAATGAAAATGAACCTTTTAAGGAAATGATGTTTTATGTACTCATTTTGTTTCTGTACCAATTATAATTTTGTTAAAGGAAAGACCAAATTTTACCTAAACACGGGATCACTGAACACCTTTATTATCATCACCTGTGTCCTTAATCCTGAAATAGAGAGTGTATGTTGACAAGAGGCAACCCAAAGGAAGTGCACTACCTCATTATTTCTAAAAATAGCCTTTCACATGTGATAGGGAGTGGGAGTCAGTCAAAGCTTTATCACCAGACAATGCAACAACTACACCCTGTGGCCACAGAATGAACTGCAACTGCATGACCTAACCACAGGCTGCATGACACTGAGCTGGAAGACTGCATTACTGTAAAGTGACAACTTCATAATTAGAATATATTTTACTAATATTATGCCAGAGTGGGGGGGGGGGGGGGGGGGGGGGATCTATTAAAATGAGCTTGCAAGAAGATCCATCATGTCAACTCAACAAATATTCACTTGACATAATGTCCTTAACTTCACAATGGCAGTGCCAACGGGCTCAAAAGCAGAGATAAATCATTTGATGTCTAACTGGTCCAGCTCAATAGATACTCACGCATCATTTTCTGTTGAGTTTTTAAGTGAAAATACACTTGGGGTTAGAACCGCTACGCTAGGGAAACTTAAAAAACACGACACGAAAATACAGACTGCCAGCTGCAATGTGAGGGGATTTACATCCATTAAAATTGTCCTGTTTAAGTCTGTCCCTTGCAAAGGTGACGTTAACTTATTTCCACAGACTTTTGCACACCACAGTACACACATACATAACACACAAGCACTCAAAAGCAAATTTCCCTTCAGTGGATGAATGGGGCGTTCCTCTTCATCATCTGCATTCACTGGTAAAGTTTATAAATTTCCACATTTGAGAACCAGTTTCCTCACGAAGGGAACTTCCCAATAGTCAGCAAAAATGTGACAACCTCTCTTCAGCCAATAAGATCTGCCCACCACCAGCTCACTTCCAAAACAACCCAGCTGTGCTTTTCAATGATCTCAACTCCCTTCCCCAACAGCAGCTGTGGATTATGACCACTTCCCTACTTGGTAAGAGAGAGAACATCGTAACTGTGCTTCAAACGATTTCCCATGTAAAACGCACTGCTGAGACGACACATGACGACCCTGCAAACTAAATACTGCTAAATCCAGCACACTGTTTTGTTGCTGAAGGTAAGCACTTTTCCAGCCATCATTGTTGGTTGCAAAAATAAGGTGCAGACTCCCCAGGAGAAACCCCCCCACCCCTCCCCCATCCAGACCTCGTCTCACCTGTGACAGGAACCCCCCCAAGCCCCCACCCCTCCTCACCTGTGATAGGTATCCCCCCTTCCCCCCGCCCTGCCCCTCCCCCACGCCCCTCCTCACCTGTGATAGGAATGCCCCCTCCCCCCCCGCCCCGCCCCTCCCCTCCCCTCCTCACCTGTGATAGGAATGCCCCCTCCCCCCCGCCCCGCCCCTCCCCTCCTCACCTGTGATAGGTATCCCCCCTCCACCCCGCCCTGCCCCTCCCCCACGCCCCTCCTCACCTGTGATAGGTATCCCCCCTCCCCCCCGCCCCGCCCCGCCCCGCCCCGCCCCGCCCCTCCTCACCTGTGATAGGAATGCCCCCGAGCCCGGTGCTGTGGTGGGGGGGCAGGCTCAGGTCCAGGAAGCCGCTGTTGCCGCCGGCGCTGGCCATGTGGTTGAGGTGCAGCAGGTTGCTATGCAACGGCAGGCCGATCCAGGGGTGGCGGCCGTGCTGGGAGGGGAAGCTGAGCGAGCCGCACAGGGCGCGGTGCTGGAACTGGGACAGGCGCTGGGGCAGGTGGGCGGGGTTAGGGAGCCCGCCGCCGCCCCCGGGGCCCGCCTTGGCCCGCGGCCCGTTCAGGGGCCCGTTGAAGGGCCCGTGGAGGAAGCCCCCGGGCGAGAGGGGCAAGGGGTCCTGCACGGAGAGCTCCTTCTCGATCAGGTCGGCCAGCGCCTTGCGGGTGACGTCGAACGGGTCGAACCCGAGGTCGTCCTCCGTCTGCTTGGAGGACCCGAACCCGAAGGCCGCCTGCCAGTCTGTGGAGGAGGACACCGGGATGGTGTCTGCCGGGGGGGCGGAGAGAGGAGGATGCAGTTCACAAAAACGCCTCGAACATTTACATGAAGCACAGAGTACAGACCCGGGACCTCACTGGGAGGCGCAGGCCGGACTGGTGTGGGACGACCCATTACACGGCAGTGGGCTGAATATTATAATATCACAATATAATATCAGCGCTGAAAGCACAACCGCCGATACGTCTGCTTTCTGGAAGTCTTACACCCTGTGAGAGCAGTCATTAGGCTAATTATACTTCGCGAGAAAATACAAACTGCCACCCAAACGCTGAAATCATTCATTTCATTTCCACTGAGCATGCGGGGGAAACGCGGGGGACCCACCGGAGGTGAAGAGGCTCTGCGGCTCGGGGGCCGTGGGCCAGTCGGGGTGGCCCTGGGGGGCGCTGGGGAAGGCCGGCAGGCCCCCGGGGATGGGGTTGGGGTGCCGGAAGTTGCTGTTGTCTGAGAAGAGAGACTGCGACTCGGCGGCGCCCCCTGGGAAGGGCGAGCGGGCCGCCCCCTCCGGCACGCCGACGGGGGCCAGGCTGGGTTTGGGGGGGATCGCCAGGTTGGGTTTGGGGGGGATCGCCAGGCTGGGTTTGGGGAGGCCCGGCGGGGGCGAGGGGGAGTCGCTGTTCGGGATCTGGCGAGAGAGTGAGAGGCGGAGGGGAGGAGTGCGGGAGACGGGGGAGGAGGAGGGTGGGTGGGGCAAACAGGCGATCTTTCATTTCATCTTTTATTCCTTTAATCCTACCTGATACGTAGTAAAATAATGTGAAAAGCTCCCATGTGACTAAATCGGCAAATTACATGACCATACAGATGCTGTAACACCTTGCTGCTGATTGGCTGTCTCATCAGCACCCAATAGATATCAATAATTAAGTTTTTTTTCCCCAGAAGTATTTCACATAGCGATTCTATATACCATGCAGCCCAACTGTATTCTGCAATGAAGACGCCCTACTGAATTCTACAATAAAGATGCCCTACTGAATTCTGCAATAAAGACGCCCTACTGAATTCTGCAATAAAGACGCCCTACTGAATTGCGCAATTAGGATGCCATACGTAACAACACAACACACCTGAGCATTCAATATGAATGCAGATACTGAGGCAAAGTGAAATAATACTTATAAAAACAATGGGATTACTAGCTGGTGTCTGTGTTCCACACCGATAGTGAGGTTGCGCTCTCACCTGTTGTAGAGTTTCTCCGTTCCCTATACTGATGGATTCGGGGGGTCTGTCGCTGGGGCTGAAATGAGTAACAGAGTCAGAACAGAAACATTCAGGAGGACGGCCATGTTCCTCCTCCCGACGCAGAGGCTCGCTGGAGTCCGGCAGCAGAGTCTGTGGAAGGTCTGCCCTCTGCTGGAGGAACAGGGCATAGACGCCAGCTACTCACATACTGTATGCTGCGCTCCTCAGTTTACATTAGGAAAGAACAGCACTGGAGCTGAACAGATGTACACTGATACGGGCAAAAAAATGTTTCAATGGAAAACCTTCAAATTGGGTGGAAAGTAACCTAAATGTAACTGTCTTCAATACCCACCAGAGTCTACAGTATTCACTATATTTTTGGGCCAGGCAACTGTATGACCCAAAATTCAACGGTCCAAAACCACACCCATGGACAGCAGCCCCCTCCCCTCGGATTGGCTACCTGGCGAGGTCGCAGCTCGTGGAGAAGGGGGGCAGGCCCAGGCCCAGGCCCAGGTCCGACTCGGGCCCGTCCGGGGTCAGGTGATCCGAGTCCGAGCTGCCGTCCAGGAGGGGCGGGCTCTTGCGGTGGTCTGTGCCCAGCCCATTGGCCGTTTTGCCCATCTGTAACGATGGCCACGCCTCTCTGCTGCTGCTGTTCGGTCTGTGGATGGGGGGTCAAAGGGTGGGTGGGAGGAGTTAGGTAAAATACAGGACCAGCGCACGGTACTATTGACAGGTGGGAGTATGGCATGTGGAGTACCTGTACCTGTGTGAGTATGGCATGTGGTGTACCTGTACCTGTGTGAGTATGGCATGTGGAAGATGTACAGGGAGGAGCACCTGTACCTTTGTGAGTATGGCATGTGGAAGATGTACAGGGAGGAGCACCTGTACCTGTGTGAGTATGGCATGTGGAGTACCTGTACCTGTGTGAGTATGGCATGTGGAGTACCTGTACCTGTGTGAGTATGGCATGTGGAGGATGTACAGGGAGGAGCATCTGTACCTTTGTGAAGAGCAGGATTTGCCCTTGGTCTTCTCGCCACCCACTGATGAGGTCTGTAAGAAGTTGGGGTTCATTTTGTAGAGCTCCTGTAGCAGCTTCTGTTCATACTCCTGGTGCTTCCCCGCCTGGAACCAAAGGAACAGGAGAGTTTCGACCTGAACTTTTACTGTCAGGCCCCACATAATTGGAATAAAATTTGGTTCCACATGGACGGCATTTTCTTTTGGGTTTCTAATGGACTTTTTTTTCCCCTTCAACCCTCACCTCATACCAAATCAATTCTACTCATTCTATTTCTATGGTAGAGCCCATAAGCCTCACAGTTCTACTCATTCAGTTTCCATAAGCCCTTCAGTTCTACTCATCCTGATTCTATGGTAGAGCCCAGAAACCCTTCAGTTCTACTCATTCTGTTTCTATGGTAGAGCCCATAAGCCCTTCAGTTCTACTCATTCTGTTTCTATGGTAGAGCCCATAAGCCCTTCAGTTCTACTCATTCTGATTCTATGGTAGAGCCCATAAGCCCTTCAGTTCTACTCATTCTGATTCTATGGTAGAGCCCATAAGCCCTTCCGTTCTACTCATTCTATTTCTATGGTAGAGCCTATAAGCCCTTCAGTTCTACTCATTCTATTTCTATGGTAGAACCTATAAGCCCTTCAGTTCTACTCATTCTGATTCTATGGTAGAGCCCACAAGCCCTTCCGTTCTACTCATTCGATTTCTATGGTAGAGCCTATAAGCCCTTCAGTTCTACTCATTGTATTTCTATGGTGGATGCTGAAACGGAGCAGGTAAGAGGCACACCTGCATCTCCTCCTTAGTGAAGCTGGCCGCCTCGTCCCCCAGCTCGTGCAGGTACATGCAGTCAGGCTTGGGGCACTGCATGCTTTTCAGGAAGTAGCTGCAGTATTTTGTTGTACCTAAAGAAGCCTGGAACAAAAAAAAACAAAAGAAACAGGTTGTCTGAGGGAAAGGGATTCAGGTGAACAAAAGAGCCAGACAAACCAAACAGGTGAGGACAACCGAACCACAAGGCCTCATTGAAAAAGACTCCTTATGAAATGACAATGGGAATAAATCTCTTCCGGAAGCTGTCCATGAGCTCATGCAATCCGCACGCAAACACACAGCTCAGCATAGCAGACCGCACAGCGACAATATATTCTACTGTTCTCCCACTTTCACCATGCGGCACTATATAGGTGATGGATAAGAGTCATTTTCAAAATGCTAAATGAGTCATATTGTGAAGAGTAATGAGCTCATACATTTTCAGTCACACGACCCTTTATCACTGAAGGCTGACTTTAGCAGTACTGCTGCACTCTCAGGTACCTGAGGCTTACCTTGAGCGTCCTGCCGTCGACCACGACGTTGTTGACACACTGTATCGCCCTGAGAGCGTCTTCAGACCGAAGGTAGGTCACATACGCACTGGCACTAGGACCCTGCGGACGAGAAGCAGGCCAGATCGTTTTGGACTTCTCAGAATCTCTCCCCCGCACTGCGGGGACTGTGACTGCACAATTAAACCTGACAACTTCACTGCATGTTGCTTCTCAAAATAAAAAAGTCCAATTTGCATTCAGATTAAGTCCTACATAAAAAATGAGTGTACTATGCGTGTTATGAACTCACAGCACATAGAATGTGAACTGCTGAATTCTGCACTTCCTTACGGTATTTTAAATGTAAACTTCAAGGAATTTTCTAGGATCATTTTCAATATTTATCCAGTTAAAAATCAAGAAACACATTACTAAAAACATCAAGCACATTCACAACCTACCTTGAATTTCCCCACATTAATAATGAAATACATCTGGGAACCCTGCAAACTGATGCAGACATGGAAATGGTGAACTTGGTCACCTGACCATGAGTAAGCCCAAACTCATTGGCACGTTCCTGTGAAGCTCCGCCCCTAGCCCCTCCCCTTACCTGTGAGCCTGCGTATGAAGTGCTGTTGTTGATGACGACTTTATGGATCTTCCCAAACTTCCCAAAATACTCCGGCCTCTTCAGAACCTGGACAGGTGAGACGAGACGGGGTGGGGGGGGGGGGGGGGGGGGGTCAGTCAACCATAATGCACCTGTGACGGCATCGGTGTCAAAGAGGCTGCACCACTTCCTCCAGGAAGCACCGCCATGTTGATTTTAACACAATACACAGCAATACGCAAGAGCTTCTCTGTAAACGGAAAGCTTGTCCTCAGATAATGTTCATATAAAAGAAGATGATGTGTTGGAGGGAAAGGGTTGTGTTGGATCCATAACACAGACCATGAACAGGCCCCAATGAAGCCAGTTCTGAACTACACCACACACGCCTGGAGAGACATGCAGAGGCCTACTTGCAGGAGAGATGCGGGGGGGAGGGGGGACGCGGCGAGGGGGGGGGAGCTCACCTCGGGGTCGGCCAGCCTCTGGGACAGGCCCACCACGAACAGCAGGTTCCTCTGCACCACGCGCACGCTGGCCAGGTGCTTCCTGTTCTCCGTCATCTTCTGCTTGCGCTCGTTCTGCTTCTGCTTCTTCTCGTTCTTTATCCTCTGCAGCTCCTCCGCGGACAGCGGCTTGTACACCGCCGGGTCTTCTGGGTAAGGCTGCGGCACACGGGGCGGGACAAGAGGCCCGTTAGGTCGTTGCGGCATCACTATGACGATGGCCCGAACGAGGTGAGCATGGCATGTGCTTGGCTTTAACCCTCTGAACAGCAGGTTTATTGGAACTTAAACAGAACTTAAGTCAGTGTTCTGGAACTTACCTCTGGTGATTGTGACATTAGCATTAGAATGTTCAGGGGAATGTTAGGGGGCGGGGCAGGAGGGCAGTACCTTCCTGAAGGCGGGGCGGGGTAGGGGGGCGGGGCAGGACCTTCCTGCAGGCGGGGCAGGGGAGCGGGGTGGGGGCGGGACAGTACCTTCCTGCAGGTGGGGCAGGGGGGCGGGGCAGGGGGGCAGTACCTTCCTGCAGGCGGGGCAGGGGGGCAGGGTAGGGGGCAGGTCAGGGGCAGTACCTTCCTGCAGGCGGGGCAGGGGGGCGGGGCAGGGGGGCAGTACCTTCCTGCAGGCGGGGCAGGGGGCGGGGCAGGGGGGCAGTACCTTCCTGCAGGCAGGGCAGGGGGGCGGGGTAGGGGGCGGGGCAGGGGGCAGTACCTTCCTGCAGGCGGGGCAGGGGGGCGGGGCAGGGGGGCAGTACCTTCCTGCAGGGGGCGGGGGCTGGGGGCAGGTCAGGGGCAGTACCTTGGGGCAGGGGGCGGGGCAGGGGCAGTACCTTCCTGCAGGCGGGGCTGGGGGGCGGGACAGGGGCAGTACCTTCCTGCAGGCGGGGCAGGGGGCGGGGGCTGGGGGCAGGTCAGGGGCAGTACCTTGGGGCAGGGGGCGGGGCAGGGGCAGTACCTTCCTGCAGGCGGGGCAGGGGGGCGGGGCAGGGGGGCAGTACCTTCCTGCAGGCGGGGCAGAGCCCGTTCTCGTCGGTGCGGATGCGGTGCCAGCAGAAGCGGCAGATCTGGTAGCCGCAGGTGCAGGGGAAGAAGTTGACGTCGTCGATCTCCAGGGGCTCCATGCACAGCGGGCACTCCATGGAGTCGTCCTTAACGTCAGGGCTGCGGGACATCCTACGGCACGGCGGAGAGGCGGGGGGGCGTTCTCACGGTGGGGCTGTGGGGGGGGGAAGGTTTCTATTGTTTTTATTTTGATGAATCTACATCATACAATAATATCAAAACAACCTCATGGTGTTTATGCATAGTCAGGTTCCTTTTAAGTGCAAAGACCATTTCACCATATTGTGGAACCACATATAATTCAATGGAGTTCCCTCATTTCTCCACAGCACCACTGCACAGCTGACTGAGGTTATAAATGGCTTCAGCGTGAACACATGCGTGTGAAATAGGAAGTACGCACATTTTAAAGGCCAAAATTTACATACACACTCAGATCACTTTACTCATTCATTCACAAATCGGCCGACCGCAGAATACAGAAGAATGATGCCACATTAAAAACGGCCTTTTCTGACTTTCAAACAGCCTGTCGAGTTTTGACATCTGCCATATTTGTTTGTACGTCTTAATTTACCCATAAGCCAATCTGCCTACACAAGCCAGCCGTAAGTCATCCCACAGTGGGACAGCTTTAAGATCCTTCACAATGACAAGGAAGCAGTGGCGTCAAAGCGCAACATCAAAAATGATGACTGGCAGCAGCACTGGAGCACTGGAGCACTGGAGCATTGGCTCCACAACAAAAGGACTAATTAAGTTAAATTAATTTATAAAAATCAATCAGGCTACAGAAGATGGAAAGGGTCCAAGCTCAGGAAGTTTAAATGAGCATTCCAAATCCCGCTTTTGGGAATCTCTGATGTAGGAAATCTTGGATCCTTCGGTCCAAACGCTCCTGCATCTATAACCATTAGGGCACACAACCAAGCTATATTAAACAGCTCATTAATATTCATCAGTTAAGCCCAGCACAAATCTGAGCCATTTGTTTAAAGAAAACCGGAGTTTTAAAAAATCAGTTTTAACCCTTTCAGTGTCATCCTGCTCTTTCATGAGCACAAATTCTCTCACAAAGAGCTGTCAGCAGACAAGCATCAGGAAGTCAGATGCAGCCAATCGCTTAATAACCCAATCAAGTCTAATTAGAGGAGCAGAGTTTGACTGAATGCATTTAAGAGCTTAGTGGAAACGGGCAGCGGCCCCTGCAGCGGGAGCTTTGGCTCCTGAGTGGGAGAGACAGCCGTAGCCAATGAGGAGGTGGCGGGCGAGTCGGAGCAAACAGGCTTTTCCCACCCAAACCCCGCTAGCCGAGAGAACAGGCCCGGGGTACAGCGCACTCAACTTGGCCCGGAGCCACAGAGGGGTGGGACGAACGGTGCTGGCTAAAAATATCCCCCCTCTACACACACACACACACACACACACACACACACACAGTTAGGAGGGGAGGAGCCAGCCACTGCACTCACTTTAAAGGAAAGACTACGAGTGAGCTGCTGCCTCTGCCCCTCAGTTGGCCCCGCCCCTCGACTGGCCCCTCCCCTCAGTTGGCTCCGCCCCTCACCATACTTGTCTGCGTTCAGTTTAGACCCGGCTGTGTCCTACCCGGGAATCAAACCTGCAACCTTCAGGTTACAAACCCAGCTTCTTACCCATCATACTATACCACATTATACGCCCCACATGCAGAGCAGTGAAATCTAGTCCACATTTTTGCTGTTGGCAAGCAGGTCTTCAGACAAAGTGCACTGATTAGACAACAGAAAAGCACCTGGTCATTTATCCAGTTGAGTGCTGTAACCACTGCAGCTTTTATACACGATTTTAAATCCAACTCAACGTGCAGCTTTAAAACAGCTCATCAAGCGGCCACATACATATAAAAGCCTATTTGGCAACATAATCGCAAACTGGATGAACTCATGCCCATAAGTGATGCTGAAACATCCACTGACCAGCAGCTGGTTACACTGAGACCATGGTCACAATGGAGATGAACACTACGTTTCCTTTCAATGCATCATGAAAGAGCTTATGTTCTTTTAGTTGTGTTATCAAAGTTAGTAAATTATTACCGTTTTTATCATTGAAGTCATACATAACTATATTTGCAATATAAGGTACACATTTTTAGATAAGTGTTTCTATCGATAGTGAATGATAAAAATACATTAAAATTCCCAACAGTGAAGGCTTCTGTCATGGTGTGGGAAGCATTCTCCTGGTACAGTATTCCTGCACTCATACTGCTTGAAATCAAGGTTGACATCAATCACTCCAGCATGGTACAGGACTGATCACCCCAGACTAATCACTTCTTGACTAATCATCACTCATCACCCAGGGGTTTGAGGAGCATGACACTGAGGACTTCCACATCACAGCCTTCTCAACCATCAGACCCAACAACAAAGCATTAATGGGACCTTCTGGACCAATGGCGGCAACATTTCCACACCTAAAAATTATATATGTATGATCACTGAATACATTTGCCCATCTTAAGCGACTTTACACCCAACATTTTAGGCCTATGTCCTCTCAGGGAACCACAAGGGAAATGCAATCGCTCCTACCACAATATTACAGTCGTTTTTACTGAAAACCATTCAACAGCAGCTAAGTTTTATATTTGTGTTGTGGTCCACTTGGGATTTTTTTTTTTTACAATAGGAAAGTACCAATAACACAGAAACCCTTTTCCAGCTATTGGATATTCTGATGAATCATATAAGATATAGGTGTTTATGAGAAATCACATCAGTTCTCTTTACCTGCATGCTGTGGGCTCACCGGACATCATAAACTAGCAAACAGGGTGGCAAGGCACCAGGTTCACACTGAAGGGAGGTCTGATTTTACTGACCTAATTTTACAAGCATCGCACCAATACAGAACATTTTAGCCAATCCTGATTCCACATCCAGATCTGAGACACACTGCCTTGCTAACACATTTATGTCAGCTTCCTGTACTCCAAAACCCAAAATAGATCTAGCTGCTCTATCTCCTCCAATACCTGGTAAGCAACAAAATGAGTCAGTGTTCAGCCGTCACTGATCACAAGATCCAAGAGGAAGTGACACACTGCGGATGGAAGACAAACAGTCCACTCTCATGCAAAGCCCTCCACATTACCCACATTCTGAAGGCCTGAACGAAATGCCAGTTTAAAGCCCGCTTCCTGTTTTCAGGTGATACAAGGTTATTACCGGCTCGTCCAATCACAGCGGCCTTTCAGTGGGTATGAAGGCTAGCCCCGAACCCAGACAATCAAATCAAATCAAATCTGTTTTATTTGCATAGCGCATTTTTCACAGAAAACTGCCACAAAGACACTTTACAGAGTAGCAAAAAAATCAGACCTGAACCCCCAAATGGCAAGCACAAGAGGCATGAAAAAAGGCCATTGAACTCCCCAGTGGGGAGAAAAACCCTCAAATGATGGTGAGAAACAAAACTCCCCAATGGGAAGAAATCTCAGGAGGAACCCGGCTATAGAGAGAGAGAGAGCCCGTCCTCCACTGGCCGGCCTGGTGTAAAGTAGCGCTAGAATGGATGTAACCATGACTAAACAGAACATTCTTTCTGCCCAATATGCCTCTAGCAGTGATGTAATTCAGCATTACATCACTGCTAATCACAGTCATGCTCCAGGACATCAGTTCTGGAGTTCTAGGACAACAGTGGTTGTGGGCTGTATACAGGAGACAAGTGAAGAGGTCAACAGGCTAAAAGGCAGCTGAACAATGTTTTGACACAGTTCAGACAGGAGATGAAGTCCATAGTGAAAGGCTTTTTAACTCACACTGTATGTACCAATTTCCCACATAAGCAGGTCTGTGAACGTTTTTTTTTTTTTTTTTTGCCCACACTAAATCATCACCACCATCCTCACTAAATTATTTGAGTACAGTATACTCAAGCCAGCTGTCAGGACAGCTTTAATCCATCAAGTTCTATTTACCCAAATACCATCCACTGGCTCAAATAACTCTTTATTCAATGAGTATTCAGGTCATAAAATTAATAAGTAAGCTGTTCTTATTCCATTTGTTTGGGGCTTTCTTGAATTTCATGAATCTTGACTGCACATTTTATTGCTTAGTGCATTGATGAACTCCCCTCAGGTAACCCTCAGGTAAATCACGGAAAGGCTACACGCTCCAGTCCTGACCCCTTTCAGAGTAAGTCCTCTGATGACACTCACCACATGCCAGACAGGCACCTCACTGCCCTAGCAAGGGTTCAAGGAAAGGCAGCTTAAATGCAGCTGTGTCCTACTCGAGACTAATGGAGAAGAAGAAAAAAACACCGATGCTTCTTTTTCTTTGGAAAATAGACTCCTGGTATTATTCTGTTTCAAAAGTTTTCCAAAATTGCCCCCTGTGGAACACTGTGGAAAAGCTGCAGCCTGCATGGATATTTGAGCACACATGCCACCAGTACATCACTGCAACTCCACTTGTCTTTTATTCACTTGCTTGCTAGATACCCTTACGCTGTTCAAGTCATTCGTATTTTTACCCCTTATCCACAGTCAGATCTTTACTAGAACAGTATTTTTACCCCTTATCCACAGTCAGATCTTTACTAGAACAAACCACGTTAAAAACTTCGCTCACAAGTCCAAAAGCAGTGCCCACCAGGAATCTGAACCAATGACCACATGGCTGAAGAGCAGGTGCCTTGCTGTAAAAACTGCAGGCATTCCAGCCCTCTAAGAAGAGTAATCCTACCTCACAGTCTGCTAGCTTCAGTGACCAATAAGCGACACGCAACAGAACTTCATTACTTTCAAACATAAGTTACTCCAGGGAGGACTGCAAGCCTACACGCTATTTAAAATACAATATTCTAATTTCTCTCTGGCAGTTGTATAAGCATAGAGACTGAAAGCACAAACCTTTTTTTATATGCCCATCCGAGGCAGTGCTGCCTGGCTTAAAAGTTCTCAGCGTTTTTAGCTAATGCCTAAATGTTGCAAATTTCCTCCATATGAATCAAAGGGAAATCTTCACATTGTGTAAACCACATTTAGGGAGAAACCAAACAACATTCATGTGCACAATTATGGCCAATGAATCGTCATAAATTACAAGAACAACAAAAAAAAAGTCTCAAAAGCATTAGAGTCTCCATTCTTGCAGTTCAATAATTTGGAATAATAACTTGTGCTCTCTCTAAGAAGTAGCCTATATCTGGCATTTCAGAGGGGAAATAATTTTGGCACCTGTAGCATTACACAACAGCTGGTACCCGTGGGAAAGGGGCCAAGCACGGTATCAATGCCCCCGGGCAACGGCAGGACAAAATACGTCCCCAGTACCAACAGTGCAGTATCCCACAACTCATTAATTCCCTCTCCGTGCCAAGAGATTGTTTCATGGCCATTTTACAGCTGTGGAATTTTCCCGCCGGTTATGACTACTTCACGGGAAAGCGGGAGTGCTTGCGCGATCAGTGGAGTAGGAGTTAGTTGAATTCGTCACTACTGTCACATGCTTGAGCAGTTAGTTCAAAGCTTGGCTTCAACTGCGAATTCACCTCAGGCCTCAGCAACAATGACATTCAACCACCAGTGGTGGTTAGAGACGAGACACCGATGCCCTGTTTTTGTTTCAGACGTTCATCTGCACCTGTCTGTTCATTCCGTTGGTCTGGTATTTGTGGAGAAGTGATTCTCATACCGCGGTAAAAGGGGCAGAGCAAGGATTTTCCTTTTCACAGTAGCATTAATAGTTGTTATAATAATGTATCCTGATTTCTGCATTTCGCAAAGACAGACATTTCTCTGCCCCCTGGATAGCAAGATATAAGAAATACACAACACATACTAGTTATCTATACTGCGTTCCGATAAAAAAAAAAACGCAAACAGGTAGTTGACATTGCCTAATTTAGGTAAGTAGTCTACTCTGATGACGAATGGAGTACCTGGGTAGTTGGCACTGCCAATTGGTATGTTCTCTATATCGACGACAAACGTCAAAGAATTCCGGCCTCTTGGCTAATTAAAGTGCCAACCAAACTGCTCGAATACGTACCCAGACAAGCTAGTTAATGAGCTAGCGACCCATCACAATAAGCTGTGTAACGTTAAACCATTCAATAGCTAGCTATATCGTTGAGCTTTAATGTTGCCATTTAATTCCGACGGTTTCAAAAGTCGGCTAATTTCTATGTTTAAAAAACACCACCATTAAACGTTAGTCGATCTCGTGCTTTGATTACGACTAGCTCAGCACAACGAAGCTAGCTTGCTAGCTCTCTGGCTACCTAGGCTAGGTAGGCTCCGAGGATAAGGACATTTGTTTTCTACGTAGTCTACCGAAGAAACTAGCTATCAATAAGAACCACGCACGAATCATACAGCTAGTTATGCTGTATCGACACATACAATCTAAAACCAATATTCCAAAACTGTTAGTCATCTGCCTTCTGCCTAGTTACTATAGTCTAGTAAGCAAACTACTGCGACTGTACCTAAATTAGATTGCGATCATGTTGATGAACATAACGTTGTGTCTCGCTTAGTTTATCTATCCGACTAGCTAATGTCAATAAAGTGAGCAAGCGAGTTAGCTAACGTGTTTTAACGCATAGCTAGGTTGGGCAACGTTAGCGAGGTAGCTCCAAATAATTCCAGATTTGATGTCGTGCTAGCTAGACTAGCCAACTTCCATGTAAGTTAACTAGCCTATAGTTAGCTTGATCACTTTGACAGATCCACTATACACACTAATGCGCCTTCACAGTATATTTGCCATTTTCTCGGAGGAAGCACTGGTTGTTGGTCTTAATTACTCAACATTCACGCCCAAGTTCATTTCTTGTTTGCTCCCAGACATCTGATGTTTTGCGCTCGATATCATACGGAAAAGCCGGTAAGGTGTTTACGGAATACAGTCAGCTTAGGTAGATAACTTAGTCAGCTGATAAAAACAGGACGTAGTCTAACGTAAAATGATAGCTCAGTAATGCTCAACCACGGCTTTCTCTTATGTGTTTGAAAATTTTCTAACGACTGTAACCAGTTTAGCAACACTGCAAGTGATGTAAAAATCATTGACATAGCTACATGCTAACTGGCCAACTAGGCGTTCAGCACACCCAGGAGCAGTGCGGCCTACACTGCCCCGGCAAAGCCTGCCACTCTCCCTCCAATCAGCTCGAGCACAGGGTAGATACTAAGGCTCAGTCAACCTTTGCTTTTTCCCTCCCACAAGTTAGTGTTACAGCAAGAAGATGGGTTCTTGAAATGCGGATCTGTACATATAGCTACACAAATGTAAAGTATGCGACCTCACTTTATAATTCCAGTTTATGGCGATAGTTTGTGGGATACTCACCCTGTCTCTACTGCTGGTATTCCTTTCCCACGGGATAGTCACACCAAATGGGAAGGGGATTGGTTATCTTTCTAAACTATCCAGGTGTGTGTAAGGTGACACCTTGAATTCGCCCTGTGTTTATTTTTAAACTCTGAGTTCGTTTGTTCAAAGAATGGTTTGCCTTTTTTCTTTTTTGCCTCTGTGTATTTAGCAGCAGTACCTTCTGACCACCATCTTACATTGAAATGGGAGGAGGGAGGGCATAACTATTCACAGCGCACTGAGTGTGCGCAGATAGACTATGCGCGAACGGCTTTATGGGCCATGTAGTTTTAGTTTAAAGAGTATAACTTCAACGACATTTAGAAAGTAGTTTATCGAAAATAATTCAATGCTATAAAATAAAATCGAGGAGCCGCATATCTTTGTAAAGTATTAAATTCTACCATGCGTTACATACATATAATCCGGGATCAGGGATGAAAACGGTCGTTGCACAGTAGATCGAAGAAGTATTTCACAAAAAGGGCTGCGTTCGCCTCAGGTCTATGGTCCAAATCAGATGGTGTGCAGTATGAAGACCAAGAAGTATACTGCCCCTAGTGGTACTATAGCGTGACAGTTTTCTGTAATACAAATGAATGGAACGTGCGTTTTTACGATTGGTTGGTTGGTTGATTGGATAAATAAATAAATAAATTTGGGTCTTTATTTTGCTGTTAACATTTGTTTAAGTGTGTCATTCATGATATTGTGGATCATTATTTAATTTGGCCACTTGTCTCAATATTACAGTATACGTACTTTGGGACCAGACTGGACTTGGAGGCAAAGCCTCGTGCGTTTTCTTTCATGGGAAGGCAGTTATGGTTAGAAGAAAGCAGGACTCGATCAAACATAATATTTTGCCTCGCACCGCCAGTGCTTGTTTGCCGCCCTAAATCATTTTGCAGAAGTACACCCGGATGACACAAGAGAGCGCTGCAGCATTACATTAAAAAATCCGGTGCTCAATATACCTACATTCTCAATGACGTACCTGTTCACAGCTGACACAAGGCAATAAAACTAAAAAGATTAGACAGTTTGGGAAACTTAAAAAAAGTTTTAATATTTTATAAAGTCAAAGTATTAATATAAGTCCTGAATGCAAAATCCAAACTCGGAGAACAATCTGCATTTTTATAAGTCACATGTATGGAAATTTAAATTAAATAACAAAGACCTGGATTATTTCTCATTGTGTTTACCTGAATTTATGACACAGTAATATTAATTTTTAATTACTATAGGCTATTATGTACCTACAGAGAATCTGATGTCAAATTGTTCACATATCAGTCAGAAAAATATGCCTCTTGAATGAACAGCACTTGATTAATGAATCAGTAATTATGTTAGTACAGATCTCAGGTCATTATGATTAGTGTTGGTGAGCCTGTTAAATAACACTTGAAAGCATATATTTTTTCAGTTTATTTACAAGAAACTCAACTAAAACGTTACAGTGATGTTTTTTCCATGTACACAAAAAGTAAAGGGGTTTCCCTGGTATTTGATTCAATGAAATTAATTAATTGAATTAACTGGCAATCATCTCAGATTTGGCTCTCTACAGAGCCTGGTGTAGGTCCAGTGCAAACAGGTTATATGATGCCTGTGGCAATATTTCTCTTAACGTTGCTTTGTCTTCAGTTAATGGGAACTTTTACACATTACACAAATTTGACCAGGATGGGATGTAACGTCAATAACCAATTAATATCCCTTGTAAAGTGCTATTTATTGAAAAATAATCTATAGTAATTTCAGTATTTAAACCCATGACCGATTGCAATACAGGTTTTTTTTAAGGCAGTGAAGATATTTGTCACGTTTGGTTGAGTTTCTGCCCTGTATATTAAAATATGTGGCTTGATTTCCTTCCACAGTCTAAAACTATTGGCTGGCCTATGGAGACCTCAAAGGACTTTATGTTTCTCAGTCTTCATGAATTTTAGAGAAACATTCTAAAGAAAAAGGTAATTTTTGATTTAAGCACAATTTAATTTCCTTTCTGGAAAGGAAACATTTCTTTTAACAACACATTAAAACAAAAAATGCACCTCTCATGCTGGAGAAACTTCTTTTATAACACTGTCACTGATCATTTCCAGACTTCCAGAACCTTTCAACTCTTTTCTCCGTTAGGTTGTGTGGATGAACCTGGCGCCCCCTAGAGGTAAAATGCGGTACAGAGCACTCTGTACACCATAGACAAGGTGCAAACGATGCCTACTGAAAATGCGAGGGTTCGGGTAGGCGGGGGCAGGGAGGTCATATACGCCACGGTGTGGACGATCTGGGAGCATAGAAAGACCCGGAAGTGTAGAAGTGCAACGTGGAGGTCCGGTCCGGTCAGGGCGTACAGCAGTCCGATTAGCACAAAGGAGACTATGTTCTCCAGGTCGTTCTGATGCCACCTGTGGAGACGGAACAGACAAGGTGCATTACAGGTCATTTATGTCATGAGGAATAATGCCTACTACATGCTCTAAATAGACATGTTAAAAACGACACACCTTTTTTAACACACTTCCATGTCTAGTTAAGAACAACACATCTTGTGTTACTTTTAACACTGTGTTACAAAGTCTCGCTTTGTAAGACTTAAATTGAATATTTGTAACAGAAAAGTAGTAGCTTTAACTCATAATGTGATGAAAGCAACACCAAAGCAGTAACACAAAAATGTGTTGAATGTGAGTGCATCCTTTTTGAGACTGTATAAAGGCTTTAATAATGATCCTTTTTTTTGACAAGAAAATATTTATGAATCTATGAATAAATAAGTAGGACTCATAAGTATGTGTGAGACATTACATTCCATTTTTTATTTTTTGCCAGAGAGGAGCAGCAAAACTCATTACATCCTGATGGTCAGTTCTGCTTCATTACATTCATTACATTACAATACTGAATGAATGAAATGTTAATTAATCAATGATCACACCCTGCTGTGCATGAACCACTCTCTGGAGTGTGTGTACACCAGCTACAAAAACTCACACACACACACGTTCCCACAAGATCTTCCCAGGACTCCCACACACACAATTCTGACTCCTTTTGTTTGAAGTCTTAATTGCTCACTCTGTGTGGAAGCATCTCTCAAGCCTTCTCATTAGCTGGGTTTGACCATTTCTTTTCCAGATCAGTGAGAAGCAGGTGATCCATACCTTCTGACACGCTCCACATCGGGGCCTGCACGCACAGCCTTCCTTTGGTCATCTTCGCTCTTCACAAATACAGTGTCCTCATGATCAACAGACACCTTCAAGACATTAAACGATATGGGAGAAGGCAGTTTATTACAAAATGTACAAATCTACATATTTACTCTTATGTTCTACCTTTAAGACAACTCATTTAAAGCACGTTATCTTTATGGAACTTGTGAGTGTCATGAGACGTAAGTGTAAAACTGATCCACAAAAAAATTAGGTCTTGCGATGATGTTGAGGATACACTGCAGTGAAGGAGAAGTGCTTAGAGAACTGGGCATGTGCAGTGCCATGCCTTTCTACACTGTTTCACACACATACAGGACATTATATAATACAGCAATGTCCTGTAATTTGCCTTATGCAGTGCTGTACCTTTCTCCTGAGCTGGCAGGAAGTAGTCAGGAGAGACAGGAGCATCATCTTGAGGATGACGATGGTGGCGTAAGTGGAATAGGCCAGGAACACCTCGCTGTCAATCATGTGCACAACTTCCGCCATCTCTCGTCCTCTTCCTCAGACCACGAAAAAGACTCGTCCTCTTCCCCAGACCGCAAAAAAGAGGTGAAACCGAGAGAAAGGTCAGTACACGTGACCAAATGTGCTCTCTCACAAGGGTGGAAATGTCTGAAATATCAGAGATGCGTGGCCTATTCAATCTATTATTAAATATGCTGCTTATCTATTTTCCCCAACTGATTAAAAAATAAAACATCATTTTACTGCAAGTACATGTATGTGACCATGAATTTGTAAATATTTTGCATCACTGAATTAAATGGTAGGTACTTGTGGAAGGCATTTTGTTTGAGGACAAAAAAACTGACTTTAACAGAGTCGTTGATAAGAGAATTTACTGTATGAATGTTGTATCACTTTTATTCATGCCAGTGGATTTCTCATGTGCATTAAAAACTTTATAATAAAATGTATTGTGGTCAGTATAGAGTCATGAAGACCCGTGACAGCTAAAGCATCTGTATCACAGCAGGAATGTGAAAAAGTAAAACCAGTGATTACAGGTGACCCATCTCCCCATCCAACCAAATTATGTGCCATTTGGAAGTCAGACCAAAACTTATTTTCTCGCAAAAATTATCTATCGCCCAAGTTTGAATAAAATGCTTCCTGCATGCATAAGAAATGGTCCTCTCGTTTACATATTATACATCCTCTAATATGCATTATAACGGATAAAAGCCTGCGTTACATAAGTTAGTGGAAAAGATGATGTCAACCCTATGGCCACCCGGGGTTCTAAGCCCCATGTGAGGTAATTAAGACACGAATTCGCAGCCTTAAGAAAGAACAATAGGCTACAGCGCTAAACATTTAACTGGAAACATTTTTCTGGAATTTATCCATACCAAGGCCTCCCAATAAACGAAAACGTGGCGCATGCCAAGTTACAGAACCAACTTTCCCTGAAATCCGATGCTGCGCTACCTCTAGCTGAATTTAAAAAAAAACAAAAAAACGCATTTCGGGTTACATCGCATATTGCCTATAGCAACAACGGAATCCTGAGGCTGAGTCCCCTACCTTTTCGCTGATGGCTGGCAGCGGTGACAATGGCTTCAGCGAACTAAAGCTCTGCAAGATGGGCGTATTTCCAAGGAATCTGGGGTTGGATTGTGGGATACTTGGAGTAAGGGGACACCTTGTTGCGTAATGGACTGCCCCGTTTTGCCCAGCTGGCACATGAAAGAAAGACGGATATAATTCTGCAAATGTTGCATAGTTGAAAATAATATTAAACGCAAACTGGTTTTAAACCCCGCGTCCCTCTCGGACAATTGAGAAGGCGAGTATCAAAGTGAAACAGTGTCACTTCATATAATTATTAACGGCATGCATGATTATATGTGGCCTAGCCGTCCAAAGTTGTGAATTCTAAAACGCTTTCGTTAAAACGATCTTTTGAAATGAAACCTTCAGTCTACCATTCCATTAATTATAAGTCACCACAGCTGTTATGGTAGCATGGACAACTCGTACATCCTTGCGTGTGTAGAGCTACCCGTGTAAAACATGTGAAAATTTACTTATGAATAGTTCCATTTGATTAGCTATGAAATAATGTACATTGTGAAGTGTGTGCGTTTCTTTATAAAACTATACAAATAAAGGATCAGGAGAACGTGTATTTGAGGATTTTCCTGTCAAACAAAGTAAATAACTAAACAGCGTTACAATAAGTAATTAGAGCAGTCAACGGATTAATTCGTTATTTTTTCCCTCCATGAATATTCATTGGGAAACTTTAAACCCGTCAATTCGGGGACCAAGCACCAGAATCCGCGCTAATCTGAGCACAAGTGCTGTCAATTTTCATTAGACAGGTTTGCACCATGTATTTGAAGAGCATGTAGACAAAAACAAAAAGTTCAGTAACAGCAAAGACATCGAGGTAAAAGTACAGGATAACCAGCATCCGAAACAGCACCTGCAGCAGTTGGCGCTGTTGCTTGGAGGCCATCATTCCTATGGCAACGGAAGTAAGCACAGCGCTACAATAGGCTACTCACGTAGCAAATGCCTGTCTTTGCCCGAAAACGTGCGGAATGAGATGGGTCCGAAATGGTCTCTCTGGCACGTGGGCCTGAAAGAGGACAGATGGAACGGGACAGGAATGCTAAGAATGTCAGATGGGTTAGTGGAGAAGTCAGGCGAGTGTCAACAGACACCTCAACCAGCATAACACCGTTACTGCTACACATAAGACAGTTCACAGCAGGGACCATTGGAAGACAAAATTTTTTATTTAATTCGGCCTTTATTTAAATATCGGAGATGCATTGAGGGAGAGACCCTCATTTACAACACCGTCGAGTTACAGCAGAACAACGCCACATAAAATAAGTACAAACAAATGCATTTAAACTTAAAATCAAGTTCTGTTTTAATGACAGAGATGAGTCCATCTTTAGAGTATTCTCTAAGATGTTCCGTGTGTATGGGGCACTGAAGCAGAATGCAGATCGAGCTAAACTGGAGTTCACAGTGGGAACTCTTGAGAACCAAAAAACTTAGAACTCGGAAGATGTTTTCCAAAGCACAACTAAACAAATGAAACAGAGGGCTGAACTGCACTATTTATAGTCTCTCCTAATAATCTTTTCACATATTCAAGCAACTGAAAAGCTGCTGTGTTTGTCGCTCCACACATTTCATCACAAATAGACAGGCTTTAGGCCGGCTCGGAGCAGATAGGATGACACAATGAAGACAAGTGAGCAGGTTCCAGTGGCAGCCATACATGCCCAAGCCATAACACTACCTCCACCATGTTTCACAGACAAGGGGGGGTGCTTTGGGTCATAAGCAGTTCCTTTCTTTCTCCGCACGTACCTCTTTCCATCACTTTGGTACTGGTTAATATTCACCTCATCTGTCCATAAGACTTTCGTCCAGAACTAAAGTTTTTTAATATACTTTTTTAGCAAACGCTAACCTTTCCAAAGTTCCTGCAGTAGTTCCCAGGCTGTTAACATGCTGAATAACTCAGCACAGTATGAATGGAGGTCAACCTGCCGTCTTCTCTGTGTGAAAGAGGCTGCATGCAAGGCCCTGAGGCACATTGACTAGGTAAATGCACTGTGAGGGTTTGGGTGTGTGGGTTTAGGGGAAGTCACTCTGTACCCCTGGGAACGGCCATAGCTCCCCCCTCCCCCCGTTAGGACGTCCCAGTGCCGGTCCCAGAAGCCCCGGGCGGGGCCGGCTCCTTGGGCTGGAAGGTCAGGGAGGCCGAATTGATGCAGTAGCGCTGTCCCGTGGGAGGGGGGCCATCCTCAAACAGGTGCCCCAGGTGGGAACCGCACTGTAAAGGCATGACCTTGAGTTAGCGAGCCGTGACCTTGAGTTAGCGAGCGGCATGCGACACAGAACGCATGAGATTTCAGACTGTCTGAGGCCGGGATTCTGAGGCAGACCTTACTACAGCTGGTCTCAACTCGGTGCATCGCGTAGGAGAAGTCATCCGTCAGAGTTACGGACTCTTCACTGACCACATCGCAGAACGATGGCCATCCTGGGACGTTGGAGAATACAGCACAGTTAATAAAAAGCCATATCGATAAAACTCTCCGCTGACACCATGTTGTCCATCACAGGTCTTGAAGAAACCAGGCATGTCTTCAAGAATACACCCTCTTTCAGTTCTGTGGTTTTACATATTTATGACGTAACTAACCAACATCTAGTCCTCATCAAGGCCTTACTGCTTCAACTAAGCCAAAAGCTTCTAATCAAGTGCAGATAATTCGCTGATCATTAGGAAACGCTACCACCTGTATATAAAACATATAAAAGCACAAACTTTGATAGTTTAGTAAGAACCATAGAAGTGAAAGAGGGAGTAATTTCTTTTTATATCACTCAATCATCACGCACACGTGTCATTAACACTTATGAATAAACACATACCTGAACCGGAGTCAAATTTCTTATCAGACCTACAGTAAGAAAGACAGCATAGTCACAATGCTACACTTGAATAACATGTTTTAAATGACTCTGACGCTCACGCATTTCATATGAGCTGGTGCACGTGGCTGAACTCACGGAAACAGAGGCGTGTTACAGACGGCGCAGGTGTAGGTCCCGTCCTCTTTATGGTCTGTGAACTCGCCTGTGAAGGCCCTGTGGAAGAATTACAGGGTGCTTCAGTCCAGCTTTAACAGCTTAACAAAACATGATGTATTCTATCCAGACCTCAGGTCAAATACGTACTTGTTGTGGCTTCAAATATTTTTCTGTGCTCTGCTGATCCTGGTGCAACTGGCCCTTCCAATAGGACCAGAATGCGGGGTTTGTACATTTTGAGAGTGTTTCATAGGCTCAAATACACCAGACAAGATCAGTAAATTGCAGAAAAGTATTTGAATCCAAAACAAATATCTATTTGACCCACGTCTGTTTCTATAACTAGAAAGAAGTTGGAGGCCCTAATATTTTTTTATATACTCACTGGCCAAAATATTTGTACAGTAAACTGGTTTTTTTGTTGTTGGCCTATGATATAACCCTAATAATTAGTAATAATTATAAAATTAGATTTTTGTGGTCAAAGGTCAAAGGGAGATAAAATGGCTCCCAATTAACACATATGGCAAAGGCCATCACTATGCCACAAATTGTTGGGAGAAAAAAAAAATGTCTTTCAAAAAAGTTTGCTGTATTTACAAAATGACTGAATAAAGAAAATGAAGATCTGAAGGACTTTGGAGAACAGTGTGGAGTGTGGCAGAGGAGAGGCTCTGTGGAGTCAGAGAGGCGAGCAGCCCAGGATGCCCACCTCTCAGTACCCCTCTCCTGGGTGACGTGGTACTGGACGGGCGAGAGACGCCTCCTCAGCTCGTCCGGAGAGAACGCCACGGGCCAGCCACTCTTACTTCGCCCCGCCGCTGAACGGAATGGGTACAGAGAGAGAGAGAGAAAAAGGTTTCCTCCTTTACTGCTGATAAAACTGGAGATCTGACACAGCTTCACCTTCTGGAATAAATGAATACTACACTTATGAACTTAATGGTCCAAATTCAATCGAAATGCACTGCACTTCAAGCATGAAGAAAGGCAGTACCCATGTTTCTTTCCCAGCATTTTTTATGACAGGTCCTTCAACCGAAGCAAGTTTTTTTGTGCTTTTTTTTTTTTGCAGTGGTTACAGTAACTTATTTTGGGTTAAAACTATACTAAATTATAACTGAATGTTAAGGTGAACGCAGTTAACATTGAGACATCTAGGCGGTAAGAGCAAGAGATGTCAAGGAGGCACGAGTTTTGGGACGAGCTACTCCAGCCAGTGTAGGGCGAGGTTCCTATTTACTTACAATCACTCAAAAATTTAAAACTATGTCACCTAAATGATGCCCCACCCCCAAATCCCAGCCATAGGTTTAGGCCTGGAGAGCAGAGTTTGCGTTCTAAACAGGAAGTGCTCATCAGTTCATTGGCCACAGTCATCGTACAGGGATGAGAACGCGAGGGGCGGTTCGCCGTACCCAGGGTGGCTGCGGGCAGCTTGTGACGCCAGGCCCAGGCATTGTGGGTAATTCTCCGCTGCCTCCTGGCTAGCTGCAGGGCCGCCGTGCCCGCGCGTCGGAGGAGCACTTCCATCTGTCCTGACGCGCGCGGTCCAGGAGAACAGGAAACAGGAAGTGGGGTCAGAGACGAGGGTGCGGAAGCAAGCAGACTGAGAGATGGGAGAGGTGGAGAGTCACATGACTTCAGCTCAGACATGGAAAAAAAAAAAAAAAGAAAGATGTGGGGGCTTTCGATGGGCTCACCTGTCTGTGATGAGCGGTGAAGCCGAACAAATGCTAAAGCTTCTGAAAATGAGTGTTTGAATTACAGGCCTCCATTGTCTTATGATCAGTGCATGAGGGCAGGCTCTATCTAATTACTGGGGCCTATCCCCATTACTGGTTCAAGTGCAGAGGCAGTTCTAATGCGCACCCTCCAATGCCTGTCCTGATTAAACACAGCTCCCCCAAGCCTGAAACCCACCAGACCCATAGACTGAGATGCTGACTTCACCCCTGGACTCCTAAAACATTGCATTCTGGGAGCCCATGTCCAGCAATACGACAAATACTTCTCAAGAAGTAGACCATAATCACCTGTAAATAACCAATATACCACAGATCTACGTAAGACAGCTATACATTAATTTATTTTAAAAACAAGACCGACAAAACCATGCAAGTTTTTTATTTTTATTTTATTATTCTTTTTACAAAACCTAAAATTATGCTATAATGAAATTATTATTGAAAAATCCCTGGACTCAGATTTGAAACCACTGATACAGGGCACCCTGCCGTAAAATAGTAAGCTTACTTGAAATTTAAGCGAAGATAAAGTACATTAAATACAGCAGTCCAGATCAGAAGAGTCTTATTTTCTCTACTAAACGACATAACAAATTATGCATGTTCTAGTTTTAAAAAGAGAAAGAGACTAAAACGCCGTTTTACTTTTAACACCCAAGTGCTAAAAACGTTTTAATATAACGCCTCGTATAGCCTATTAAATTAATATCTGCGTGCGAAGGCATATTATACAAGAGTCCACCAGCGAAACACGTTACGGGTCACGTAAACATAGAAGATATCCAGTGCAAGTTGCTCACTTCTAGAAATGAACATTCAAGTGAATGAACGCAAGACACACATTAACACCATCGGCTATTGAAAAGCAAAAGTCACAGATTCATAAAATTCACAATACACCAGGCAACTGCATTTCTGGTGCAGTGACATACGTTTTATTTTTACCCGTAGCATAACCATATGTAACACGCTGTCAGGCTGCAGAACAGACAATGCCACTATTATCCGACCGCTCTGCTCGACTGCTAATCAGCTAAGTAGCCTACACTGCAGCAGCTAACAAGTTAAAAACAGAGAAAACCAGGACAGTGCAAGTAGTGATACGACAGAACAGCAATTCGTTTTCTAGCAAACTGTCGGCCAATGAGAAATCTCCAGAGGCATTCTTAGTTTCAAAGACATCAATAAAGGTGTGTGTATAGACATAAGTAGCAGATAACGTACTAGTGTGTCACCTACCAGCGAAAACAGGTAATAAATCTCAGGTTTACACTGAAATTGAAGATTAGACAGCCTGTCAAGTACGAATGTTGCCGTCAGTCGCAGGTTACCACAATACATAAATACTTCCTGTAACCACTAGGGCGGGACATTTCAAATTAAAAGCTAATTCTAATACCTTCTTTTTTTTTTTTGGTAGCGTTGCAGTAAAATTACCCTACAAAAATAACATCAGGGTATTTGGTTTTTGAAATGTTTCCAAACCTTCATAATATATTTAATCAATTAATCACTCGGTTAACCTTATTTGTTATTGTCTCGCGCATAAGCAAAAAATTCAAACTAAAAGTTGGAAGAGTAGTAGAAGTTGAGAGATTTCAGCACCTGTAAGAGGAGAGAAGGCAGTGAGAGACAGGGTAGTGAGTGGGGAAAGGAGGGGTTATCTGGGGAGAGGATTCACTGATTTTGAAAAACTCCATCTTGAAAGAATTGCAGATGTCAGCAAATGTCCTGTCAAAGAAAGGGACAAAGTAATGTGCAGCGATTCTACAAACGTATTTAATATATACGTATAAGTTGGATAAATCAAAATATGTATGTACTGTAGGAACAAATATGAGGGTCTAGAGTGCATTTAATGATATATTTCTCTCAATCTGAGTAACCCACTCCACTTCCACAGAGCAGAAAACTAGACATCAGGTGGGAAAGTCTTCCAACATCACCAACAAGCTCCACGAGCCTCTCTGCATTCTGTTGGAGGAGCGCATGTTTGAACTTAACACATTTGAGGGAAAAACCATGATGGATTGCAAGCACTCAATAAAACTGCAAAATCCTGAAAAATTTGCCTTTTTGGGTGGAATATCCCTTTAATTCAAGTGCCACCTTGGAGAAGGGCCACATCACCTAACATTTACATTCACTCTGGCAATGGGTAATAAAAATAAAGTATAAAAGAAATATTAACATTACCACAATGCACATAAAATACAGCAAAAGAAAAAAAAATCATCATCCTGGCCTTGAATTTTTTTTTTTATCATCAGCCCTGGCAATGGATACAACTGTTTGAACATGTGTAACTTTTAAACTCTTTATAAACTCTGATACATTCTCAAAAGCAGTGTCAGTAATACAAAAAAAGCTCAAAGTTAAGGCACAATTAGGTTATATGCTGCAGGAGAATATGCAACAGGTTTTATGACATTTTAAAATGCGCACCGTTTGTACAACTCTGTGCTGAAAAATACTGCACCCGGGAAAAAACACTGCATTTTAGAAAAATAAGATGGTGCTCCTGTGATCAACTTATTTAATACACAGGAGAGAGAGCAGCTGAAATTCTCAAAATCACTGCCAACCATTACGTTACAAATTAAACTGCATAAGGAAAAATACTTTGTTTTTAAAAGACAAGAGATTAGCTTATTTATCATAATACATCACTGTACCCCGTCAACATCGGGGTTCAGGTAAACATTTTTTAATTCAAAGCTACAGAGAACCTAAAACCAGAAAAGTGGTCAGGAACATGGCGGGACGTTACCATGCACCGCAATCCAAACGCGCGGCGAAACGGTCAGGTTCTAACCCCCGGCAATAAGTTTAAAACGACAGGGCAACACCTGGGCACCGCGTTTCGATTGCGCCTGAAATGCGCACCTTTGGAACTTCCAAACGCTCGGATACAGGTTTACAGCCCGGCAGAAGAACCAAAACTCCACCCACTGCAGAAAACGGGCTCGGGACAAGGTTGTCCTCTGATTATTACATGTCAAAAGGACAAAAAACCAGGAGGACAAAAACGCAGAGGTTCCTGAAAAAGCCGCCCAATGTCCCTGAAAGGTGAGCGGGCGTTCGTGTTGACCGGCTTAAAGCTTTAACGGACACGGTCAGCCCTCAGATGTTTACGAAGATAACCGTACGTAAGAACATACGGAAATAAAAAGGATCGCGGGACGGGGACTCTGAGGCAGAAGAAGAGCTGACTGGCTGACCGCCCACGTTTCTGGTTGCCGTGGTGTTTCCGTGCGGTGTGCGATCAGCACTAAACTCCGCCCGTTTACTTTTCCCGCCACCGGCCCGCTCCCGAAACCCCCGCCATTTTGCCATCTGCATTAAATGATGCCCATTTTCTGGCGAGGAAATGACAGATTGGGAATTTTTGCTTTTGCCATCGCTGTTCAGCGAAAGGACTGCCAGCAACCACACACACACATTTACAGCACCTGTCCAAGCGTTTGTGCATGCGTCTTTTTACGGGACTAAAACTAGAAAAAAAAAGGGATTACATTACCTCAGACCTCGGTAAGAAATAAATATGCACATCTTACATTACAATTCAAAGCTTAAATAGGGAGCAAACATAGACCATCACATGCAGCTGCTCAATGTCTAGGCCGACTAAACCTGGCCTTTTAAACCTGGGCTTGGGCCAGCTAAAAAATACAATAAAAACCTCACACTTCCATTAAAATGGTACTGGAACTGGAAGCCTGTTATTTCCTTGTACCCAGAGAACTATAAGGTAACGCCAAAAACAAAAAGAAATAAAGTCCATTGCACAAGCAGACATAGGACTCCCCAGTCCTCTCATGCAAACCTTTTCCACCCCCGACCCCGCATAAGGGGTCAAAGTTCACCTCAGTTCAGCTTTAGAAAAATACCAAATAAAGAGCCTCTTCAGCTTCCACCCATGTTCGCAAATTTAAAGTCTGCCCCCTGGTGGCTTCATCTGAGAGCGGCCCATACAAACACCGGGCTGGAGATGAGGGAGGGAAAGGGGTGGCGTTGAGTCTGTGTGTGTGCGTGCGTGCGTGTGAGTGTGTGTTTGTTTGTGTGAGCGTGCGTGTGTGTGTGTATGAGTGCGTGTGTGTGTGTGTGTGTGCGTGCATGTGTGTTTCTCAGGAGAACCCGGGCGTGGTCCCGGCGGTGCTGCGTTGGCGCAGGTGCGCCAGGCTGTGCATGCGTGTGCTGGCGGGTCGGAGCGGAACGCTGCAGCCCTGGGCCTGGGGGAAGCGCTGGTGGTACCGGTCCAAACGCAGGTACTTCACCGTCACCAGCTTACCTGCGGACAGCGAGCAGCGCGTTAGCTCAGCACTCCGACACGGAACACGACACAGAACACAACGTTAAAGGAACACAACACGGAACACAACGTTAAAGGAACACAACACGGAGCACAACGGTAAAGGTGAAGTTTAACTATAATGGGGAATTCTTCAGCCTAAGCTCAGAATGGACCACTAATGTTATTAAGCCAGAAAAGCATCAGATTGGAAGTGAATCTATTTTTTTTTTATTCCTTAATTTTCACTTCATTCCTGGAATCTGGAATGCCCAGAGGCATCCATCTGACTCAGCGCTGCCAGACCGTGGACAGAGCAGCAGCCTGAGCAGGAGACTGAGCAGCAGTCTGAGCAGGAGACTGAGCCGCAGTCTGAGCAGGAGACTGAGCCGCAGTCTGAGCAGGAGACTGAGCAGGAGACTGAGCAGCAGTCTGAGCAGGAGACTGAGCAGCAGTCTGAGCAGCAGACTGAGCAGCAGACATAGCAGGAGACTAAGCAGCAGCCTGAGCAGGAGACTGAGCAGGAGACTGAGCAGCAGACTGAGCAGCAGACAGAGCAGTCAGAGGACTGCACATCTCACAGCTATCTGCACAAGCCTGCTAACAAACTCAATGAAGAGCTCATTCAGCCCGCGTGGCGTCAACCTCACCGTCAAACCAGGAGCCGTGGAGCGCCTTGAAGGCCTTCCCAGAGTGCTCGGCAGACAGACACTTCACATAGACGCATCCCTACGGAGACAACGGGAAGAATTTGCAATCGCGTGTGTATTTCAGTTGACAAAATGCCATTTAATACACTCAAAATGCGTCCTAAATGAAATGTAATGATAAAAAGACACTTTTATTATGCTTCTGACGCAAAGTCACTCACCTCTCGCGAATTTTTGTCAACAGCAATATGGACGATCCCGTCGTTGTCGCTGCACTTCTCCAGGATGGCTTCGTGGATGGCCAGGTGCCAGTTTTCCCCCACCTCCCTGCGGGGAGAGAGCAGAGTTCAGCCAGTCCGATCACTTAACGGACGAACTACAGCCCGATACAGCTCACCGAAACAGACGTACAAAATCTAAACAACGGTTTAAATTTGAACAGTCACAGCTGCAATCGTAGCTGCTGAATCTTTCAGGCCTCCAGACGAAAGGCTCACTCACATCACCGGGTCGAACATGTTGCGAATCTTCAAGCACGGGGTCAGGCTGTTCGGCGGAGAGTTCCTCCTGTCCAGCGGGAAGGCTGGGAAGAGCGACAGGAACGTTTCAGGAAAACTCATCGTCTGACGCGGTTTCACCTTCACATTCATCCCCGTTCTCTCGGGATTAGGACCAGGGACGAGGGGCAAACAGCTTCACTCTGACCCTCAGCTGCCAACAACCACATAGTGAGCTCCACAACGTTTGAGACAAAGACTTTATTTATTTATTTTTTTTTTTCCCGCTGTACTCCACCATTATAGATTTTTATATACTTTGCTTTTCACCATGTAGTAAGAACAGCACTTTCTACACATAGCGCCCTCCCCCGTATGGTACTGTACTGTAAATTTTACATGCAGAAACCAAAGTGCAGAAATATGCAATTAAATAGTAGTGTATTTGCAGCATGCGCCCTTTAACAACACTTTAATTGTCTCATTACACATCTAAAATAGTGCAGAACAGCCAAGTCAAGAAAAAAAGGCCAGTTTTCACAATAAAAGCCACAAGCCGACCAGCGGAGGCCCAGCGGAGGACCAGCGGAGGCCCAGCAGAGGCCCAGCAGAGGCCCAGCAGAGGCCCAGCAGAGGCCCAGCGGAGGCCCAGCGGAGGACCAGCTGACCTTTGCCCTGCCACACTTTTGACGGAGCGCCGCACATCTTGTCGCAGCTGAGCGAGGGCGGAGTCCAGCGCCACACCAGGAAGTCCTCGCCGCCGACCCTCTGGGTCTCCGTGCGAACGCGGGACTCGTTCGCCGAGAGAAAGGCCACTGCCCGGTCCCACACTCTCTTCATCTTCCTCCTGTAAGCCACAGGACAGCAACCTTCCTTAAAAAATGTAACTGCCATACATGGGTGGTCTTTAAAGCATTTGTAAAACGCGCAGACAATGCCTTATTGTTTTAGCAATATATCCAGATGATATGTTTTCACAAATGCATCATGAATGACAACTGAAGGTTTTGAGGCTAGTTGCCATGGTGGATTTGTAGCGTGTGCATCCGAACCCAAAACCCATTGATTATGTTAATTTTCTGTTCTCCCCCCAATTTGGGATGCCCCATTATAACCAATTCAAAATATTGGTGCCAAATCAAAGTGCTTTCACAACCTCCGCATATAAAGTAGAACACTTTCAAAATTTGCAAGAACCTTGCAGCCCTAGTAAACAGACATTTTCTTTTTTTCTTTTTGGACAAAGCTCTTCAAGCACACTTTCACAACCTCCACATTTAAAGTAGAGCACTTTCAAGATCTGCAAAAAGACCCTGGGGCCCTAGTTAACAGGCTTTTTTTTGTTGTTGGACAAAACCCGTCAAGTGCTGCAATATAAACGTGCAAGGAGGCCAGGAGTGGCCAGGCAGAGCACAGGTAGTAGAGTGAAGGTACAGGACGGCTCACCTGTCTGGAGGCTGCACCAGGGAGTCCCGCACGTGGGGGATGGGCAGGTAGGGCTGGAGCTCTTTGTTCTCCTGGCAGGCTTCACTGTGACTCCTCAGCACGTCGATGATCCTCTCCACCATGTCGTACATCCGCCTGGTCTCCTCCTCCTCCCTCCTCCAGCGGTGCTTCATGTAGAACAGGACGCCCAGCACTGCTCCAACACCTGGAGAGAGATTTAAAAACACAACGAGAGTTATGAAGCCCCAATGGACGCTGGCACAGCAGTGCTGGGATGCCAGTGAAACGCGCAGGACTGTGGCTGCAGAACCGCTCCAAACTGGAGGGGGAGGGGTGCTGGACCTGTGGTGAGACCGGGCCGGGGGGGGGGGGGGGGGGTCGGCCACTCACCCGCCAGTAAGAGCAGCACCTGATGGATGACCGCGAAGAAGGCCCTTCGAAAGCGGCAGGCGAAGGACATGTCGGGGTGCGTGGACTCCAGACGCGTGACCCCCAACATGTCCGTCACGGGCTCCTCAGAGTCGCCCCCAATCAGCCTGCGAACGCCACAGGCGGGAGAGAGTCGTGGGCGGAACACGATTCCCGCAATGGGTCATATATAAACGCGTCATAGCACATAACACACATTATATTTCGCTTTCCATGCACGGGTGTATCGACAAGGAATAAAGTGGGAAATCAGATCTGGTGCTCCCGATTTAGGGAAGTTTTCCGGTTACCGTATTCCGACGTCCTCTCCGGCCCGGATGATCCACTCCAGGGCCGGGGCCACAAACGGCTCGTAGTCCGAGTCCAGAAGCTGGAAACACACAGGGCCACAACTTTCAGTGAGCTTCAACAGTCACACATAATAATGCTGGGGCACAATCAGCTGGCAACGGTGCAAACTGACAGGAAAACGATTCTATTCACACATTCAACAGCCCATTTCTTTCATATTTATTACGATTTCTCAATTCCCAAGATAATGCAAATTCAAATTAACGCGCCATTCTTAATTTGTTACATTTTAAACTGAAATTAATGCTTCTCCACATCCACGGTCAAAATGAAAGGAGCCCAGATAATACAGGAAAAATTATATAAGCACATAATTATATGCTAATATAAAGAATAAACATTAATAAGTTAGGATTGCTTTTGTAAAAAGCAGAAATGAAGCCTTACCATGATATAGTCAGATGCTTCGGCAAGAGAAAGGCTTCGGTTGAGATGATGGTTCTCATCACCGCAGTCATGATCACCTACAAAAAATGCAAATCTAACATTAAGTACCTTCGTGCCAGTCAACGGCATTAAAATGTGCCAATACCACATCGCCAGTGAAGCAAGCGAGAGAGCTAGGCAGCTCAGATTCTGCAGCGGTACACCAAATCTCTCCATGGTCTTTAAAAAGGGTTTGAACCAGACTCAGTGTTCATGGCCAGGGAGAACTGACACTTCGTGAGTACAGCACCTTATCTGACCCGTGCAGTGCAGCTGTTCCAATGGCCTTTGGAATACTCTCATTGAGTGTCACCTTGGTTAAAAGCATCAGCCAAATGAAATGTAATGTTAACAGCCAGGGCAGCCACCCGAGGGACCATTTTGTCCAGCAGGAGTCCCATGCCCAGTGTGTCTGGGCCTTCCTAGGTGGGCCTCCTAGTGACAGCCAGCGTGTGCTCTCACTTTAAACCAGAGCGCAAGCTAATCGGCTCTCTCCCGATTTCACAGGGAAAACTGCAGCGGTCAGCAAAAACACAAAATCGGGAGAAAATAAAGAGTGGAAAAAATCCTTTAAATGATGGATTGCCAGAACAGCAGGGCGAGCTCAGAATATGAATATTAAGGGTTCACTTCAGAAACCTTCACCTGTGTCTTACTCTCAAACACAGGCTGTTTTTTGGGTTCAATAATCCACATTGCACAGATCTCAACACAATTTGTGCCTTTATTTTTGGAAAAGAAATCATGCAGTGATTAATAAATCACTGCTTAATAAATAGCACTTCTACCAATAAAGACTTTTATAAAACATTAATACAAACAAGACCTAGATCCATTCTTCACTTTAAGACAAGTTACTTGTGCCAGCAAGCGAATTCACTACACATGAAGAAATAAACAAAAATTACCAGCAATCTTTGCCAGGTGGTCGTGCAGGTGAAGCAGGACTTTGAGAATGAGGTCTTTTTCTTCACCAACCTGAAAATCAACACATGAGTACAGGTAGGTCATGTGGTGTGTGACCCTACGTACAAGTCAACTGATAGGTAGGCCAATTCAGACCATAACATTCATATATTTCACAGGAATATCATAAATCATAACATGAATTACCTTCGCATATTTGATATTAAACTTGCATTGTATTAAACTTGCATTGTATCATAACATGTTTTTATGCATATATATATTTTTTTTTTTAACCCTGCAGAAATCAATAACGTTTTGCACCTAGCCAAACACATTTAGGTAAACCTTTTCACACAACATGGTAACAGATAATAAACACTCACATAAGCACTGTCAAATGCAATGCCAAACGGATGGTTCAGAACTGAAAGAGAGAAACATGAGACCATTAGAGGCACACAAATATACAGCAATGTAAGGAAATCACAGCCATACCGGATCCAAACCTACAATGAAGCTGTTCTTTTCACAGACGTGAGTGCTTTCAGGAGCCAGAGCATTTATGTAGATGGTGATAGTGGAGTGCAAGTAGTCTGTGGTCTTTGAGTCACTGTCTGACTATGGTACACTCACCTGACCTGCATCTCGCTAAAGACTAAAGTAGGAGTGGGGGGGGGGGGGGGGGTGTACTCCATTAACTTAACTCATGTAAAATCTGCGGCCAGACTGCGGCCTAGACATAACGACTAAGTGCCCGTACCACCTGTCTCCAGAACATACCCCGTCCAACTTTACATTTTTTATTTTTAAAGTAAACAACCTGTGAGAAAAATTTCATATTTAACCGTTGAATTCCAGTTTAGAAAAATGCTTTTTTCTCCCATTACACATAATGACTTAAATACAGTTAACTGCAAATGCGAGTCAAAACCTCTGAAAAAAGTAACCGGCACACAACCAGAACACGGATGCTACCACCGTATGAGATGCCAGTCCCGACTATAGTCACGATAAGCGCAATATTCTTAAAACCGCGTCTAGAAGGAGATTTAACCGGCGTACCGAGGACAGACGTCTCCCAGCCCAGAGTGCGGCGGATTGCCCGGTCCCTCAGTCTCAACCATCACGACCTCGCCGCAATTAGGCCGGCTTAGCCCGTCTGTGACCTAGATGTCTCCCACACGCTCTTCGGCTAAAAGCAGCTCTGGGAACCTCGGGCACGCTACAGGGCCGTTATTCATCATTTACTTCCTCTGCCATCATGTAAACAGGCTTCGTCTGCGTCTCAGAAAAAATGGGCTTGAAAACTCCCGCCATAATATCAGGCTATGGGGTCTAATGGGAGATCGAGCCGCTGCTTTTACACTTCTGTTGCCAACTGACTGCCCTATCATATGGACGAGGCCCCCGCGAAAAGCACACGTTTCTCACAAATAAAATACAAGTTCGGGCAGAGCAGGTTCGTTACCTGTATGTTTACCTCCATCAGAACAGCTGGCACGAGTCATATTATGTTTAAGTCAACCGTGCATGTTTTTAAAAGTCACAACATGCCGTTTCGCTCGTAACATCAGGTTCAGTCCTGAATTGACTGTCAACTTCCACCGTGCCAACTTAGCATTTAGCCAATAAAGCACCTTTATACATGGTTTCAGTTAACATTCAAAAGATTGAATAAACATGTATAATAACAGAGTGCTGTCAGTGGATTGTAGCAGATAAGAATAACTTTAAAACGGAATAAAAATACATCAATGCAGGGTTAAATCTGGGTTGCCAGAGCAATTATTGCACTGACATAATCAATGTAGCCTATCAGCCAAACGAATGAATAAATAGCCAACTAAGAAAAAGGGGCTGCAAACCAGAGAGCACATAAACAAAAGCATGCAGCATGATGTGTAACCAACTTGCTGTAAATTTACACGATGAAGGAAATTCACGTTCATTTTGACGGCGGGTTGTTTAGTCGTTAGGCGTGATTTGTGTTAACGGAACTCATACGTTTGTTTCCGGTCGGGCAAGCCAAATACTTACCGACAGCATCCACCTCAGAAGCGCCTCGCATTCGCAGGTACATGAGACCCAGCGACACGAAGAAGAGACAGGCGGTCGTCAAGAGGAACATGGACAGGTAGTGGGCACTGACGCCGCCCGTAGCCGACACCCCATCTCTTTTAAACTGCTGGAGCAACTCCTCCTCCGGAACGGGCAGCTTCCGCGGCCGCGTCGACGGGATGGAGGCATGGTTCGCGGCCGTGTGGTTGGAGTGGTTAGGTCGGTAGGTCTCAGAGGGACTGTGGTAAGAGTATAAATGTGGTCTGATCCCGACACTGAATCTATTGCTGCTGCCGCAGTCCCTACGACTGACGTGGTTGTTGCCGTAAGAGGAAGGACTCCAGTTAACGTTGCTGTTCTCCCCGACACTTTCTCCCATAATGGCGGAGACGGATCCTGGTCTCCTGGGGTAGCTAACGTTACGGTTTCGCAAGCCGCTAGCCAAAGTAGATTCGGCTTGGCCGGTCGTCCTCGTGCCCTCTTCGTTCCCCCGGTCTCCCACAACGTCTAGACAACTTGTGCTAGCCTCGTCATTTAATTTAATTACACCGCCTCCCGTCTTTTCCCGGTCGGTCTCCACCCCCTTTGAACATGTATGGGGAGCTTGTGGCGATTTAGCCTGTCTCCGTCTGGAACTTAGTCGGCGATCGCACAGCCTTTCCTTCGGCTTTATATCCTCATCCTCTTCATCCGAGTCGGAGTAATCCGCTCCGAGTTTGCTACTGTTCAAGGAACCACTGCTGCCATTCAGAGTCACAACGTCCCTCTCTACCTGATCCTCACCATACTCTTCCTCATCCGTGCCTCCTGAACCCCTTTCTTCCGCGTCTTTATCCAGGGAGATCCCGATGCTCGATTTTCCCCGGGTGCTCCACCAGGGTGACCCCGAGCCGCCTCTCCGCTCAACCAGGATTCCAAAACTGGAACTGCTAATATCGTTACCCCCACTGTGGCTCCTGCCAGTAGCTGTGGGTGTTCCTGTAGGCCGTGATGGCTGCTGTTGTAAATGTCCGGGACCTCGATCTCTCCTGCCGCTATGTGGAGGTCCTCCTTTCGTCTGGGTAACTTCAACGTCCGATTCATCGGAACTGAACCCCAGGACGAACTTGCTCCCACCGCCCGTCAGCTTTTCGCTTGGAGAGCCGGGGCTCCGGACGCTTTTGATGTGTGTGACGTCACGGCTGGCGGGCCTGGCTCCAAGTCCAGCACCTCCCGCTGTTGTGTTGCCAATGCCACTACTGCTGCTGCTATTTATGCTTCCACTGTTGCGGATTTTGCCGGACCTGGTTCCACGTTGAGGCTCCTCCCGTAGTTTCTTGAGTTTTTTCAAGTACACGGGCCGTGTATGTTCTGTCACCGGGCCTGGTGTGAAACCGAGGCGCTTTAACTCTGAGAAAAGCTCTTCATCGGTTAGCTGTGCAGTCGCCATCTTCACTCGCAAACACACAGGGCGCACAAAGGAAGTGACGTAATTCACCAGCTGACCTAGAAAATGACCCGTTTTTAACAAAGATACTACAGAGAGGATGTGTCACTCCGTATCTCGTCGAGCGCCCCTACCACAAGTACGTGCAAACAACCTCTAAATGACTGGGCGAGATGAGGCTAAATGTTTAACGTCGCACAGTACTTTATTTTGCTCTGAAGTATTTGATCTTTGTTTTCCTCATGATCTGTATATATCGATCTAAGTTTACATACACCTTAGCCAAATCCATTTAAACTCAGTTTTTCACAATTCCTGACATTCAATCCTAGTAAACATTCCCTGTCTTCTGAAATGTCAGAATAATAGTAGAGAGAATGATTTATTTCAGCTTTTATTTCTGTCATCACATTCCCAGTGGGTCAGAAGTTTACATACACTCATTACATTACATTACAGGCATTTGGCAGACACTCTTATCCAGACGCTCTATACCAAATACTAACACTCTGTTGGTATTTGGTAGCATTGCTTTAAATTGTTTAACTTGGGTCAAACGTTTCGGGTAGCCTTCCACAAGCTTCTCACAATAAGTTTCTGAAATTTTGGCCCATTCCTCCTAACAGAACTGGTGTAACTGAGTCAGGTTTGTAGGCCTCCTTGCTCGCACACGCTTTTTCAGTTCTGCCCACAAATTTTCGATTGGATTGAGGTCAGGACTTTGTGATGGCAACTCCAATACCTTGACTATGTTGTGGTTAAGCCATGTTGGCACAACTTTGGAAGTACGATTTGGGTCATTGTCCATTTGGACAAACCATTAGCGACCAAGCTTTAACTTCCTGGCTGATGTCTTGAGATGTTGCTTCAATATATCCACATAATTTTCCTTCCTTATGATGCCGTCTATTTTATGAAGTGCACCAGTCCCTCCTGCAGCAAAGCACCCCCACAACATGATGCTGCCACCCCTGTGCTTCACGGTTTGGATGGTGTTCTTCGGCTTGCAAGCCTCACCCTTTTTCCTCCAAATATAACAATGGTCATTACGGCCAAACAGTTCAATTTTTGTTTCATCAGACCAGATGACATTTCTCCAAAAAGTGAGATCTTTGTCCCCATGTGCAGTTGCAAACTGTAGTCTGGCTTTTTAAGGCAGTTCTGTAGTAGTGGCTTCTTCCTTGCTGAGCAGCCTTTCAGGCTATGTCGTTATAGGTCTCGTTTTACTGTGGATATAGATACTTTTGTACCTGTTCCCTCCAGCATCTTCACAAGGTCCTTTGCTGTTGTTCTGGGATTCATTTGCACTTTTCGCACCAAAGCACGTTCATCTCTAGGAGGCAGAACGCCTCTCCTTCCTGAGCGGTATGACGGCTGCGTGGTCCCATGGTGTTTATACTTGCGTACTATTGTTTGTACAGATGAACGTGGTACCTTCAGGCGTTTGGAAATGGCTCCCAAGGATGAACCAGACTTGTGGAGGTCCACAATTTTCTTTCTGAGGTCTTGCCTGATTTCTTTTGATTTTCCCATGATGTCAAGCAAACAGGCACTGAGTTTGAAGGTAGGCCTTAAATACATGCACAGGTACACCTCCAATTGACTCAAATAATGTCAATCAGAAGTTTCTAAAGCCATTACATCATTTTCTGGAATTTTCCAAGCTGTTTAAAGGCACAGTCAACTTAGTGTATGTAAACTTCTGACCTACTGGAATTGTGATATAGTGAATTAAAAGTGAAATAATTGTTGGAAAAATTACTTGTGTCATGCACAAAGTAGATGTCCTAACTGACTTGCCAACAGTACAGTTTGCTAACATGAAATCTGTGGAGTGGTTAAAAATTAGTTTTAATGACTTCAACCTAAGTTTATGTAAACTTCCGACTTCAACTGTGTGTGTGTGTGTATATATATATATATATATATACTCAACTACCGTAGTTTGATTTGGCTAACAGAGCTGATTGGTCATGTCAGGTGAGCTGGGTGTTCGCAAATGCATTACAACCTAGCATATGGGGTTAGTGGTTAGCAATCCGTACTAACAAAAGATCACTCCTTATCTTCAAACGAGCAATAAATATTTTTTCTGAACCAAATGCTGTTCCTTCTTTGTTGTCTGACACTTGATACTGTTTTATACACTAGAAAAGTAGAAGGATTGCCTGGTCTGGTTCACAACTGGTTCAGGACATACCTACAGGACAGGAATTACTTTATCTCTACTGATAACTTTGTTTCTGAAAAAGTCATCATTTCATGTGGACTTCTGCAGGGTTCAATCCTCAGTCCTCTTCTATTCAATCTCTATTTTCTCCTCTTGGGCATACGATACAAAATAATAATAATAATGTACTGTACCATAACTATGCAAGACGATACACAGCTCTATATACCTCTCTCCCCTGATGACCTTGGTCCCATGGACACACTTGTTCAAAGTATTGAGGACATAAATGATTGGAGGTCCTAGATGAATAAATAAACACAGATAAAAATGAGAACTATTTAGATTTATTAAATAAAGACTGAATCTCACACTATCAAGACATACAGTATGTTTACCCCATTGATGTACTGTATGTTTTTGGGTCAGATAAAGTTTATCCAAATAAGTAAAATAGTAGCGTACAATTTTTTACAATATAAAATGATAATTATACATACTAATAATAATTATTTTCAGTAAACTGCACTACGTTCTTGGAAGACTTCAGGAAGCTAGTGCTGAAATTAAATTAAATACGCATGCTTTCTAGTCGCACCCATCTAGACCATACGAAAACACAACCTCAAGAATGTACTTGTGCCTAGAAACGGCAAGGCACATTTTGTGATTGGCTGTAAAATATAAAGAGGCGTGACATGACGGCGCATAAACTCCTTCTCGGTGTACTTTCGCTTTACTGTAAGCGCGGACGTTGAAGTGAAGTCGTAGTTAACTACCTTTCTCGCACGATCACCGAATTTATTTTCCTGAAGCAAGAAAATATAACAAAAATGAAACTCCTACTGTGCCTCGCCATGCTCGCAATCGCGTTGATCAGCGTGAATGGAGTACATTGTAAGTATTAAAATTAATTATTACGTTTATTGTTGTTTTTCAAATGTGTCTTATCACCATCGTCTTGACTCTTGACTTGACTTATTTCTAGACTTATTTACCACGGGGATCATGACAGTATATATAGCCTAGTAAACATTTTTACCGAAGTATTTATGTAGGCTAGTCTAATATTGTTATCCCTAGTTTTAATAACTGACTAGTTTAACGCTGAAGTCACACACCTTTGTCCAATGTACGATTGCACGGTGTCAACTGAACAGCGAAGGCCACCAGCTGCGCAGCAGAAATGGAAGGTTGTGTTTTTGTTCGTTGTAGTTCACAATGAGCCACGGATAAATCGCAATACAATTAATTTAAAAGAGAAAATCGTTTTTGGATTATATTGAAAAAAAAAACTTTGCAAATAGATTATTGAATGTAGTACCTACTCAGAATAGTGCAACGTTTGCCTATTTGCTTTCTTAAACTCAGGATCTAATCGGAATCACTAGCAAGCGTTTTTATAGAAGATTGTGATCTCTATGTATCTATACCTAATATATGTACCTAATAATAATATATACCTAATCAAACGAACGGCCACTGCGTCCTAACACCGCGTTGCCACCAATCAGAGTCAGTAAACAGTTGGTTGGAAATCCCCAAATCTACTTTCATTTTCAGTGCGCTAGGCCTAGGCTACTGAAGCATTCAGACGGGAGAGAAAAACTCCACATAATGTATGTAGGTTATGCACTGGCAGTCGATATCCACGTTTCCAGCAGGTTTATTACAATCGGATTACAATTCTATTCGCTATTGACTTGACCTGATCTGGAAAGTCCCGAACCGAAAACAATCTTGGGGCGTAAACCTCAAGAAATATGTGATTCCTTCGTGACATGACAGTCATTTCAAGACCTTGCCAAGTGCCATCACAAAGCATGTCATACCAAAGAGCTCCAAATCAATAACTGGTTAATGATTGGGCGTCCAAGCAGCAAATTGTGACATTTGAAACATTTTTGTATACTTAAATTATATTTTTAGTACACTTCAGTATACAGTTTTTTTTGTTTGGCTCTCAGGAAGTTAGTCTATTTTTGTAGCATTAAAAACACTATTGACTTTTGCCAAGCAATAACACTATAGATACGTTTTAGATGTTTTGGGCTATCTATGAATTAACATAATACATATCTAGACAGAAAATTCACAGGATTTCCCATGCAGTAGGCAATGTCTGGATCAGTTGTATGTTATCTATGCTTAACTCTCCCACATCTATGGCGTTATATAGCGATCTGTGTATCTATTGATTTAGGTGTCATTTTCTTATCAGCATAAATAATAGCCTATAGCAGTGGTCATTTATCCCGGTCCTGGATAACCACTGAGTTTGCTGGGTTAATTTAATTACCCAGTTACTTAAAATATTGTTAAATTAATTACTTTATGTCTCAGTTAATACAGGTTAATACCCAATCAATCCGCATCACCTGATTTTTTGGATTTGAGCTGGTCGCTCATTTAATCTGAAAGCAGAAATCAGCTTGAGGAGTTGAGCGGTGTTCGTGTGACAAAATGGCTTCTTTGACCATAAACTTTTCATGAGGGGTGGAGCTGACGTCATTGGCCGCTTGCCCACGTTCCGCATCTGCCAGCGTGCAGAGCAGTTTACTGTGGCATGTTTCGCTTCTTCAGATCTCCCATGATTCTTTGCAATCATTGGGCATAAAAATATCAGTTTGCTCATTTCCACCAAATAGACAAGTTGTGAGGCCATTCCATTTTCTAAATAAGTGTTACTCCAGCTAACATGGTGCAGGAAAAAAAATCAGTTTTGCTTGGACTTGTGCTTTCCAAATGCAAAGTAGGAGTGGAAGAATGTGGTGGTTAAATGGAATCCTCCCTATTACCTGTAGAATTAAGAGAGTGCTTGCATTACGTTATTATAGAATTAATTTCATTTTAAAATATATTTTTTAAACAATGCAGACTATACATTTGAACTAGTAATGTTATTACTGGGGAATTTCTTCATTTTAAGGATGCTGATTCCTTGTGAGTTAAACAGCTACAGCTGCTAACCAGGAAGTTGATTTTAATCGTGCCTAAGCTCGATAGCTGCTGATTGGCATTATTTGACTTTAGAAGTAAGAGACCACACTGATTAATTAATTTGTGTGTGTGGGCTAGCTGCATAGTGTAATCTATTATAAAAGTTGCAAAATGAGCAAAGTTTACATGAAGCTCCAGTTGTATAAAATGTACTTTGTAAAAATTCAAAAGCTTGTGTAATTATACCTCGGATAAGTGTCTGCTAACTGCCTGTAATGTAAAAGTGTGTAAAATGTGTGTGTTCATGTGTGTGTAAGAACAAACCAAAAATCTGAGAGAAATAAAGACTGGCCAGAAGGTCGACAATAAAATGCACTGTACTCAGTAACTTAAAAGCAGCTCGTTCCTTTGCGACTGCCTCTTTGAAATTAGAAAAATAAAAATCTGTTAATTTGGTTTTTGTCCCTCCCCCTCGCCCAGCTGCTCCGAAGGTCCAGGTGTACAGCCGTAACCCTGGGATGCTCGGCGTGGGCAACAAGCTGATCTGCCACGTGAGCGGGTTCCACCCCCCCGACATCAAAATCCAGCTGATGGAGAACGGGCGGGAGATCCCCAATGCCGTGCAGACCGACCTGGCCTTCGAGCAGACCTGGCAGTTCCACCTGACCCGCAGCGTGGACTTCACCCCTGTGGAGGGCAAGGAGTACTCCTGCGTCGTCAAGCACCAGAACGACCCCGCCAAGCACTACCAGTGGGGTGAGAGAGCCGGCGAAGCCTCGGCCTGCCATTGGCTGTGTCAGAACCACGGACATGCATATTTGACTAGACGGGCAAGCACGCCTTCAGCTAACCTGAGCTTGTGAAGTCCCTGAAGTAAACCTGTACTGCGTGTGTTGAGGGCAAAACACTGGCGCTCCTATTACAATGAATGAGGAAAATCTGACTTTTGAAGTCAAAATAAAACTTCCCTGATCTTATTTTGAAACTCGATTAACGATTGTTGAAAAGCAGACATATAATAAAATATGCACAGTTTAATAAACATTTTCCCTTATGGACCAAAACCAAAGCCATTGTTTCACAAACTGCTACACAAATTTCTGATCACAAACAATGAACCAATGAGGTGTTCTTTGGCAGTTGATCACCTTGGTTCTAAACATTGAATTCAAAGGGCAGCCCGCTCCTTTGCCCTCAAGCATGCGCAGTAGAGGCTGTTTCCCATTACATCCTAGGCTTCACCGCCTGGCAATTCAGGTTAAGTACCTTGCTCAGGGGTACAACGGCAGTGTCCTACCCAGGAATCGAACCTCTGACTTTTTGGTTACAAGCCCAGTTCCTTACCCACTGTGCTACACTGCCGCCCTATATACACTCTATGGCCTGGCCCCTCCTACCCTCTCAAGTGCAGCTAATAGCGGTCAGAGGTCTATAGTTAAGATGTACCAGCGTGTAGATGGGAAATGAGACTGATTTCCTTCTATTTCTCTTTTTTTTAGAGCCTGACATGTAAGGCTGGAGGACCGAACCCCACAGGTGAGCGTGCTTGTATCTATGGTCATGTTTGTGGCATTATCACATCGTGACTCTAGCAGATTTCTATGGTGTTACTGTGTCCACCGCGGTAATAGCATATGATACGGCACAAGGGTTCCTGCACAAGACAAGCGTGGTATCTTGTGGGTTGGTGTGGTTGGGGTTAGGGCTTGAGTGTGAGTCGTTGCCGTGTATTTATTTAAATTGTTTTTTAAAATTATTTTTTTCCAGGTTGCAGTACCTACGGATGAATTCCACAGTACATTCCAAATGACTACCGAGTGTACTACAGCCTGAGACCCAGCCATTTTGATGCCTGTTCAAATTTCTACTCCTGAACATTGGGCCGTTTTCAGTGCCCATTATGAATGAAGAATTAAAGGCACACTATGCAGGATTTTTACCTTAAATATTATAAAATAACCATTCTAAGGCATATCTATGATGCACTGACAACCCCTTTACACACTTTTGCAAAATTTGTGCACCTTTTACCTGTATTTGTTATTCTATTATGTGTTTGGGAGGGGTACGTTGCCTGTGGTATGGGATCAGAGTTGAGCGGAGTGTTTGTTGCTAGCTAGCTGGGTAGTGCCCAGGTACAGCGAAGCAAAGAGACGAGCCAAAAGGGCTCATTCAAGAACTAGATATAACAGTGAAATTACCTTTCAGCCGAAGTTCAAATGGAGGTGTGGTGTCAGCTGAAGTTCGCTATGCAGCTAGCTGTGCTAGGTAGCTAGATGACTGAAGTCAGATACTCGGGGTGAGTGGGTAACGTTGAACATGGAGGAGGCGACTTCTTTGATTGTAAGCACAGGCTTAAAAAATCCTGCATAGTATGCCTTTAAGATTTCATTCATTTTCTTTCGTTCAAATTCCCGGAATAAATTCAGACAACTTTCTGATTCTTATAAATAAAGCACATAACAAACTCTCAAGTTAATCCAAGAACATATTTTGATAAACAGAATGTGTAATTTCCTAATTGCAATGCTTTCATGTGCAATTCAAATGAAAATAAAATGCAAATTTAGAAAGTGTAGTGGATTTATTCGAAGCAGACAACAGTTAATCTTGGTGGTGGTGGTTTTGCTATATAAGAAATTTAAAAGTAAGTTTAGATAAGTTCTTGTTAAGATAAACATAAGATAGATGTTTTAGGTCTTTTAGATCTTTAGATTTTACTGTGGTTATTCTTTTTTATGAATATTGGTTTATTTCAGACTTTCTTATTTTTCAGAGCTGCAGTTATTACATGTGCTGAAAAGACAGACCTGTTTAACGTGTTTTACACTGCATTACGCACATAGTAGTTCTGAACAGTTAATGCAGAAATTTGTGTTTATAATGACTACATCTTGTTCTATGAAGGAAACCACACAGTGAAAACATTTGGTTGGATGTCCCACATAATTATAAAAATCCCCTGTGCCTGTTGTATGTTTCATTTGTCATGCTAATCATATTGTTGGAGAGTCATTTTTTCCAAGTTAGTTCAAAGCTGCAGGTAGATATTTGTTAAACATATGTAAAAAATTAATTAAAAAACACTGCTAATGATTGTATCAGGGAAGATTTCTTTCTATGTGTTAAGTCGCCCAACTGGATTTTAACAGCAGTGGTCATAAGATTGTCCTCAACATTGGCTAAATTTAAATTCCTCTAAATTAAAGTAGATGTAAATTATGAATCTTCCACTTTGTGGTGGGAAATTGTGGCATCTTTTCACATCCCTGAACAACATCAGCTGTCCTGAATCTATGAGAGATGCTTCTTGACCATCGTGTTGTTGACACTTGAAGTAATATGTAATTTGGGTTCCCAACCAATCACATTGTACAATTCAAAAGCAAATTGGCATGTCAATGTGTTAACGTCCGTCAAGTCAGAAATCATGTAGGGTCATCCACATGATATTCCTAAGAGTAAGTTGCCTTTGTCTTCACTGTCCAGCTGTAAGTGTATTTGGGTAATTTAATAAAAACCACTGTGTGTGACTTCGTGTTCGTTTCGTTGGCACCTTGTTCCGCTGAGTCTCACCTCCAGGCTGTGGACACAATTCCCAGATTAGAACCTACAGAGTACACCTACTCCCACCTGTACGTACACACACACATACACACACCTACCTCCCACCTGTACGTACACACACACATACACACACCTACCTCCCACCTGTACGTACACACACACATACATGCACGCGCACACACACACACACGCACACACACACACACACAGACAGACACACACTCACACACGCACACACGCACACACACTGATCTTCTTTAGGCACCTCTGTTTTGCGGCCTTCCAGAAGGCCCACCGCCTTCGCGGACCTTCCGCCTCCTGCACAGTTCCGGTTATGTCCCCCTCGCTCTTTCCCTCCTCCCCGCCTTTCTCTTCCTCGCTGTCGTCCCCACCTTTCTGTTCTTCCTGCTCCCGCTCGTTCTCTGGATCGCGCTGACGCTGGGTCTCTCTGCCTGTCCTCTCACATGACCGTGATCTTCTGCAGTTCAGTCAAGATCTCCTTGTGGTGCTCATATAGGGCCTTTCTCCAGCCCATCCATCCTCTTATCCATCAGTTGAATTCTTAGCAGGAACTGCTCTACCGTTTTCAGTAGATTAGCCTCCTGCTCTGTCCCAGTCTCCTAAGAACGGGATAATATGTACTGATGAGTACAGGGCATTTAGCCCATCTGGGCTACTGATCGATTTTTGTAAGGTCTGCAAATGTAACCATTTTGCTGATAATTATGATTTATGTAAATTAATTTGGATCTATTTTCTTTTTTACTACAGCACTGAAAATAAACGTTTAGGATTACGGACTGTGTCTTGGGCAATCTGGATTTTCAAAAAGCCTTTTAGCTGCCATATTGCATGTTAAAATATGCTACTTGCTGTTGAATCTCCACCCTTTCCTGATCTCCTGCCTTCCCCTCCGTCTCCATTTTTCTCTTTCGTATTTGTTTTGTATCTCTGATTTGTTAGTCTACTGTGTTCCCTTTAAGAACTGTGTGTAGTTCAAAATGGTTGGTGCAGTGGCCCTGTAGAAACTTCTGCCATTAGGTATAACATGCAATAGAAGCAGTAAAATGGCTGAATGATAACTGTGCATTTGTTTGAAGGGTGCACGTGCAGCAGAAGTGGCAAGCTTGTGTCGTTGGTGAACTTTTGGTGCCTCCGCAGTGTCTCCTCGCTCAGTTAAGTACGCTGGCGTTTTACCACGGAAGACCAGCTGAGCTTGTCGGGGCACATTGCGGAAACTCCCCGGTCCTGCAGATACTCCCTGCACAACATCAGTCAGATCCGCTCCTTCCTCACCCAAGAGGCCTCACAGCTGCGTATGCAAGCCCGTCCCTTACACAAAAAAAAACCACATGTTCAAAAACCACATGTCCAAAAACCACATGTGAACACCCAACATGTGAAAAGCACACATGTGAACTATAAAAGCAATCCCACTTATGAAATGGGAGTGGGAAAAGGTAACCTGTGGTATTTCATGTCACATGTTTTGTTCTCACGTGTAAATAGCCAATCATTCCATGTGACATTTTGACAAACACGTTTTATTCTGTGAAAGCAGTTGACTGCGTTCTTTTCATTAAGCTCCTTCAAAAATAGCTGATTTTAGATTAACTCATACGCACACAAGGCTTGATGGTTAACCTAGCTTGACTTGATCTACTGAAGCACCTGACAAGAGTGGTGAACGTGTACTGCCCAGGTTTCACCAAACATCGCCACATCGGCTGAGTATGTGGCCAAAAAGCCTCTGATGTCCTCCAACGCCTTACCCATCAGCCTTTGCAATGTTTCCGGAGCATCCTGAAGGCCCAAAGATAATCACAGTTAAGTCATTGAAGCCGAAGGGCGTTTGAAAGGCTGCGAGCTCATTGGCCTTCTCACTCCTTGGCATCCTTCACTGAGGTCCAGGGTGGAGATGAATTTGGCTCCCAGTCAGCTAACCTGTCAATCAGTAATTACATAATATTTACCTAAATGTTGTGTTTTATCTGCAATCTAATTTTGCATTTGTAAATTAGTAGGCCACATATTTCACTGCACACTGAGGGACAGTATAATCAGGGTACACACTTCAACAACATGAAATCATTTCTCAGTATATTACACTACCACCCATCACATGACATTACATACAATTTGCGATATTACTCACATTATCCTGGAACACGTGGATCTCTGCTAATATTGCCTTCTTCTGAGCCTACGTTCTGCAACACCGCTCAAAGTTGCACGTTGTCAGGAAGGGGAAGAGCATTGCATCTACTCAAAGGAAGAAAGTAATTCTATTTACTGTATTGCTGACATGTCAAACAACTGCCACACGGTGGCGACACAGTTCCACAATCTGGCTCTTTGTTCAGCAAATGGTCATGGAATTGGACTTCTTTTTAAAGAAGCGTAGAACAAATGCCCACGTCAGAAAATAAGTCATTTGAGCATCATATCCCACTCTTAATACCTTTTATTGTGTATTTCTTATCCATACAAAGGTTTACAATGGTAGGAATTCCCAAAGTTTTACATCAACCATAAAGATCATGCTACCAAAGTATTAAATTTGTACAAAAATACTTTACAGTTTGTAGTACTTGTTCATTATAAATAAAAATACAGTTTTGAGGGACTTGAATGTGATATTGATTTTTACCTTTATTGTACAATTTATATGGTACTTAGTTTCATTGGCAGTGCTAAAATCCAGTGAAATGTCTCAGTAGAAATGCGTATCTTATAGATAACAAATTAAGGTGCATTTGGTTGTACAGATATGTAAGCCATGTCACCACCAGTAAATGGTTAATACTTCAATAAATTATTTGTTAAAAAAAAGTAAATGCAAAAAGCAGCAGTTGTGTGTGTAAACTAATGGCAAGTAATCAATTCATGAGTAGTCCTGGGTAAATAAGATAAGACAAATTACCTTAAATGTAAACAGGTGGGAATAAACGCATCGCAGCTGAAGTGGACCACAACTAAAGTGTCTTCAAATGGTAAAAATGGAATAATCACATTCCTCTGCAAGGCCTCCTACTCACTAGCAGTTTTAGTTCAGAAAAGGTTTCGATCGTTGCTCCGAGGGGTTTTAAACTAAAATGTTGTTTTTTTTTGCAAACCCCTGATAGTGCGGACTTGTCAGGTTTAGAGGAGCTGAAATGGTTTTTCGAAACAGGTTTTAATGCTAGTGCGTACGAGGCCCAGATCTGAATTGAAGCAGTCCCCTTGAAAGTATGTGTGGATGAGAGGGATCCAGTTGATCCGTTACGGGTTTTAATGAAAGGGATCCAGTTGATCCGTTACGGGTTTTAATGAAAGGGATCCAGTTGATCCGTTACAGGGTTTTAATGAAAGGGATCCAGTTGATCCTTTACGGGTTTTAATGAAAGGGATCCAGTTGATCCGTTACGGGTTTTACTGTCTGCAATGAGGGCAGATGAATGGGTGTTGACAACAAGGATAACATCACTCACTGAAAGCCACTATTTTACACAAATGTGCTGGAGTGTTTGTTTTAAATTAGTTTTATTTTTTGTTTCCTTTGTGTGTTTTACTGCTGTAAAAACCTGTACGAAGAGTGAAATTATCCCAGATTCACGTTTAATTTTTATGCTTCAAATAAATTTTTTTGACAGTTCAGAAATTTTCCCCAACCCTGAATGCCAGTGAAAACACACAAGTGCCATTTTACAAATGACCCATATTTGTATAACAGCCTTTTGGGGCTCAGAAACACAATGAAACGTACAGAAACATACCTTTTTTTTTTCTTTTTTTTTTTTAAACAACGCCAGTTTCACATAGATTAGCATAATTGTCCATACCGTATTTACTCAAAGCAGGGGAAAAGTAGAAAGAAGAAAAGCAGAAATGTTTAGATTTAGGTTTTCATGTTCTGGTTGACTAGTTCATGCTTGTGTTGTTTTTTTTTTTTAAAGAGTTTTTGTGACAAGAATCAGAGGTTTGTTTTTCATTTCTTGATTTTCAGTGGGAACGTTGATCGGGATCACCACAATTGTTCGGGAAAGAAGTACAATAAACATGTGCACAGACGTCCTATTAGAAAATCTTCTGAGACACAGGGGTGTTCTGGGTAATTAGTGTCCGTTACATGCCCTTTTCCAGTCACCCCCTCGTCCCCCTGATTTAAAAAAAAAAAAAAAAAAGACAAACTTGATTTGTTTTTCCTCTCTAAAGAGAAGCAGGCAGCACTTTTAGTGCATCAGGTTCAAGTCAACTCAACCTCCATATTCAGCGAGGGTTCACGTGTGTTTTCCACACCCTCCCTCGTTTTCATTTGAGATGAAGCTACTCGACCCTCAACGTAATGGGCCTTCCCCGTGCCCTTCGCCCTGACCCCTCGTTTGTTTGGGTAAGGCTGCCCCCCCTCTCCTCTTGGCACCTTGACACCTCGACCGCAAGGTCACAAGATGGACGCACAGCATCCTGCAGATCTGCTGAAAGGACCCTGAGATTTCTAGCCAAGCAGCAGACCTCCAGTGCAGTGCATGCTGGGATTCCGCTGCCCGTGAACGCTGCGTTCTTTCCTGCATGTGCCATTTTTGTGCATCGCAGGAAAAATCGAAGCCTGAAGGACTGATTTTGACTTTTCATTTGAAGTCTTCTAGACTAACACAGATGGCTCACTTTTCTTTTCTTTTCTTTTTTAATTCACCAAAGTACATCACACAAGCTCCCCAGATCATTGTCCACATTGCATAAATATTGTCATTATTGTCACACAAATCTCTGGTCTATTCCTAAAAACTGAGCTCTTTGCAAACTTGGGATAAGGTGCAAAAGTACCAGTGCCACCTGCCCTGTCAGGAGTAACCAGAGAAAATGTAATAATATTTAATAAATTTAACCTACATTAAGCAGGGCCCGAGCACATCTCCAGTGCTGGAAAAATGGAGTCCGTATGGAAAGTAATTTGTGTAACTGTGTATTCGCTTCACACAATTCAATACATTTCATGATGTAACTGAAATACAAATTCAATTGTCTTCACATATAGCCAGAAAAAAAAAATCCTTCCGTTTCCCACACCTTTCAAAAGGAAAATAGCCCAATGTAATGATCATACATTATTCCGCCACCCTGTGATAAACCTTATGGGTAGATTTGTCAGATGTAACGCATTTAAAAATGGGTGGAATCAGACCACAACATCACAGGCAACAGACCAGAGCAGGACCCGGACTGGATGGGTTTTTAATGCAGGTCACCTCCCAGGCATACACATATACGCAGTATTACCTTACATTACGTGTTGGCTTGTGTTTCAGGTTGCTATTTACACACATCTGATGTCATGTGTTTCCAGTCATACTTATGAGGTTTGGGAGTTATGTGCATCCAAAAAAAAAGTCTGCTTTGAGAGATTGATCGAACCTGGCAGTAATTATTGCAAGGTTGTGTAATTTTATGAAGTCTGAAAGCTAGGTTTTTAAGCATTGCAGTGATGCTGAGGCATAGCGGCATCTCACGGTCAGATATGCCTCTATGAAATAGGACAAGCCACGCTTATTCATAATAAGCTTATCACAAGTTTTTTTTCCCTTTTGGCCAGTATGCTGAGTTCATGTACAGGTAAGCCTGACAGAAACCATTTGCTAAGCTCGACTGGAACGAGGACGGCATTAAAAATGAGTTCCAATCCCAGGGTTTGACGTGCTACCGCGAGCTGTTAGCTGTGTCCCCCGCGTCCTTCCACAAAGCTTCTGACCGCTAACGCACTTCAAACGTCGGCGTCATTGGCTGAATGAGAATCTGTGAAATACCGCAGGTATTCTCTCGAGCGCAGTAATCCACAGGCCCTCTCGTGAGTGTCAGTTACGGATTTAAGTTTGACTCGCTGAGAGGGAGGGAACGCAGCTCAGAAACGTGTCATCCTGCGACTTGCATCTGACAGAGACGGCGACAGATTCTCCCTGTCAGAACACAAGCGTCCTCAACCCCAGCCCCTGCACAGAAAACAGACTCACAGCCCCCCCCCCCTCCCTAATCAGCACTCACAACCTCTTTCAGCATCTTTTTTTTTTGCACATTAACCGCCTGGCATGATTGAGATTTCCGGCTGCAGAGCGCAAGGCGTTTTCTTTCTCCCTGTGACTGCCCTCTCCCCTCGCTGAATGTGCACTACTGGCCACGACGACTCACCCGAAATGGCCCGACGAATATAAACGGAAGGGAACTTGAAAACTGGCTGCCTGTGTGGTCGTCCTCATTGCCAATGCCGAACATGCCTTGTGATAATGTGCTTAGCGTGTGCTGTACTTTTCTGTCATTAGTGGGCGACAGACGGGCAACTCCTTCGTAAAGTAATGCCAAAGGAAAAGTATAAATTGGACCTCATCCTTCCGGAAGCCTTGTTCTCGGTAAAATGCTGTCCTCCCAAGCCTTTGCATTCTGGGGAATGCCTTGGGAAAGACTAACGGACACAGACTCACTCGTGGGGAAAGTGCTGGGCCGTTTCCTCCCGGTGATTGCTTTCGTTTTTCCTAAATTACAAAAAGGGACAGGATCAGGAATCGTTTACGGTCACAGGGATCCCTCTCTGTGTGCTCTCCTGGGGTGAGCTGGCAGCAGTACTCTTACACACCAGCAGCTAGCTGCACCTGCTCGGTCCCTTACGGGCAAGGGAAGGACACATTTCTCCCAATTAAGATTTCTCAGGTCTTGTGACATCCGTACCATATTCCTGCACATCAGACAAATGCACGCACACACACACACACACACGGACACACACAAAGCATGATTAGTCCAACGTCATATGCAAATGGATAATTCTCACATTTGCATTATTGTCCAGCCGTATGAAATAACTAATGATGGCACTGTTTGTTCCTCCCTTGTAGATTCTCCCAGAGGTCTTCCTCAGCTCTTCATCTCCTGAATGGTGGCTGAGGGGGGGGGGGGGGGGGGGGGACACCATTACAGGAAAGTGGGCGGGGAATGGGTCTCATTGGGTCATCAAGGGGAGGGGGAGGGGGGGGATCTCCATCACCATGGCTTGTTCTCTGGTGTTTTGGGGGTAAATTTGGTGAGTGTGCTCCAGCCCCCAATTATACCCAGAGAAACTGTGCCAGAGGGTTTATATTAGCACCATGGGGAACAGTCCTGGGGTGGGGGTGTTTTGTTTTAGGGGGGGGTTGGGGGGTGTTTGGGTGCCTGTCCCACGGCTCCAGCCTGCACACACCCCCCCTGCTATAAGGTCTTGGTGGAGTCTCTGACCTCCAGTTCCACTAGCCTGGAGTTCATCTGGCCGTTGCCATGGTTTCCGGCCTCGGGCCAGTCCACCAGGGCCTCTGTGGGGAGCTGGGACAGTTCTACAGCGGGCGGGGGTGCCACGGGGTCCCGGCTGATCACCAGGTCCAGCTGGTTCCCCGACTCCGCGATCAGCGGGATCACCAAGCAGGAGTCGAAGTCCCGGGTCCGGATGTGGTTCACCTGAGAAGGAAACAGAAATGTGGAACAACTACACTTTTCTATTTTTTTTTTTTTCCCCCCAAATTTACTCACTGCATGTAATATCATGTAATATCACTTTATGATAAATGTATTTCTTAAATAGGAATGAATTCTCCTTCATATTTTATTTTAGATCCTGTCAGACAACGTGGGAAATAAACCAAATTTTAAGCTGTACATTTTGCGTAATTTATACCTGTATTTTTCCCAATTTGGAAATATCTTAATTTAAGTGTACTAATAACTAGATAGTAGTTAATTAGACCAGTATCAGCTAAACTTGAGAGTAGAAGACAATGATTTTTTATCTCATTATTACATGTGGCAGTAGTTCATCCGGAGGTATGGGGGTGACCTGAGTTTACACTCATTCTAGTGAACTCCTGGGACTTTCACGCAGTTCTATTAGCACCTTTCTGCAATTCCCCAAGACTTTTTTTACTTCCTTTCGCACCCTTGCAACTGCGCAGTGCGTGCCATCCATTTGGAAACTTGTCAAGTTGTCAAAGAAAATGCAAACAAAGTTTTAACAGCGCAATAACATTTACGTAAAACTGTAAGCATTGTGTATTTTAACATCCTGAAACGCAACGCGTAGTGTTAGCAACTGTACTTTAGCTAATTATGTCATTTGCACCTAGTTGTAAACTCTGGTACTTTTTAAAACAAGGACAGACTGCTCTTAGCTTTTGTCCTCAAAAGATGATTACAAGTCTGCCTGTAATGGAAAAGAAGAAAGTCGCACGCCCAGGTTCCTCCTTGCTGTTTATATTAAACCAACATTTTGAGACTCGCCTTCATTTGAAATATTAATCTCTTGGCTTAAAAACATGCCATTATAAAATGTCCTTTTTGCATTGCTTTAATTGTGTTCATTTTTATTTGCATTTCACTTGACAAATTTTATTGAGGTCAAATTACTTTAGTGAAGTCTTCAATTAAATTATGAACTGTAGTTCCGTCACCTGGTAATACGTCACTAGAAGTATACACCATAAAGCCTGCACAACGCTGTTACAATCATCACATAACACCTGCCGTTATCAGCGCTGACAGCCAATTACAGCTTATAACAAGTGTCATACCACCTCCATAATGTATACAGCAAATTAAATACAGCAGGTTTCAAAATATGTGTTATTAAGTGATTGCGGTATACATTATGTCAGTGTAACAGCATTTTTGTGAGCTGTAATATGCTGTCAATGCTGTTTATGCTCAACATAGCATTTGTTTTCCAGCTTTTGGTAAATAAATGGTAAATTGGAGCATAAAGAGAGAGCAGCGTTCTCTTTATTTGTAATAATCTGATCGTCGGTCAGTCGGTCAGTCGGTTACTGGTGTGTGCCCTCTCCTTCTGCATGGCACGCGTCACACCGTGCTTATGACTGTGTAATGCTGGTGTGTAGTTACGCCATAAAGTCACATTTTACTCAATCTGTATTTAAAGCAGGCGATGGTCATGGAAAATGTATCCCTCTTAAAGTGGATCACGCAGTTTCTTAAAAAAACACAAAAATGTTTTTTACAAGAGTAATCATAAGTCACTCCTCAACGGTACAGGGCAATGTGAAATGTTAAAATGTTTTCATGTAACTGGTCGCATTTGTGTCAGACACATGATCAAAGCTTACACTGAGATTCTTCTGGACTTGCTAAACCTAGGGAATGTGACACGTGATGCACACACAATTGCCTCAACAAGTAAGATTGTGCCAAATGAGCCGCTAAGCTAGTCGTTATTAAAAAGTTTTTAAAACATTGTTCAAGCATACACAGCGCTCAAAGCACAGAGACCATTTGAGAAGCATGTTCACACAGGAAGGCTGTTCTGACGGCAGCTGACAGAACCAGACGGGGAACTCTGCGTTCAGCTGCTGAGGCTCGTGTGAAGTTCAATGCTCATGCAAAAGGAGACGGACATTACACCCAGCACTGCTACGTTGAAAGAAATGGCACATTCTTGCGGGACTGTTTAAATTTATTGCCTCATTGTTTAATGCACCAGGGCTGAGTCAGACGACGTCGCAAGTGCCAGTGAGCATAAATATCGCCCTGTCACTCTTATCTTGCGCCTGATTAAGTGGTAATTGACTGACTGACAGAGACGATTGGCGTAATTAATTGAATGATTGTTTGACTTGTGGCCTGAAGCAGGGACTCTGTCAGTCCCCTGGTGACGCAGGGCTAAAACACACCCAAGATCTCCTCTCGACACAGAGGAAGCTGCCGCAGTGTTGGATTCTGGGTAATGCAGTCGACGCTGACCGGCGAGCACCCAGGCGGGCGGTACCTGTAGCAGTCTGTCGAAGGCCTTGAGCCCGCCCACCTCGGCCGGTCCGCAGGGGCGGATGTTGTTGACGTAGACCCCCTTGTCCAGGAGCCCGTCGGACACGCTGAACCCAAAGTCCTCCACGTCCGTCTCTTTGAACAGCGTCACCTGCGGAGGGGACAGCCAGCGAGGGGAACGCGGTTCGGCTCAGTACAACCCGAGACAGCCACGCAGAGCCCCTGTCTCTCTAAAGCGCTGAGCGTGACGTCGAGGCCTCAGCCTACAGACGCGGCGCAAGGCCTCGGGAAGAACGGGAACCAAGCAACCGTTGCCATGGCAACCCCTCCCTCAGGAAAACAGCCCAACTGACAAACTGAGCACAGAGCCCATCCCAGCAGGTTTTGGCAGACAGACGTCGCCCTCTAGTGGCCGTGTCAAAATCGCAGGGACCCGACCTGGGTCCGGTTCTCCCCCCGCCCCGCTCCCCCACCCTTGCGTACCTTGTGCAGCTCCGTGGGCACAGGCGACAGCAGGTCCTTCATCTCCTGCCTCATCTTCCTCATGGCGAAGGACTTGCGGCCCACGTCGCTGGGCAGGGTGTTGCTGCGGCTGGCGGGGGCGCTGGGGGGGCGACTGGTGCTGCGCTCCTGGAAGCTGGACTGCCGGCCCAGGTGGCTGCGGGGGCGGGGCGCGGGGGGGTCGTGGTTCAGACTCAGGCTGCTGCCCGACATGATGGTGGCCTAAACGGGGGGGGGGGGGGGGCGGGGGGAGGGAGGACAAAACGCTTATGCAGGCAACCACACACACAGCCACACAAACCCTCCCTCTCAGAGCAAAAATTACATTATTTATATTTATTATTTAGCTATTATTATATTCTTATTTTAATTATCTTAATTGAAATTCGCTAAATGTCTTATTTTTCATTATTTTTCAAATTTCTATATTTTAATGTATTTCTTTATGTGTATTTTTTATCTTATATATTCAGGGCACAATGCTCTCATGCACATTAAAAGGAAAATAAAAAAACCCTCTTGGTTCAGTGACAGCTGGCCCATAATAATTCTCTCATAAGCATTTGTTATTTTAATGTTGTAATATTTTTTTGTGTGGTGACTAAAGTTTTTTTTACTGGGGGCAGTAACTGTGGTGTGTGGATTTTATTACCATTCTTCAGAGCGTCTCTGTCTTGCACTAGCATTATTTATTTGGATGAGGGTGCATTTTATTCTTTAGTATTTTAATGTTTGCACACAGCCACCGATTTATGGGTGTCGCAGACTTAAAGATAATCACGCGTGCTTTATTGCTGGCCAGAATGCAGCTTCGGGAGGAAAACTGGCTTATTAAATCATACCGTGCATTAAAATAAACAGCGCTATTAAAATAATTTTAGATGAACCCTGACCCAGCTACAGAGGAGATGTAGCTCCAGTTGTATATCAGTGAAAAGTGTGCCTCTCCGTTTAATGCTCACAGTTTTTAATCAGTGATTCAAAAAAAGAGAACCTTTGTCTTTTATAATAAAGAGTTTGAGAAGACATAAATTAGCATGTTACTTCCTGGTTCATACGCAGCGTCATAACATTGGGCATTAAATCTAAGGAATACGTGACCTTTTTATTTGCAGTATTCCAAACCTATATTCGCATGAACCACTGAACAGTAACCAATATGCAACAAATGGTGTGCGTGCCCTGCGATAGACTGGCAACCTGCCTAGGGGGTTATTCCTCTCTCTCGCCCAATGCATACTGGGATAGGCTCCAGTCCCCCCACAACCCTGACCAGGAATAGGTGGGTTAGATAATGGATGGATTGATGGATGACAGGGGTTTGATGATGAATGGATACCAGGGGTTTGATGATGGATGGGTGGATGACAGGGGATTGGTGATGGATGGATGAATGATTGATGAATGGATGGATGGATGGATTGATGATTGACAGATGGATACATTGATGGATTGATGATGGATGGACAGATGGATGGATGGATTGATGATGGGTGGAGGAATTGATGGATGGATTGATGATGGATGGATGGATGGCAGGGGTTTGATATTGGACGGATGGATGGTTGGATGGATGGATGGAGGGAGGGATGGATGACGGGTTTGATGCACGCTACCTCCAGCTCCCTCAGGATCCCGGACTGGCCGCAGGTCTCCAGGTCCTCCAGCGCTTGTGACCAGAAGTTCTCCTCCTGGTCGGGCTCAGTCCCATCATGCCCCACGGTGAACCTGCGGGGTGGGGAGTGGGGACGGGGGGGGTGATTGAGAGGAGCGAGTTTAACATCACGAAAAGGCCGACGAGGGGCACCATACACTGATCAGGGCGACGTGGGGGGGAGGGGGGGGGGAGTCAATGGTCAGCGCAGGCATTGATTGGTGGTGGGGTGCTGACACGCACACAGAGACACCTGGAGGGTTTGGACACACTGAGATGGATGCGCCATGCTGGGCAGAAGGCATCCCGGTGGAGGACTGGCTCTGAGACACTGAGAGGGGCTGTCTGCCGTTAGCACGTTAGCACGTTAGCAACGCCTCTGAACCTCACCTGCTATCTGTGATAAAGCCGGTGGGTAGCGATGTGGTTCTGCAGATGCCAAGGAAAGAGAGTCTTTGATCAACAACATCAAAGAGGCCAACCCAGAATAACCTCACAGACAGAGACACTGACCTCGCGGGACTCCACAGGCCCTTCACAAACCCGGAACACAACAATTCAGCAATAGCTACAGGAATTACCCTGGGAAGAAATGTTTCAAAAGGGATGGCATATTATGGTGAATACGCTTATTTTTACTTCTTTTTTTAACTTATCCTTGTTAAAAGATAGACTCAGTTGTGGATGTTCTCAGGCTGATCACTGTACCCAGCAGGAGAATATATCTCTTTTAGAGGGTATACAGCAAAAATGTTGAATGAATATACAAATATAAATGGTTAACAACAAATTAAATTTCATTTTCTAGCAGACAGGAAAAGCAGTTTTTGTCACAGTTAAAAAAAACAAAACATTCCTATTTTTCGCAGAAAACAACCATTTGAGTTAAAAAAAATAAATGAATGCATACCTATTAGACATGCATTGACATGGACCATACAAAAAAAGTGTGTGTGTGTGTGTGTGAGCGTGTGTCTGTGTGCGAGTGTGTGTGAGCGTGCAAGTGTGTGTGTGTGAGTGTGTGAGTGTCTGTGTGTCTGTGTGTGTGAGCGTGTGTGTGTGTGTGTGAAGCATGCAAGTGTGTGTGAGTGTATGTGCGTGTGTGTGAGTGTATGTGAGCATGTGAGCATGTGTGTGTGTGAGCATTACATTACATTACAGGCATTTAGCAGACGCTCTTATCCAGAGCGACGTACAACAAGTGCATGTGTGTGTGTGTGAGAGAGTGTGTGTGTGTGTGTGAGAGAGAGTGTGTGTGAGTGTGTGTGTGTGTGTGTGTGAGAGAGAGTGTGTGTGTGTGTGAGAGAGAGTGTGTGTGTGTGTGTGTGTGTGTGTGTGTGTGAGAGAGAGTGTGTGTGTGTGTGTGTGTGTGTGTGAGTGTGTGTGAGAGTGTGTGTGTGTGTGTGTGTGTGTGTGTGTGAGAGAGTGTGTGTGTGTGTGAGAGAGAGTGTGTGTGTGTGTGTGTGTGTGTGTGAAAGTGTGTGTGTGTGTGTGTGTGTGTGTGTGTGTGTGAGAGAGTGTGTGTGTGTGTGTGTGTGTGTGTGTGTGTGTGTGTGAGTGTGTGTGAGAGTGTGTGTGTGTGTGTGTGTGTGTGTGTGTGAGAGAAAGAGAGTGTGTGTGTGTGTGTGTGTGAACCCCGCGGAGCAGGAAGCAGTGTGTAATTACACCTCTGACTGATTAATTAGGGCCCTGTCGGCTGACTGATGCAGCCGGAGGAGAGGTGTCAGCCCCCCCTTACCCCCCCCGCCTTCATCTGGGCTCATCCATTAGGCTCCGCCCCCCCTTACCCCCCCGCCTTCATCTGGGCTCATCCATTAGGCTCCGCCCTCCCTTACCCCCCCGCCTTCATCTGGGCTCATCCATTAGGCTCCGCCCCCCCTTACCCCCCCGCCTTCATCTGGGCTCATCCATTAGGCTCCGCCCCCCCTTACCCCCCCTCCCCCCGCCTTTATCTGGGCTCATCCATTAGGCCCCGCCCCCCCCATTACTCTGCCTTCATCTGGGCTCATCCATTAGGCCCCGCCTCCACCCGTCGGCCAGAGAGCTACAGTCTTCAGAAGACGGCATGTGCAGCATACACACAGAGTAATAAAGCTACAGTGGAAGTAAATGCTTGTTCTTTAGGGAACAAATTCATCCAATGAGACCCTGAAAGTAGAATATTGTTCCATTTGGGTGCTAATATATACTTTTTACAAGCAAAAGTAAGGTACAACTGAATAATTTACTGCTGACTAGGGGTACAATTTTATGTGCCTATAGGGTACCAGCCCAGTGACCGGTGTTTGTACCTCTATAGTAACTTTCATAACTTTTTTTCTGAGAGTGTAGTTGTTTCTCGCCTCTATGTGCGCAGACTACAAATTAACCATTTATCTGTCTTTATACCCATCCCGGCTTCTAACCATCCATCCATCCATCCATCCATCCACAAAAGCCAGGATACACACTTTTAAAAGGGTAAAGAGGTGGAATAAATGTTTCTGTGGCTGTAAAGCTGGGGCACACCAACATTCCACATTTAACTTCTAAACTTGCCCACTGCAGGCAGAGGTCACAGTGCTGGGGGCCTGCTGGTGCTGCTGCAGGTCAGGAAGGACCGCGCGGGGGGAGGGGTCAGGTCCAGCTCTTTTGGGGGGGGGGGGGGGGTGTGCACCCACGTACCCGCTGGCGATGGGGCGGTCCCAGTCGTCGTCGCTCAGGCCCAGGTCCTGCAGGACGTTGCTGCTCCTCTGGAGGGCGCTGACGGGCGAAGTGCTGCTCCGGGCCTTGGCGCTTCTCCACTCGTGGCTGTGGAAGCTGTACCCCGAGGCCTGGTACCCCGGGACTGACCCCACACAGAGAGAACCCACACACTTAAACCCACAGACTGACCCCACACAGAGAGAACCCACACACTTAAACCCACAGAGAGAACCCACACACTTAAACCCACAGACTGACCCCACACAGAGAGAACCCACACACTTAAACCCACAGACTGACCCCACACAGAGAGAACCCACACACTTAAACCCACAGACTGACCCCACACAGAGAGAACCCACACACTTAAACCCACAGACTGACCCCATACAGAGAGAACCCACACACTTAAACACACAGAGAAAACCCACACATTTAAACCCACAGACATAAACCCACAGACAGAACCCACAGACATAAACCCACAGCAGAACCCACAGGCTTTACCCACAGAGAGAACCCACAAGTGTAAACACACAGAGAAGAGCCCCAGAGCGCCTGCTCCACCAATCACTGGGCTGTGCTGTGGTGAACATCCCCAACCAAGCACTTAACAAAGAAAACATGTTTTTCCCCACTTAGTGAGGACAGCAACTCCCATAAACGGACGGCAACAATGTATCTCGAAGGCTCCTGCCTTATTGTTACATCAAAGTGAGCACATCTGAAGATACAACGTTGCAGTCCATTCGTGGGATCTGAAGTCCTCACTAAGTAGGGAAAACATGTTAATTGGATTTTTGGCATATCACGAAAACATAGCACAGAAATGGAAACTGCAAGTAGACTTGGGCAAATCAGCATTACACAAAGTCAGGCTTCTCCAATTACAGAATTACAAGAAACTGATTACAGTGCACTTTTTAAGTTGGCTCAACTCAGGCTCTGTGGATTACAGATTCTAAGCTCTGGTGACGGGACTGTTATTCTGGCAGAGCCCCAGATTTCTACAGCGCAACACCGCCATTTCATCAAGGCCAGGAGCACGGGCCAGAACTCAGAGAGGCGCGGCAGGTTAGCCTAAGGCTTTCAAAGCAGGAGCATTCAGGCATTACTGGGAACACGAGACAGAGGGGAGAAATGGCCCAAAAAACAGTGGGGTCTGTTTACTGCAGACCCTACGCATTAGCACAGAACAAAATAACGCACCGTAGGAGAGGCAGTACACCCTGTCGCCCACTAGGTGGTGTTCTGATCTTCTGTTCAGACTGGAAACACTCTGACAGCACAACCACTATGTAGGCAAAAGGCTAATTTTGGGGTATGCATTAGGGCACTTGAAACGTTACCAAACAATTTTGGTATTTTAAATCCTGTTGCTGTACCCTAGACATTTTGAGCCCGAAATTGTTTCAGGAAAATGATCAGTTAGCTATGGCAAAAGGATAGCAGCGATCGCTACCATTAGCGTAGCTTCCCCTGCACCCCCTTCCCCACATTGAACTGCCCATTCAGACACTCATCATCAGAAACTCGTTCGGCTTCCTTCTTCCAACTCGATCTTAAAGAGGAACATCCACGGCCACTGTGAGCCGTGATTCTTCTTAACCACAATTGTTGCGCTTCAAAGCTGCTCAGCCAATCACATTTGCTAAAAATAGCTGCGGGGGCGAGTATAAATGATTTATGCTGATATGCGTTGTCTCTCTCTCATCCGCTCTCTCGGCACACCTGTGAGAAGCGATGACACGCGATGCCCCAGCTCCAGGACGGCTGCCCGGCCCTGTTCGTTACGGCCCCCGGCTTACTATGCCAGATATCATTCCACCACGAACATGGCGGCAGCGTAAAGAACGGGTCTGACGCCAGCGGGGACCGCCAACGACTAGACGACACGGCGCCATTTAACACGGGTGTGATGTGTGTGTGTGTGTGTGTGTGTGTGTGTGTGTGTGTGTGTGTGTGTGTGTGTATGTGTGTGTGTGTGTGTGTGTGTGTGATGTGTGTGTGTGTGTGTGTGTGGGGGGGGGGGGGGGGGGGGAAGTCACTGTTATCTACATCACAATTCATAACCCAAAAACAAAACAAAACCAAACAAAAAAAAAAGGGCAGTGGTGTTGGAATTGTTGCCCGATGGCGGGAAGCTTCCTTTTGTTCACAGCTCGCCAGGAGCACCGCGGCTCGCCACGACCGCCATCGCGGGGAGGAGGCGGGTTAGCATTCCGCGTGCGCCGCGCGGCTAGGGCCAGGGCCGCCGAACAGCAGGGGCCGCGGTCGCTCTCTAATCGCCCCCGGCAACGCAGCGGAACTGCTAAACGAGGCCGGGAGATTCGCTGAGTCAGCCCGCTGCGGAGTCAGGCGGAACCTGCGTCTCCGCGGGTTACGGGTGGGCGGGGTTTCATTTGCGGCCGCGATGGAGTGCGGGTGGACGATATTGTGACACTGCCATGATGGGGGGAAGGGGGGGCATGTACTGGGGATAATGAGAAGAGAAGGGAGCAAAGGAGAGAGGGAAGGAGGGAGTGAGGCAGTGGGAGAATGTTCTGGAAAGGCCCCATTGGTCTAGTGCAGGGGCCTGCAGCCCTGGTCCTGGAGAGCCACAGACTCTGCTGGTTTTCATTGTTACTCTGCACTTAATTACGCAATTAGAGAAGCTGATTACACAGTTACCTCACTTCACCTGGGTACTTGAGTCTGAATTTCTGAATTGAGTGCTGATTCTGAGGCGGAAACAAAAACCAGCAGAGCTCACGGCTCTCCAGGACCAGGGTAGCAGACCCCTGGTCTAGTGCATACGATATACACTGTAATGCAGCTAAAAGAGGGTGTGGCTGCTGCGAGGGTTTTGGGATGTGAGGGTAATGGACGTGATTAAAGCTTGTTAGTTAACGCACAGGTTGCAGTTTGCTCAGAGAGTCAGAGACTCAGAGACTCAGAGAGTCAGAGAGTCAGAGAGTCAGAGAGTCAGAGACTCAGAGAGTCAGAGACTCAGAGACTCAGACACTCAGAGACTTAGAGAGTCAGAGACTCAGAGAGTCAGAGAGTCAAAGACTCAGAGACTCAGAGACTCAGAGAGTCAGAGAGTCAGAGAGTCAGAGACTCAGAGAGTCAGAGAGTCAGAGACTCAGAGACTCAGACACTCAGAGACTCAGAGAGTCAGAGAGTCAAAGACTCAGAGACTCAGAGACTCAGAGAGTCAGAGACTCAGGGACTCAGAGACTCAGAGACTCAGAGACTCAGAGAGTCAGAGAGTCAGAGACTCAGAGACTCAGGGACTCAGAGACTCAGAGACTCAGGGACTCAGAGACTCAGAGACTCAGAGACTCAGAGAGTCAGAGAGTCAGAGACTCAGTCTCACCCGGGTTACTGGCGGCAGCGTTGGCGGAGGAGCAGTCCCAGGACTCCACGGTGCTGTCCTCGCTGGCGACGCCGGCGGTGTAGAGGTCCGGCAGCTTCCCCGGCTTCGGCAGCGTCTGACCCTCGTCCTCCATGTCGTTCAGCTCGGACATGTGACCCGAACCAGAGGACGGCTTGGGGCTCGCGACTGCAGGGAAGAGAGAAGGGCGGTCGGGCGTGTGCTCATTAATGTGCACAAAAATGGGTGTCCTCACTTACCCACAGACTACCTTAAATAATCCCAGGTTCCATTTGAATATAAGATGAATGGGCTTGCCACATAATACATAGTCCTTATTGTACAATTACCTGATAGTACAACCTCCCTGATAAATATACTTTAATTTACACTGTCCCTGATAAATATTCCTCTTTGTAGAACATCTCTGATAAATATTCCTGATTGAACAATGTGCCTGATAAATATTCTTCAGTGTAAAAATGTCCCAGATAAATATTCCTGATTGTATGAGGTCCCTGATAAATATTTCTGATTGTATGAGGTCCCTGATAAATATTCTTGATTGTATGAGGTCCCTGGTAAATATTCTTGATTGTATGAGGTCCCTGGTAAATATTCCTGATTGTATGAGGTCCCTGATAAATATTCCTGATTGTATGAGGTCCCTGATAAATAAGTTCTAAACTAACTTTCTCCGCTTATTCGTCCGGCTGAGAGAGAGGAAGCCCCAGACGGTTCGACGCACACGCCCGCTCGAGCGTGTCAGCGGCACGGAGCGGAGGTACAGAGCGGAGGTGCGGAGCGGAGGTACAGAGCGGAGGTGCGGAGCGGAGATACAGAGCGGAGGTGCGGAGCGGAGATACAGAGCGGAGGTGCGGAGCGGAGATACAGAGCGGAGGTGCGGAGCGGCGGTACAGAGCGGAGGTGCGGAGCGGAGATACAGAGCGGAAGTGCGGAGCGGAGATACAGAGCGGCGGTACAGAGCGGAGATACAGAGCGGAGGTGCGGAGCGGCGGTGCGGAGCGGAGATACAGAGCGGAGGTACAGAGCGGAGATGCGGAGCGGCGGGACTCACGCTCGCCCTGCTTCTTGATCTTGAGCGTGACGGACTCTCCCGCCATCTGCAGCAGGTGGATGGCCTCGCTGAGCGGCTTGCCCTTCAGGCTGCTGCTGTTGATGGCCAGGATCCGGTCCCCGACGTGGATGGCGCCGGTCCTGCTCGCCGCGGTCAGAAAGACAGTCGGGGTCAATTACCGGGCGAGAAACGCGACGTCTTTCGCACGCAAAACCCTCAGAGCGCGTGCGGCAACAGCGGGAATAACACACAGAGGTGGAGAGTCCAGGGGCCAGAAATCAAAAGTCCAGCCTTGTGTTACTTCCACCCATGAAGTCAGCCAGCTGATTTCACCAATCAGTTCTGCCTCCTGGCTGTATCAAATACAGGCGGCTGGAACAAAATTCTGAACCTGGATTTTCCACCTCTGAACACGGCCAGCATTGCACCCGCGATATGAAAACACAATTTTGTCATTTCTGTCGCCGACTGTCTGACTTCAAGGTGGCCGAATATCAAAATGTTTAAAAGTCGATGCGCAGGATCAGTACTCAAAGCTGGATTCCGGATTGAGGCCGTTCTGCAGCTTGTTGTGGGGATTTGTATTTCAGAGCCCGCCTGTCATATTTAAACACTGATAAATCTGTTTTCAGTGGTCCTGAGAAGCACATTCACATAGCAAATGAGAAGCAAAAAACAGAACACCAGCCCTGAACTAGTCCCTGCTCTGTTTCTTACTTAGCCATTCTGAACAGGACGGCTGCTGCACACCACTCTAAGCACCCATCACACCGGCACTGTATTAGGGCACTGCTTCCATTTTACACACAGCCCATCTGCTACTCCATGTAAATATTGTTCAGAGATATTCTCACGTCAAAATATTAGTGCCAGTCGGCCAGAACTGTCGTCTTTAGAGTCACGCAATCACAGGGAATATGTCATCTGAGCCGTAAATTATCAAACCAGTTCAGCGTGAAGCGTTCACAAGCGTCAGGGTCCTGATTACTCTCAAGCACGCTGGAGTTACTGTCCATCTGCTAACCTCCGGTACATTTTTCAACCCCAAAGCTGCGCTACAGCCATCTTCCCAACCGAGGGACAGAGTTCTGTCACCATACGCGGTTCTATTTTTTCCCCTTAATTTTTCTTGCTTCATTTTTTTCCAGATATGATTTGCTGTTGTAATAAAAACATTGTGGGAAGGTTATTTTTTGCGTGGTACTGATCAGTCGTAATGTCGTGCTCATTCGTAATGTTTGATTCGACCCTGTAATCAGACTCCCTGATGAAGGCTGTAATGTGGGCCTCCAGGCCTCCAGGGGGCCTCAGTGAGTCACCTCTCTGCCAGGCCGCCCTTGGTCAGGCTGGAGATAATGATGGGGTCGAAGGGCTCCTCCGTGCCGGAGATGGTGATGCCCAGCGGGCCGCCATAGCGCTTCAGCTCCACCGTGTAGATGATGGCGCCCGAGACTTCCTGTTCGTCTGCACAGAAACACACAGGACACGCGTTACTGCGCTAACAACACTAGCAATGCTAACAGTGAGAGACAGAGACTTCCTGTTCGTCTGCACAGAAACACAGGACACGCGTTACTGCGCTAACAATGCTAGCAACGCTAACAGTGAGAGACAGAGACTTCCTGCTTGTCTGCACAACACGCATTACTGCGCTAACAATGCTAGCAATGCTAACAGTGAGAGACAGAGACTTCCTGCTTGTCTGCACACACACTGAGTTCATGGGTGGAAGAAACACACGGCAGGACTTTTACTCTCTGACCCCTGGATTTTCCATGTCTGCCTGCAAGTCATCCTAGATACAGGAGTCAGCTCAGCATATAAACAAATATAAATTAGGTTACATTTGAGCTGTTACAAATGTTGACATTAAAATACTTATTTTATATGAGTCACACTTCTTCAAATTAATTAGATATCCTTGAGCACTGCAAATAACTATACCCAATGGTGGGTAAAATCATTACCAGTACATAACACAATAAGGGTAGAACACAATATATAACATGGTCTTTATTAATAAAGTTTACTTTTAAATTATGGCTACGGGGCTAAAAAAAAAAAAAAAGGGCAAACAAAAAATGAATTCACAAGGACGTCGGACAAAGACGGACTAGCTCAGATGCATTCTGGTCCCCTAAGAGCAGACGTTGCTGTGTAAATCTGAGCAAATCACCTAATTAAGCTAATCACATAATTAAACAAATTAAGCAATCGATCGTATTGGCTAAACTCGTGCCCTCCAGCTCGCAGAAGGGAATGACAGGCTGACGTGCGTTTGGACTGATGCACTACCGGGCGTGCCAGACCCAAAAAATGCTGATTCTGGACGAGCATCCATTTTCTTAATATAACGGTTGCATTTAGGATTATGAATGCATATGGCTTATGCAGCATTAGCTGCCGGAGACAGAAATGCCAGGAATCAGAGTGGAAGTTTAGGACCAGAGAATAGACGTCATTGTTTCATTTTTCATCCTTTTGTAATGTTCATTTTTGACCTTGTTATAGGGCAGGGATTGTGGGTCGGGGGCAACACTTTCTTGTATCATCAGCAGTAAGGTCTGTGTGTCTTTTGGAAGCTGTCGTACTCTAGGCATGTCCCTTCACAAAGCGTCTGTTAATGGGGTGGCTTTGTAAAGGAGGGCTTCTGTTAATGAAGGGCTTTGTAAATTGGGGCTGCAGAGATCAGGCCTACCGGAGTTGTCCTCGTCCTTGCGGATCTTGAGCTTGACCAGGTCCTCGCACTGGTTGAGGATCTGCACGGCCTCCTCCATGGAGCAGTTGTCCAGGCGGATGTTGTCGATGGCCAGGAGCTTGTCCCCCAGCTCCAGGGTACCGGTCCTGTCACAGACCACCACAGAGAGACAGGCAGGGCTTTAGGGCACAGGCAGGGCGTTAGGGCATGAACATACATACACATGCACACATACACATAAACACACACAGACATACATACTCACAGGCTCACACACACACACACACACACACACACACATTTTACAGACATAAAATATAAAATGAATGTCTCAACATTAGAACAGAAATTTAGGGCAATGTTGGTAAGCATCTATTGCCATTACACTAATACTATGACTATATTGTCCTCTTCTGAGCTGCTCTGAATTATAGCCATCATTCTAAGCACATTTTCCCCCCCGTTAATGAATAATAAAAAAAAATTTTAAAACCAAAAGAAAAAGAAAGCTTTAATGAAGCGCATTCATATTGTTGTTGTTCCTGTCACGCCCGCGCCTCTGATCTCATCACTGTTCGTGCGCTGCAGTGCGCTGGATCCCGCACGGCGGTGTGAAACCATACCTGTGTGCCACGCTGCCCTTCTTTATGTCTGAGATAATGAGCGCGTCCCCCGGCTTCCTGTTGGACGGGGCTGGGAGGAAGAGGGAGGAGGAGGAAGAGAGAGAGAGAGAGAGAGAGAAAGGAGAGGGAAATGTGACAGAGGCTCAAAATGGCCGCCTGCCTGCTGAGGGGAGAGTGTGGCTGCCTCGCGCTCTGTGGAGTTTAGCGCTCACACTGCGGACAGCCGAACAGCCTCTGGGGCGACTCTGTGTGCGCTGCTGACATCAATCACCACATCACGGACAGCACAGCACTTCGCCCCATTGAGACGTTCGGTATCGGCTTTTACGAAGCCTCATTTTTTTTTTTTGTTTTGTTTTTTTCTTTCCTTCTTTTGCTCGAAAATTTGGACGGTCGAGTTGTTTTACGAGCCCGTTTTTAGTGCAGCGATATTTCCTGTGTCAGTTAGGGGGAGAGCGGACAGGTACACACACGCGCTCTCTCTCTCTCTCTCTCTCTCTCTCTCTCTCTCTCCCCCTCTCTCTCTCTCTCTCTCTCTCTCTCTCTCACTCTCTCTCTCTCTCTCTCCTCCAGTGCCCTTGTGTTCGCTGAGGTCCACCTGGCCGAGCTGCGGGGTTATTGCACTCTGGGGGGAGTAAATTTCACACATGGGCGGAGAGGGGGAGGAGGTCACTGGGGGGGGAGGGGGGAGGAGGTCACTGGGGGGGAGGGGGTGGAGGAGATCTCTGGGGGGGAGGGGGTGGAGGAGGTTGCTGGGGGGGAGGGGGTGGAGGAGGTTGCTGGGGGGGGAGGGGGTGGAGGAGGTTGCTGGGGGGGAGGGGGTGGAGGAGGTCTCTGGGGGGGGGAGGGGGTGAAGGAGGTTGCTGGGGGGGAGGGGGTGGAGGAGGTCTCTGGGGGGGAGGGGGTGGAGGAGGTTGCTGGGGCGTGACGACACACGGGCGACCCTAAAAGCTGAAATCCACCGAGGCATGGGACAGTCGCTTCCCGACAGGGGGGTCGGCGGGAGAAAGCACAGCCCTCATTTGGACTGGAGACTGTCGGGGGGGGGGGCGGGCTTCATGCTCTGGAACTGTGTCTTAGCAGGACATGCCACCCAGAAGTCCCGTGGATAAGGGAGAGGCATCTATTAAACAAATAAATGTTTTTAATGTTCAAATCAAACTATTTACCTAACGAACTGGAAAAAATAAATAAATCAAGAAATATCATGTTCAAACCATCAAAAGAATTCAAATTATCGTCTTTTTTCTTGGTTATAACAGCGAAAGCTGTCCGAACGGCAGCGAACGTTTCTGTGGGATCAGAGCGAGGGCCTGCACTGTGACTGACGGGTGCTGTGTGCTGAAGCAGGAAGTGGATACGTGCAGCTTCAGCAGACTGAAACGAGATCTGAGAGCTGCCGAGGACACCGCCTGGGGCTGCTGTCAATCACTGTGCCGTCAATCAATGTTCTGCCAATCACTGCACCCTTCATTCAGCCAATCAGACTCTCAGAGGCCCGGGTGCGTAAACTTGGGAACGCATTGGTCAGGACAGCCACTGACTTTTAATCTGGATATGCACAGTATGCACAGTATGATGTGCATTTGTCTACGATCATGAAAATGCACTTCTTGTACGTCGCTTTGGATAAAAGCGTCTGCCAAATGAATGTAATGTAATGTAATGTAATGTAATGATGTCACCGCCTTGGGATTGGTTAAGCACAGCATGATGTTACCACATTGGGATTGGTTAAGCACAGTATGATGTCACCGCCTTGGGATTGGTTAAGCACGGTCTGATGTTATCACATTGGGATTGGTTGAGCACAGTATGATGTCAGCGCCTTGGGATTGGATAAGCACAGTATGACGTCACAGCCTTGGGATTGGTTAAGCAGTCTGATGTCACCGCCTTGGGATTGGTTAAGCACAGTCTGATGTCAGCGCCTTGGGATTGGTTGAGCACAGACCGATGCCTCCACTTTAGGATTGGTTAATTGCAGACTTGCGTCATCACCCTGGGATGCTTTAGAGGAGATGTAGTGAACTGTGACTAGTCATTGGTTTATTGTGGCAGCCAACACTACAGGCTGTTGGAGGACGAGGCAATAGCAGCAGAAGAAAGCTTTGTCGTCCCAGATAGCGTGTGTTCTGTCCTCTGCTCAGACCCACTTCAGTGCAGGCCCACTGAATCAACAAATTATCAAATTCAGCCAATTCCCTCATCAGGCCAACACTGGTTTTTTGCGACACAGAAACGAGAACAAAGGGCCCCATTTTGTAAAACAAGAGCGCTTAATCTCCTCTATTGTCTGTGAAATCACTGGTGCCAAACACCTTGCTAGACTATGAGCTATGCTGCAGTCAGTATATATATATATATATATATCACTGAGACATCTGTCATCTACTATGACTTCATTAGAGAGCTTTGGAGGCTGCTGGGTGGGTCATTTGTATAAGCGACTACTTTAACGCATGGACGGACCCCAAGGGCCAGGTTTGAATCTGACTGTGCCAATGGCGGCTCTGGCCGGTGGCCCTGCAAGGGTGAAAGGTGGTAATTGGTGGCAGTGTTGCGTCGACTCAACTGACAAAATGAGACAATTGTAAAAGATGCTACAATAAGAACAAGAGACTTTGCAGTTATGGATCAACACACAAACAGGCGAGACTAAGACCATTATTCATGTTTAAACATGCACTTTCTTAAGATACAGAAAACAGTGTTCAGATGCTGCATTTTGTGTTGGAGAGGAAGATGAAGAGCTGAATTTTTTACTTAAAATCCTCCAAGGTCAGGGGTACTTTTAAAAACTTGTAAGTTAAAATGGCAGCACCACACAAGCCTGTTTGCACATTAAATATTTTTGCCACTTCGGGAGGGGGGGGGGGGTTTCATTGTGTATATTTATGTTGCAAAAAGAGCATCTGCCAGGCTCACAGTGAGCCTGAACATTCTGGCTTAACCAGACTGAGTAACCAGACATTCACACATGCTGAAAAAGGAATCCAGGGGATAGACGTTGGACGCGAGTAGGCTCCAAACATCTGCCTGAGGGAATAGATCATTGCGATCGGCGACATTACGCCAGATCTCGGCCCCTTCCAGAGTAAACAGTGCAAGATTGCTTCCAAGGACAATGACTTTGCCGTGAAAGGCTGAATTTGCATGACAGAAGAGCTGGAGTTGCCTCATGTATCTGCTCACTACTCTAAGGCATTCTAACATGAATAAGCAGGAATGGGAATTGAGTGGGAGGCACATGCTCAAATCACAATGGTCTTCGCTTGTATGAAATCTACGATATGTTGGCTTACATCTACAAAACAACTGCAACAGGAATTGCAAATCCCTGCAATGATGTTACCAAATACAAACATTGAGTTAGATCACAGACAATTTCAAAGCACTTATTTCCCTTTACAAATGAATTCTAAGCACTTAATTTAGCTGATTGGACAGCCTCTGTGCCGGTCTGGCCCCCAGAGAGAGGAACAATATTGTCCCCTGCACTATCTCTCAGTTAGATACTCCAGGGTGGGGGCACGGGCCCAGAATGAAGTCACCTTTAGAAATCCTTTCTTACACAGCCTAGGACACAGGAGTTGTGTCAGTCTAGTCAGGGCATTAACCCTTTGAAGAGTAGGTCTTTATGGAATGTTTGTTTTTCCCCAAAATTCTAAGTCAGTGTTCTAGAACTTCCTTGCTTTCAGTCACCAGTAGTGATTGTGACATCAGCATTAGAACGTTCAGTTAAGAACAATCTCATCACATGTTTGTGACCTCACACCTAAATGGGTAACTGCAATGCTCCCTGTATGCCATGACAGGCATGCGCCTTCGGAACCCCAATGGTATAGTCTGGTCTGAACGCGGGGCCCAGAATGTCCCATAATGGCTGAAATGAAACAGATAAACCGATAAGCGCACTCACAGCTGATGGTGATGCCCAGCTCCACCCCTGGCTTCTTCGGCAGCTTAACGTGGAAGGTTCCACTGCTGGGGATGACGGACTCTGGGGGGCAGAGAGAGATGGAAGAGGGGGAATGGGATAGTAGAAAAGAGAGGCACAGGGTTGGGCAGCCCTGACATAAACTATCCGCCGACAGGCACCTGGAGAAACAGGTGATTCTAGTCCACAAAATCAACGGCTCTAATTGTGTCCTGAAAACCTTAGCAGGAAGGATTAGCAAAAGCAGCTTTCGAGGGGCGGGGCTGTACCTGCCACGTCGAACTCAATCTCCATGGTGACCTTGCTGGTGATGCTGGAGTCACGCAGCAGCTGATTGGTCTCCTCCAGAGTGCTGTCTTCGGTGGGGATGCCGTTGATGGACAGGATGCGGTCTCCGATCTGAAGGATCCCACACCTGGAAACATTACCTGGTCATTAAAACCGTCCAATCAGCTCAGGGGCACGTTGCTTACACAGGATCTGGGCTGTTTCCTCAAAGGCTTCTTTGCTTATCATCTGCTTCAAAGGCATCCTAACCATGGCGAGCTTGTCCAGGTCTCCTAGTCTACTCCAAAATGACCTCTCAAACTCCTCATCTGGACTCCAGAATTACCTCTTCAGTGCTCCAGAGTAACATCTCCCTGCAGATACCTCCCCCCCCCCCCCCCCGCTGCTCCCTCACCTCTCCGCGGGACTGTCCGGGTCCATGTAGGCGATCAGCGGGGGGTTGCTCAGCGTCTCCGTGGCGAACACGCCCCCCTGCAGCTGGATGCCGAAGCCCATGATGGAGTCGCTGACCAGGGTGACCTGGGTGGTCTCGGTGTGGACCACCTGCCCGGACAGGCCCAGGGTGCTGGAGGCCAGGGACACTGCAGGGTGAGAGAGAGCCAGCGGGGGGGCATTCAGTCGACTGCTACCTCCAAGTAACAGAAACGGTTACAGAAACAGGCTACATTTTGCATTAATGTCCACCATTTTTTTTAAAAGTCTCAGCTGTATGATTTTGAGGGTAAACAGCATCTTCTAAATAGCCCTGTTGAGTAGCAATGTGGCCAATACCGCACTGCAACCTAGATACACTTATACTTGTATCACAGTATAAGAAACGGTATGTCCTAATGTACTGGGCTGGACTGGGGGCAACATTCCTTAATGCGTTTGTGGACCGAAGGGGAGTGGGATTTGGATTGCGACTCTGGCCCAAGTTTCCCAGGTGGGCCATGACTGTCCCACACATTAATGAACGACATTGAGAAAGAAGACCACAGCACCTCCCCGACCATTCTACACAGCACCTGGGCTTGTGCAATGTTACCAATGACCTCTCCAAAACCACAGTATCAAGGGAAAGCAACCTACTTCTTCCAAAACTCTTCAGAATCGATTTCTCTCAATCGTTGAAACCAATGCCTGCCAAATGAAAGAACATCTCCTGTGTAAATTTTATGTAAATATGGCATGTCCCCAAAAAGAACATTGCCAGGCAACATTCAAGGTCCCTCGAACGCAATCCTGTCACACTACTTCACAATTTCTCACCTCCATTCTCCTCCAAGGATTCTGCATCAAACTGGTCGTAACAGACAGCGGTGATATGGATGGCTCAGTCATATCTATTTTCCTCCCAGTGCTGAATGAATCACAGTGAAACTTCTTATCCTCGGCGGGATAAGGACATCCTGAGCTCCAGAAATGAGTTCGTTGGAAGTGCAGTGCTCTCCACAAACGTAGGACGTGCGTAGGACGGGATTATAAATGTGTTACCAATAGTGCGGAGTCAAATTGCTACCTTTTTTTTTCTCCATAGAAATCAAAGTAGGGAAAAGCTATCATGAAGACATTATTGCACCAACCAAATGAAATAAAATAAAAATCACTGTTGAAGTTCTCCCTGAGGCTTGAGCGGGCTGTGGGTAGCGCAGAAGACCCAAGGGACCTGCGAGACGTTGATTTCCTTTGATGTGTTTTTGCGCTCCGTCTGAATTTCTCTTCGGTAGAAAGAACCACGTCCCCACCTGACGCTTAAATCGGGAGTGACGTCATGTTGCGGTGAGCGGCAGTTGGCGCAACTGAAATATTAAACGCTGCCCTCGGGAGAGTACGCATCCTGACGGGGGTCTCAATCAGGACACGAACAAAATAAACAAAATAAACAAAGAATGAACTTGAGGTAGTGCTCCTGCAAAGCAGTGAAGATGACTCAAACGATAAGAGCGGGAGGGATTTAGGGAGCCAAAACAGGAAATGGCTGTGTCCTTGAAAGTCTCTTAAAAGTCCCAGCAGACTGTACTTTTTTTACCAGGCCTGGCAAAGAAAACAAGCAGCATCACAGATAATCATGAATCTTTCTCAGGCCTGTGAGCCGGGAGGTTAGACTGCTGCTCTCTGTGGGCCAGAAGTAGAGGTCTCCAAAGGTGCCCCCCCAAAACTCAAATATGACTCTGGGACCTGACCCAGCACCCAAGCCGGAGTGGATTTTAAATTCAAACTTGTTTCTTGGGTATAGGTAATGTTGAACGAAATTGAATGAAAATTCAGTAAGACCCCTCAGGTCCAGGTAAGAAATCCAGGTATTAAATTTGGATCGAGTACAACTTTTCGGACCCAACAAGACCACTCTGGTGAATTTTCAAACAAAATCATGTTTTTAAAAAGAATTATTTCATATTGCTTTGTTCCAGAACAGGAATATTGCATTGCCTAGGATTCACTTACAAACAAATTCAAGTGTGTTTTGTAGTCCACTGGCATCTGTTTGTGAACCATAATTCGATAAAAATGACAGAATGATTTCATATAGTCACAGGTTTCACATATTACTCCAAATCAACCGATCTGGACTTACTTTTGAATCAAAATGATTGAATGAAAAAGGTGAGTAACAGACAACCATTTTGAAACAATGGAGTCAATTAACGCAGCAAGCATGTGCATCGCCCCCTTCCACTCAATCCCTATGGGCCTATTGGAAACTGAGGCTGGGCAAACAGGAAGCGGACGTACAGCAGCTCTTGTGGTCCTTCTTCTTCAGCTTCCTCCTCATCATGGTGCCGCGGGGGCTGGTGGGGTACAGGTTGCGGGGCAGGGTGTTCACGTTGAGCGAGCTGAGGCTGTAGGCGCTCATGGAGGACGGAGAGAAGGAAGAGCCCAGAGCTGGAGAAGGAGAGAGGGAGAGGTGAGACACAGGGATGGGGACAGGGATGGAGGGTGAGGGGGGGCGGTACAGCACAGTGGCCAATGCCTGCCTGTCATCCAAACACAGCACTGTTCCCCCCTCACATGAACGAGCACAACTGTCCCTCAGTGTGCCAGCACTGTGTCTCGTGATCGACATAAACCCTTTGAAGAGCAAAGTCTAAGTCAGTGTTCTAGAACTCCATCGAGTTTCAGTTACCAGCAGGGATTGTGACATCAGCGTTAGAATGTTCAGTTAAGCTGACTGAAACCCACCCATCCCTGGGCAATGCCAGCACACAACTGTGCATCACCCTGTGCCACTGCTGGCCACAGCTGGCACTGGAATGTCCCGGATTCCAAACCCGACCATGGGGCCCCATCCATGTACAAAAACGTCCTGGCGAAAGTTCCAGCTTTGTTCCAGCATGGTTTTAAACTAGTCCAGCAAGCTTTGGAGATGGTTAAGCTGTAAGGCAACAAGATGGTGGGCCAGCTTGATTACAGACAATTAGACCATCACCAAATTCCAGATGGAGTCCACCTGGAGCAGAAGCTGGTCACAGGTAAGATTCCATCACCAGGTTCCAGCCGGAACTTCCCCCAGGGTGCTGCCCAAACAGGAAGAGCCACCCCACAACCTGGCCAGAAATTCGTATTTACATAAATCCATCAGAACTATTTATTTAACCTGCCACTTCACCCGCCTCTTGTGTTCTATTAACCTGCCTCAGCTCAGCTTACATTAATTGAGTTAATGCACTCATTTCATCTGAGTTCCGTTAATCCCACGAAGGCTCTGGGTGGTGCGCTCCTACGCTCACGCGCTCGGCCGCAGTCGAGCCGCAGAACGCAGCGGAACCTCAGACGGCTTTAGAATTAATTACCACAGTCTGGCGGTTTTCCAAACGAATCACAAACACGCCTACCCAAGATCACACCCCCTGAAAACACTTGTGCTCTGCACTCGCTTGAGGAAATCAAATCCGAGGACATTTCTCGAAACGTTGTGAAGAACTGCGTGTGATGGGAAGACAATGGTGTTGTTATTTTTTTTACGGATGACTGGCAGTTAGGCAGCAAGCTGAGAGAACGGAGCAGCCATGGATTCTAAAGCAACGAACAGAGCGACAGGCATTTTAATGGATCTCGAGCAAGCGAACGTCGTCCTTGAAAAGCAGCGAGCTCCAGGGCAGGAAATCAATAAATGCAGAGGCCAGAACATACATACAGATATACACACGCAGGGTGCAGAGATGGTGTGAGGTAAGAGAACACTCTGCATCTGCACAATCTTCCCCACACAGGACAGAGGGCTTTTAATTAATCTCAGTGGCTGATTGATGAATAAGGAATCAGGAGAGATATTTAATTTAATATTTTCATATTTTATATTTAATTTAGGCCCATAATCAATCCAAATTCAAGGTAATGTAAAAAAAAAAAAATCTGTGCTTGATGTATGAATATAAATAATTTTTTAATGTAAAACAGATACCATACAATGTCTAAATCTGTAACCCAACAAGGCACTGGGATGGAACAAAAGCCTGAATTTGCCTGTGGATGATATACATACAGACTTTACCTGTGGATGATGTACATACAGACTTTGCCTGTGGATGACACACACACACATACAGTACGCACTCTATTTGACCCTCCTACCCACAGCGTTTCAAGGACAACACACCAGCCGCAAAACTCTCCACCGTTTCTTTTTCACCAGAAGAACCATATTTCTTCAAAAACGTAAAGTGAAAAAATAAAATAAATAAACGACCAAAGCAAATCAGCAAAGGAAAACGGACAGAGGCGGTACGGGATGAGCAGTGAGGAGGAGGAGGAGGAGGATGAGGATGATGAGGAGGAGGAAGAAAGGGAGGAACGTTACTAAAGCTGTTTGGAGAGGATTTCTGGTGTTTGGACGCCTGGCTCCGGGCGTCGGGGTGGTAGGTGTTATAGTGCTGGTAGGGGAGGAAGTTGCTGTTGCTGTTGGTGCAGGACTCCCAGGGAAGCGGCCTGTTGCTCCGCTGCACCTTGACTGGGGCCACAGGCCGACGGACGGACGGCAAGCGAGAGAGGACAAACCCAGGGACATGCAAAGGGAAAACACAACACACACACACAGGCACATCGCACACACCACACACCACACAGAACACACACACACACACACACACACACAACACACACACACAGGCACATCGCACACACCACACACCACACACAACACACACAACACACACACACACACGACACACACACACACACACACACGCACAACACACACACACAGGCATAAAGAGTGAGAACCAGAGAGGAAGGAAAGGCAACTACAAGACCGGAATAAAAGGATAAAACACCAAGGCAGGAAAACTCCGCGGACAGGACATGGAGTTCCCTGAAGGAGGGCAAGGAAAAGCTGACCATCATCACCAGAAACCTGACATGTACACATTTCATAGATACGAACACAAACACACCTAGTCCAGGTTTTCCCAAATTTGCAGCACACAAAATATTACAGTTTAGAGATTGCGGAAATAAATTGAAAACAATTCCATGACAAAGAACTCAAGTAAATGTATTTATTTATATTAAACTATATAAGTGTAGGGCAAAGTGGAGTGCAATTATTGATAATATTGACCTGAATGACAGTATGTCAGTATTCTGTTAGGGTTTTCGGCTGCTGGTGCCAGAGAACATGGCCGTATTCCCGCCTGAATGAGCCCTAAATGCACAGCACTGTCCCTCGCCGGGGTGCAGTAAACGCACGCGTGCGGAGGGAAGGTCTCAGACGCGACCGTCCGCCCCGCTGCCGCGTCTCTCTCTCCGACAGCTCAGACAGGACAGAAGGGAAGAGCCCCAGACCCTGCAGCTCCATCGATCGCCGCGTTTCAGGGGGCTTCATTTCAGAAGCGCTTTTTTACGCGGCGGACGTTAAACGAGCGGAGGAGGCGCAGCGATATCCCAGCAGCCCCGTTTCCTGGTCTGCGCCGCCTGACCGGGGCTTAAGGCAGGCCGCGCCGGTGCTCTGGGGGTCCGCTGCGATTAGCGTCTGAACGGAAGGTTCTGGAAACCCTGAGGTAATGAGAGCCTCGCCGGCGCCGCTAGCCTTCCCTCTGGGCTCGTACTGCTGTTAACGGCCAAGGTTTTTACAGCTGACGGGGGCGGGGGGAGGGGGGGGGGGGGCGGTATGGGAACTGAACGTCCCATTACTGCACTCATTCTACCCAAATCTTTTTTTTTTTTAAAACCAGGTTGTGAAAGATTGGCTGGAGTGTCGTGTGCGTGTGTGCAAATGCTTTATGGATGGTGTGTGTGTGCGTGGGTGTGTGTGTGCGTGTGTGCGTGTGTGTGCGTGTGTGTGCGTGTGTGTGCGTGTGTGTGCGTATGTGTGTGTGTGCGTGTGTGTATGCGTGTGTGTGTGTGTATGTGTGTGTGCGTGTGTGTGCATGTGTGTGTGATCAGTACTGGCAAACAGGAAAAGCCCAATCACCCCAATCAGGCATTAAACTACCTGGCAGTGCACAGCCTGCAGTTCAATTATTATTATTCAATCTACCCCTCTGCTGGCACCACAGCAATTGGCCAAAGCAGCTCTGAAGATCACACTGGGTACTAGACTAGAGGGCTGACTAAGCACTTTCTATCAAACACTAGTCCAATAACCCCCTACCAAGGTCGACAAATCTGTCTGGTCGCGAGTATTCCAGTTCAGTTAGGAGTGTGGAACTTCGCCCAGTCTGAGTTCAGAAACCTCGGCTCTTGGCTCGTGCCCCTCAAACGGCCAAATTCACCATCCTGCGCGGGGTCCAAGCCCTCTGAACTGCCTCCATCGCATTATGATTTCATTTTGCGTTTTCACGGCTCGAAGAACGTTTGGAACGCGCTCGCAGGAGATCGATGCGGAGGTAGTCGAAGCCTCAGTGATATCATCTCTTTGAGGAAATTAAGGTAACCCTAGCCTTCTAACCAGTCACACAAAATGGAGCCATCAAATGCTTGACGTCAACTCAGTCTTATCATAATACTATTGTCACTGGGACAGAACTATTTTCCGGTCTGACGTACCACTGTACTCGTATAAATTAAAACGCTTATACAACATTTTAAAACATGCTGCCATTTTTCACTGGTCACATTCCTTAGATTGTCCATTACGCTGTGTGTGTGAAATAGGTGAATAGCGAGTGACATTATACAGTTTTACAGTGAGTCTGCAGTTCTGCCCTCTGCCCTCTGACCTGCAACCTGTGACCTGTGACCCGGGGGCGGGTGAGGGCGTACCTTGCTCGGAGCCCTTGAGGGCGAGCCGGGTCTGGTGGTGGGGCAGGATCTCCATCTTCACGTGCTCACAGGCGCTGGCCAGCAGCTGGGTGGCCTCTGCCAGGGTGCAGAACTCCATGCTGGTGCCGTCCACCGACAGGATGTGGTCACCAGCGTGCAGCGCCCCGCACCTGTAGAGACGGGGAACCCCACTTCCTGTCAACGCCCCGGCGAAGACACGCCTCTCCCAGGAGACCCGGGTTCGAGTTTCCTGGTCCCTGGTTACCTGTCGAGGGGGGTGGGGGAATGCCTAGGGACTGGTTACCTGTCAGTGGGTGGGGGGGTAGGGTGGGTGGGCAAGTCTGGACCCTGGGTACCGGTCGGGGGGGTTGGGGGGGGGCATGTCTGGGCCCTGTTACCTGTCGGGGGGGGGGGGGGGGGGGGGGGTGTCTGGGCCCTGTTACCTGTCGGGGGGGGGGGGGGGGGGGGGGGGGGGGGATGTCAGGGCCCTGTTACCTGCCGGGGGGGGGGGAGCGGAGTATGGGCACGTCTGGTCCCTGGTTACCTGTCGGGGGGGGGGTGGGGGGGGCATGTCTGGGCCCTGTTACCTGTTGGGGGGGGGGGGGGGGGTGGGGGCATGTCTGGGCCCTGTTACCTGTCGGGGGGGGAGCGGAGTATGGGCACGTCTGGGCCCTGGTTACCTGTCGGCGATGCTGGCGGGCTTGACCTTCTCGATGATGACGACCTGCTTGTTGCAGTACACAGAGGTAGATAACGCCAGACCCAGGCTGGACCCCATGGACTTCACCACCTCCACCAAGAGAGGCCCAGAGGCCGTGGCTATCGAATCTGCGTTCACAAACCAAATCAGTTTTATTTTGGATAAAAAAAATAAATAAAAAAAAACATCACAAAGACACTTTACAAAAGCAGCAAAACAAAAATCTGGAGCAGGTACATCCCCAGGCCCCCAATTTACCCAACGAGGTGGGGGGAATACCCTACCCTCCCGAAGCCCCCTCCCGGGATCGTTTGCCTGCGCGATCTTAGGAAATGACCCCTCTGCTCCTCCCCCCGCTGCGCAGCTGCAGCATCATGGGGACTGAGCTCCTCCCCCCGCTGCGCAGCTGCAGCACCATGGGGACTGAGCTCCTCCCCCCGCTGCGCAGCTGCAGCATCATGGGGACTGAGCTCCTCCCCCCGCTGCGCAGCTGCAGCATCATGGGGACTGAGCTCCTCCCCCCGCTGCGCAGCTGCAGCATCATGGGGACTGAGCTCCTCCCCCCGCTGTGCAGCTGCAGCATCATGGGGACTGAGCTCCTCCCCCCGCTGCGCAGCTGCAGCATCATGGGGACTGAGCTCCTCCCCCCGCTGCGCAGCTGCAGCATCATGGGGACTGAGCTCCTCCCCCCGCTGCGCAGCTGCAGCATCATGGGGACTGAGCTCCTCCCCCCGCTGCGCAGCTGCAGCATCATGGGGACTGAGCTCCTCCCCCCGCTGCGCAGCTGCAGCACCATGGGGACTGAGCTCCTCCCCCCGCTGCGCAGCTGCAGCATCATGGGGACTGAGCTCATAAAGGCAGCACATGAATAAGAGAAAAGTAGCGGGAGCTCCCCCGGGTCCAGTAATGCCCCATAACCACGGCAACAAAGGCAGTTACTGCTGCCCGGTCCAATTATCCTGCAGGACCACGAGGACCGTGTGGAGAACGGGCGATGCAGCAGTTGCAATGGGAAACTGCCAGCAGCGGGGCCCAGCACTGTATATTAGTGGGGAAATTAGGTGCTACGGGGGTGAAGAAAATGATCTTTAATAACCCCTCTGACTATTTACAAAAAAAAATAAAAACAAATATTCTTTTGATTCATATTGTTTAGAAAAGCATACAGTCCCTCAGAGGCTTGTTAGCTAGAACAACAGGAGACAGTTTTTAACCTTTAACAGGATCTCAGCCTGTTTCTACTTCTTACATAAACCAAGCAAATACTTTGCTGAATAGCCCAGTTCAATAAGCATTACTAATTACAATCAATTTTATTTTATAGTAACATTTTCTGAAACACACAATTATTCAGCATTTGCGAATTACCCAGATTATTTGAATTTGTGATCCACTGACTGTTCTATGTGCCAGCATTCAGTAGATATTGATGGAAAGATCAATTAGTCTGATCTGCACATATCCTTTATTGAAGCTATTTTGAGCAGCATCAATACATTGCAGGTTATTTTGAGCATCAATATAGTGCAATAAAATATATTGTCAAGATTTCATTTTTGAAATATTTGGAAGGCTGTAAGTTTGAATCTTGGACGAGGAGGCTGTTGTACTCATGAAACTAAATGGGTGCACTTCGTTCTTTCCTGGATTATAAAGTGGTAAGGTCAGACAGGCCAAGGCACATTGGCAGGGGAGTTTTGTTAGCTATCAGGCAGAGCCATATAATCGATTATCAACTAAATAATTGAACAAATAAATAAATATCCCCCCCACACCAAACCTTTCACACCGAGGAGAGACAGATTAACACCCCCCCCCCCGCCCCCTCCTCCATAATCTAAAGCAGTGTCAATACACCTTATGAAAAATAAATCAGCCGGAGATTCATCATTACTTATTCATGAGGGAGGCTGCTTCAATCACAAGGACACCTCTGGAAGGAAGAAAATAAATAAATAAATAAATGAAACCCGGAGCTCCCTGATTTATACCCGCCGAGCTGTCCGTGTGAGAAACACTGCTGAGCGTTCACACAGACAGCAGACCACCCGAGCGTTCACACAGACCATCCGAGCGTTCACACAGACCATCCGAGCGTTCACACAGACCATCCGAGCGTTCACACAGACCGTCCGAGCGTTCACACAGACCATCCGAGCGTTCACACAGACCACCCGAGCGTTCACACAGACCATCCGAGCATTCACACAGACCATCCGAGCGTTCACACAGACCGTCCGAGCGTTCACACAGACCATCCGAGCGTTCACACAGACCACCCGAGCGTTCACACAGACCATCCGAGCATTCACACAGACCATCCGAGCGTTCACACAGACCATCCGAGCGTTCACACAGACCATCCGAGCGTTCACATAGACCATCCGAGCGTTCATACAGACCATCCGAGCGTTCACACAGACCATCCGAGCGTTCACACAGACCATCCGAGCGTTCACACAGACCATCCGAGCGTTCACATAGACCATCCGAGCGTTCACACAGACCATCCGAGCGTTCACACAGACCATCCGAGCGTTCACACAGACAGCAGACCATCCATCTCCCCCCTCTCATCCTCAGTGTCTGCTGGGCCTATGCTGTGCTTGGGCTGCAGAGGCTAAGCTGTTTTTTTTGGGGGGGGGGGGGGGCAGTCGGACTGAGAACTTGGAGGCCTCTCAATCTTGATTTTTGTGACCGTATAATGGCAGCGTTTATTTGCTTTGCCTCTCTGGAAAGAAATGCCACATCTCCACTCGGGTTCCATTTCAACCCCCCCATCTCCCCCCGCCCCAAGGCCAGGTTTCTGTGCCATAACAGTGCAGGGCATCCACCTGCGGGCGCTGAACGCAGTCACTTTTACTTGTGTGACAAGCAACCCGCCAATACAGGCGCTTCCAAATGGATTCTTTATTGGGATAAAAACCAGCACACTGAATCGCTCAATCCACAGTGTCATGTCTACAAGATCTCTGCAATCCACAGAACGAGCTGTGATCGCGTGATTATTAAAAAAAAGCAGTCCAACTGCAACCAGGGAGGGAGGGAGGGAGGGAGCGGGGGCAGGGCAGGGGGCGGGGCCGGGGGCGGGGCGTACCCATGACGGACACGTCGTACTCGATGAGCAGCGTGGCCTCCTGCCCGCACTGCTTCAGGATGCTCATGGCCTCAGAGTGCGTGGCCCCCGGGAGCCGGATCCCGTCGATGCTCAGCACCCGGTCCCCCGGTTTGATGGTCCCTTCCCTGTTAGCGGAGACAGACGCACTGTAACACATATCACACGGATCGACCGCCTCTCTAAGGGATCCAGCCAGACATGTGGGTCCACTTCATTTTGACAGTTAAGAGGATAAACATGGATTGCACGTCTGAATACAATGTGGAATACAATGTTTAACTATTGATCAATAGTAAAAAAAAAAAAAAGAGAAGAAGTCAAGAAAATGAAGAAAAATGGTCTAAACAAATAAATGTGCTGTCTCATGACAAAACTGCAGAAGAGACCCAAAAACTTATGAGACCCAGCAAAACTGATTTGCTAATATTGTATATTTCAGCGCAGGTGTCTCTGGAGTAACGGCTCCAGCTGGGGGGGGGGGGGGGGGGGGGCAAGCAATATTGTGTGCGGGGGACACCGAACTGCGAGGAGGAGGGGGGGGGGACCGGAGGACTCCCACACAGAAAGAGAAATGAAATTACAATTCAGAAACATTAATAATGACAGAGCTTCACACACACAGCTGAAGTGAATCGATTTCACAGAAGCAGCGCAAACAAATCATATACTCAATTTGTGACTCTCGGATAGGAAACAGGCCAGAGATGGATCATTCACTGGGACTGATGACAGGAAATAAATTCCAGTACTGGAGCTAGAGTAGGGCTAAGTTACTCCAGTACTGGAGTTAGAGGAGGGCAAAGTTACTCCAGTACTGGAGTTAGAGCAGGGCTAACTTACTCCAGTACTGGAGTTAGAGGAGGGCTAAGTTACTCCAGAAGTGGAGTTAGAGGAGGGCTAATTTACTCCAGTGTTGAAACTAGAGTAGGGGTAAATTACCCCAGTTTTGGAGTCTGACGATGGCTAAATCACACCAGCATTGGAACTTGGCTAATTTCCTGCAGAACTGGAGTCAGAGGACTGAGATGATGGGCATTTTATTCTAGTCCTTAAGTGAGAAGGACTGTGGTATAGTGCAAAATGACCATTAAATGAGATGCCCATTTGTACTTTTAACTGAATAAGAATAATGTCATCGTGGTTCTCTTGTCAAACAGTTTTTATTTATTATTATCAGAGTGGCTGATGAGGGCTACAGGCTGCACCTGTGTGCTGTCCGTCATCCCAGCCTTCAGCTCACCTGTCCGCGGGGCCTCCTGGACGGACGGTCGATATGACGACGGGGCGGGACTTGTTCCTGTCCTCGTGGGACCCCCCTGCGGGGGAACAAGCAGAGTGGTGTCACCGTGGAGACCGTGCCCTTTACGAAAACAATCACGCAAAATCTGCCTTTTTTATTTCAGTTTAAACTATTTCAAATGCCAACTACGATTTTCACGCGTGAAAACAAAACATGTGACTTACTGTAAAATAGCATATGTTACCCTTTTCCCACTCATCTTATATTTGGGATTGTTTTCATAGCTCACATGTGTACTCTTCACATGTTGGGTGTTCACATGTGGTTACTGAACATGTGATTTTTTTTTGTACGGGTAGGTAGACATCCCAGAATTATCCATCACATCGCACAGCATTACCACTACCTTTGCTTTTCAGTGATCAGTATTATGGGATATCCATGCTACGCTCATGACAAAAAATACAAGAAGGCCAAGCAAACATTTGCAAAATGACCTTTATGAAGGTTAGCATGGAAGGCAAATAACTGACACCGACTCGGAATGGATGGCAGTATAAATATTTGTGCAGTCCCAGCCTGCCGGGACAGCATCATTATTTCACTCATGCAGAAACAGCATGATGAATAAAACATGAGTAAAATATACTACTGTAATGAATTGATTTAAAAAAAAAACAAAAAAAAACAGCTGTTGGCTATCCTTGACCTTCAAAATGCTTCTTTCCCTCTATCAAGAGACTTCTCTGCAGGTAGCGTTTAGGCTAGGCGTTTCATTTTAATAAACCGGAATTCAGGTCAGGAGAAAGTGGCCAAACAAACGGAAACAAATGGAAATTTGGTGTAGAAATGCACAGGAAACAGATATTTTTCCCCCAGATAATCCCCCTTCTTAAAGTCAGGAGGAAATTACAGTTTGTAACTGCTTCCTGCAGAAGCTCTCCTTAGCATATCAGAACACCCCCCTGTGCATCTGCAGTGATAGAACCCCCCCCCCCCCCGCCCCCCCCACTCGCCCCCCCGACGCGAGGCCGGCGTGTTTTACGCACCTCGCAGGACGAAGCCGAAGGAGTTTCCCTCTTTGTGCAGCGTGACCTCCACCGTTTTGAACACCACCCCGGAGCCTTGGAGAGCTGTAAGGAGAGCAGAGAGACACCGCATTAAGGGTCATACACCGCTCGGACTGACACACCCCATAGCCAGTTACCCAGGGAAGGCACAGCTGAGCCTGAATACCACTCAGCTGCCAGAGAGAAACAAACAGTCAAAGCAAACTCTCACTCCCTCACAGACGCACCTGCTATAGACACAATGTACACTCACAGAGTCCCTCACAGATGCACCTGCTATAGACACAGTGCACAGTGTGCACTCACAGACAGTCCCTCACAGAGGACGGGGGGCACTCACAGACAGTCCCTCACAGAGGACAGAGGCACTCACAGACAGTCCCTCACAGAGGACGGCGGGCACTCACAGACAGTCCCTCACAGAGGACGGCGGGCACTCACAGACAGTCCCTCACAGAGGACAGAGGCACTCACAGACAGTCCCTCACAGAGGACGGCGGGCACTCACAGACAGTCCCTCACAGAGGACAGAGGCACTCACAGACAGTCCCTCACAGAGGACGGCGGGCACTCACAGACAGAGTCTCTCACAGAGGACAGAGGCACTCACAGACAGTCCCTCACAGAGGACAGAGGCACTCACAGACAGAGTCCCTCACAGAGGACGGCGGGCACTCACAGACAGTCCCTCACAGAGGACGGCGGGCACTCACAGACAGAGTCCCTCACAGAGGACGGCGGGCACTCACAGACAGTCCCTCACAGAGGACGGGGGCACTCACAGACAGAGTCCCTCACAGAGGACAGAGGCACTCACAGACAGAGTCCCTCACAGAGGACGGCGGGCACTCACAGACAGGCGGCAGCTCGTACTCCACCTCCAGCACCACCCGCTCGCCCACGTTCTTCAGCAGGCTGATGATCTCGTCGTGGCGGAATTTGGCCAGGTTGATCCCGTTTACCGACTTAATGTAGTCCCCTACGTTCAGCTGGTCGCTCCTGCGGGAGGGACGGGGGAGAGAGAGAGGGAAGGAGGGAGAGAGAGAGAGAGGGATTGGGTTGGAATGAGAGTTTAAGAATTGTGCTCTGATGAGGATGTTGCTTAAAGCATCAGTGTGCAGTGTGTGGGAGTGTTTGTGTGTGTACGTGTGTGCATGCATGAGTGCAGGTGTGTGTGTGTGTGTGTGTGTGTGTGTGTGTGAGTGTGTGTGTGTGTGTGTGTGTGTGTGTGTGTGCGTGCGTGAGTGTGTGTGTGTGTGTGTGTGTGAGTGTGTGTGTGTGTGTGTGTGTGTGTGTGTGTGTGTGTGTGTGTGTGTGTGTGTGTGCGCGTGTGTTTAAACTACGTGCACCCTACCTTATGGGCTAGCAAAATAAACACCCCAACCACGCTTTGCTGTCGAGCATGTATGTGTCTCATTGACAGGATCCTACACAAACTGGCCCAATTTGCATGAGAAATAACACCTCCACAGGACTGCATCTGCTCCGGGTCATAATATGTGAAAGCAGGCAGGAGTGATGCATGCTGGGAAGGCACAGTACACTTAGAGAATACAGAACCATTTTTTCAAGAGATTCCCAAGTTGTGAAGAAACAATCTGAAGCATTGATTTAGGAGCTCCACCTGCAGCCAGAAGTTTGCAGGTGAGAATCCTAGCAGGTAAACCAGGATGATTTGGGTTCTGGCCTCACACTGTTCCTGGAACACCCTTAATTCAGCGCATATGAAATAAATCTAACAGAGAAAATGAATAATATGTGAAATATAAGCAACGCCTGACCAGATTATATCTGGTTTCAGCACTTTCAGAAGTGGTATCAAAGTGATTTTGCCATTCTAATGCCATTTCGCAGGCAGGGCAGCCTTATTAAATGAGTGTCACTTACAGATAAATGGCTCCAAATGAAATATAATTTTGTCCAATCGATAGGAAAAATCACTGGGCTGATAGCACTGACGCAGCAGCACGGACGCAGCAGCACTGACGCAGCAGCACGGACGCAGCAGCACGGACGCAGCAGCACGGACGCAGCAGCACTGACGCAGCAGCACGGACGCAGCAGCACTGACGCAGCAGCACGGACGCTGCAGCACTGACGCAGCAGCACGGACGCTACGTCGCTGGAAACTTTGCGTGAGCAGGCAGAAACGGTGCGAGCCTACGAAAAGACATCTTCGTGCAACCTCTGTGGTAACCTTGTGGTGCCCAATCACGTGTAGCGGAGGGCCGAAATTATGCAGATTTTTATTTTCCGACCAATCACGGCACCTGCTGATTTCACTAATTAGCTCCCTCCTCTCTGGCTGAAGGCGTGTTAATTAGCGAACTCAGCGGGTGTGCTGATTGGCTGGAGTGAAGCCCTGCGTACTCCCGGTGCCCGGTGGCACACGCTCGGGCACTGTGGCGCTGAAACGGCGAGCGGGGGCGGCGGGGGCGGGGGCGGGGGCGGGTACCTGGCGGCGATGCCCCCCTGGCGCAGGTTGGACACGCGGGGCTTGCCGTCCTTGTCGATGCCGCCGGAGACGGTGAGCCCCAGCGTGGTGCCCTCCTTCTTCATCAGCTCCACCATGCAGGAGCCCCGGAACTCCTCTGTGAGGGGGGAGAGCCGGGGGTCAGGAGGCGCAAAGGGCAAAGGTCAAACCGCCATCTTTCTGTCTCCACGTCCTGCCATGGCAACGGCAGCTCTGAGAGCGCCCTCTGGAGGGCAAGACTCATAGTGCCGTTTGGAGGTCTGCTCTCATACAGCCAATCAGAGGACAGCTCTCATACAGCCAATCAGAGGACAGCTCTCATACAGTTAATCAGAAGGCTGCTCTCATAGAGCCAATCAGAGGACAGCTCTCATACAGCCAATCAGAAGGCTGCTCTCATACAGCCAATCAAAGGCTGCTCTCATACAGCCAAATTGGAGACCTGCTCTCATACAGCCAGTCAGGGGGTGGCTATCATACAGCCAATCAGAAGGCTGCTCTCATACAGCCAAATCGGAGACCTGCTCTCATACAGCCAGTCAGGGGGTGGCTATCATACAGCCAATCAGAGGGCTGCTCTCATACAACCAGTCAGGGGGTGGCTATCATACAGCCAATCAAAGACCTGTTCTCACACAGCCAATCAGTGACCTGCTCTCATACAGCCATACAAAGACCTGCTCTTATACAGCCCCAATCAGCACCATTACACAATCTCCCTGCACCATTTCTGCCTGGCTTGCAGACTCATGTACAGGTTCACGCCACAGCTCTCAGCTGCACAGGATCCCCATGCTCTGGGTTTCCTCCTGTGTGCTGCTGCTTATTATGGATTTATTTATACATCAGGGACAGCATGATGCCAGAAACATTCATCCCATGCAGATGCTCTGCACTGCACCCAAAGCAACAGGAGGCTAATTTCCATAGGCAGTCCAGGCTGACTGCGTGGGACACTGCACATACAGTACGGAAGTATAAAATATTCACAAAACAACAAAACAAAAAAACTGAAAATAAGGACAGAAGCCATTACAGACAAATATTCCAAACAAGAAAAAAGAAAAAAAAACATTCCAAACATTCTGCATAGTGACAAGCACACTTGCACAGGAAGTCACACTGAAATTATAGTGCAGCAACAGGGACCACAAGTGTCTTTTGTGTGGGAGCAGAAACTGAGCATCCTAATAGCAGTCCTCTGACACGCCTCCCTCCTGTAAGAGAGACAAACAGACAGCATCCCACCACACATACATATATATTGGGGAAGGAGGGGTGCAAGCGCAGCGCCGCAGATCCCAAACGAAGCGCCAGGGGCCCCCGTTAATCTCCGCGGGGGGTTTCCGGAGCGACTCTGACTCCGCGTCCATTTCACCACCGGGCGGAGAGGGAGAAGGACAGCTCTGCACGCGCTCAGACCGCAGGAGGCAGCTCGGCACAGCGGGGTCGGGGCGCGGCTGTTCGAAAGAATCAGGGAATAGCGCTCTCATCTCGCAGCCAGACCCGCGTTCAAAGGGCCGCTTTGTGATTTCGGTTGGCCAGGGGCGGAGACCGCTCTCCTGACAACGTACGCATTTCAGAAGCAATTCCAGTATGGCTGCGTAATACCTGAATCTAAAAATGACATCATACATTGTACTCAATATGTATTCATACAAAACACAAGGGGGGGGGGGGGGGAGTCATTTTAGCCCCTTCTATTTCCTTAATGCATTTCAGCTGCAGTGCCTGTTCAGGACAGAGTGCTGTGTAAGCTGCAGTTTCAAGCCAAAGCGCTCGTAACGACGAAGTTTCCTCACCTTGGCAACACAACTGAAACGCACGGGAAAATTCTGCAAAAAAAAAACCAAACAAAGAAAAAAAAAAAGAATAGGTCATCATGCATGAACGTACAGTTTAGTGCAGAAGTATTGGGACTGAGACAGTTTTTGTTGTTTTGGTTCTGTACTTCTGTACTCCAGCACATTTTAAACACAACCATGAATATGAGCTTAAAGTGCAGACCGCAGGCTTTGACTTGAGGGCCATATTTACAGCCGTATCAGGCAATCCCTGTAGGAATCACAGCCCTTTCACACACAGCCCCACAGTACAGGGGAGCCAGTAACAGCACGGGTGCACATTCTGCTGTTTCTCGCCCAGCTGAGTCTTTGCATCATTAGTTCACGCTCAGGAAAGCTAACAAAAGGCCTAAAGTTGATTCTAGGCGAGTAATTTGCATTTTGGAGTCTGTTGCTGTCGTCTCTCAACAGTAGCGTCTGGATATGAGCGTCTGCTAAATGCCTGTAATGTAATGCAATGTCAACACGAAGGAAAAATAAGCGTCAATGTTAGTAAAGCAGGCCATCACGCTACCTATGCATGCACGCACGCATGCACGTACGCGCACGCACACGCTCACACACGTGCGCACACACACACACAGAACGCGCACGCACACGCTCACACACACGTGCGCACACACACACACAGTATGCGCACGCACACGCTCACACACACGTGCGCACACACACACACAGTACGCGCACGCACACGCTCACACACACGTGCGCACACACACACACACACGCATGCACGCACACACGCTCACACACACGCACGTTCGCACACACACACACAGAACGCGCACGCACACGCTCACGCTCACACACACACAGTACGCGTGATGCCACTTCCCCGAGGCCGCACACACTGAGCAGGGGGGCAATGCCGTTCACCCAGAACACAGCGACAGAGACAATGCAGAGGATCAAAAAAGCCATTAGCATCTGCTAATGAGTGTGTGTGTGAGGGGGGGGGGGCATAGGGGGGAGGAAGGGCTGGGTGCAATGCAGGAGAACAGCATCCCGCTCAAAATTAAAGGAATAATTTAAAACCTGCATGAGGCTGACTGGTTTATTAATTTATAATAATTTATTAATATAGAACTACTTTGATACTACTTTCAAAATGATAATTTAATCTAATTGCAACATGGTAATTATAATATAACATTTATTGTATAAATCTATAGTGTAATAACTCAGGACCAAAATAACACTTATTATTCTGAAGCAAAATAACACAGCAGGTTATTTTAGTAAGGAATGCACAAGACATGGAAAATGAAAGCGTGTGTTCAAATTTATACCTGGACCTCTATCATGAATGTGCTTTTAGTGAAGACCATTTGAAAAATGGCACCTTTAATTATTCAAGGATTATGCAGAACGCTGGGGAAAAGGGAGACTCAATTAACGCTTTTTTTGGGAGTCAGTTGATGAGCAATTTTGGGAAGCGGCCAGAAAAGGTGTGTTTTCAGGTGCAGTAGCCACTGAGAAGACTGGAGTAACAGTGAAAAATGACGCTAGTAGCAGCTATCTGACAATGATGAAGAACCGACCGAATTGCCATTGGAGGAAAAAAAAGATGAAAACTTTATCAAGCTTAATCATGAAATAGCTATTCCTATTGTCTGAGAGTGTGTGTGTGTGTGTGTGTGTGTATGTGTGCGTGCGTGTGTGTGTTCATATCAAAAACGTTCACAAAGCCACTATATTTCATTATTGAAAACTTAAAATAAATGAAAGAAGCATGACTCAGCAGCAAAATGAAGATAAAACAATGTCAGGAGCTCCCAGCTGTAGCTAATGAGATCAATTATTCATAAGGCTTACAATTTACTCCAGTGTTTCAAATGCACACCGTATATATTAGTCAAAGGGAAGTAATACACGAGCATTTTATTACTGTTCCATCAAATCCGTATCCCAGCATGCCCCCTGTGCAGCTCGGCTCGTTCCGAACAGGAAGCTCTAAAAGCGGCGCTCAAGCGATCGTCTCTGGGGGGGGTAAGTCCTGCTACCTTCTGTAGCAGGAAGAAATACGTTCTGTAAACACAGAATGACGGCCTGCCACGCTGGGATCACACAACCGGTTTTATGAATGAGCACTTTGTAAAAGGCAAAGAAGACAACGTAAGAGACACAGTCGGAAACATTGTAAATGCTGCACAGCGTAATTAAACGAAGCGCTTCATGTCTACTACAGTATGAATGTAGGTCGGGATTTCTTACACCCTAGAAAAATTGGCAGTGAATTTAACTGACCGTGAGTACTTTCTGTCATTTGTATCATCTGTCAGTCACATGACTTAATTTGGGGGGGTGGCCTTATAATGTGCCCGCTTGGAATCTACTACATTTATCCAACATTGATTTACCCAATGAGCCACAAACTGCTATTCCAGCACCGTCCAGTGAGCCCTGTCCTATAAGCCTTACACTAATTCATTTTGTACTAATGTATTTACATTCATCTGGAGGGTTTGACCAAAATTACATTTGTACTTAAAAAACAGTCTAGGAGTCTTTGATTCAGCCTGGTCTACAGTGTTGACACAGTCATCACATTATTAATTTTGAGACACTGTAACCATCAGCGTCCCCGTTAAACATTAGGCAACTGGAAAATAGGAGCAGTGCATCAAACGCATTTCCATTTTGGAGGCCCTGACTGAACTTTCAATCATTTCCCAGTCGTTTCTGCGCTGTAATTGAAAGCAGAATGGCACTTCCATTGCCACGGGCAAGTCAGGGCCTTGAGGAAGAGAGCGGAGGCCCATAGCGGGTTCACCCATGCATGACTACAGACTGAACTAATGGCTCGCGGACGTTCGTGGTGCTGCGGTTTGACACAAAATGGCGGAGGGCCTCACAGTTTCCTGCATATTCAAGACACCACAGAGACTGCGAGTCGAACCGAAGAGACAAACAAAGGAATCCCCACGGCATAAATATCCGAGTGCCCTTTAAATCCAACCGAACAGCCATTACGAAAACAGCGAGAATGATGCATGGAACCGTACGTTTGAGCACATCAAACGTGGAGGGGCTGCAAACCCCCGGGTATTTCAGTTCATTGGAAACTGAAGCAAGAGCAGCTTATTTTCAGGACCTGGTTTAAATATGCCTCCTGTTGAAGACTAAATGAGCTAAGAGGTCCACTCATTCAGATGGGAATCTTCAGAATGCTTTCCCTTGCTATGTATTTTCAATGACTGTGTGTCAATGACTTCTCGGTCTGAGAGAAAATTCTCCCGGTCTGATAGAAAGGTCCCACATGTCAGCACCCCTCGCCCTGCACCCCCCCCCCTCCCCCACTCCCACACCCTCCCCTCTGGTCCAACAGCTCCCAATCTCATGCAGTATTACGCCCCCAGCTGCGTATGTTCAAGGGAAGTATTTTGACAAACACAAAAATCTGGCAACCCTACACTGCTTGCCTGTGGGGTGGTGGGGGTGGGGAGGGGGGTTTGCTCTGATCTGGCACCCAGCATTCGGGACGTGCGCTCTGCGGAAGGCATTCTGTGGGATGGGAGTGTGGAAAGCATCAGGTATGCAAACACATATGAGTGTAATCATGCCTGGAAAGGAACAGAGCCTTATGCTGCAGAGATCTTTATGCAAAATGATGATGGGCTGGCTTCTCCTGCATCGTTTAATTATGCCTTTCTCACACATCTGATTCTTGGATGAACCCCCTGCACCCCATCCCCTTCATCTTCTATCTTCCTCCAGCTTTGTTCTCCTGCTGGCGGCAATTAGTGCCCCAGTGATTAAAGAAAGCCTTCCTCCGCGTAACAATGGGCTTTGAAACGGGCAGCCGTGCGTTCTGCCGCTCTGCCAGCTTTTAAAATCAACGCTCCTTCCATTCCAGCTTCAGCAATCTGCGCGATTCAACAGACACAACCTGCAATTATGCCTAATTACAAACTCACATCTCCTGTTTTGTGTTCGTCTTATAACTGCATCGACCGCATACAGAACAAATAAAACACACCCTGACAGAGAAAAGGGAAATCATCCACAAGATAATCAGCTCCTGTCTGCCAGTGTGACCCATGGTGGCACATTTTAGTAACCGAAGCAACCATTTCAAGCTTGCTTTAATTCTCGCACAGTTTGGGATAATCTTCTTCATAAATATCCAAGCCAAAGCCCTCTAACCACACTGAACTCATGGTTAGGGCTTTCCACACCCGACCGTCACTGGTGCCGAAATTGTGAAAACAGGCCTCGCAGTACACGCTCTTACGAAGACGCGGCACGCAATGCAAGTGTCGCCATCTTATAGCGGGTGTGATGATAGGCTGGATCACTTCACACATTACGGGCTATTCCCAATGGTTCATTCACATGCATGTGTTTTACTGTGATGCTGCACACTAGCGACTGAGTGATAGCCCAGAGCTGGCCCAGAGCTGGCCCACCGATACCGCCATGGAACGATGCCGACGAGGCCATCCGAATCTGGCTGCCAGAGCGCAGCCTTGATGCGACCCTGTCTCAGGTGAGATACGCACCTGGGCCGCATTTGGGCCAGAATCCAAACTCTGTAATGAACCCATAAATGTGTCTGGGTCCAGTTAGGCCAGCCCTTCGGTCCCAAACCGCTCCAGTCCTTAAATGTGATTGGTTGCATTTGGGCTCGTCTTGGTCCGTAATGCCGCTTGCCGATGCCATAAAGGTCCCTTAAGTGCCGAAAATCAACCGAATTTGGCCCGGAATCATCTGCTATCTGCACTCAGCCAGAGTCACTGCTCTTGGCACTGAAGAGGGGGAAAAAAAATGAAACTCCAGGGTGATTCACAATTTGAGAATTAGCTCAGGATCCACCCCGGTGATGGTCTGCATCAGATAAAGCCAAACAGTCAAAATCACACACTTCTCTCCATGCAGGTAAAAAGATTTTTTTTTTTTAATTTCGAAATCACCCAGATATCAGATTAGCTACAGAAGCCATGTTGCGCCGTACGGACGCACCGCGTCGAGCTGCAGCACAAACGACACCGATTCCAGCGCCTAAAACCATCCCGCTAACCCAAGAGACATGGCACTGGAACGTCTGTTTGGTACTGGGTTGCCAGAAGTCTGGTTTTCGACCACTAATATCTGGTTTTAAATTATTTCTACAGGTCCTGACAGGACAACGTAAGGTCCGGTTTGAGTAACAGATGGAAGGAATTGACCGGTAATTTATAACGAAGTAGCACGTCGTTGACTCCCCGGTCTGATAGAATAGCATCACCCGATCTGACATCCAGAACCGAAATAATATCCACCCCCCACGCCCCCTCACCCCCCTCGCCCCCCCCCCCCCCCCCCCCCGCCCGACCACATTTGCAATTACACTTCCAGCTGTGAATGGCTGGTTTTGACTATTTCTAAATCTGGCAAACCCTATTTTGGTAAAATTGCTATGCATGACTCAGCTTTGATGAGTGATTAAACTAACTGCAGCCTTTAGGGTCTGGCCTCACAGTGCTTGAATGTGAGGGTCATGATCGCATATTCACAGCACTAGAAGTCTTTGTGTTTCTTCTGAACTCACGGGGTGTCCCACGCTTCACTTGCCAGGCCTTAATTATTCTTAGGCCCGAGAACACTTGAATGGCTAGGGAACAGAATTAATAAGCAGCTTCATAGTTTTTGATTTGATTGTTTCGTGGTTGAGTTTGGGTCATTCAAATTAAGGACAAATGCCCAGGAGGACGAAAAACCACCAGCTTTTAAAAAATTGACAAAAGGACAAAGCACACCACATTTAGACTGAATTGAAATGCTGTAAAAGTTCAGACTGTGGGGTAAACTATAAAGGCTTGATGTGCTTCATGTCATTGATGAAATTCACATTTCTCTGAGGTTAACAAGGAAAAAATGTATTTCAAAATTTCATCGACACAGTATGAAAAACTCATTTTACAAAATGTATCTGAAATGCCGCACGACCGTATCAACTGATGAATAACGTATTGAGAAAGAACACTACTCTACACATTTTCAGAGGGGGGACGGGGGGTTTGTTGACTTTGTACATCATTTTATTCATGATTCTGAAATGAGGCCAGAAGACACCTCCTGGGATGAACCTTTCACTAAAGGGGGTCCTTCCAGGTTGGAAGGACTTTCAACTGGTACCACTGGTTTAAAAATCATTACTCAGGAGAAAACCATACTAATCTGCTATAGGGCCACCCAAAATGGGCTTTAGAATGCAATGGAACAAGACACAAATACATTCACACGTGTGCCTGCAGCCTTTGAGTCCCTCAAAGGGGATCTTCAAAGCCACAGGGCTAAGGGCGGAGTCACAGAGGCAGCCAGGAATTCCATTTTTAAACGATGTTTTCTTTGTTGCGACACTGCAGTGTCGTGATTTATGTTCACTACTTTCTGCCGCCAGATGCTGAAATCGGACGAGCCTCGACACGAGAGCGCCGTTACGTAAAGGGTTGCCCCGACTGACGAGTGGACAGAGCACCACAGGGAAAGGGTCAGGGGGTCAAAGGTCAGGGTTCAGAGGTCAGGGGTCAGGGGTCAGGTGTCCTTACCTGGGATACTCTGTCTCCTGACGGCCAGTGCCCCGTCTGACGGCCTGGAGAGGCTGGCGGATTTTGAGTACGGCCCCTCATCTGGAGAACGCAAGGGAACCAAATGTCAGCCATAGGAAGACCAGGCACACCACCCGATTACATCATCAGGCGTTTTCACCAATGACCACGGGCAGTCAGGGTTACAGCCTCCTTATGGCAGAGAGAGAGAGAGAGAGATGCTCCACACCTCCGTCTCCACAAATTCAGGTCACTTTTAATCTGCAAAGCGCTGTTCTGGTTTTTACAAAGACAGTCACAAAGAGGCTTTACAGAGGAAAGAGAAAAAAGGAAAACAGGACAAAAAAATCAGATCTGAACCCCCAAAAATGAAATGAAAAAGTGAGGTTAAAAAAAAAGAAAAAAATTCTCAAGAGGGAAGAAAAATATTCAAACATTGGCAAGAAAAAAGTCCCCAATGGGAAGAAATCTTGTGAGGAGCCTGGCTATAGAGGGGTAGCCCATCCTCCACAGGCCTGGTGCCAATAGGAAAGCTAAGCTAATGACTTCAGGGTCATTATAACTGGAGGGAAAAGAGCCATCACTCACACCACTCACTGAGGTGGACAGGCACTCTGGTCATGGCAGTGTACTGAGCTCAGTCTGTAGAGCGTGTGGACAGGTATGAGTATGCAGAAGTCCGCAGTCATTCAGCACTTCCAAACACAGAGCTGAGGACGGAGATCTGCACATTTCTCACAGAGATAGTCATCTTGACAACACTTGCCTGAGGAGGCTTTTTTTTTTGAGGTGCCAGAAAAATACATGTGGTGACTCCATATCTCCTGGAAAAAGTACATCAGACCTGACAAAAACTGCCAGAGGCTATGGTCCTCCTGAGGCTATGGACTGGCTATAAAGAAACACAACCTCCACAATGACCACTTTATACAATTTATACCTCTTAATCCTTGAAAGGTGTAAGATCACAAATGTGTGATTAGAATGTGGTCTTAACTGAACATTCTAATGCTGATGTCACAATCACTGCTGGAAACTGAAAGCGATGGAGTTCTAGAACACTGACTCAGTGTTCTTTTTTGAAAAAAGATTCCAAAAGTGGGTTAAATCAATCTCTTTTATAACTGTGCTGCAGGTCCACTACAGTCCCTCGACACAAAATTAGCGAAACTGAGTTGGACAAGTCATAATTTGCTACCCCCACAGGTTACCACTAGAGTCTGACATTGCACCTTGTCTGTGAAAAATGATCTGAGGCTTTCTGAATCCCTGCAGGGTTAAAGAGTAGATCCCATTTCATACGGCGACACACTACCATCCACAGGGCTTAAGAATAGTTCACAACTATGCGTAGAACACATATATCCACATATTTCTCCATATGACACTGGCTCTGTCCGGCTTCAAGATCAATCGTGTGCTACAGTGGTGCCCAAAAGTGTAGTTATGGAACAGTGAAACTGGTTATTTTTGCAATATATTTGGATTTTAGATCAAAAGATGAAGATAATTTTAGATTTGAAAGACAAGAATATCCTTTTTGGGGAGCACTGTTGTCTTCTCAGTATTTAAAAGGGCTTGTCATCTTTGCACAAGCTTTTTAATGCCAAGTGCAAACCAACCTTAATGAAACCGTTAGTTTTTGAACCAAGGAGTTAAATCAAAGGAAGAAGCCTGGGCTCAGCATGCAGGTACACCCTGACACAGCACACCAGAACCACATGTACATCAGAAACTACCCTAATCATTTAATCAATGGCAGTCGTTTGATGTCGAAAGTAGGAGCACAACGTAAAATCCAAAGGTGGAGGAAGCCAAGGATCGGTGCTTCCTGTGAAGGCAAAGAAAGTAAAATGGCCGAGCAGCAGGGTGGGTAAGCCTGGCGGGTCTGTTAACGAGCCCGCCCCAGGATGCAGTTAAAACACCGTCAAGCGCAGCGGCAGCTCAAGAGGAACTGAGGCCCCGGACAGCTGACGCGTTGCCGGAACATTCCAGGAAGGTCACACACCAGCGCTGTGAGGACCTCACACGACAGATCCGGCCCGTCTCACTAGGCTGTTCCAGCGGTCGAGCTGAGGCTGAGGGGGGTGGATGGGGGGGGGGGACGAGGGGGACGAGACTATCGGCGAAATGCCGGCGGAGGCTGGCTGGGTAACGCAGGCTCCTTTCTGGAGCAGCGCTCTGCGACATCGTTCCCCTGTCCCGAGTCTCGGGGCGCTGCTGCATCCGGCTGGGTCCCAGCAGAAATCGGGACTCAGAGCCGTCTGGAGAGGGCAGTGAGTCAGCATTATTATGGCAGGCGCGAGTGAGAAAATAACGTGCCCGGTGAATATGCTTCACAGGCTGTTCGGAGATCTCGGCTGACAGCTTTTTAAAACATTCAGTCAAGGTCAGTCATATTCGGTTTTTCTAAGGATTCTAAAATCAAGATAATGTACGGTACCCTGCATGCTGGAGCATCCAGGTTCAGACAGTGACTTCTTCAGTATACCTGTATGCTATGGCTATAGAAAACGCACATGGATAAAACCATAGTGGAATGAATGCTTACTGTAAGATGTGCCCTAGCATTCTTATTCATGCTAACACAATTTCAATTCCTTTTTTTTTTTCTTCCATTTTCCACTTTCTCTAGAGCTGTGGAAATGTCCAAAATAGTGTATGTAACCTACATTTTTTAACTGCTAAATTTTACCTAAATGTGCTGAGGAGCCTTTCAATCAGGCCTCTGTGAAGAATGGTTTGAATGTTTATGAGAAGTAACTTCCATCAGAGGGAGGGGGACCTGGGGGGGGGGGGGGGGGGGTGCTCATGCAGGATCACCCCTAAAGAGCCCGTCCTCCATCTGAGCAGCTGCACTCAGGGAGGTGGCATAAAAGCAGGCTAATGGAGGTGGGGGGGGGGTTGCATGGACCCCCCAGGACACGGCACTGGCTGAATGCGACATCGAGAACATTCATGCATTAGCGCTGGGAGAGGAGGGGAAGAAAGTGTGTGTGTGTGTGGAAGAGAGAGAGAGAGAGAGAGAGAGGGGGGGAGAGAGAGGGAGAGAAGGGAGGAGAAAGAGAGAGAGAGGGAGAGAGAGGGAGAGAAGGGGAGAGAGAGAGAGCGAGCACGCTCTGGGCTTTTTTTCCCCCACATCACTCTCTGGTGTGTTTCAGTCCCCTTTCAGAAAGTGTGTGTGTGTGGAGAACTCCAGCTCCATGATTCAGGGAGAAGCCCTGGGACACTGGGGGGGGGGGGAGTGCTCACTGATTTACGGTGCAGGGGCCTGACAGGCCCCCGTTGGGGTTACGAGCGTTTTAAGCTCACGTGGGCGACGGGCCGGTGCTCTGTCTGCACGCCACACTGAGCACTAGGAGCGGAACAGAAGAGCACGCGCTGTAACAGCTGAGGGGAGTGGGGAGTGAGACGCCAGTACAGGACTCATCCCGTCCTCTCAGGACTAATCCCATCCCCTCGGGACTAATCCCATACCCTCAGGACTCATCCCGTCCCCTCAGGACTAATCCCATCCCCTCAGGACTAATCCCATCCCCTCAGGACTCATCCCGTCCCCTCGGGACACATCCTCGTTCCTCGATGGTGGAATACAAATGAAAAACTGCAATGGGCATCATAGTCACTGCAGATGAAGGTGCGTGCTGTTCACACTGGTGCATTGTGGGTAGGAAATGAGAGCATGGCTCGAGCCTTCTGGCTGACACCAGGAAATTAGGAAAGAATGATCCATGACTACTCTTAAATCAGCGAAGAACACCAGGAAGATGGAAGACGTGACAAAAGTGTCTCCTTGGTTCTGCAAGCCCTCAACCCATCGTTTGTCACATCGCGGGAGCCTGCATTAAAAATGTGCATGTTCAGTTTTGTTTTACACTTCCCCCCCCCCCCCCACAAGGACACGTCTCTCAGAGGCTTGCCCGTGGGGGAAACGGCCCCAGCGCTTGCAGGACAGGTGCAGTGGTTTTTAATGAGCTGCGGAGGACGGGGGCCCTGTCGGAGCTCGCCCAGGTGGCCCGCGGATCGACCAAATCTCCGCTCCCTTTCATTTGGGTCAAGCAGCCCTCGGGGTGGGGCCGGTGCATTATTAAAAAGGAGATGATGTACGAGGCCTTAAGGGAAAAGGGAAGAGGACGTGGAGCGCTTGCATACTGAGTACTGTTAAGAGCGTGCTGCAGGCACACAGCAAGGTCGCTGCGTTTACAGCAGCCAATTACAGGACTCCAAACGCACGCGTCTGATGATGACATCGGGGAGACGATGCAATAATGCATCAATCGTTAATTCAGCACAGTCCTCCAAATATAATTACGAGTTTGACACTAAGACAGGGAACGGAACTGAAGAGTATTCTGGAGGTACATGTTGTCAGCAGCCTGTATGTACCTCCAGTCTGCATGTACTCTCTGCCTATACCCCACTGTCTTACCTGCCGACTGTTCGCTAACTGAAGGCGTCTGGTGGGAGTGACTCTTTGTTGAGTTTGTGAGGCGGAAGCCAAGGCATCAGTATATGGACCAATCAGAATGAAGCCTGGGGGAGCCATTACATTATAATTAGTATTACTATTATTATTATTATGCATGGTGGTGCAGAGGGTAGCACCACACAGAAAGAAGGTCTTGGGTTAAAATCCATCAGGGAGCTTGCATGTTCTCCTCGTGTCCATGTGGGTTCCCTCCGGGTGCTCCGATTTCTTCCCACAGTCCAAAGACATGCAGGTAGGCTAATCGGAGACTCTAAATTGCCCCTAGGTATGAGTGTGTGAGTGAATGGTGTGTGTGCCCTACGATAGATTGGTGGCCTGTCCAGAGTGCATTCCTCTCTCTCGCCCAATGCACTCTGGGATAGGCTCCAGCACCCCCCGTGACCCTGACCAGGAATAAGCGGGTATAGATAAAGGATGGATGGATTTTATTATTATAAAACTCACACATTATTTGTATGTCACAATACAATTTGATAAGATAATCCACTAGATGAGAATGATTTGTTTCCATATCACTGCAGCAGCTAATCATATCAGACTAAATGATAACATTTTCAAAATTGCCAGAGCTTGTTGGCTATCTTCCTGGAGTGACTTGTGCCTAAATTCTGTAAGGTGTTATTCTACTGGCTCATTAAAAATAGTACCATCCTGATCATATAAATGAAATGCACCATTCAATGGCTGCAGAAATGCCTTGCAGGAATAAAAACTGCAGATATGGACATTAAGTCCGGCAGTGAGCTGGCAGGACCCTGAGAAAGGGCCAAGCCACAGACAAACTCTCCAACCACCAAATGACCCGCAATTATTCTCATTATGAACACGGTTTCATTAAAATAGCCAAAACATGACTGTATGTACCACCCATTTGTTTTAATGAATGTATGAAAACGTGGGCAGCTTTAGTTTCTGTGAAATATATTGGAGCGTATTTCCCTCTATCTAGATACTGCTCACTAACAATAGTATAATATAACACATTACAGCAATTCCACGTGTAACTCTGGAATACTAATTCGCACAAAGAATGTAGAACCTTTTCCCAAATGAATTTATTTCCTCAGAGCAGTTTCCCCCTCATTGGAATGGGCACCTTCACCCTGGATGGGTGCCTGGTGGAAAGGGGGGGGGGGGGGGCGGTTGGGTGTGGGGGGGGGGGCAGGCTGTAAAAGAGCGGTTTGATTCACTGCTGGAGCTCACAGCCCCCCATGCATCATTCAGTCTGTCGTGCAGCGTCAGACCCCCAGCACCCCTAAATCTTCCCCCAGGCGTCAATCACGCGCATGCTCCTCCCCTTTTATGAGAGTTCTGCAGGCAGTCGGGTTGTTCTGTGAGGGGGGGGGGGGGGGGCAGTGCGGATTAGAAATTCTGGCTGGGGTGGGCAATATGATAATCTTATATCTCCGCTGGTACAATTTCCCACTTTTCATTCAAATCCTGGACTTAAAACATTTATTAACAAGGGGGACTCTGGGTTCGATTGCAAACCAGCCACCAAGGTTAACAGAGTTGCTTGTTTTGAAAAGCCTTCAACGGCTGTAAACATATTTCAACCAGCGGCGATGAATTTCATCACTGTACTCAAGTAGGATGCAGTAAACTACATGATATCCAGGATCTTATTCATATTCAGCATGAGAAAATACACTCTCAAAACAGATGTGTTAAAAACAGCACGTAACGTGTCTATGACACACCTCCATGTCTAGCTAGGCAAACACACTTTAGGCTACCTTCCACATAGTCCGTGTTAAAAAGACTCCCTTTGCAAAAAGTTTCCCTTATGACACAAAACGTGTTGAAAGTAACACAAAAGGAGTAACACATAAATTGTGTTGGACATTAACAAATCTTTTTTGAAAGTGTAGCGATGTGTCCGAGTGAATCAGCAGTAAATGATGCTGATACCTGCAGCACATTTATGTGCAAGTGTATCTGTAAAGATCTGTACAGTACACACATACACGCGCACACACACACTTCAATGGTCTTGTTTCCTGAACAGCATAATAAAGCATTTATTTCCGCTGGGTGCTTTTAAACAAAGGCGTTGCAGCTGAACGATATTTACTCAGATGCACTCCCATCTTCTATGCACACTATGCCATCAATACAATTTAACGAGTACATTTCAGCAATTCCAAACTGCTCCAAGTATGGACGACCAGAAATGCACCTTTATTAACTCTTCGCAGTATTTCGCATCAACATTTTGAAAGAGACAGCCACCAAAAACAGCCCAAAAAGCGATGTTCTTGGAGGGATGTTTTCTGGACTGAGCGAGCGGGGATCCACGTTCGTCGCACAGGTAAAGGTGACCCCGCTGGCGAGCGAGGCGCTTTTTTGGGTGAGGGCTGAAAGTGGCGCGGTGTCTGAAATCGGGTCTGAGAACAAGCGAGCAGACGCTCCGCTCTGCCGCTCCGCTCGTGCGAGCAGATCAGCCGGCTGCGAACACAAATCACGTTTTATCTCCCATAAAAAATTTAAAAAAACTGCCGCGGATTGGAACGGAGGAGGAAGGCGCGAGAACTGGAGGAAACGAGCGAGAGGAATAACAAGTGAGCGAGCTCGCCGCAATCCCTCGCCGCTCCGCGCGGAAGATCCGGCGCCAGGGGACCGCAGACGTCCCTACGCGACGAGCCGTTATGGCTCTGTTTACTCCAGACAAACCGCTCGTCAACGGGAAATAAAATCCTCCTGATCCTGATTATGCAGCTGGCATTTTACTGCCTCGCATTATGAGGAACGCAGATTTACAACGTGTAAGGCTGGAAACGCGCTCGGTTTAAAGTGCGCGAACGCGCGTGTGCAAAATGGCTGTCGCGCGTATCCTGCCGTCATTCAGAGCCTCCTTCGGCCACGTCCTCAAAAATTCACGCTGCGCGTCCGCAAGGTGCAGTACCAGGGTTATCCACAGGGGCAGTGTACATTTTATGCCCAGTGACGTGACTGACGCTAGGAAGCCAGGAAGGATGGCGGGATCATTCTAAGACAAAGCCATGATCTTTCCCCTAGTGGACATACCTTTTAAACCTCCAGTCAGACAGAAAGTAAGCAGGCGAGTATGAGAACAACGGGACGCGACCCCTAAACCTGCACGGAGCGCGTGATTACTCGAGTGTGTTTCCACCCTAAGCACACGAGGGTTAGAAACCGTGGTTTCCAGTTCCTCGTGAGCCACGGGAGTTTATGACCAGACGGGTTTTGTTTGTTCTTCGGATAAAGTATCAGGAGACAGGACGCAGTTTATCTCCTTCTTTTACCTTGTCCTCCATTACTCTTGCTGCAGTATGTTTAATCAGCATTGCAGGCGTAGGCTACACGTGTCCTCCACTTCGTAAGTGACTGGATAAGAGGACCTGCTGAATTATGCAGCGTGAGGAATGGGGCCGTCGTGCACAGGAGCAGCAGAGTCACTCCAGGATGGGCAATTTTAAGCACTCAGATGTTGCCGTCCAAATGCTTTAAGGCACCCAATGAAACGTCCCGTCTACTTAGCAGGGCAAGCAATAACTAAAAGCTTCCTTGAACAGAGCATTATTAAACATTGTGGATGAACATCTGACTTTATTGTTGTTGACTCCTGAACAGGAGCCTACGGATGCAGAACAGGAATGGAAAATAAGAATATTTAATAATTCATTTTCTTAACCGTCCTATTGTCCCCTCTGGGTCAAAAATGGCAGCGATGAAAATCCCTCAGATTGATTTTTTTATTTTTCAGCATGCTTTGGAGGGGAACCACGGATGTCCACACTCTCCTGAATCAGCAGTGGGGTGCATGCAGGTAGGTGGCTGTGGTTGCAGATAATTCCAAATTAGAGAAGGGGTTGGACACGTGGGACCCTCATGGGCGCCTAATTTATATTTTGAAGAATAAAAAAAATCATCGTCATTATTATACATTATTACATGAATTACCATCCATCTTAATGTAGCAGGACAGCGGCTCACTAGCCAAAAAACAAAAACAAACTCCAACCTGTACATAAACTTTTCAAAGCATGGGAATAAATGGCAAATCAACTTGGTCCTTGTGGAAATGACCACCATCTTGAAAAAGGCAGTGCAGGAAATGCATCACACCACTTTACAAAGACAGCATAAATAGTTACAGAGCAGACACTGCGGCCTGTGACTGCATGGACTGACCTTCATTATTCATATAGAGCCGAACAATCATGTCACAGTCTAATACTTTCCACCTGAATCTAAAACCAGTCCATCTTAGACAAAGAGACCTTGTACTCTGTACTTCGAAAGTCTCTGTCAAGAGTAGAACTGCATTTTCCTGCCTTACATTGTCCTGTGCAGACCAGAGAAAAAGCATGCCAGTACCTGTAGATGGTGGGGTTTGAATAGGATCAGGTACAGGGTATCGTTCGCATGCATAAGAATTCTACAGTATGTGACTAAATGCCCACTACAAAGGCCCAGGCAACAGCAGGCAGTAAAATTCGGAAATTACTCCAGAACCAAAACGGCAGCCTGTTAATTATTATCCACGATGATCATTAATCTAAAAAAAAAAAAAAAAACTTGCACTGCAAAGTGTTTACTTTCTTGCAAGCTGCCATGTCAGCGACTCCCTAATGTAGTTGTGATTAAGGGCAGGTGCAAGATTAAAGCCCCAGCATTTCGTGAAATACAGCGATGCGCTCTCTTGCCAAGGAGGTATTTTAATCATATGGTAATAATTTCCGTCCACCATTTTATTCTAAATCAATTCCCGCCCTCACAGCTTTACCTATAAAATATATACGACGGAGTCTATCCGTTTCCCTTAATCTGTCGTCTGGCCTCTCCACACTTTCACTTCGCCCAAACTAACTTCGGACATTCATTTAAGGGTTATTTTATTACCTGCTTATCTGGTTATTATGGGTATTGGTTCCGTTCAGTCAGCCACTGCAGGGATTTCAGGAATCAAACTTGAGGCACTTGCTATAACATCACCATGGAAACATATTTTTCACATTTAAAAATATGTTTCCATGTAAATGTAAATGTCATGTAATGTAACATTTATATGTACCTGTAAACTGGCCTCACCATGCTGTGTCAAGCACAATATTGCCAACCTAAATATGTTTTACCTGGGCATATTCATCTATTTAGGGCAGATATAAAGTAGAACTACATTTCCCAATCGCAGACAAACGCTGACATCCATATTCATTGACAACCGTAGGGTAATTAAAAAGGGGGCCGTTCAAAAATGTGGTAAGCTTTATTTGTTTGTTCTTTGTGAGACTGGCTCACCTTACATTTGGCTTTGCCGAAAGAAGGCATGTCCTGAATATTCTGCTCTTCATGTGGCAGGTTCACGCATTTATTGTAAGTTTGTGTTTATGCAGATAAACACAAAGTGTGTAGGGGAGATGTTACGCTATAAATCAACTTGAACTCAAATGTAGTCATGTAAATACACATTGCACACAGTGCTATCTGTGATACGTTGGCGACCTGTCCAGGGTGCATTCCTGTCTCTCCCCCAATGCAGGCTGGGATAAACTCTGCAACCCAGGATACAGTAAGTGTGATTAGGTAATGGATGGATGGATGGACAGAGTGCTAATAGATACTGTATAATCGGAGTGGCCTTTATTAGGAATACCTATTGGTTAGGACCCCCTTTTGCCTCCAGAACAGCCTGAATTCAACTCGGTGCTGGATGTTAACGCTAGGGCTGATCAGCTGAATTTTCTGTTTTGAGGCTTTTTTATCAAATATCACTTTTAAGGTAGTTTTTTGTGATTCATTTTAATATGAATGGCGGGGGGGGGGAATTATTAAGAATATAATGAGACTCGAGCGACCGTGAGTAGGCGACATTGTAAGGCTCAGCACGCAGCTTCCGCTCTCCCTGTGCACTCTGACGCAAGCGATTTCTGTGTCAATGGAACAAAGCAAACGGCAGAAATTTGTTTCAGCCTTAACGTGCTCTGGTGATAATACACCATAAGTATTTATTTATTTATTTATTTATTTGTGTTCAGGCATTCATTGTCACAGCGAGCCTTTCGCTCTCGCTCTCTTTCTCTGTGTAAAAGCGACGTCAGCTCTACTCGAAGAGAGGAAGAGACCTCTCCGCTCTGCACGCCACGAGATGTTACGAGCCGCAAACGTGCCAAGCAATTACGCTGCATCAGAGCGGCTTGAAATGAAGAAGCAATGAAGCGAAGTGACAGTGCTCTCGTGCTCCGCGTTAGAAGAAGCAAACCGAAACTGCGCGTGCTCGAGGAGAAAATGCAAAGTGACTGTCCAGGGTTTAATGCGATGGTTTTTCTGCTTGATTGTATGGGACTTAGCATGGCAGCACCTTCACCCGGATATTCCTAGTAGTGTGGCAACCGTAAAAAAAAAAACGGTTGCTTGGATGCAGCGCAGCATGACTTTGATTGATAGCTCTGCAGTCAGTTCAGTGCCTCTGACTGGGCGCGTGCAGAGAGCAGCAGCAGCGGTGGGAGGGAAAAGAGAGGTTTGATGCGGCGAATCACATCACGGTCCAGCAGCACTGCCAGCGGCTCAGAAAGAGAGCACTTTCACTATCTATGATAACAAGAGAGCGGATTAAACCAAGAGGCCCAGTGAAGATCGGGAGGAGAATGATTCTCACTTTCAGCATGAGTAGCACACTAACATTAGCTGGCTACAACCCTGAGATGAGCAGTGTTTGGTTGAAAGAATAAAAAATAAATAAATAAATAAAATAACAATAGCTTTAAAACAGGTGTATAGCAACCTTCATACAGTTAAATGCAGCTCGAAGTGATTTCCAAGCATAATACAATAAAATAAAATATAAAAGATAAAATATAGGTAGCACAGAATGACAACATTTTATATAATGCAATGTGACTGTGACTGCAGCTGTGAGCTAAACTGACATGTTTCGGGGCAATCTTTCAATGACCCTGCATTAAGGCATTAGCAGCTTATTACGTCCGTGCATGTTTTTTAACCGATGTAAAATTGTTAATCCATTCAGTGACTGAATGGGGTCATTACTGATATGAGTGGGTTAGACGGCTACTCTAAGCAATAGGCTGGGCTAAAGCTGTATGATATTGACAACGCTGTTGTAGGAACATGTCCGCATACATAATCAAGCAAGCAGAACAAGCAGTATACACAGGAACCATGCTGACCCCCATGCCCCTTTCTGCAGGAACAGTAGCAACAGTAGGTGTGTTTAGCATAGTCATAAAGGTCAATAATTCAGCTTGCCTCCTCCTGGTTTTACTGTAGGGGCATTACCATTCTGAGCTGAAGCCAAGCCATACTCTATCCCTCCGTACTTTGGGAAGTCATGGGAAGTTCTTCTTCAGCAAACACCTGGATTTCCGGTCTTTTAAACCCAAATTTCACACACAGATTTTCACTTTTCAGTGTATGCCATAAAATGATGGGAGTGACTAAAGTACTGGAAAGGAGTCCTCTGCAGTGGTATGAGATCACAACAGATCACAAGAGATCGCAAGTGATCACAAGTGATCACGAGGAAGCCACCAGAGACCACATTTACAGTGCTCTCCCAAAGCCATTAAAACTTGTGCTGTCCTCCAGAAAGCACTTGTGCAGTAAAAAATAAATAAATAAAATTGAGCAAGAAGCGGTTAACAAGCAGAACTGCAGGATGGTAAATTAGCCGTTTCAAATAATAATAAAAAACATGAATAAAATCAATGCGGGTTTTTACAGTACCATGTACTGCAATGTTTGTTACATTTTACTAGAGGCAAAAGAGCGTGCTGTTTATGAAATGTAGCCGTCCGCTCCAGAATGCGACATCACCCCCGAAGCCCAGATAGCAGTGCTAATACTCCTGCTTCTCTCCGTCGCAGGACAGAAGCTCAGCGGGTAAGGTGAAGACTTTAAAGCAGAAGGCCGTAGCAGACCTGTCCGTCTGTTGAAATGTAGACCGTCTAACTCAGCTGACAGTTTGACTGCTCAGCGTGGAATAAAGAATACACTAAAATACTCATTATGTGAACCGCAGTTCCACCAGTTATATTTTAACTGAACGAATGGCCTAAATGCAAATGCTTGAAATAACTAAAACATACTTCGTGCTATTGAAGGGGAACCAAGCCTTATGAGTTAAAGGAAGACAGAAATCTGATGAGAAAAAAAATGTAACATTAACATACCATGCAGTATAACATGTAGCAGAAATAGAGATATTTTAATCTAAAAATGTGTAATTTTTTTTATCCAGACAGCTTACCCTCTCAACTGTCAACTGAAATAAGTGCAGTTCAAAACAGCCTTTTCATCCAGAAGAAAATGTTTGATGAGACTGGGGCATGTAACTCATTTAATCCATAGAGCCATTTAAGTGGTGAAAGCTTCAAAGATCAAGGCTTGACCTACTAACTGACTATCTGTCCAAGTTATTATATGAACTAGTGAACATCATCAATAATAAATGTTTGCCAGTTATTATTTTAAATAGTGAATATCAGGTGATGCTGTGTCCTTCAGGAACTGCATAATGACTCCTGTGTACCTAGGTTAATCAGTTCAATCACATTACTTTTTATACAACGTCCATACACAAGGCTACTGGATATACTGCCAAGAAGGTTTAAAAACACGGCAAAGGGATTTTACCGACTATGAGAATGCTTCATTGTTGGTTGGTGGAATTTAAGCATTTAATCTTTTGAAAATGATAATATTGTGATGATCAAACGGGAAAGGTTAAGCAGGGGGGTGACTGTTGTGTCAGAGTGATGGAAGTCCTATCAACTGCAGTTTGAGATAAAAATTAATCCGCAAGACCCGATGTGCACTGAAGCCTTATCGCGGCGGTGGCTAAGCTCTAGCTTCGTCCGCGATGTCAGCGTCGATAAGGAATCAATTGCGCGTAGGCGAGGCGTCCACGACTGACGGGCAACAAGGTGAACTGAACCGCAACAAGCGGAACATATTCCTCCGAACCCACGTAGAATTCAGGGCAGATTTCTGTGTTACACAAAATCCATACGGTACCTAGCGAAGTACCATCAGGTCAATAATAGCACAGGAGACGCGGTTCTAAGCCCCCGCACTTTAAATGGAAATCCAGACAGCGAGCCGAAATGAATGATTCAGCGCCACGGTCCCATCGACTTTCTGGAACGCGAAGATAAACACTTTCTAATTGGAAAGAATCTGGATATTTTTAGTTTCCTTTTATCTGACCGGCCGCGTCTGTGCTGTTACTCAGCTGAAGCTGGAATTCAACAGAACTGTCTTCCCTGCTATGGCAATGATACATTTCAGAACATTCGTAGTTTTTTTTAATTAAAAAAAAAAAAAAAAAACTATTTCAAGGGCACAAATTCTGTGTACAGAATCATTCTTTTTAATTAAACACAGCCAAACACAATTTGGTCAGTTAATTTGTGTGATTGCTGAATCTTCCAATGGTGGTGGTGAACGTCAAGTCAAACTGTTGCTTGGATCCAGGCAAAAGTCTCCTCATAAATATGATTTTGCCATTTCAGAACTGAAAGAATATTGCTAGTATGGGGAAGCAGGCTATGCAGTAGAGAATAAATCACATACACAGCAGCGAGTAACCAACGCAAGGAAGCAGCCATGTATAGCCCTGTTGATTTCTTTCATAGCTGCAGCCTGCAGATTCTTTCACACACACACGTGTACACACACTCAAACACCTCTCCCACCAGTAGAAGTGGGTTAAAACCATCCCTGATGATGCATATTCAAAGGTGCCAGCCAGCACGTTTGAAGAGCAATGAAAGCAACTGTTCTGTATGAGGGTCTAATCTACAGCACATCTGTCAAACTGATCAGTGAGAAACAAGCATTTGCCAACCCCCTGACTGCAGAAGACATTATTACCTACTATATTGTAATAAAGGCTTGCTTGAAATGGAAATAGCTTTCATTTGACACAAGTCCTTTTGAACAGCATGTGTGCTACATGTACACACGTGTAGCTGTTGATACACTGGGGGCAGCCAACTGTATTCCACCCCCCACTGCCTGCGCAGCACTGCACCATGGGAAATGGAGTCCAGGAAACAGACAGCAAACAGACCTATTATCAAATACCTATTTGTTTTGGATTAAAATCTAAAATAATTCTGTGTTCTTTTAATCATGCCTGGTGCACTTGAGCCTGCCAATAGGACGTAATGGCGGGGTTTGTACTTTTTCTGAGAGTGTTTCATAGGCTCAAATACACTAGACAAGATCAGTGAAGTGCAGAAAAGTATTTGAATCCAAAATAAACATGTGTTTGACCCCCGGTCTGTCAGAAACGGGCACGGGCGTGCCGCTGCTCGGTCTGTGCTGGGACACGGCCGTCCACACCCCACAAGGAACGATAAAGACTTTCGCTTACCTGGAAACGGAGGGATTTGGGAACACCAACGTCAGCAGCATGGAAAGGAAAGAAGAGAGACCATTACTGACACGAAAAGGGAAAAATCACATTCAGCCTCTCCCCTCTTTCTATCTGACGGACGACGCGGCCATCGGCTAACGGGCTTTTTTCTACGCAGTAACAAACAGCCTTGTGAACAAACCGTAGCGAGCCCGTTTCTGAATAATGCAGAGGCATGCTGTGGTACCGGCCCATTGGAGACTGGCTGCCGTGCTACAGCACATTGGTGCAGTAACTGGTTAAATAAATGGTCCCCGGGGTCACCAGTATAAAAAACATTCAACACTTTAACATGATATGATAGCTTAACATATCTCTCCCGCTTATTGGTGAGAATGAAGCTTGTTTTGGTGTTTGTGGCCGGGATATTCACAGCACAAACAGTGTCGCACAAGATAACAAACTGATAACTGCTTGATGCAACACATCCTGCAGACCCACTGTATCTGCTTATAAGCCACAGGGTCCCCAGGACTACAGTGTGTATTCCGCAGGCCTATTCAGGCCAACGCACAGTGTGGCGGTGGGGCCCGCCTCCGCAGACAACAATCGCCGTATCGCTCCTGACGCGGGTTCGCCGCGCTGAATACAAATAAAGAAATCGATGAAGTCTTCCGTAGTCGGTCCCGTCTGAGGGCATATTTATAACTGCCTTCCAAATGCTGGGCTGATGCCGGGTTTGCCAATAAAAATAAGTAAATAAATAAATAAATAAAAATAAACACCGTTAAGGCTCCAGTGACTGTGGTTAGAGGAAACGGAATCGCTGAATCGTCCTCCTGCGGTAATTTTGGCATCCCCGCCCGCTATCTGCATATGCCAGCAACCCGAAAACACTATCAATCAGGACAGGATGCACAGGTGCAGAACGAATCTGGCCTCAGGTGATGAGCATTTCAGGCTTCTGAAGCACGGACAGATTGGGGCGGTTATCTCTCTCGGCACAGCTCTCACTGCCGGAAGACAGAAGCCTGAGGCCTTCAGAGGGTGGGCGGGGCCTGTGAGGCCTTCAGAGGGTGGGCGGGGCCTGTGATGCCTTCAGAGGGTGGGCGGGGCCTGTGAGGCCTTCAGAGGCTGGGCGGGGCCTGTGAGGCCTTCAGAGGGTGGGCGGGGCCAACACACGTTTCGTTTTACTACTTTTGTGTTACGTTCAGCACATCCTGTGTCGGAGTTACTGGCCGAGGCTTCCTTTCGGGTAAGAAGAGTGTCTACGGCACAGGTGTCTAACTCCAGTCCTGCAGGGCCACAGTGTCCTAATTGTTCCAAAACTGTCATGTGACCTCAAGAATCATAGTAAAAAACTGTCCTCATTGGTCAGCACAAGATCTTTTCAAACCCTTTCTGGGAGGTTGTATAGATATATAAAGACAAAGATATTCAATATATCAACTAGATAAACCCCCCTCTCACCTTTTATTCTTTTGTTAGATGTTTGTAAAGGTCAGTGGTAAAACTATTTTCAACAAAACTGCCATATTTGGATTCAGAGAGAATTTGTTCAAACCTCCTAGAATCGAGTGCTCTTTAGGGTTCACAATCCTCTGTCCTAAAGCCCACACAAAATCCTCCTCATCTGACAGAAACCTATCATGAACCCAGAACAAACTGAATCATTATTAGGCCTTTCAACAAAGAAACCTAACATGAACCCCAGAACAAACTGAATCATTATTAGGCCTTTCAACAAAGAAAGCAAACTGTGAGAGTTATTAGTTCGCTGGAGAACCAGGGGCAGATCAGGCCTGAGCACAGGCTCAGCAGGCACACTACTGCAACTGAAAAAGGCTGACGCAAAAAAAAAAAAAAAAAAAATTATAATCCTGACTAAATGATTACACTGTGTATGATCACAGCAAGACAGCAGAGGTGGCTACAGAGAGATACTTCCTCCTACACCTTGGAAAAGATTTAAAAGGGAAGGATACAGGGAAACACCAAAAAATTGCTAAGAAGTTTTTAAAAAATGTATTTATTAAATGTGTCTGCAAAGCAACAATCTGGCTGGTATTTCACAAAACAGAATTGCTGTGTTGGCTGGATATCTGTACCGAGTAAAACCCGGAACAGCTCTTTTTACTTCAGTCCATGTTCCAGAATCGGGAGGGTTCCAAGTTTTTACTCAGCGCAGACATCCGGCTTACTCAGTAATTATACTTCCTGAAACAGGGCCCTGGTTCATTATATATGACTTTATAGTAATATTTATTTGCAGAATTACTGTGAATTTCACAGCTGTATACTGAAAATAGTTTCTAGATTAAGGGCACAGTGAGAAAGGGACACCAATGGCCTCCAGGTCACCAGAGAGGGAGATTTTATCACTAGTGAAGGGGAAAACCAACCAGTTCAATACAATGGGGCATGTGAACCGACTGATTGTAAACAGATCCAGTATTCTGAGCTGCATGAACCATGAGCTCCACATTGGCATCCGCACGTGAAAACAGATCAATGTTTTGTTGGTCTGAATGTGCCGATTATTTCAGGTGGGTTGTGTGAGTCTGCATAACAAACAAGAAAATTATGTGTTTTCATCCTGATGCAACGCATTTCAAAAAGGTAATTTCCAAATTATCTATCATCAATAAAATCACATGACTGAAACGTCCGCTAGCACATTGCACTGGCACATTTTTAGCATATTTGTATGAGAAATTCATACTTGTATATTTGCAAAACATCTTCGCATTTGTTTTCCTTCTGAGAATGCACCTCCAGTGTTAAGCAGTGCACGTATCATTTTTCCCTTCAATTTTGAAATATGATTTTTTTTTTTTTTTGCAGCAACCAAACCACTATTCATGACTTGCTGGAAGGCGCAGTTTCGAGTATCCTCTCCTTCCTGAATAAAAATGTGAATTTAGTTTTCTGCCGTGCTTTACTGAGGAAATTGCACGCAGACACGTTGTGTCTCTGTCATTGCGCCATTCCAAATGCTACTGAGTTGTGGAAATATGATAAAAAGGGCAAATTATGGGTTCAAACTGCCGAAAACGTTGACACTACATCACCCGTATTTTTTCCACAAAGCAGGCTGTCATTAAATATTTCTGTTTTATGTGTTGTTATTAAAATGATTCATTTCTTCGAGTTTGAGTGTGAATGTGTGTGTGTGTGTGTGTGTGTGTGAGAGAGTGAGAGAGCATGTGTGTGTGTGTGTGAGCATGTGTGTGTGTAAGAGAATGTACATTTTTTCTGAGGACCTCAGCAGGTTCCTCAGCTGTCTTGCTGATCTGTGAATGCAGCCCTCCGTGTCTCAGCAGAGCCACCAGCTGTTTTACCCACAGCCCCAGACTGGGGGGGGATTTGATGAAGGGGGCCACCTATGAGCTAGGTACGGGCTAGCTGCCAGATATGAGCCAGCTACCTTTTTTTGTCAAATATATATTTAGAAAGATAACTTTGTGGCTTCGGGTCGATCAGATTTATCCTAATTAAAACCATTTCTAAGAGAGTTACTCGGTGAGCACGCCTGCTGAGAATAGGCGAGTTTAAATAGCTCACTCCATTGTGTTACTAGCGGGCTAGTTTACAGACTTCAGACCAAGTGCTGTGTCTATGACACCAACCACAGTCAACGTTCTCCAATTAAAGTGTGTGTGCATTTGGTAGGCTGTGCATGCGTCAACCTTTTTTTTTTTTTTTTAAGTGTTTTGACACTTTTGAACTTCCTCCTGTGTACAAACACTCCTATACCCTGGGCAATGATTCATAGTTTTGACATGATATCACTAACTCTGAGGACTGACTGCGGTGTATAATTTTGACACCTTCACAAGCTGAGGCAAAGATCGCATCACTTTGAACCTTGCCTTAGGAACACCTTCTTCGCTATCCTTCCATCTTCTATCCTTTTTTTACCTTTGCTTTCGTCTCAGCCCCCCTCTTCCCCCTCTCCTCCACCCACTCCTGCTGTCACTGTACACCGCAGACAGCAGAACTTTAAAGTCACAGTGAAATGGAAGTCAGAGCAGCTCCAGCTCTTGCGATATGACGTAAACGAGAGGGAAAGAAATCTTTCAGGAGGAATTTTTGAAGGGCAAGGAGAGACTGTCCTCCTTACAGTCAGTGAGGAGCTCCCCTCCACAAAGGTGGATTCTCACCACTCCTAAATCACATGGGGGTGGGGGTTCAGGGGAGTTTTAAAATCCCTTAACTTTTTCAGCAGGTGTCCCCCAGGGTTCAGTCCTTAGTCCCCTCTTCTTCTGCCACTGCACTAAGTCTCTTGGTCCGGTTATGACCTCTGAGGGCCTGATACTCCAGCTCTGATACACCGGTGTCAGCACGCATCTCTGCTTGCCTGAGAGACATTTGTGCGAAAACCGTCGCCTAACGCCCGGAGTACACTGCAGGAACTTCAGCCAAAATTTTTCAGTTTTCGAGATCTTAAGAAAAGCCAAAGAAAATCCCCAGTCTGCGGTGTAGGCAGACACGCCTCCTGCGGTCGTTTAATGTGAGTCAGGCAGAGACTCAGTCGCAGCTCTCCCGATCCAGCCTTCAGCTAGCCTGCGACTCTTGCGAGAATATCAAACGGATTTGATTTTATCACAGGTCTTCAGGCACGGCTCGTGTAGCGTGTGACCCCCTAGCGACCATAGCCTGTGACTACGCGTGCTTTGCGAGCGTTTTATAGGATGGAAATACCAGCGATTTTTATAAGACGGTTGTTAAATGTAAGCTGCTCTCCGTTGTAAGGATCTGGTCGGGATTTTGAAGGTTGCGTAGTGACAACAAGGCTTAAAGCTCAACTAGGCCGAAACTGAGACGCTGTACTTCCCAAACATCTCCTCGCCCCTGCTTGACCTCTCACTCTCTTTGGGTGGCACTAAAATGTTACTTTCTATCTGATAGGAATAGTCTGAGAGGTGCTGGACAACAAACCGTCCCCCGAGAACAAAACTGCAGTATTTCTGGCTTGCAGATTTGTCCTGCAGAAAATCTGGAGAGTCCACCCCTCCCTAACCACCTGCACAACCCAGCTCTTTCTGAAGTGTTTCACTCTTCTACCAGAAGTGGATGCAAATAAATAGATAAAAATAGCAATTTCAGTGCAGGAAACCAAGAGAGAAATCCCTACTTTGGTGCAGCAAATATATATTTTCCCATCTGTGCAATCTTTATAAAATAAACACTACTACAGGGTCTACTACTGACACCCTGCTGTGAAAGACATCGCGGTTTCAAGCCTTCACATTTCCAGCATGTTAGGCATACACCAGGTTTCAAAAACACATCTTCATTGAATGTAACAGCCTACACAAAAAAGGGAAACATGACACAGTGAGCTACAGAGCTTAACAAGCTGCATGCTAACAACTAATTGCAGTCTCCAAACACCAGCAAATAATGCCACCAAGGATGCTCATTTGTCTGAACTCTGATTTGTCTGATGCACAGGCCACTACAAATACAGTATCACAAAGACAATGAAATTTCCTTACAATTCAAAGCAAATAAGCCATTACAACTGCACTGACATCGCACAGCAGTGAAGTGAGCCGATTCACTTGTTGAGTAGGTAATCAAATAATTAATTAGATCGTTGTCATTTTACAACAGATGTATAATAATGGCTCAGATGGCATGCCACAGATTTATCATTCTTCAGTCTGATTAATTTGAATATTCTCGATTACAAGTCACCACCAAGTTAAACAGCAGCCCATAAAGAAATGGTGATGAACTGGAGTTCAGCAGAACAGAGAATGCATTGAGTAGATTTTGAACCAATCAGAAGGCACCACTGCAGTGGAACAGTCAAAGTAAGAGAATCAGTCATTTTATTCCGCTGTTTTTATTTCATTTTTAGGCACTCCAGAGTCCAGCGTTGTGATACGTCAAACCCACACGCGTAACATGGGGGGGGGGAGGGCGGGGGGTGTGCTGATGTAAATAACATTCTTAGTTCCACACTTCAAAACTCAGGATCATAAAACTCCTGCGTTGCAAGTGTCTGCCCTGATGTGCCCACTCTAAGCCGATCCTCCCCTCCCAATTATTCGCCCACTTTGCCCCTCCATTTTAGGCGTCGCTTTCACTCTAATCTCCACAGCCTGTAGTCACGGAGACGGAAACGAGGGGGACTCTCACTGCGCTGGAGTTAATGTTCCCCCCGCCTGCCTGAATCCCACAATGCTTTGCACAGGAGCCCCTGATCGGCACGGCGCTCGCAGGGACGGCTTCTGAAGACGCTCAGGAGATTAAAGTCGACCCAAACCTGCGGGGGGGAGCGGACGGTAACGGGCGTAAGCGGCTCACGCCATGTCCCGCGTTTGCCTCCCCGCTGCAATTTTTAAAATGGCGGCCTACATGTCCCTGTGTGTCTCCATGCATGACCTGTGTCTGCGTATGTGGCAGCGCATGCATGTGTGTGTGTGTGTGTGTGTGCGCGTGCGTGCGCGCGTGCGTGTGTGTGTGTGCGTGCATGTGTATGTGTGTGCGTGCGTGTGTGTGTGTGTGTGCATGCGTGTGTGTGTGTTTGTGTGTGTGCATTGCTCATCTTCAGTGATGAAGTGCCTCCGTGTCTTCGGGCTCTGGATCCAGTCTTGCGCTGAACTGCCTTATTAAACTAATTACTGTGCTAAACGAACCGTTTCGTTTTACTTTTCCCGGTTTTAAATATGTTTTAAAAAAAGAGATGTCAAAACATTTGGGGCCAAGGTGTAGAGTGCCCCTGGCCTGTCAGCACGAAATCCTTATGCAAAAATATACATCAAATCACAGATTCATGTCACGCGTACAGATATACCGCCACTCACTCAGGCCCTGGGCCTGGTCTCCTACAGAAACACTGAATGTTGCGTGAATAAATCACACTTTGTTCACTCCATGAGGTAGTTTGTCCTCTGCATTTAACCCATCCTAGCTCCTTGGAGCAGTGGACAGCCACAGTGCAGTGCCCGGGGACTGACTCCAGTTCTGAGGCCAGTGCCTTGGTCAAGGTCAATGGCAGGAGTGTACCTAATGTATATGCAAAGTATGCATATCTTTTAGTGTGGGAGGAAACCGGAGAACCTGCAGGACACGAACCTCAAACCTCCTTCTTGCAAAGCAACAGTGCTAACCATACCATGTCATGCATCCTGCACACCGTGCTCATAAAAACAATCCTTGATGGGGATTTAAAAACAAATTAACAGCATGGAGTTGTGTTTCTGAATACTGCACTGAACAAGACACTCTATTTGTACCCTAATATTTGGCTGGATTTATCATCGATATGTCAAGCACACTACATTATGCAACGCGTAAGAAGGATCCACATGGAAGAGCAAAGCACACGCTTATGGATTTGTGTCCCAGTTTCATGGCAGGGAAGGTAGAGGCTCATTAACCCAGCTCTTCCATGTCTTACTCAAAACATCAATTAGCTTTTAACGCCACGGGGAGGGTAACCCACTGAGAGGTTTGGGAAAATGAGGAGCTTCTTCATTAGTTGACACACACATGATCCAGATTTTCCCCATCAGATCCAAGTCATGCGTTTTTGGCTTTCAACTGTTGGCCATAATCCCTACCATAAACCTTCCCAGGAAATCAGTTCAGTTTTTAGTCTTTGATACTTTGCATTTGATCGCACACCAAGGAGCATATTAGCGCTCAAGCTAATGTGGTCTGTGTCAGCGTCGGAGGTGTACACACACAAAGTGTGCTGCTCAGAGATCAGAAATAATCTAATCCAGTTTCGAAAATGCTAATTTCCAAAAAAAATCTGGATGAACCAGGCGCATTCTGCAGGGCACCCAGGTGCATTCTGCACCAGGGGTAAACTTCACACAAACTCTTCTGAGGCACTGCTTGCCCTGTAAATACACTGCGGCCTGCGAAATCCCCGTAATGCAAGAATTTCACGTCAGCTCCCATTAAGCCTGTAATTTAAATGTAAATTAGCTAGAACCTTTACCACAAGACGGACATGACATTTAAACATAGTTTATCCCCACGTTCGAGTCCATGGCTTCACACTAATTATCCCGGGGGGTGGTCTGTGAAGCGTAATCCCCAATCAATACATATACCTCATAAAGTCACCAGCGGCCTTGATGTGAAACGAAGGAAATATACCAACAGCTTTCTGTGTCAAAGCCCCAGCGCAGCTGTATGCACTGCACTGTAATTCAATGAATCGCCATGTAGTAGGCATGCACAGTAGGCAAAACAAAAGTCTGTCTAAACGTAAAAAAATCCTCAAGTTAATGATATACTGCAATGGCTTAAAGTACAGTCTAATACTGGATTCAGCACGTGGGGTAAATCAAAAAAAGGGCCAACTGTGGCTGAATAAGATCGCCCTCTAGTGGAGGGAAAAATGAGCAGGCATTACCAAGGAGACACTGCGGAGGGGGGTGGGGTGGGAGAGGGCAAGGCAGGTCCTCAGAAGGCCACATTCATAATTGTTCTTATTCAGTGACGTGAATTGAGCGTTTCTGAAAGTATGGTAGCATGAGGCCACACACATACAGCCTTCGAGTATGACTCATTTGCCAGTGTTAAAAAAAACAAACAAAAAAAAACACACAACTATCAAACCGAGTGGCAGAAAGAGGAGAGGGTTTGAGGGAAGAAAAAAAAACTGCAAATATGTTGGCCCTCCAGGATTCAAGCATGACGTTTTCATCCAGAAACCCTGTTGCTAAGGTTACGGGCAGCCGTGCACAGATCTGCAGCAAAGACTGCGTGCTTCACGCGGACTCCGACTGGCAGCCCAAAACGGTTTCCCACACTGGCGTCCCGTGGGAGCGACGAGAGCCTCCATGTGCCAGGCTGCTGCCCAGGGGGTGCCCCGAAATGTGAAAGCACAGGTTCTGTTGGGGCAGCACAGGTTCTATGGGGTTCCACAGGTTCTATGGGGCAGCACAGGTTCTGCTGGAACAGCACAAGTTCTATAGGGTAACACAGGTTCTGTGGGGTTCCACAGGTTCAGCGGGACAGCACCGGTTCTGCGGGGCCTCTTGCAAACACAGGTCCATTACGCATTTGTGATGCTGTAAAAGGGGGGTAGGGGGGTCCCTACTTTGGAGTTTCTAAAAATATTACTGAAATCACATTCTGCGTGCGTCTAATCAAAGAGGAGAATAAAAGCCATCTAGAAAAAAAAGAATCAGGTCATTTATACAAGTTCCGTCTCTGAAGGTGTGAAGCCACTGTTCGAGCTGCTTCAGAGTTACCTATTTCCTTGTTTTAGCTGACAGACCCATTGGTGGCGCTACACCAGCCTTTTTATAGCTGGCAGGCCATCAGACACCTCTGTAAATATCAAAAATATCCTTCATCACAAACAAAAACCGCCTGAGCCAGTCAATAAGATACACCTAAACTGAATATATACAGTATATATTTTTTATTTTCACAAAAACGAAAACTGCATAGTGCAAAAAGTGCTCATACAATATTCTCAAATATGACTCTGCATAAAAGAGAGGCTATAACTTTGTGTCGCTCCAAGTGATTCTTGCTTTTTTGCTACTGATGCACTCAGCTCGCCATGATGCAGGCAAATAGTAGCAGACTTTATCTGAAAGTTCCCAGAAGTCTAAGCCCTTTCTTCCCAAGAACAAGCCACTATCCTTACACAACACACGCAAAGTGCAAAGACTTTCAAAATTATACGATTTATCTAAAGTTTTGAAAACCCAGGCTCTGTGATTGGTGGTTTCGCTGATGCCATAAGTTCACCAGATCAGAAGTGAGCAGCCAGGGTGTAATTACTGGGACACTGTTTCACGACCCCTCATTAGCCGCCATTATCCGAGCCTCCCTCCGACGCACATAACCCGTGTTTAGGCAGCCGCTGGAGACGGAACAGATGTGACGACCAAAAAAAAAAAAAAGAAACGGGAACGCCATAGTTATCACCCTCGGAATCTGGAGCATCCTGTCATCCGGGACAGTGAGGAATGCTGGGAGGGCGAGCCTACGCAACGAAAAAAAGAACGAACGACTGCCTTGCCTGTCCGCGGAAAACCGCGCTCTGTTATTAGCCTCCAACGACACCTGCAACGGAACCGCATTCCGAGCGACGAATCTCTTCCGCTAAAGCGTCACGTCGGCGGCTTGATTAATGGTATTACGGTCTGCGGTGCCGGAACAAATTGCAGGACAAATATCAAACAGATCAGGGGGGCTGAGTGTTGATTTAAGTCAAAGATAGCAACAAATTACAGGGCCAGTGTGCATTACACGTCTGCGTCTCTTAGGAGAGAAAAGCAGCGCACTTCATGTCACAACCAATAAGCAATTTAAGCCCTAAAGCTCAATTTAAACAGACACGGTAGGGCAACCAGAGGGTCTAACAGTCTCAACATCCATGGAAGCCTTGGCATTTCTAATAAAGAATTAAAGAAACTTAATGGAGATCTGTCTAATATGCTCTTTAACAATGTTGATATTTTCCATATTAGTAAAGCTATTAATAACTTCATTCTCCTGTTATTAACGCAATTGGTGATGTGTGCTTACGGTGAATGCTGGAACCGGATCTACAGTAGTTTATACATAAAGCTGAGCATATCTGCATTCAAGTCAACACTGCATGTGGTTGGGTTTGAGCATATACAGACTGCAGGGTTTTGTGTTCTCAACAAATATCACAGTTTTTAATATTTTTAACATCCAACTATATTGCATCTCTGAGGGAAAAGTGACTATGTAAGCATAACCAATTGTATTTAATACTGAAATATTATTCATGAGAAATAAGTTACAGCAATACTGATCGTATATATACAGTGTTTATCTTCTGTAAAGTCCTAAAGCTCTAGATGGGGAATTGAAAGCCATTTCGACTATTCTTTGTAAAACATGACATTTCCTCTATTCACTGGTGCGAAGTGATTCATTGTGAGTTTGATGTAATTATGCCTCTTTGACAAATGGACTTACATCGCACCGCCGCAACGGCGGCCATTTTCTTAAGCCGTTAATCATGATATCACATCGACAAAGCGGGAATTTACACATAAAGGGAGGGACAGCATTCCCACACAACTCGGCCACCCCTGAGGGGATGATAAATCCAACGCAAGCCGAGAGCTTCGCAGGGGAGCACAGCGCTCCCAGTGTCAATTACATGACATTGCAGGCATTTAGCAGACGCTCTTATCCAGAGCGACTTACACAACTTTTTACACAGCATTTGCACACTGCATCCATTTATACAGCTGGATATACACTGAAGCGATGCAGGTTAAGTGCCATGCGCAAGGGTACAACGGCAGTGTCCTTACCTGGGAATCAAACCCGTTAGGTCACAAGACCAGTTCCTTACCCACTACACTACACTGCCGTATCCCAGCTCTTGTAACGTCAGTGTTCTCAGTCGGGTCAGACAAATGATTAATTTTTAAAATAAACAAATCATGACACTTAACTAATGAGGTAAACAGTCTACACCTGCGTTCTGAAGCCCACCACCTCTGAGACCCTGCCTCTTGTTGGGGCTCGGGATCCATGACTGCAATCACAGAGATTAGATCTCACTCGCATGTTTCAATTAATTTTAAAATGATTTTGCAGTTATTTGTGTCATTGTGTCATGAAGCCTTAATAACTGCATCACATTAGAAAGTGGCTCCAATTCATCTTATATTGCCATATTTATGTTAGGAACATTCATAGAAAGTATTGCTGAACCTTCTTTGGAACACAATCCAACTATTAAACGTCCCTTCATAAGCACTACATGACACATTCATAATCGCCAAGTAGACATTCATAACGTTAATGTGAATAATCACCAGTTGGCATATGGTTTGCGTCACTTGCACTATCAATAATGACGTAGTATGCCTTATGCCCATTTCTACTAATCAGGGCTTGAATTACACAGTGACCATATGGCCACTGCCATTAATGCCCTTAATTTTGACCTTAATGCCCTTTCATATGGTGGCGGGGTCGTCTGGAGGAGAATGGGGAAAGGGTGCCTGTATCCGGTACTGATCCGGACCAGAGTCCACTGAGTGTTAGTGATAAGAGTCCTTTACCATGTTTTATTTAACAGAAAAGGATGATGGCTGTAGCTCTGTCAGGACCGAATGCTCTACACAGTTAATCACGCCAGTTAAAACTAAAGCCCATTACCGTCCCCACAAGTCAGCACATATCACAACGGTGGCCTTCAGCCTCAGTGAGACCCTAACCCTAACCCTAACCCATTACCGTCCCCCAAGTCAGCACATATCACAACGGTGGCCTTCAGCCTCAGTGAGACCCTAACCCTAACCCTAACCCATTACTATCCCCCAAGTCAGCACATATCACAACGGCAGCCTTCAGCCTCGGTGAGACCCTAACCCTAACCCTAACCCTAACCCATTACCGTCCCCACAAGTCAGCACATATTACAGCGGTAGGGTTAGGGTTAGGGTTAGGGCCTTCAGCCTCGGTGAGACCCTAACCGAACCGTGCTGAGACGCGTCTGACGGCTGGGGCATCGACCGCCTTTCTTACCGTGATTTCAAAAGACCACCGTAGCGCTGGTCACCCAACCGGGAAAAAAAACAAACAAAAAAAAAAAACAATTCTGCAAAAAAGAAAAACAGGAGAACAACAAAGGGTAGTCATGTGGAGAAAAATGTAGAGGACTGCAAATAATTGTATCATACTTCCTGCTTTTCTTTCCTGCAAAGTGGATATTGACCCAAATAAAACACCACCACCACCACAGCGACAGGAACAGAGCTCTTCCGTTCAGTAGAAATGTAAGCGTGGGTGTTGTAGTGTGCCTTTGTTGCGGATAGTTCCCTTCGTGAGATGACAAACAGCAGATTCTCTCAAACGTGCGCAAAGTTACGTGGGAATTAGCCTGCAGACACACGCGGCGCATAGCATAGCCGAGGACAGCCTTCCAGACACTTCCTGTATGTGTCGGGTCACAGATGAGCGAGGTGGTCCCCAACGCAGAGAACGACTCTAGATGGAGAATACGCCAGCAAGAAAACACTTTTCCACAGACAAACTGAAGGACAAACAGGAGGGAACGCAAGACGGCGACACTGGGGAACAAGACCAGCAGCACGGGGGAGCGCACTCAGAGAGAGCCACCAAACACGGAGGACGAGAAACCAGGGATCACGAAAGAGTGCGGAACAAGGCCGGGGATTCACAGGAAGAGGACAAAAAAAACCAAGCAAGACAGAGTGAACACGGCCAACTTAAATACAGAGCACAGTCGGGTGAGGCTAACGACTAACGACAAACAGGTGGGGGGAAACCTAATCAACCAATGAAACAATAATGGAAAGACTAACAAGGGAACAAGCGGATCAACCAGACACAAGGGAAACAGGTAAGGTAAGGACATAATAAGGAAGGGGAAGGTGAGTGGGGGAAAACAAGGCCAGGTCTAGGATGGGAGACCCACTGTTCTCTGGCCTCTCCGAGCCGTTTCGGTTTGCATCTTTTAATGCACGCAGAGGGCCAAAAGTGAGCATGGAATGGAAAACAGGACCAGGTTAAAACCTAGTGTATGGCTGGACCCAACACACGTGATCCGGCCGACCAATGGTGTGACTACATAACTCGGCTGACCAATGGTGTAACTTCATCACTCACTCCGTCAGTCGCAGACATTCACGTTTGTCGGGCTGGCCCCGCTGTTGCGGTCCAGCCAAAAGTATGAATCAGCAGTCAGGGAGCTGGGCTTGTGGTAAGTCAGACCCCGAACGGAATACAGCTATTCTACCAGACACCATGCTAGAATGTTTCTATCTCCGTACATGGGAGATGTCTCTCAGACAAGAGTATCTGATGCTCTGACGCGCGGAGGCTTTGCTGGGGGAAAAGGTCAAACTAACGGTAAAAATCAAAACACCATTCCTGGAGGGTGCTCTCTGAGTGACAGCTCAGAAGGGCGGGGACTCAAAAACCCCCTGATGTCTATCTCTGCCTGTGCCAGACCATCACCTCATGTAAAAAGCATATTATAGAGTAAATGGGGGGGGGGGGGGGGGGGGGTTTGCTTTTGTCAACTAAACCCCGAACACAAAGCAAATTTACCAATTCAACAACCGTGCAATGTTTTCATATTTTAATTCTCTGTGTGTTGTATCTTATCTTGATTTCCATGTAAAGAGAACTTTGGCGCTTTATAAATAAAATGTAATATTATTGTTATTATTATGAATGTTATAATTATGGAGTGAGCTATTTGGAAGTATGACTGCTGTTTCTTGCCCTTCTAAGATGCCATCCTTATGTTTCACTCCCCCACTCCTGCCCATGACGCACGACTGGAGTCGAGATGCTGACGCAAACTCGTCATCACCGAGTCGATCGCACAGCGCACAGGTAATGACTAAGACCGCTCTCCAGAGCCAGGTGCTGCTTTCATAACGGAATTCTGGCAGTCAGTGAGGGAAACAATGGTGGGTGGTGCTAGCGGAAGCTCCAGCTACATACTGCACGCTGCTCCCCTCCAATGAAGAGCGTGGACGACTGCAGTACAGTAACCTAGTAACCCTTTGAAGGGCATGTTTTTGGAATGTTTTTTTTCCCTCTAAATTCCAAATTCTATTTAGTAAGTCAGTGTTCTAGAATTCCAGGGCTGCTTTCAATTACCAGCGGTGACTGTTACATCATCATTGGAACGTTCAGTTAAGTTCACGTTATAATCGCGTTTGTGTGATCTAGCACCACGAAGGGTTAAGGGAATGACGGAAGCTGTTCGGAGGTGACGAGAGGGTATGTGAATCTGAGAGAGCTTATTTTTGCCGTACTTTAACAATGCATAATTAACACTTCGTCAAATCACTTTTAATCCCCTAGCGCGGACAGCGGTGTCAGGCACAGCACATGCAGAGCCTGAGCAATTACACAGCTTTCCAGCGCCTCTTTCTCCGAGCGAAGCAGAGAAAGCAATCATTTAATGTTCCTTTAAACGAGTAAGATCACAAACACGCGATTAGAATGCCCTTGACGGAACATTCTAATGCCGATGCAACGATCACGAATGATCAGTAATGTTAACGCCTCTCTCCATGTCACTGGTTTTAAACAGCACCGTCCCTCACATTCTTTATTAAAACGGATTTCACTCATTAACAAATTTAACAATAGTCACTGATGTTTCTTCAGTCATTAATATTCATTGGATAATGGATGATTTTATTTATTTATCTATTTATTGGCAAAGCCCTCTACATCATGCACTTCACGCAGTGACCTTTCACCATTGACCGATAGCTAGCCTCATAGGCAACACATTATGGCATTGAGAAGGACTGAGCATATCAGACGTATTTAGCCATATTATTACCCATTTAGCCCCACCCCCATTGGTTTTACTTCTGTGGTGCCTGGCCATGTGTATGCGTGCATGGACAAAAGGTGGCTTTGTATTTTGTATTCGTTCTAGCCTGTCTAATTTAGAGCGAGCTCACCAGTGACAGGTTAACCACCCAGGTCAACAAGCACTTACAGTCACCATGGCAACAGTAACAGGCCCTTTCCGCGATGTACGTGAAATAGCAGCACAGACTGTAAACAAAGAATTCCCATTACAAAGCACAGAGAATACTGTACCACTGCCAGTACGGCTGCTTTCTGACAAACTCGTACTCGCAACGGTCACATGCAGATTTAGCGACGACCATGAGCCCCCCCCCCCCCCCCCCCCCGTGAGCAAACAGATAACAGAAAGGCCTAATGAATTATGACACATTAACCCACACAAGTCAACAGAGCATTCATAAAAAATTAAAAAAAATAAAAACTCAGATCAGTGCGGATAAATATTTATGAGGAGGACAGGATATAAAATCAGGGAGCGTAATGACTTTGCTCTGTGTACCCTCAATTTCCCTTAATGGGTAAAAATGACTTTTTTCCAAGGGGTATTCACTTTAGTACGGCACGGGCTTAAATTTCACTGATGGTCAATGATACCGGTCCTGCAGCGAGTTAAAAGGTTAATTAATATGCATGAGGCATGATTTGTTTTGATTGGTTGTGGTGCTGCCGCTTCAGATACTTTTGGATTTGCAGTGGCACGCACAGACCGACTCGTTACTTTTCACACAGCTGGTCCACGGGGAACACGGGAAACCCACGGGAAGTAGATGTTTAAGCACCAGGAGGAGACCATGGGCGGCTAATTAAAGGAATTTATTTAAATAAAAAATTTTCCTCACAGGTACAGAAGTAGATTAACTTTAAAAACTCACAAGCTCTGCATGTCGACAGTGTGGCCTGAACGCACGCACGCAGGCACGCACACACAGCTTCATTTTTAATCCAGTGTGCTGGAGTACAGAGCCAAAACAACAAAAATTGTGTCACTGTTCAAATATTTACAGATTGCACTGTAGAGAGAGAGAGAGACAGAGAGGGAGGGGGAGAGAAAGAGAGAGAGGGGGAGAGCAAGAGAGGCAGTACTTAGAGACCTGTGTCATTAAGTCATTTCAGAGGAACAGAATACAATAAAACCACTTGGTTGGGGTGGTTTCCATGGAGCCGAACGGTGACCTTGTGTGTGGGGGGGGGGGGGGGGCAGAGAGAAAAGAGGACACGGCTGGGGGAGGGGGGACTAGCAACTCAAGTGCCCCCCACCCCCGCCCCCCCAAAGTGAAGGCCAACAGACTTCCGTGCAGAAATCAATGTTTGCCGGAGGGCAGCATCCGAACATGCCGGCGCTCTTGATTGCCTTTTTTTCTTTTCTTTTTTTAAAATGGAGGCAGTGAAGGGTGAAGTGCACTAGCGCAGGAGTGGGCGCAGGTCCCGCTCCGGAGGCCACTCTTAAAACCGCACCGTGTTCCCGCGCTCCGCCTCTCAACCGCACACGGTCCACCGCACACGCTCAGTGCAGGCTCACACCGCACACGCTCAGTGCGGGCTCACACCGCACACGCTCAGTGCAGGCTCACACCGCACACGCTCAGTGCGGGCTCACACCGCACACGCTCAGTGCGGGCTCACACCGCACACGCTCAGTGCAGGCTCACACCGCACACGCTCAGTGCGGGCTCACACCGCACACGCTCAGTGCGGGCTCACACCGCACACGCTCAGTGCAGGCTCACACCGCACACGCTCAGTGCGGGCTCACACCGCACACGCTCAGTGCGGACTCACACCGCACACGCTCAGTGCAGGCTCACACCGCACACGCTCAGTGCGGGCTCACACCGCACGCGCTCAGTGCGGGCTCACACCGCACGCGCTCAGTGCAGACTCACATCCACAGGCTCACCAGCTGGGCTCCTGACCATTAGAGCTAATTCCTGCCTGCCAGGGTCTGTGTCCCAGCCCGGCTTCCTCTAGGCCTCTCTACCTGCTGCCCTGCCGGTTGCCACGGTGTTTTGATTGGACACGTGTTGACCTTCCCGAGTTCCTGCCTGCCCAGGCACTTGTTTGGGCGCTGAATATTCCTGTAACCCGCCTCGCTCCAGGTAATTACATCCGTCAGGCTACAGCTGAATTCATCTTTACTTCCAGCAGGTGTGACCCGCTTGGTTTGCTCAATCAAACGGACGCGCCGATCGAATACCTGATTCTGCTCAAGTTCAGGGGCATCTGAGCAGGAAGCAGCCGATGTTCACAGATACTGTCAGTCCGACTGTCTGACAGCTGGGGCAGCGGGAACTTTCATTAAGGATGAGGAGAAACGTTCTGGAAATGCCGTCTCCTGCACTGACATAGTGCTGGAAAGACTCTGTTAAACTTGCTACACGGAATAATAACTGTGTACTGAAATGTAACTTCTTTCCCTCGCCCCCAAATTAAAACACAATGCAGATATCAATGGGTTTTGTCAGGGGTTTTGATTTTAGGCTGATGCTGCACCATCAATTAAATGGGCAAGCAGAGTCTAAATGTAAGTATTTTGTCATTTGGTATATTATAATATAAAATGATTAATACCTAATTTTGTTAGCTATCCTGTTTAGGTGCTAGGTAGCTATCTGTTCCCACTCTTCAGTAAGGAAGGAGACTGCTTTTGTTTCAACGCATTACCACCTGACAACATATCCGGGCTAAACTGTGCAATCTAGCTTGCTGTAATTATACTGCAGATGTACTAGTAATTAACACATACAAAGCCCGTTGGGTCCTTTTGAGGTCAGGACTGGTTCTGTCTGACATATCCAAGAATATCTCTCCACTGGCACAAGCCGACATGTTTATTCAATATGTGCCTGAGCCTGTCAGTTGTAACTACTGGATGTATTTGATTGCATAGTAATCTCTCAACTCCTCAGTGTTATGTACCTAAATAAAAAAGGATACATGAATGCTATCTTGTTGGCTAACCTAAGCTAGCTAACCTCATCATAGTTCCACATAGCTAGCCAGGTGAGTATCCATTAAAAACAACCAATAAATAATAAATTCAGTAGCTTTATGGTTCCCAGACTTATCTTTCTTGGGTTTCACTCACAAAGAGATCCGCTGTGACTGCTGGACCCTCAGAAATGCAGCACATTTATTATCACTTTCAATGCCAGTGAATATTCATGAAAAAAACTGGCTTCCAGATTTCTGAATTAGTGAATGTGGTTCACATTCATATTTTTATAGTTGAACAAAATTTTGTGGAAAAATGCATATAGTATATATAGAGACCTGTTGTTGTTCAACAGAGATAATATTTAACTTAAAAACACAAAACCATGGGAACGGGGACTTTAAAACGATCATCCGACTCAAATGATATGTGCATTATAATTTACGACCGCATCGCTCACTGTCCTAATCATTTAAAGCCCTCGATGACCTTCAGCTACGCCGCCTTTCCTTTTGCGCACAGTCAGCGGTAATCCACCGAACCTCTCAGTCATTACCGTTATCAGCAGTTTCTAATGACGCGCACGCTGCTGGTCATCTTCTGGGCCAAGCACCCAGTGCCTGTGATCGGTGCCTCTGGGCCTTCTGCCTTTGCCGTGCGCCGACTGTGTTGGAACCGTATCTTCAGTCCCCTCTCCAGCTCTTATTAACACATTTTATTAACACTTTCTGAGTGTTGCCGGTTGAAACCGGTTAAGGTCTTCTGCTAGACGCGTGGTCACATGGGGTGGTCGGTTAGAAGACTGATAATGGGTCCTCTGGAAGCTGTCATCCAATTAGGCCCGGAACCACTGTAAGGCGACAGCGCTATCCACTGCACCGCCAGGACGACGGAGCCTCTGCAGAGGCAGGACTGATTAAATGACGCAGCATAACGTACGTAGCATGTAGCATCTGGGCTAAGTTAACACATTAAATCCGAACCACCTGCAGGCACACAACATATCTTTGAAACTCTAAAAGCTGCTATACTATTACCCAGGAGAACCTCTGAGATACTCAAACCTTCCACAGCTCGAAAATGTCTGCAATTTTGAAAGTGAAGACAAAACACGCCAATTTTCATAATCTGAGTTCTTTCTCACAATGATAACTTGCTGCAATCTTTTGTCCCCCCCCCCTTTTTAAATGGTCTACTCTCCTTTTGTAGCTATAAATATTATTTTAAGTTAATCCCCAATAATCCAACAAGCAGAGCTCATTAGAACACCGTATGCTTTTTAATGTCAGCTGTCCAAAGAATAGTGTACTAACTAGTCTATCTCTGTTCATAGTGTCCTGCTTCCTTTTCAAACATTCTGACTTTGTTGAGGGCTGATGTCACCGCTGATGTTCCCATATTGTTTTCTTTAGCAATAGTGCTAACAGATGCCCAGCGTCTAATTTAGACGTTACACCTCTCAAGAGGAACGACTAGCCCCTGATAACTTGCGGTTTCAGATAACTTGCACCTGTCGAGTTGGCTCCAGATCTACTGTGCTGCTCCAATATTGAAGCGTGGGTGTGATGCGATTAGCATACGCACAAAGCACAAGCCCGACTGTGCCCGAGTCTCACAACCGCAAGGAAAAAAAATAACATCGCCTGTCTGGGGCTCTCAAAAAACAAAACAAAAAAAAACATTACAAAGCGAGCTGAAGTGCCATGGGAAAGCCATAAATACAGCGGCGGGCTGAAGGTTCATTGCAAGCTGGAAACTATGGTGGCTGAGTTGTTTGTTTAAAAAAAAAAAAAAAAAAAAAAAAACCAGTAAATGCAGCAGGTGCAAAAGTTTGTGCACCCTTCCAGTTGATCTGACTTGTTAGAGGCCTTCGATTAAGCCAAGTGAAGACAAGCTAGTTTTAACGTTTAGTCACCCATTGGCTCACACACATACTCAGCAACCACAGGCTTCTCTAAACCAATGACTAAGGATCTGAAATTAAAATAAACTCTTGCAAAGCAGGGGATGGCTGTAAGAAGATAGCTAAGTCCTTCCAGCTTGGAACGTCCACAGCTAGAAACATCATTATGAAATGGAAGGGGAGCTGTTGAAGTCAAGGCAAGGTCTGGAAGGCTGACAGAAACAGGCTGGTCAGGTACACAAAGCAAAACCCACACGTCAGTGCGAAGGACCTGCAGAAAGCTTTAGCTGACACCGGTCCGCTGTGCAGTGTTGCTTACGCAAACCTGATCTGCATGGAAGAGTCATCAGAAGGAAACTGCGATCTCATCACAACAGTTAAAAATGTCTGAAGTGTGCAACACAACACTTAGATAAGCCAGAGACTTTCTGGAAAATGAATATACATTTGGGGGGGGGGGGGGGGGGGGGGGGGGGGGAAGAGAAGGGTTTGAAGACGAGAACACCTTGCCACCTGTTAAGCATGGGAGTGAATTTATTATTCTTTGGGGCAGTGTGACAGGAAATAGTTTATGGTGGAAGGAAGAAGGGATTCGACTAAACATCAATACATCCTAGAGGCTAATGTCCCAGAGTCAATGAAGAACTTGACAATGATCTATAACATCAACATCAAGCAAGAACAAGCAAAGAAATAAAAGTTAAAGGTTTTGGAACTGCCTTCACAGTCCTCAGATTTGAATCTTACTGAAAATCCGTGGGGAGATCTCAAACAAGAAGGCCTAAGAATCTTTCTGAACTAGAAGGCTTCTGCAAGAAAATGTTCCTGAAGCAAGAATGCAGAAAGCCGTCTTCAAGAAAGGTCTGGAAGCTGTGACTCTTTTCAAAGCAGGTGTTACTAAGCACTGGCTGACTGGGTAGCAAGAATTTTAAAATAGCAAATAAAAAATGAACCTCAAAACCACTAATCTGAAAGCCAGTGCAGGAGTATGAGAAAGCAATGTTGACTTGTTTGTTCAACTTGCATCAAATAAACCCAAGATTTTAACAAACTACTTCAACCCAGTGCCACTGGTTTTACTACATGGTAGCATGCTTGAAGCAACAAAATGGTGACTATTACATATTTAGCTAGCTTATGTTGATTGCTAGTTAGTCAGATATTAGGTGATCTCAGAGATTCTAGATATAACACATTACTTGCTTACTTACTTGGCTAGTAGTGAACAAAACAAACTGACTAGCCGGCGAGCAATGTAGGTGATTACATTTCCAGTGCCTAGTTAGTGCAAGAACAACTCATCTGAAGTCTGCCTCCCCAGCTCCCTATAAAACCTACCCAATCAGTCAGGAAGGCCGATTCATTGGCCGTCTTCCGCAAACATCTGAAAACTGACCTTCTCAGAATACACCTCAATGATTCGAGTTAATTAAAGGAAAGAAGAAAAAAAAAAAAGAAACAACAAGAGAAAGTCTCTCCCTTTATCGCACAGGCCCGGGGGCATGCACTGATGTTGCTCCACTTACATGACTGTTGCTTAGCATATCTCTCGCTCCGGTGGCGTTTGCTTCGCGTGTGAAATTGCACTGTTGCAAGTCTCATTGGCTGAAAACGATTGATTAAACTGTAAATCGCGTGCACGTTGTCACGTGGAGCGGTGCAGCTCGCTGCTCGCTCCCTGTTCTCTCGCTTCCTTCCTGGTTCAGCACCTCCGTGGCGGACAGCACCCCGCAGCCCGGAGGGAAGCGTAAAAAAAGGCTCAGTCATTCCATTTTTACACGCCAGTCAGCATCGATCACGGGCAGCAGCTGCAAGGCATCAGGCGCTCGTCAGCATCCCTATTAGAGGCCATCTGCATCTTACAGGGGGAGCTCACAGAGGCTCAAACCGCCAACTAACGTGGCTGCTTCTCTTCCGGAGAGATAGAGCCTGAGGACCAGTGACTGTGACAAGCGTGACCTCAGCTTCCTCCTCACTACCGCGAGCCCAATCTCCTCCACAACCCCGACCCCAACCTCCTTGTTACTGTAAAAACATTTATAGCAAAGCTCACGATAGTGTAGCGGCCAGTCTCACCCATGCCTTGTTATGAGTGATAAGCACGGTACCTGCTGAACAAACGGCATCGTTGGCATCAGCCCCGTGACATCGGCGAAGTGGTTTCTTTGCAGTGCTCGATCGGTCCCGCACGGGCTCACTGATCCCACACCAGGGTTTTTTTCCCCCCCCCTTTGTTTCTCTTATCTGACTCTCACTCAAATTCATTTACATCAGTCCCCTACTGGTCCCCATGGGCCACAGCAATAATCCGCTAAATTAGATGGAGATGCAAAGCAGTTGAAAGAGGGCAGTATGCGATCTACCAACTCGACAAAATGTTTTCAGGGGGTTTTCAGACTTCATTGTAATAACCGTGAGCTGTAGTCAGGAATGAAATTGGCTGTGCACGACCTCTTTCCCTATGAATAAGGCTAAGAGCAATTTTCCGCCACACCATGCTGAGATGCAAAGGAACAGAACTCTGTACAACACTACTAACTGTGAATGCTCATTATAAAATGAAAAGCAAGATCATTCAATGTGCAAATATTCAGCAACAAGCAAACTGAAGGGACTAACAAGCCTAATAACAAGTTATTTCAAATATGAGTCAAGGCCAATATCAAGGGCTATTTTAACCTCTTGAGCACTTGTGCACATGGCCGCACTGGTTTGTCAGTTCTGTTCTTACCATCGGCATGTGAGGACACATGGGTGTGTTTGGAATATCCGTAACTTAACGTTCCGGATGATGATGTGACAATTGCTGCTTATATTAGTTGGCTAGTAAATAAGCCAGCTAAACACTACAGAAAATGAACAACAAGAAGAACAAATAGCATTATTCAACTCAACATTATGGTATCATGAAAGCATCATATATCACTCATACCATATCATATATCTATTGTGCCATTTTGTTTTGCTTGACAAGACACGACAGCTAAGCTTAAAAGACAACACAGAGTTAATAATATTAAATTCAATATCCACATGAACCTTACATGTGTCAAACGCCAAAGATAAAGAACTAAGGAATCACTCAGCTGACCATAACCTTTGCACATTTCTGTTAATCTGTTGACAGAAAAAGAAGTAATGTGTGTGCTCTGAGGAAATGTCACGGGCTAACAGTTCTTTTTAAACTCATTCCAGAAAAAACTGACTCACCAAACAGCATTATTGTTTTTTAGGAACCTGTGCTCCAAAAGGTTAATGCACCATTAAGGAGTGAGAGTGGGTGGTAGTTCACTGGTAGAGGCAAATGAGGGCAGGGAAGCATGCTGTTCCACTGCCAAATAGTACCGGTTTGTTGGACTGAAATATCACACTAAATCAATAGTCCACCATTACATTGTTAGCTTAGAATTTTGCCTTTATGCAGGCTATATATATATAAATATATGTCAATGTATACACCAGAAATACCTTCATATCTCAGGGGCTATAAATACTGCCAAAAAAGTCAGCCTATTTTATGACTCATTCACGGGCTCACAGTCCATTCCTTTTTGCAGCAAGTAATAGAAAAGCCACTTCTGTCAGTGCAATCCTTACAAGGTTGCATTTAATTCGATATACGGGCCCTTGTTGTGTCATCAGCTTCCCTCTTCAATCATCCTGAAAGAACATAATGGGAGAGCTTTTAAGAATATGGAGTGTATAAATTCAAGGAGGGGGGAATGTTTTAGTTTATTAAAAAGCGTACCTGTCCAGGGAAAGCCATTTGGCTTCATTTCTCTGTGGTGATTGGGCAACTTGCCATCAGATCTTTTGCTTTATTAATCCAGACCACCGGGCGAAGTCAATAGGAGAGCTCATAATCCCATTAATGCTGTATTCACATATTACACCTTCACTGTTGTCTTTTTTTTTTTTAAATTTTGGCGATTGGCATGCCGCCTCAAAGCTGATTTATGTGGCCTATCATACTCTTTGATGGCTAACATTAACCCGTGCACTCTGGGTGGCTTTAAAAGTGAAACCTTCCAAGGTCAAATCCCTTCCGCCCTAAGGAAGGAAATGATGCTCTGACATAAAACTGAAGTGGTGATACTGAGATATACCGAGACAGCGCAGGGAAATGCCCGGTCAGGCGAAACGTGCCACACACAATTACAGCAGGGTACTAAAGCATCCACTCACCAGACAAACGGCAGTGCGGTGTTTATACTGCGCATCAATCTCCAGTCCTAAATTATTTGAAAGGATCTTGAATAATTCAGGTTTAAGAACTTCCACGCACACGTGTCAAATCAGCCTGGGATGATTATAGATTCTGAATTATTTCCAAGCAATTTGCCGACAACAGAACAATAAAAAAATTTGCATAGCCTATCATATGTGTGTTAGTCTATTCCTCACTTACACAGGGCGCATTGTGTTTTGTGTATGACTAATACAGTACTGATTCTGCAACGGATAAAATTCTAATTAACACATTTACCCAACTGACAGCATATTACAGTGTGCTCTGCAACAGACTACTTAAACATCAAAAGGAAACACAGAACAGCAAATGCAATTTGAAAAAATTAATTGCACAGTGTCGGATCCGCAAAAAGACTGAATCCGTGACATGAAAGGGCATGAAAGGCTGTAAAATGGTAAGTGGGAGCGAAGAAAATGTCTTCATCGGCTAAATTTGCAAATTATTATTTCAAAATTAACATGACGATAAAACTTGCATTCACCCTCTTGTTCTGAACTTAATGCTACTTACAGTTTTTTACTGGGAGAGCCACACTGTGAGCTTTTGTGGTCTGTATTTGTCTTTTACCCTCCCTTTTCTCGCAATTTCAAATACCAGGACTAACTAAGTAATCACGGTCTTCAATCAAGCCCGTGATACGTAGAATCACGTGTCTTTGCGCTGCGGCTAAAACAGAAAATTGCACCCACACCATCCCTTTTTGGATAAAATTGGACCCCCCTGCTGAGTGATGCCCTCCCTTTCCTGGATGATGTTGGCACCAGCTGTGCACCCCCTCTTGTGAGGCTGTTAGCCACAGTCAGCACTGACACGCTCCAGCTTTGAAGCCAGGCTGTGGAGCTTCTCATGCACTAGAACAGTGCTTTAACAGGGTGAGCCACCCAGAAGCCCCTTGTCTGTCATTCTGTATGAGCGTATGAGTTCTAAGATGCACATTAAAAATTGAGGATATTTTGTAAATAGGATTCATTTCGTATTCCGTCTGATTCACTGCACTGTGATAGAAAAAAAAGCCGCAATTAAGAATTAAATGGTAGAAGTGACTTTTTTGGGCTTAGAAATTTTCATGTGAAGTTGCCTGTTCTTTGGAGTTTTTGAGCAGAAAAAAAACAACAAATTTCCAGGCAATATCTCATTCATATTTTATGGTAGGAAAAAAATACTATTTGACTTGAACGTATAAAAATGGAACTGCCTGAACACATTGTAACTCTGGGGGAGGAGAGGTATTTTTGTTTTAATAATTTTTATGACTGATGAAAATAATCCGAAGTAATTTATACTTTTGTTAAATCTTCGAGGCCTTTTTAACCACAGTGGCACTTCTGCACGGCACGACGATGCCTCTAGCTGAGCAGGGCTCTTATTTTAACGGACTAGATTTCCGTTATCTGATTTCTTATTGTGTACTACAGGAAGGCTGTGTGTGTAGATAACAGACGGTAGATGATTATATACATTTAAAAAATGCAAAGTGCACTTTAGATGTAGATTTTTATCGTACCAATCACAAAAAATGGTTCATATCCAAGATTAAACTGTGCCTCCACCCCCCCCCCCCCCCCCAGGGCATAGATTCCATCGGGGCCCTTAAGACTGTCTTTGTTAAACACATCACCCGTACGCGATGTGGAGTAGCTGTGCGTGTAAGTGGGGCAGTTCTGCTCTGGGGGGGTCGTGGGGGGGGGAAAGGGGGGGGGGGGCTAAGCCCTCGCCACGCTCTGTAATTACTCTGCACACTGGCCGCACCATCAGTATAAATACGCACGGGCCGTCCAATCAGAGGAGCCCGCGCCGGGCCCCCACACCGCCCTTCCTTCCTGTCGCATTAACCCCTCCCTCATTCTCCTCCTCAGTGCCTGGCTCCCGGGCAGACCGAATCCCCCCCCCCCCCCCCCCCGCTCCTCCTGGGATTATTCACATCAGCTGGAGGCAGGGAGGAGGCAAACAGCAGCCATTATCCCCCCCCCCCCGCCCCGCCACCTCCAGCACAAACAACCTGGCCATTCGGTTCAGCAGGGATTCCACTCACCCCATCGGAGGCACCGCGGTGGGGGGGGTGGGCTAAAAGCAGAGCCATTACAGGACACCCTGCTGCTGAACGGCTGAAGGGAGGGCTGCCCAGCCTGGGAGCCTGATTGCAGAGGCCTTTTACAGCTCTCCGCTGCTGCAGATGGGGCTGGGGACTGGGCCACTGCTCCCTGTCTCACTCAGCCAGCCTTCTCCCCTCCTCGCTGAGTAGCAGCACTTTAGCAGGTCGTTTGAAAAGCAGCGCAGTCCCCTGGTCACAGAGAGAGCAATGAGGCCTGGAGGCGTGTCTTAGACAGACCACAAAGAGCGTCAAATTACACCCTGGACACACTTCTTTTTTTTTTTTGTTGTGTGAAAAATTTCACCAGACAAGACCCTTGCGCTATTTTGTATCCATTTTTTTTCCCCCAAGGAGTGGTTTTCAGACCTGAAGGTCACTGACGCTGGCGGAGAGCAGGAGCTGCTCTCTGCAGAGTGCCCGGGTTCCGGCTGGGCGGCGTGGCAGAGAGCGGGGTGCAGTGTGATTGGAAAGGCCTGGGGCTCATTCCACAGCTTTCAGCTCTCAGAGTTCTGCCTCCCGCTGCCTGCAGGAGCGCCACCCGTTCCCTTTGAGAAACACATCTCAGACACCCTGTAAAATGTTAAGAGAGGCCGTGGATGCATTACAGCAGGCTGAGGCCAGCAGTTTTCCAGTTTGTGGATGTGCCCCACAGTCACTAGTGTCCGTGCCCTGCTCCTGTTACCCTGTAATGCAGCTTTAGTGGCGGCTATTTGTAAAAAAATAAAAAATAAAAATAAAAATACGCAATAGAAATAAAAATTGATTTGGTTTGATTTGGGTTCGTTTGGCTGCGGCTGGGGCCGTTTTTGGGGATTTGGCCGGTGGCCCCCACAGGGTCTCAGACGGGCAATAAAGGAGCGAGGTTCAGATTTACTGCAGAACGATGCTGAATGGGACGGGGCGGCCGGTGTTCTGTTGCACCGTCCCGTTCCCCAGCACTTCCACCCCCCCCCCCCCCCCCCCCCCACCCCCAGATTTGTGGACCTGGAAATAGGACATCTCACCGAAACACTGCTGAGCTGGCAAAGCTGCCGGAGTTGTGTTGCGTGACCGAGGTTCACACAGGAACGTGGCGAGCTATTCGCTATTCGCTATTCACGGAACAGAGCGAAAGAGCATGAATTACTGGCTCCAAAGACGCACAGCACAGTTAAATGAATAAATAAACTGCACTGATACCCAGGGATTCTTTTTGGAACGGGGGGGAAAAACTGTTCCATATACTGCGCAGGAGGTCCAGTGATACCGGCCTGCTCTCACAAACTCTGTTGATGCAGAAAGATACATCTCTTCATATGGACGAGTTTACATTAAGTGCTGCCAAAGAATGACAGAGAAGACAAACGTACCATGATCAAATGCGACAACAAAGTCTTGTATTTTCATTCAATTTGAGATCACTGCAATTTTTAAGCCAGCACTGCTGCAAATAATTTCAGCAAATGCTCTTGCTACTCTGGCCTAACTATCTAAAATGGTGTTAAAAACAAGAAACTGTCTGACCACCTGCAACCTACAACAGGAAAGTACCCACACAAAATTAAACAGACAGCAAAACATCTTAAAGGAGTCTTAAAAGGAATCTCTCAAACTGCAGAGTTTTCAGGCTTTTAAACATTTGTGCTGTCAGGTGAACACACAGGTGAGCATCATCAGCCCTCCGGTAAAGTCCTCAATCAGCTCCACCAGCAGAACCCAGACACCACAGAACAAGAGCACATAACACAGAGTTTCCTCATCAGCAAACAACACAAGCACCCTAACAGGACCCAGACACAGGCACACAGACACCACAGAACAAGAGCACATAACACAAAGTTTCCCATCTGCAAACAACACAAGCGCCCTAACTGGACCCAGACACAGGCACACAGACACCACAGAACAAGAGCACATAACACAGAGTTTCCCCATCTGCAAACAACACAAGCGCCCTAACAGGACCCAGACACAGGCACACAGACACCACAGAACAAGAGCACATAACACAGAGTTTCCCCATCTGCAAACAACACAAGCGCCTGCAGTCTTTGCATTCTGCTTGCTAACTGCACCTCTACAAGAAAATTCCATAAGGAGAACTGAGCTGAATTTTTATTCACAGACGGTCATTAAAAAGCAGCCCCCTGGTTAAGGCCTGTATCTCGAAATGTACGAGTCAAAGCTCTTCTCCTTCTCAGCGCCTTGACACGCCGTTTCCATCCTATTTCCACAGTTTTTCAGAAAAAAAAAAAAAAACACATCAAAGAAAACGTAGAGAGTTTCCTGAGGTGGTCACAGCGGTGAGACCAGTAAGATTATGGAAAGATACAGAACTGGAAACAGCGCTAGGAAATTACGTAGCCTCATGACGTTAGCGGCCAGGGTCTGCGCATCCAAGCTGCACTAATGCCCGGTGATGCCTAAGCCATCAGGAGGTGTAGTCTGTCTGTACACACAGAGGGAAACTTTAAAGCAAGAGGATAACAACAGCAGTGGTTTAAACTGCAAAGATCGTTTAGATACTAATCTGTAGGTCTGGTCCCTGACTCGTCCCTGGAGCACCTGCCAATTCCGGTGCATTTTAAGGGGGAAATGATTGACAGATACACAGCAGATGTGCATGGCAGACAACTGCATGCCCTTGATTAGCCCAAGATGGAGGCAAGGTAAGGTCTTGAAAAGTGAATGCTGGAATCTCAACCACCCAGGAGCCATATGGATATTCACGTGATCAGATGTTCAACAACTGATTGTGACTGGATTTCGCAAAAGATCTCAAGCCGTCCGAAACAGAATGTGCCACTGCTGCTCTCTTAATGCTCCGCTATGACAAAAATCCAGGTTTCAGAATGATTTAATTCTTAATCACGTTATATGTACATTGTTTTTTGTTTTTTTTGTTTTAATCACCCAAATGTAACAAATAACAGCTGCACATCAGTATGCACAGTGATCCGCAATCACATGCAGTATATCATCAAATAGCATCTGTGCAAATCATCCTATTGGCTGTTGCGTAATCCTTCCAATCAGAGAGTGCGATGAATACTCTGCCTCAATGAATTGGTGCTCGATGAGGAAGTGGAAAAAAAAAAAAAATGTAATATGAATTTATCCTCAGCTGACAGCAACAGGAGCACAACTCTGATTTCCTGCTGCTGGTAATAAGAAGGGATAGAATGTGAAGGTTATGAGATGATAATGAGATTGGGGTGATTAATGCCATGTGCAGCTGCCTCAGTAGTGAAGGCACTGCTCTAGCTGCTGTGAAGCCCGGATGACTCAGACGGGTGCAAAGCAATGTTGGCGTGGTGCGACTCCCAAACAAGGACCCCGGGGGGGGGACAGAGATCGGATCTGTACTTCACTTACAACCAAACGATGGGTCGGACCCTGACTTTACGGCTGGTGTAGACATCTGGTCTGATAAAGCCTTAGAACAACACAAGCATAAAACTACATTTAGTTTAAGGCTATAGTGCCGTCAAGGCGAATCCTGGAACGAGCTTTGCTGGAAATACTGTCCTTGGACAGCCGCTAGCCCACAGAGATCCTGGGCTCAGGCTAATGTGGCCAGGCTAAAGGCCCACAGAGATCCTGGGCTCAGGCTAATGTGGCTAGGCTAAAGGCCCACAGAGATCCTGGGCTCAGGCTAATGTGGCTAGGCTAAAGGCCCACAGAGATCCCGGGCTCAGGCTAATGTGGCTAGGCTAAAGGCCCACAGAGATCCTGGGCTCAGGCTAATGTGGCTAGGCTAAAGGCCCACAGAGATCCTGGGCTCAGGCTAATGTGGCTCGGCTAACGGCCCACAGAGATCCTGGGCTCAGGCTAATGTGGCTAGGCTAAAGGCCCACAGAGATCCTGGGCTCAGGCTAATGTGGCTAGGCTAAAGGCCCACAGAGATCCTGGGCTCAGGCTAATGTGGCTCGGCTAACGGCCCACAGAGATCCTGGGCTCAGGCTAATGTGGCTAGGCTACAGGGTCATTTTTGTGTTCTGCCTCATGTTACTTTGGTGTCTCTTCTCTACATCGTTTACAGTGTTTTACAGCCCTAATGGATTACAGTGTGGCAGGAGCCCCCTGTCAGGGGACCTGTCCCACCACAGGGGAACAGACGCTCCACTGCTCCTCTTGGTAGGGCCACGACATCACTTCCTGTGCTACGGTTTTGCCGCGTTGCTACGAGAGGCCCTCACATCTCCGAAACACCGACCACCGCCCCAAGAAAATTCGTTGACCCCAATTTAACATCGGGCCGGGTCAACGTGGAAGCCCAGGCCCCGGGGGAGCAGTCCAAGCGCATTCGGTGGGGTTGAAGTGGCGCGTCGCTCGCGTGGAGCCGGGGGGGCCGGGGGCGGGGACTCTGCTTCAGCGTAATTACCGTCTGAGGCATATTCCTCAGCAGCATAACCGACAGCAGACACGTCAGCTTGCGGCTACTCTAAATGGGGGGGGCTGTTCGGCGAAAATGCATTTTTTGCTGTTAGCAGACACCGTTTCTGGCACAGTGGCTGGGATGGAGATCTATTGTGGTCGAGCAAAAATGGGTTGGGGAGGGGGGAGGGGGGGAGGGGGAAGGGGGTGGGGGACGGGGTGGGGGGGGCAGGGATGCAGACGCTGAAAACACACACTGCGCTTCGGGGGTGAATCGGTGCTGCGCTACGCTGAGCTGCGCTACGCTGAGCATCGCTACGCTGAGCTGCGCTACGCTGAGCATCGCTATTCCGCATCGCCGCTCCAGGCCACAGACCTGGGGAGCTGAAAGAGTCGCCGCGATGGAAATAACGCTCTTAACCCTGTAAACAACTCCGGGGAATCGGCCGAGGGAAATGGCCTCTTTACACGATTCGTACAGTAACGCGCTCTCCAACACTGATGAAATACAGCTGCGTGATTGGTGCTTTATGGTGCCAATCAATAACTGTGGATAACCACCTCAGATTTGTGAATGGTAGTAATCCACATTGTGATGTCATAGAGCTACCTGCATACGTGGGACACACGGATTCACTCACTCACTCAAGTAATGACTTACTTCCCACAGTACAGAGTATAAAGCAGGCAGGAGTGTTAGAGTTGCCAGATGTCTGGTTTTCAAATAATCTGTACAAGTCCCGTTTGTGGTCTTGATTGGACAATGTAATTGCTGATCCGAATAATCAATGGAAGAAGTTCTGCGTTAGCGTCTAATGAATTGGCGTATCATGACTGCCAATAACTAGCCACCTCATATGCGATTACGCTGCCAGCTGTGTGCATTTGTCCGGATGGCTGGAGCTAATGCAGCAGTAACCTGAGGAAACCTGACATAGACACGCCCACTCCGACCTAGACACACCCACCCTGACATAGACACGCCCACTCTGACCTAGACACACCCACCCTGACATAGACACGCCCACTCTGACCTAGACACGCCCACCCTGACATAGACACGCCCGCCCCAACCTAGACACGCCCATGTCCTGGTGTGATGAAGCCAGAGGCCTATATCTCACCACTGAGGATTCCTCACTATCATTAGCTAAAGTCATAAAGCCAGGGTTTTGTCCACAGGGCCCAAGACCCATGATTTCAAAATAAGTACCCATCTTCTTAGGAATGTGGGCCATTTTAATACCCCAAATGAGATTTGTACAAATGCAATTCCTTTACTGCTTATAGTTTTTTTTTTTTTTTTTAAACCCAACTGGCCACAACACGGTTTAGCAGTGATTTAAAAAGCAAACACGCTGCACCCAAATAAAAAACGCACCCCAATTAAAGGCGCTATCTTGGCTGCACTTGCAGCTGCGCCAGCGCGCCGTACATCATGTTTACTTTCTCATTTTTATTTGGGAACCGTGCCATTCCGGTGATTACGGGAGCGGTACCAAGACAATGTCCCACAGCCGCGCGGGGGGGGGGGGGGGGGATAAGGGGGGTGGGGGGGCTACCGCTCATTTTAGAGACGGAACGCTTTCTCTCTGGGAACCCCGAACGTTCGATGGCGTCAGTCCGCCGCGCGCTGTGGGGAGAATCTGACCCGATTATAACCCCCCCCCCCCCCATAGCCAGCCTTGGACCTCAGTAGTTCAGCACCCGTAGCGCTTTTTTTAAGCTTTATAGCGCCTTTAACACAAACGTTTCACATCCATGCATTCTCCGTTTGAACAATTTCCCAGGAGCCCTTGCTGTGTACAGTCACAAAAAGTCCAGCACTCCAGCGTCTTCCCTCTTTTTTTAAAATTAAAAAAAATTTTTTTTGCATAAGTTGGCAAATGTATATTTATACTCAATGTGCTGGTAACAGTCTACACAGTCTGGTTGTGTACAGCAGCCCCCCCTGTAGGAGCAGAGTCAGTTCTCCAGGTGCTGAAACTCAAAGCTTGGTTTGTGACGCTCTCTCAGTTCTCTTCCCTTCGCCCCGTTCCAGGCATCGCTGCCGAGCGGGCCTCTTAATCGAGCCGCTGCCCCCGCTCTTCGGCCGGTCTTTAAGAGCGCTCTCGACTCCGGGGCGTGTAAAACGCGCCGCTGCGCTCTGCTGAAACGCGTCAGAATGGCGGAGTGGGCCCTGCACATTATCTGAGTCATTACGCTTTTACGACAGCGCCGGTCCGCAGACTCCACTCGGGTTAAAACCGCCATTCTTCCTTAATGCCATAAGCCTGCTTCATAAAGAGGAATGGAGAAAGATAATATTACCACTTTTAAAAAAAAAAAAATTTCGGTTAAGAGGAACAGTTTGATTTTGGGTCCCAGGCAGAGGAGGGGAAGATTAGGTTTAGGGGGGAGGGAACAGACGCCGAACCTTAATTTTGGCTCACAGTTAAATTATAACATATTATTATATATTTATTTAAAAACACAGTTTGGTTTTTGTGCACAGGAAGTAAGTACATTGATTGTCAAAAAAAAAAAAATTTTTTTTTCTTTAACAGAAAAAATTATGTTAAAATTAGATTTTTGTTGCTATTTTCCAGCAGGCATTTCTGTTTTTCATTTTTTCTTTATTACATAACCTAAAATATGAAAAAAAAACAACAAATATAAATTTCACAGCTGGTTTATATATATATATATTTTTCTTTCACAACTGAAAGGCTGCAGCAGAGCTTTGAGTGTTTATTAGAATCCAAGTAATTTGCATGCGAAATATTAAATACATAAAATACGTTTGCGGAGTATTCCTGTAATACACCTCTGGGTTTGTTGAAGAAATCTACTGCAATGTCTACTCCAATGAAATATGACATATTGAGGCTATTGGTGACGCTGCATCAATTGTGACTATGCCACCTTGAAAAGATAATCAGGCCCTTCACCGTTGACCTTGCTCATAAAAGATTTTTTTTTTTCTTTTTCATAACCTTTCCTGCCCCCAAAACAACCGGCACTGTTATCACTGCACATTTACAAAGGGGGAAAAAAGTCGCTATTGCCATTAGAATACCAGAGCCACAGACGCTCAATTATTAATAGATATTAAATATTAATATTAATATTATTCCATCACCAGTTTTCACAGAGCTCCTTGTCTTTGCCTCAAGCCTTCTTATTGGCTGAGGCCACATCACAGTAGAATGTCCAGTTTCTCAAAAGCAGTTCTTCTGATTGGCTGAAACCACATCACAGCAGAATGTCCAGTTTTTTTTTCAAAAGCTGTTCTTCTGATTGGCTGAGGCCACATCAAAGCAGAATGTCCGGTTTCTCAAAAGCATGGAGCATGGGTAGGTATATATTCAAGTCCAACCTATCAAAATACAGCATGCGCTGCAGATGAAGCACGCTGCCTGCTAGGTGAAGAGGAAACACGGCTAAAACGCAGAACACGGACCTAACACAGCGATGGCCATTACTGGAGCCAGAACACTACCCAGCCCTCTGAATTATTCACCACCGACGCAGAGAGGGAGAGCACAGTGTCCACACAACGGTGCGTTTGACATTTTCAGGGTTCATCCCACTGGGAGAAAAATCTCGACAAGTTAATTAGCCCGAGGATCCCTTTCAATTCCTGCTGGAGAGGATTGAGACAGGCATGTTGGTTTACAACAACAACAACAACGAAAAAGAAAATAATAACAACGTATTTTCTCATGAACGCTCAGAAAACGTCCAGGTGTAATTATGTGGTGAAATGCCATTGGCCTGCTCCAGGGGCGAGTCCTCGGGCCAGAGCGAATGGAAGGAGTGAGAGTGGGAGAAAAGGCTCATAATTAAGCCCGTTTGTAATGCGCATTTTCAGCGCGCTGTGTGCGTCTGCGTGTCCCGTGACTCACGCAAAACGACCCAGTCACGCAGGCAGTGACTCCGCGGGGGCCGGACAGCTCTTTCGCTGCTCCGTGTGAACTCAAGCTGCGCGATTTATGCGCCCGTGCACATGCATGCTAAAGTCTAAAGTGGCAGTCGGGAGAGTGTGTGCGCACACGGTCTGTGCAACAGCCACCCGTTTCCCCTCTTTCAGACGCTGCACATTTGTACATTGCACAATTTTCCAACCGTCACATTTGTAGACAGACGGAGGGACAGAAACGACAGCCCGTAACCTCTGCTCATCCAATCACCGGTCCAGAATCTCTGACAGTGACATCACAGTGACACGCGGAACCCATCTGGGTAGCCCACATGCTCATTCAAAAAAGCCCCTCGAATGATAGCCTTTCTTTGAACATGTTAAGAGCCGTAACCCTACAGAAATGGCATCAGCAGCGCTGAGCGCTGAAATGCGCTGCAGAGGAGGCTGAGTGTGTGTCTGTGAGAGAGAGAGAGCGCTACGTCCGCGCGAGAGCCCGCGACATCGAGCCGCCGTTAGCCCGGTTAGCGATCCTAGCGTCCGCTCGGCGCGGTCGTACCGCGGCTCCGCAGCGCGTTCGGGCGCTCGGGTCGGAGC